>NC_138761.1:11315536-12063131 GCF_965113315.1 Podarcis vaucheri
TTGAGTTTTATCTACCTAGAAGTGGCCTTCCCTTGAACAAGAAACAACTCCCTGCATATGGATTGTTGTTGTTGTTTAGTCGTTTAGTTGTGTCCGACTCTTCGTGACCCCATGGACCAGAGCACGCCAGGCACTCCTGTCTTCCACTTCCTCCCGCAGTTTGGTCAGACTCATGCTGGTAGCTTCGAGAACACCGTCCAACCATCTCGTCCTCTGTCGTCCCCTTCTCCTTGTGCCCTCCATCTTTCCCAACATCAGGGTCCTTTTCCAGGGAGTCTTCTCTTCTCATGAGGTGGCCAAAGTATTGGAGCCTCAGCTTCAGGATCTGTCCTTCCAGTGAGCACTCAGGGCTGATTTCCTTAAGAATGGATACGTTTGATCTTCTTGCAGTCCATGGGACTCTCAAGAGTCTCCTCCAGCACCATAATTCAAAAGCATCAATTCTTTGGCGATCAGCCTGCATATGGATTACTTGGCCACAATTGTGGCTCCCTGGCATGTGTGTGGAGTACAGGTTACAGATTCCCCCCACTCCTCTGTAAGATGGTTTGGAAAGAGAGAGGTCTAAATGACTCCTACGAAGCGCTCTTCTGTAGCTGGCTCTGGCATGTGGTTATTTGTTTGCTTTTCATTTAAAACATTTCTGTGCTATTCTTTAGTTAACAAAACTCCCGCAGTGGTTTGCAACAGTCATAACAATATCAGATAAAAGAATATAAATTAACAATGGCAGAATATTTTTTTAAAACACACACACACAGGTAAAAAAACAGCAGCTGCCAGTAAACATAATCAGATTAAAACCTGCTTGCATGCTGAAAAGACTGGGTAAATGAATGTATTTGCTTGCTATTACTGAAGAGCTCAGCCTTACTGTTTGTTGTACTATGTATGCCATAACAAATCTCCATGTTGTCCATAGAAGGCATATCAAGAAGATGCTTGAGACAACAATGGCAAGGTTGAACTTGTGGTACTTTATCAGCATATACACTATTCATCTTGTTTTTTAATTTATTTTGTTAGAAAAGACAAGAGAGACAATGCCTGTTGTCTGCACTAGAAGGGACTCTTCACCAGCTATGCTTAGTAGCATGAGACTTCTTTAAAATGCAAATATCTGTTATTTTCCGTGACTCAATCAAGTTATCCTCTAGGAGGGCACTAGGGCTCTTCTACCTCTACCAACTTTTAACTTTAATCTCAAAGTTTCTGGTTCAATTTAAATATCACCTGCATAATTGACTTCTTATTTCTGCAGCAACCTGTATGTCAGTATTTCCCTTTTGTAACAAATTTTATACTCTTAATGAGACGCTATTTGTGTTCCTCCTGTTACCGGAAAAATCCGAGGGCTCCCTTGGACAAAATAAAGACACCAACCAGGATAACTTGGAGCAAAACAGCAGCCTGTAGGCTTGGCCTTTATTGAACTGTTGCAACAGGGTGTTCCCCTCACTTGCAGGAGAGAGGAAAGACCCAGAAAGATGTTGTGCAAGACCTTATAAAAACTTTTGAAATTCCCATCCTCTAGGTCAAGCCCACCCCCAGAAACATCGTGCATACATTACAGAAAGGAGGGGTTGAGGGAGGAGTTGTGGTGGTAACCTGAGTGTCCTGTCAACTGGCTGGTTCCTCCTTTCCCCCTCCCCATGAGTCACTTCCAGGAGACAAAGGGGAGTTGGCAGTGTCCTGCCCCCAGAGGGAAGATCTGATCATTGTCCTTTGTTTCAGTCCATGCTGAATCCACTCCCATATGCAAGTTCTTTGTGATCTTGATGGTCCATCAGGGTTGGCATAGCAACTGGGCAGGGCTCCTGTGGATGTGCTGGGATGGTGAAGGGATTATGGCTGACCAGAACCAAGCCACCCCCCTCTGATAGTCCTTGTCATATGGAGTAAAATAAAAATGGAACAGTGCAAATCTGATGTATGGTTGATTTTTCTATGAATTTATAACAGAAGTGTGGCATATGTAGTGTGTGAGTGTGTGAAGTTTGTACAGACTGAATGATTGGGGTGGGGGGTTCCCGCTACACTCCCATATATGTGAACACTAATACGTAGGTTAGGTCACATGATTACACTCACCTCAAATTGGTAAAAGTAAACCCCTCCAGGGAGGGCATTCCACATGTGTGGTGCCAGTACTTAAAAGGCCATTTCTCCAGTCACCACCTCCCTCATGTTTAGACAGTGGGAGGATTTGGAGAAGAGTCTCTGATTTTTACCTTAATAATTGAGCAGGCTTATGTGAGAGAATATGATCCTGTAAATAGATCTTGGTAGGTTCAGGGCAACGGTAGGATTGTCATCTGGGTCTGGTGGAGTTAGACCTGTTGCACCTTCAATTTAATCTGGTGACTCCAGTACTCTGAGCCCAGTCTCTTTTTCATTTTACAACTCTCACTTTAAATCTTTAAATCAAAATTCTGATTTCTTTAAGTTTAATGAGAGCTTACAGGGTGAAATTCTAAAGCCTTCACTGCATCAGTTAAAATGTTCCTTGCACAAAATAGCGGTCCCATTAAGTTAGATTCATGCAGAAGCCAAGAGTGTTGCAAATTCAAATTATTTTGCACTAATTCTTCATAGCTTTGTTTTATCTAAAGTGAGTATGTTGTTGGAAGAGGAAGTAACAATTTTAGTTTTACTGTGCAGTGACCAGATTATGCAAGTTGCCAGTTGTACCTAGTGGTCATCAATCAACTCTGTTTCACAAGATTATAGTGATGAAAGGATCAATTGTGTTTGTCCTTTTTAAAAATGTGTCTGGCATTTAAACTTGCCAAGGGAGAAAATTAATATATAAAACGTGTGCTTGGTGACACAGGGATTTGATTTCTGGTAATATATGTAATAAATACACTATGCAATGATGCTCATTCATGTTATTTTTTATTTAAAGAATGTCAAGCAGAAAATGTTTGGGCATAGTCCACCAAAACTAAATTTATTTAAATCCCATTTTTTCAAAGTATATATTAAATTCTGCCATTGCAATCAATATGACGTATGGTACTGAAAAGTGCTCAGCTTTGGCTGGATCTTGCCTGATAGTATTCTAAAAGCTATGCAGGGGTTCTGCATTTTTGAAGAGCTGTTCTAATATTCCTACATACAATGCTTTTTCTTAATAGGTGTTAGAAGGTTCTTAGTGTAGATGTGATACTACCAATCTAATCATGATGGGGAGAGTACTACAGGCTTATTTTCTCTCTCCTTCCTGTTCCTGTCTCTGTGAATTCTACTCTCTTCCATTCTTGAAGGAGGTTTATAAAATATGCATGGTGGAAAGAATATGGATAGAATTTTCTCCCCTTTCTTTTCTATAGTACTAGAAGTCTGTTTATATATACAATGAAATGGATAGACAGAAAAATCAAGAAAGCACTTCTTCTCATAACACATAATTAATTTATAGAATTTGCTCCCGCAAGATGTAATGATGGGCATTGGCTTAGATAGCTCTAAGTGGGGACTGAACATATTAATGAAGGATAAGATTATCAGTAGCTATTAGTCATGATGGCTAGGTGAAACCTCTCTGTTCAGAGGTAGTATATCGCTGAATATCAAGCTACTGGGAGCAATAGTAGGAAACGCCTCCTGGCCCGTTTGTGTGCTTCCTGGAATCCTCTTGTTGAGCATTGGAAGTAGATTGTAGGATTAGATGGACCATCGGTCTAATCCAGTAAGAGCTCCATTTATGTATTTATGTTCACCCCATTCTCTAGTTTATGTTAGCAAATGCTAACCAAAGGCCTAAATCTCTGTGGAATGATAATCCTTTATCTGGGTTGCACGGCACCAGATTTTATGAGAGTGGTGAAGTGATTGAATGTTCCTCCACACGATAACATTTCCTGCACATGGAAGAGAAGATGGAACCCTTCTCCCTAACATTTAATTGATTGTGTGGACTCCAAATTGGTATAACTCAGAAAAATGGATTAGCTCCTCAGTGGAAACTAGACCATAAAAAGGAGGGCTGGGATCTGGAGAAAGAAGTATCCTATAGGTAACTCCCTGTCACCTTACCAAAGTTAGAAAATTGCTATTGATGCAACTGTATTGGGTTTATTATTCTGGGTAGCAATTCAGCAAAGAGGTATTGACATGTTTGAATTGTTGGGACTGGGGGCTCTGCTTAAACTCTGTTTTTAGGAGGCTACATGATTTGGCTACACGATTTGCTACCAAGAATGGAAGTCAGGGTGGAGGGCTTGTGGGCCCTTTTCCTCCTCTAATTCAAGCGCTGGTTGTAGGCACTGCATTATTTTAATAGACACTATATGAATGCCTTGAAAAAGGACTATTGACCAGTAATATTTGTTGAAAATGTCCATGCTATTTTAATATCTACTACAAAATAATATGTTACTATATGTAACAATCCAGGTTTTATTGAAGACTACAGTGAACTCTTCCCCCGCCCCCAATTCAGATCCACGTTATTGTGACTTGGTTTCGTTTTCTGAGTCCATCATTATGGCAATAAGCTAAAAACATAAATAGAACTCATATTCTTAAAAGCATAGGGCAAACCCACACCTTTCTTGATAAGTGAGAGTGGTGTAGTCAATCCTGTAAAAGGAAAGCAGAATGTTAACTGACAGTGGGTTCTTTAAACTCAGAAGAATGATTGTGTTAGTTTCTTGGGCAATTCATTGTATTTTGTCTTTAAAAGGCTGAGAATAAATGCAGATGTGCTTGAGCATGGGGTTGTGTGTGTTAGTAGGTATAAAACACATTTTAAACGATTTAGTTCTTCCATAAATGTATCAAAATTGCAGGCATATGATGTTTAGAAAATCTGGAGTACTTAAGCATACAGTAAGGAGTACTTGTCTCTTGCACAACTGCAGTCCTAACCACAGGGTGTAAATCTCACTGATCATCTCAGTAAACATGCCAAGAATCACATACTTACTGTTATTCCCTTTTCCCTTCCATTGTGTGATGTTTTGAGAAAAGTATACCTAACTGGTACAGAGTCTAGACTAATTTTCACACTGACTCTTTTCTATTCTATCCTAATATATTTTCTCTCTAATGCAGTAAAGGCTGAAAAGCTAATAGTCTGCACATCTCAACCCAAACTGTCCTCTATGGCCAATCATTTGTCAGGAAGTGGGATGACTTAACCCAACACCTACTGTCCTACAGATAAGGTGTGTGGCAGAAGAAAATCGTGCATGCCTTCCCTTCTCCAGCTGTATTTCCCTAACCACTCCCTCTTCATTTTGTGACTTGTTCAAAAGTCATTAGTGTAACTGACTGAAAAGAGCATGATAAACTGACAAAGCATAAGAGCTTTTGCAAGCCATAAAAGTTTCCTTTAAAAATGGAAAGTACAGCAGGGGACATGAACCATGGTAGGTGTAATAAAATATAAGTGTAAATTTGAATACCAAGTAGCCAGAGAAATAAAAATAAATGTAAGTGTAGCATAGGTGAGGAGCAGGTGTGAGAATCAGTGAGAGATTACCAGAAGCGGATATAAAGTTATAGAGAAGCTAAACGTCATTACCATAAAAGCCAATTGGATGTGGTCTACTACTGAATTAAGTTTAGCAGGGACCATAGTATTAGAAAACAAAGTAGAAGGATAATACATTCAGAGTAGTAGGTGGCAAGTATCCAGGATTAATGTTGGGTAGATTCATTTGGGAAGGTTTAAGTTGTATTTATATTTAACCTCACTTCCTCTTAACACCTCAAATGTTCGTGTTCTGCCTTTTAATCAAGAATTTTATGAAGGTGGATTAGGGGAAAGGTAGTGGTCTTTTCATCAGCGCTTCTCTTTCAGTTTCAGCCAAACTTGGTTTTCTACATTGTGTTCAGTTGCATGTACAAGTCCATCTTATATCAGTAGGACTTGCATTATATAAATATGTATGTATGTACAGTTTGTGTGAGCACTGAAATAAGTGGAAATTGGAGCATTAACTTCAGTTATGCTGGATCAGTCACCTCTTGTTTTCTTCCCACATGTTCCAGAAAACTTTAGTTATGCATATAGCAGTGTGGTTAGGTTTATTAAGTTTAAAACTCATCTTGGGGCTCAACTTGTGACAGGTGGCCAGGAGATTTTTGTGACAAGAAAATGCCCTACTTTGTCTTTGCATATATAGAAAGAGATTGTGTAGCATATTATATATAGGATGCACATAAGGCAGAAAGGTTTTTTCCTGTTAATATTATGTGCTTCCCAAAAAGGTCTGCTTTCAAACCTCAGAATACCTGGTTTATTCAAATTTTATTTACTCTCAGGGGTGGCCCATGTCTGCGATGCCCCTGCTGAAGCCTTTCATTGGGGTTATGCAGCTTCGGTTTCCAGATTCTGGTGAAATCTTGCAATAATCCTGTGAGATTTCACTGGAAGCCACTGCAACTGTTTCTCCAGCAGGGGGAGCACACCTGTGTGGAGCCTCTTGGATTCTGCTGCCTGAGGTGGCTGCCTCACTCTGTCTCATGGATGGGCTAGCCCTGTTTACCTTTGTGTTCAACTTTGGATTTATTTAAACTAACCTCAGCTAAGTGTATGCTTACATTGCAATAAAAATATATATAATAAATCACTCATAAGGTGTAAAAATGTTGAACTTCCACACTTCTGTCTCAGTATCCCACAGAACCACCAGATTGCGTTGTGGACTTACCAGTTCAGTTCTCTGTCTCCTGGATTCCAGAGGTAGGCAGCCTTCCTTCTTTTCTCCGGTTGTTAACGAACTTACCTGCTGAGAGCCAGTGTGTTGTAATGGTTAAGAGCAGTAGACTCGTAATCTGGGTAACCGGGTTCGCGTCTCCGCTCCTCCACATGCAGCTGCTGGGTGACCTTGGGCCAGTCACACTTCTCTGAAGTCTCTCAGCCCCACTCACCTCACAGAGTGTTTGTTGTGGGGGAGGAAGGGAAAGGAGAATGTTAGCCGCTTTGAGACTCCTTAAAGGGAGTGAAAGGTAGGATATCAAATCCAATCCAAACTACTTAGCCTTCTGCAAGGACCTTGTCTAACATAAACTTAAGCTCTCTTCCTTTTGTTCCGTTTATGTGGAAAAAAATAACATAATGAACATTTTATATTCTATGTAATCAACTTGAGGTTATGTGTGATTAAGCAGTATATAAATCCTGTTACATAAATAAATAAACTTAGTTGTGTATTTAGTATTAATAGGACAAAATCCAGAGAGTCAGTGGTCAATTTTTCTGCACTTCATAACAACAACTATTATTATTATTATTATTATTATTATTATTATTATTATTATACCCCAACCATCTGACTGGGTTGCCCCAGCCACTCTGGGCAGCTTCCAATGAAGCATAAAGGAAAACACGAAAACATCAAAGAATGAAAGCTTCCCAATACAGAGCTGTGCACCTGGCCCTTTAGTGGCACAGTTACCTCATTCTGGACCCGGGAGTCCCCACATACTGTTTCTGTCCAGAATGGGGTATCTTCTGTCTACTTGGGACTCAACCTCTATCCGTTAACCACCATTCATCCAGTGGGAAGTCAGAGCTGTTTGATATGTAATGAAGCTCAGCTGCCCAAAGAAAAGTCTTCAAATTCCATTGGCTGGCCCAAGATCCTTGCATGTCAGGCTGTAGACGATGAATATTATTATTGCTATTATTTTAATTTAAATAGCTTCCTATCAATAAATATTCCCTGGGTGACTTCCAACTAAACAATATATAATATGCAAAGCAAACAATGAAAGACAATGAGAAAAATTATGTGCAACAGACAGTCATTATTTAACTGAATATACTGTTTAAATTATTCACATCACAACTCTGATATACACTCTCCCCCCCCCCTCTGCACTGCTGTCCTATGCCATTTGGGACACGTGGGGGAACAAAAGACTGCAATATCAGGGAAATGGAGGTGACGCAAAGAATACGAAGAGTTGAAATGCTACCAATTACCTTCTCCAACAAGAGGAGGAGAATGAGCAATTTCCTTGAGACTCATGGTGACTCAAAGGTTGAGGGATCAGACTGGATACTGAGCCTTCCGTAGTGGCTAAGCACCCTCCTCGGACACTACTTTCAGTAATTGAAAAGCAGATTATGTTTCGTACAGAGAAATTACTATGGTGAGGGGACCAAAGGCATGCAGCCCTTCATAGGTCACCCTTGAGCCCCAAACTGTGTGGTTCCAGGCAGGCAACCAGGTTCTTTAGAAATTAGAACTCTTCAAAAGTGAGGAAAGGTCAAAAAATCACCAGGAAATAAAACATGAAGGGTCATATTCCTGTAAGATCCCTGAGTAACCCAGGAAAAACAAACATGGAGCATGGAGAATAGTCAAAGGCTCAAGGGGGGGGGGAGAGAGAGAGAGAGAGAGAGAGAGGGTAGGGTGACTAGCTGGGGTTGAAGCAACCGGTCCTGGAGATGAAGTTTGAAAACATTGCATTTCCAGGCAGATTGAAGAGCATATCTTGAGAACAAGCACTTAAGTCAGTTACCTAAGGGGAAGGGTTATATGAAACAAAGGGGAAATGGGCAGTATCCAGCAGAAGGAAAGCATTACAAGACATGCTGAATGAGTGTAGATATGATGATACAAGTTTCCCACCATAGGATGCAGAGGGTAATCTTAGGATGGAGCAGTGAGGGGTCCTTTGTCTAGATCGGGGATAAGGAGCCTGGAAAATGGGGATAAGAAGCTCCAGCCAACATACATACATATATTCAGACATAATTTTATATGCATCCCACCTTTCCACAGTTCAACCCATTCACAAGGCAGCTTACAGCATGAAAAAACATGTTACAAAAGTAGTCACAAATAAGATATGATATGGGAAAGCTAAACGAAAAAGACATAGCTCAGTAGATGAGTGTGTGATTTGAATGCAAAAAGTCCCAGGTTCAGTCTCTGGAATCTCCAGGTGGGACTGGGAAGACCCCTGTCTGAAATCCTAGAGAGCTGTTGCCAGCCAGTGTAGACAATATGAGCTAAATAGTAGATTCAGTATAAGGCAGTTTGATGTTTCTAATAGTAAAATGACCATCATAATGCATTAGAATACAGCATACAGAAATCACCTTGGGCTTAGGACTGCATAGCTTTTGTGAATTCAGACTGAAAGATAAATCAAATAATTGTCATTTCCATACTTTTCTATTTCTGTCGTGGTGGATTGCCAGCCTCCCTGAGAAATCCACTCTTTTTCTTTCTTAGGTGCAAGTGCAACACACTGACTGATACTAAAATGTTATCCCATGAGCAGCAATCTAATGTGAATTCCCAAATATTTTGATGTCTAAAGGTGCTGAAAATCTTGAATTTGAATTCAATATAATTCTTTATATGGGGAGCTGGTATTTATGATGGCTATAAATACTACACTCTAACCCAGTAAAAAATATTGTTACTAGGAATCATTTCATTCCTGTTAGATATAGAAACTTGAGTACCATATATGATTTGTATAGAATTAATAGTTTGTCCTGTTCATGGGATGCCCCCCTCTGGTAAGAATGCAAAATACTTAATTTTCTAAAGGTTTCTCACATTGAAAACATTATTTTGCTTATTTTTTTAATGTACTGCTGTCAGAGAACATGGTGCTTTACAGAGCAGCATAAACTCTGTCATGCATGGCTGTGTGGTTTGTGAAAGTTCAGGGTGCACGAATTTGGAGAAGTATTACAAAAGGCCTGAAAAAAGCATCCATATTCAGTATCCTCCTGCAAATTCCCCAGATGGCATTATGGGCACCATAGGTTATCTTATCAAGGGTGTGCAACTCTTTCATAATTTGAGGCATCTGTATTGTTCAGTGTTTTAGACAATGAGCCCTTCTCACATCCATGATATTCGATTGCATCCCTCCTTCTCTTTCCATATTTTTCTTCTTCCCAAAAGTCAGTATTCTGTGGCTACTGAACATGCTCTGTCCTCACTAAGACAGGGGTTTTTTTTTGTTTTGTTTTTTTTTTCATTTTTGTACTTTTACAAATCTTGGTGCTTTCCCGACCTGCTGATATTTCTGTCTCACGTGTGAGCTGTGCAGTCAGACAACCAGTCTACATATTGTTTTTCATTACTCACAAAGAGAGAGAAGTCTTTTGAAACCATCAGCCAGGACATTAAGACTCAAGAGATAAGTCCCGTTATGCTTACAATTCTATTTTGGAATATCAGATTTGTAAAGTGTTGCATTGATTGCCTCAGTGCCTTTGACATATGCTGTGTCAGGAAGATTTGGGCACCGCAATGTAGGACAGAGTCTCCAACAAAAATGTGCTCTCCCAAGCCCACATTCCCAGCATGTTTGCACTCCGTCTCAGTGATGTCTGCACTGGCTTTGTCATGTCCACAGAATGGAAGATGGCAAGATCCCCAAGGACGTGCTCTACGGGGAGCTGGCTTTAGGTCTGTTGGCAGATCAACTCTGTTTTACAAAGATGTCTGCAAATATGACATGAAGGCTAGCAACGTCAGCCCGGTTGTGTGGGAATACCTTGCAGACAACCACAAGGCCTGGAGAAAGACAGTCGGGCCGTGCATCCAGAGGGGGAATGCCATCTGGGAGGAGTGCAGAGAGAGGAAATGTCTGCCCCAGCTGCAACAAAATATGCCTCTCCCGTATCGGTCTCTACAGCCACAGCAGACACGGCAAGCTTCCAACAGTTTGACTTCACCCTCAAAGAAACACTCTTCCATTGTCTCCCAAGACAGACAAATGCCAACCAAACAACTGTACTGAAAACATTAAACTGCCAGATTTTTATGGTAATGCAAACTGCGTCTGCATAAGAAAACTGCAAATGATTTTTTTTCCTTGTCCAATATTATTCACAAGTACAAATAGTTGAAGTTGCCCCTTGATTCTAAATATCCAGGATGATGGTTACTTAACTGTTTTCTCTCTCTTTGTGCGCAATGGAAAATGGAAAACAATATGTAGACTGGTTGCCTCTTGTTCTAGATATTTTGGGTATTCAGCATGCATGTGCTAGTTCTTGATAGGTATTTACTTCTTACATCTGTAGGTCACCTTAATGAAAACATTGACAAGACCCTTAACTCAAACAGTGCAAGTGTCACTGTTAGAATACCAGCACACTCTTGTTAAAGGGAATGTAAATAGATTTCAGGTACCATAATTGATTTCCCCCACTAACAGCTGTTTCCTATTTCATCTTCTAGTACTTTTGGACTTTAAGCTTGATGGTTGTCCCCCCCCTCTTTTTTATATAATAATAGACATGGCTTTATGGCATCTGTATTAAAAATGGGTAATTTTCCTTATGGTCCCTGTCTTCCTGCTGGGTTGATAATGTTTTGATGTATTTTTCTTGTGCTCTGATGAGAGGTCTGCTGCTGCTGCTCTGACATATTCATTTGGATGAATAATTATAACGTGCACAATGTCAAGCTGAAGATGGTAGGGTTTTGTGCGTCATGACAAGCCTAGTAGCCAGTGCAGGTGTCTCACAGCATGATCAGTAGCAGCCAGTGTATTCTGGCTCAGAGGAGACATTTTAGAATAGTCAGAAATCAGCACCAAGGGCAAGGCGGCTGCCATTGTTTCATGTGCCAAATAAACCAAGAGCTTCCCAATGACAAGTGCGAGTACATCTACTTACTTCAGATACATACTTTATTTTTTTTCTAATTAGCCTGATAAATTTGCTCTCTACTCAGTTTTTGCCAAAATATTCAGTTAAATGCATATATTATTCAAGGGACCTTATATTAAAGCCCTCCCTTTTCCTCTGAATTTTTAGTTAAAGTACATATCCAGTAAAATATGCGATGTAGGATCTTCAAAATAAGCCTGGTGTATTTCTAGCTTCTATTGCTAAGCCTGCAATGGAATTGTGGAATATTGAATCAATAAAACACACAAAGGCTTGGATGGTTGACAAGGGGAGTTTTTTAAAGATTTCAGATCTGATGTTTTTTTTTTCTTTCACTGGTTGATATATCGGAAGAATCGGGAGGGGTACTGAAGAGGGGGTTCAGCTTGAGTAAATGACAAATGGAAACCATTTTCCAGGCAAATCTGAAAGAATCATAAATTACTAGGAGAAGAGACCTAGCGGGTCATCCAATCCATACCCCTGCTGTGTCAGAACCTGTTCACTGCAGTGCATTTTTCTCATGTTTTTGTCTTAATCCTCCAATCAATGTAGTGGATATTGCCTAGCCTAGCAAGTCTTTCCCTCCATTATTTAGTTGAAAGAAATTTAAATTTCTTCTTAAGTTTTAATCATGAACACTTTCTCTTAAGTTCTGTAATTGGGAATCCAGAAGACGTATTGCAAATCACTGAAGCATCTAAAATCTGTGTATTTGTGTTGCAAGATGCAGTTTGAAACTTGCAGATGAATGTTGCCAGGATGAACAACTGCATCCCTTAAGCCATAACAGGTTTTTTTTTTGGGGGGGGGGGAACCTTGAGGAAGCAAGAGGGAGAGAGCAAAAACTTTAGACACTCTGCTACATCATTTCCTCTAAATAGTGAATTCAATTATTAGTCTAGTAAGTGATCAGTTTGGAAGCAAACTGTGTGCTTCGGGTACTTGCTATGAATGCAGAAGTAAATAAGATTGTAAATGAAAAGAAAATGAATTTTTAAAAGACCCCAAAAGCTACCTGACAAAAAGAGGCGTGGGAGACACTCTAAAGATACCAGGTCGGAGGGAGACTTGAGTTGATTGATTGTCTGTAGTTGAGGTAAGGAATGCAAGAAAGTCTATTGAAAAACACCTCTCCCTGCCCCTCAAAAGGAGGACAGTATCCTGAAGTGGGTTAAGCGTTGGGGAGGATGCATGCCATGAGATTCAAAAACAAAATAAATGCCCCTTTTCACTGTCCTTCAATGTTTTCTTTTTCTCTTTCTCCATCTTTTTCTACTCACACTTCCAGTGGTGTGGGGCTGGCAATCTTCTAGCGCTATATAGCACAGCAGGAGTACAAGAAAAGTGTGAGGAGGTGGTCACACATTTGAACTTCTCTGCAGACAACTGCACAGAACATCTAGTTGCTTCAGGTAGAAAACCTGGGGTTGGAACAGGGCTAAAAGTGCTTTACATGTGAGTAACATGTGGATAGCGCTAATTTCTAAATACGGGTATTTATTGAATCTCTCTCTGTGTGTGGAAAGAGCCAGATACTTAGTATCTTTCAAGAGTTTTATTTTACCACCATGATCTGAGCCCAGCATTGGCCATCTGCCTATCACTTTGCCTTCCTCCACCTTGTAAGACAGCAGCACTCTTTAACTGTTAGTTGTCTTGGGACAGAAGAGATTAAGGTATGAATATACTCTGGCTTCTAGCGCCGGTGAGGTCACCAGGAGCCAGTGGGAGATTGCACTTCCTGGCCCCATCAACTGTGTAGTGAAGGAGCAGCTGCTCCAGTGCTTGCTTATAAAATATTAGGTGCCTTATAATTGTAATCATTATTATACTGCTTTATACTTTTAAGGGGGGAAAAAATCAAACCAGTTTACAACACATTAAAACATCAAATAAAACAATCCCAAATCACTGAAAAAAGTCAAACATAAAGTACACATTCAAAGCAACATAATTAACAGAAAACTAATTGTCTTAAAGATTTCAAATAAGTGTTAAATAAGAAAAAATTGAAAGTGAAATGGTGCAGTTCGCTTTTCTTGCTCAGTTCCTGTTTGCACTGGCTCAGCTACTCCTAAACCGAACATGATCCTTAAGCATGCCAATATTTCAACAGATGCCAGGATTGGAGAGCCAAATCCAACACCCAACACCCCACCCCTCTGTTCTGAACACAGCAGAGGTGCAAAGAGCTTCTGTCTTTTGAGTGATGGTGGCTGATACAGATGCCCTTTCCCCGGGCACCAATGACACACCCTCAAATTTCCAAATTTGCCTTCTGGTTCCTAAAAGGCTCCATCTTACAGTACCCCGGAGATGGTGATGAAGGACAGGCAGATGTATATTTCGAAGTTAAAATGCTTGCTTCCCTGTGCTAATAGAGGGCTGGGGGAAAATAAAAATGGGATGTGCTTTTCTTTCAAACTCTCCAGGAACGTCTGTCAGTCCCAAACAGCGCTACAGTCTGGAGCCCTCGAAAGAGCGCTCTTGTTGGGGGGCTGGAGATAATTAACAACGTTTTGTTGTGGGTCCTTGCTTGTTCATATTCTTTTTAAAAAAAAATGCAACTAAATTCCCCCCCATTTATTTTGTATAAGTCAGCTTTATTTGCAGGTATAATAATAAATCAGTTGGTGGAATCCAAAGATGACATTCTGTATGCAGAATACATCATCTGCTCCTGGAAAGGCTTTTAAGTTGCACTAGATCATTTTGTGAGAAAAGAGAAACTAAATTCTGTTGGATGTTTGGGAATTGGTAGCATTAGTTTCCTTTGGCTTGTACTATTGGGACTTGCTCTGTGCTGCTTGTCATTTTTAATACTGTATTTGGTGATTGGTCATTAGCATTGCATTTGAAAGGGTCTGGGAGAATGTGATGGTAACAACCAATACCAAGATGAAGGTCTACCAGGCTGGCATGTTGAGCTTTATGGAAGTGAGAGATGGGCAGTGAGAGATGTTGAGCATCACATTGCAAGACAGAGTCTCAAACAAAGATGAGCTCTCTCAAGCCCGCATCCCCAGCATATTCACACTTCTTTCCCAGCGACGTTTACAAAGGCTGGATCAGGTCCACAGAATGGAAGCTGGCAGGATCCCCAATGACATGATTTCTGTGGAGCTGGCTTCATGCACCAGGCCTGTTGTCTGACTAACTCTGCATTACAAAGATGTCTGCAAATGGGACATGAAGGCTAGCAACATTACCCCCCCCCTTGTGGGAATCCCTTGCAGATGACCACAGCACCTGGAGACAATCAGTCAGGTCATGCATCTACAGTAGTGACCAGATGAGGAATGACCACTGGCTTGTGCATCTGCGCAACCGCATACTTTCATCTGCCCCAGCTGCAACAAAACATCTCTCTCCGCTACTGGTCTCTACAGCCACAGCAGGAGCTGTAACTCTCCAACAGTTTGACTTAACCCTCGAAGGCACACACTTCCATTGTCTCTTGAGACAAATCAATGCCATCCGGTGGCTCATACCAGAGTTTCACTGTAACTTGTCCATCTAAAATCACGAAGCAGCAGAGTCACTCTTTATTCCTTTACCAAGTATCTTGTCACAGATAAAAATGGAATCCATGCAAATTGCTTAAAGGGGAAATGTTCAGAAATAAACTGGTTGAAGTATAAAATGGATGATAAATCCTTCCATGATTTGCATGACAAAGTAATGCAGCTGATTTTCAGATAGAGATTTAGATATGCATATGGAAAGTCAGTTGGCAACATCAATGAAGCATGCAAATAAGATCAGATGAGCAGATCACTTTAAGAAAAGATTTGGCCACCTTTTAAGGAACATCATCGAAAAATTGCAATTAGTATTAAAATTAATTGGATTTCAAAATGTATCTGTGGATTCTAATCCCTTGATGTTTCTTTATTTCTACTGGAAACCCTTTGAATTCCCTAAAGATAAAGATAAAAATGATTATTAGAGGATTTATCTGTATGTGATGTAGGGAAATGTGAAAAATCAAAATGGAAAGCATCTGTTGCAAGTACCAGAAAATTATGCTATTAATTTAAGTGTCATCAGAGCACAAAAGATCACATTCCAAGACAGTGTGAAAATTATTAAAATACTGGAAATAATAGTACTTAAGATGAAGATATTATGCTCTAAGATCTGGTTAAGTGACTGACACTATTATATCACTTCAGGTATTATAAAAGTAACAAAATGCTTTTAAAGATAATAAGCGTTACATTTTGAGATTGGCAGTATTCACACTTTTCTGCTTAAGTGCTTTCTCACTTTAATATAATTTAATAACAGTAGGGGGAAAATCCAACATTTTCTTTCTCAAGCTCTGCCCTTCCTTTTTTCAATATTTTTCAAGTAACAACAAAAAACGGCATCTAAGCAATTTTTGCAACACCCAAAACTTCATTTTTGCCTTTTGACACTTTGGCTAAAAGACCCATATTTGTTCTTTACTCTTAGAAGATATAATTTCAGTTCATGGTGCTTTAGAATTGAATACTACATAACTCTGTTAAAAATAATAATACCACACACCTACAATACCTTGCTGCTGTACTGTAATGAAATTTATATATACATGTATAAACTCTGACATTATACAATTTGGTGATATACGGGCTCTGCCAGATGTCCCTCCTAATTTTGCCAAAAGGACCCTGGGGTCTCCCAGAGTCTAATTTAAAAGTGTGTTAAATGTAACAGGAGAGCAACCACACAAGTTTCTCTCTCTCTCTTCCTGCTGAAATGTGAGTCAGCAGTTGGTTCTTAGCACACATTTTAGTTAGTCCCCCCCCCCAATCCCCCATTATTGGCAGAAGATTATACTGGATACAGTTGTAACGGGATTCCTTTAATTGCAGCATATTTCTAGGCTTCCTGGTATTCTAAATCACTTGATGTTAATTGTGTTGTGCTGTATGTGTTAGAGGCCTTGCAATGCAAACCTGATGTTCTCAGAGGTAAAGATCAGATATTCTTGGTGCTTGTTTTTTTATTGACCACTGAATCCATTTGTTATGAGTTAAAAATGAATTTTAAAAATAGCTTTGAGAAATAAGCCATGTTTCCCCTGCTTTCAGCATGGAATACTTTGCATTGGATCCCCCCCTTTTTTTAAATAGTTTGAAAGGTGACTCATAGCATAGCTCAAAAATGCAGGATTTGTGTGGCCTGTTCAAAACTCTAAAGTGTTTTGGGGGAAATTCCAGTCTTCCCCCCCCCCCCCGCCACATATTTTACTGTTGGATGTATGCTAGACTTTAAAATGTTGGAACAGGCTGTTATTAAAAAGCTATTCTGTATTGCTGTTGGTAAAGTGCCATCTATAAAATTTGTTACAATTTCCTTCTCTCTCAGAGCTCCTTATTAAGCATTCACAGTCAGTTCTTGGCAGCATTAGAGTCATTGAAGGAGTTTTGGAATGCTCTAGATGAAATTGATGAGAAGACCTGGGTACTTGAGCCAGAAAAACCCACACGGAGTGCCACAATGCGAAGGATTGCCGTTGGTAAGAATAAAAAGGACAACTCCATGTTGACTTCAGGTTAATGGAGATCACAGAAACGGAAATGCAAGACGTTTAAAATTATTAGTTTTCATGTGAAAATGTGGCTTTAAAACAGAACACATTGATTAATATCAGCTATTAAATCTGACATCGTTTCACGAACAGCGCAGTATCAAATCACAATGTGTCAGAATTTAGATTGCAAGTTCCTCGACTAACTTTCAAGTCCCATAGAATTCAGTAGGATTAAAGCATAACCATCCCTTGGTGTTTAGATGGTGCATGCAAATGTCACAGCAAGTGCTGTCACAGAAGACTCGTTGCTTGCCTCTTTCAAGATTCTACCTGCCTTCCATAGCTTTTGTGGACATGTGAATTAAAAAGTATTTAACTTTTTAAAAAATTGCACCTGCTATTTGAATAATTTGGTGGTATTTTAATTGATTAAAAGTAGTTTTAATCGATACCTCTGACCAATGAAGCAACTAGCTAATGTAAGCCTAATGAATAAAAAAAAAATCTAAATAAGAAATGGGAAAGCAAAGCATGTGAAATGGATAAAACAATTTGAAGCTAGTAACTTTCGTAGTAGCAAATGTTAAAACTGAAGAAAAGGTCTGATGTATTGTTTTTAGAAATGACCAGCACCATGTTTGGGACTCAAAGCCTAAATTAAGATTGCTCTTGCAGATTCCTTTTGTGTGTGTGTGAAGTTTAGTTGAGTAAGGATGAAACTATATGTAGTTATAGCTCTGTTCATCTGCATGTCTGTTCCAGGAAACAACATTTCAATTAATATAGAGGTAGATCCCCGACACCCCACCATGCTTCCTGAGTGTTACTTTCTTGGAGCAGACCACGGTAGGATGACTCCTATTTAAAAATCCATTTTGTCAATCATAATAGCTTTTCTGTTGCAGTGTATATCACTTTATGCTTACCGCAGGTTAACTTTATACTAAATTGAGTCTACTTGTTTCAGGCAGACCAAACTAGAATCACACCATTGACCTTAATTTTTTGAAAATTGTGTGTGCGTGTGTTGCTCGGAAAAACGTTGAAGATTCAATACATTACAAAACAATTTTGCACTGTTTAATATATTGCCAGCCTGTTCTATAAGATGAATTTAGCTGCAGTGCTACAGAAAGCTATACTGCGCCCCATGTCTTTCTTGGTGGGCTGCATGTCAGTTCTCAATCCATTGAAAAAAGCTGCAGTAAAAGCCTGGGAACTAAGGTTTGGCCAAAGGCAGATGGGTTTCTGGTGACTAATACGCCCTAAGATTTATTCAAAGCTGAGTTGTTTCCAGTTGTGTCAATATATTTGTATAATGTCATTATGGAATTGGCAGTTTCATTTTCAGTCCCTTTCCTATGATCCACCAAATGGAATTTGCCTTTTCACAGCAGTTGCTTACTTTGAGCTGATTTTTTTCGTTGAGGTTGCAGTCATTGCCTATTAAGCCCCTGTCAGCATATCTGTGAAATTAGGAGTTTTTACCTCAGTGTGCATCGACTTGCACTTATTTAGTTTGAACTGCACTTGCCATTTTACTAGCCTGTTCAGCCAAATTGGAGAGCTACTTAAATAGTGAAAAATTTACTATCATCCACAGACTTTGCCATCTCGTGACTCTTTCCCTCAAACTCTGCATTATTATAAGCAAGTTAAAAAGACAGAGGACCCTATATAGATCCATGGGCAATATCTGTTTAAAATAATTTATATCCAGATCTTAATCCCCAAGAAGATCAGAGTAGTATACAGTGAATACTAGTGATGTGCTGGAAATGTTTGTTTTTAGAGCGGGACAGGGATTTGTTTTTGTTCTTTTACCATTCTCTATTAAGTAATAAAAAAAAGGTATTCAAAGTGGAGGACAAATTTCAGTGAAATTTTCATGGGTTTCCGTGAGTGTTCTTTCATTCTGCAAATAATATCTCCCGTGGTCTGCACTCTGCAGGCTTCCTGAAAATCCCATGGCATCTATGATTGGGCTTTCTTGTAAGTGTCGTTCAGAGATGTAATAACTAAACATTTAATGTCTGTAAACCTTGTGCCTTGCATTGCAAGTTTACTTAAAATCAACAGTGCAAAATACAGGGTGCCCAGTTACATGATGTGTTATATGCAGCATGCCTAACCTTGCAGTGCATGGACTTACATATCCAGCTGCCTTGTGAGCCAATATGCAGAAAAGTAGGGTATGCACAGAAAAATAAAAACACGCCTGATAATTGAGAATTCATTCTCTGCTGAATCAGGCAGCCTGGAGGTGTTATTGTTTTTATTATGACTGTTATGCATTTTGCATATTTATGATGTAAAACTGAGATAAATAAATTCAATAAATAATAAAAAACAGCACAAAATTTAGGATGTAGCTGCCCTCCTTCTCCTCCAGTCCCCATTGTCCCCTTTGAAGGAAGTCTGTTCATAGAATACTCTTGGGAGTAGTGCCAACACATATGATTTTTATTTTCAGTGGTAAATCCCTTGAAAGTCAAGCTGAACAGCAACATACACCTGTGGTAAGTGTGTTTGGTTGTAGACATTTAGTTCATAGCTTTGTTGGGAGTGCTGATACTTTATTTTCCTTCTTCTTTTCAGGGATCCAGAACTCAGTTTACTACAAAATTTGAAAGAGGTTTTAGAAATTGATTTTCCATCTCGAGAAGCTCTAGAAAAATCTGTAAGTTGCTCTGTGGTTATTATGTTCATATTTTGCATACCATGGCAAAAGGGAATTCTGTAGCATAACAAAATAATAGGAGCATTAATACATGTGATCAAGACATCCAAAATAAGCTTCACTTCATAAGTTTTAAAGATTTGTTAAAAGGTTTACCTTGTCTCAGTAAGAAAAAATTGAAATATGAAAGAGTACAAAAGAAGATAATAAATTATTATTTATTTATTATGTTAAAAATTTGTATACTGCACTATAACTGTAGAACTCAGTTCAGTTCACAATAAAAAGAAACCAAATACAATTTATAATAAAGGCTTGTTGCATGATTGTCAAAAATTCATTGAGTTTTATTCCTAATAAGGACATGATTAAAGCTCAAAACACATTGCACACCTAGTGATAATGTAATGATACTTCACTCTTAATTGGAAAATTTCCACACCAACGATTTTCCGCAAGATGGTCACTAGTTCAAAGCCAATTGAAACCGAATACCTGGGGTAAACCAAGGACCAAGCTCTTCAATCTGTTGGTATCTCATAATATGCATTCTGGAGAAATATTCTTAATATTTGTGGGTTGGCACCATTAAGGCAACACTTTAATCTCAGTATCTTCTCAGGGTAATCATTGCTTCGGTCATTCTTTGAGTGATTGTCATCTGATTAACGAAGCATGAGTAAAAGGGAAGAGAGAAGCACACTTCCCTTGTATCCTGATGTCTTAAAATAGACAGACTACAGCTCCTATCATGCCTGATCACAGGCCATGCCAGCTCATAGTTGGAGGGTGGAAGACACTGGCCACCCCTGTTCTAACAAATGACCATTTCACATTTCCCTCTGTGCTCAAGTAAAGGGATAATATCTGCTACCTACGGATAAATGTATTAAAAATAAAGGGTAAAAAAGCATTTTCTAATTATTTGGGGGATGCCTTCAGCTGATAACAATTTTAAAGTTTAGTCCTTAATAAATTGTCATACTCTTGTACATTTCCTTATAAAAAATAAGCCAACCACAAATGTAACTGTTTAAAATGGGTGAAACAAGTTGACATGCTTTATTCTATGTGCTCAAGCTGCGTCCCATGTTTTTTAGGACTTCTCTATGGATTGCGGGATCTGCTACGCTTACCGTCTTGATGGGACTATTCCAGACCAAGTCTGTGACGACCCCCGCTGTGGCCAGCCTTTCCATCAAGCTTGTTTATATGAGGTAGAGCAATTTACGGTAGCGTTCTAGGATTATGGAACGGAAAATTGATGGGTGGGTGCAATCATACGGGTGCTCTTTTGTACTGTTATTGGACAGGAGGCATTTTCCTGCAGCCTCCAGTGCCCACATCCACACACAAACATATAAACATGTTTCACCACAGATGTGTGAAATTTCAAAATTTTGGGTTAAGACTCACAACACAGGAATGTTGTGCTGCAAAGGAAAATGCAAAAGATCACAAAACTGAATAGCCTGGACCATATACTTGGTCTTGAGTAGTGTGTGCCAAAATGGAGGTTAAGGATCCTTAAAAGATCCCTGTTGATTAGTTTACTGATAGGGTGCTGCTGTGGGTTAAACCAGAGCCTAGGACTTGCCGACGAGAAGGTTGGCGGTTCGAATCCCCGCGACAGGGTGAGCTCCCGTTGCTCGGTCCCTGCTCCTGCCAACCTAGCAGTTCGAAAGCACGTCAAAGTGCAAGTAGATAAATAGGTACCACTCCGGCGGGAAGGTAAACGGCGTTTCCGTGCGCTGCTCTGGTTCGCCAGAAGCGGCTTAGTCATGCTGGCCACATGACCCAGAAGCTGTATGCCGGCTCCCTCGGCCAATAAATCGAGATGAGCGCCGCAACCCCAGAGTCGGCCACGACTGGACCTAATGGTCAGGGATCCCTTTACCTTTACCTTTAGGGACAATACTTAGGGGAGAAGCAGCCACTTTTGTTCTCACCAGGACCAAGTGTGGCCAAATATGCTCAGCTTGGCAGTTGGCAAATAGATTGGGGGCAGAATTAGATATTTCTTGAGATCTTCTACTCAGACGATGGGGGTAGGTTTGTTTCCTAAAAATGAGGACAACCAGTTACACCAAGCTTTGCTTTCTCTGTCCTGCTATTCAAAAACTCATGCTGTGAGCAGCCACCTGGAGAGTGAGACTGGGCAACATGATTTAAGGACTTGAATAGTAAGGGAGCTTGCTGTATTTGAGGCCTATTCTTTTGAGTCTTCCTGGGACTTACCTAATAACATGCATTTCTCTGTAGTGGCTGCGTGGACTTCCTTCCAGTCGGCAAAGTTTTAATGTCATATTTGGTGAATGTCCATATTGTAACAAGGTAAGGAAAGCAACGTAGTTCCCGGATAATTGGAACTGTTTCTGTATTAGCTTAAGTTAGGGTTTCAAAATACAATTGAAATTAGCTTGTCTTCTTTTAGGAGTCTTTGCTGCAAAGTTACTGTCGTGCGCATACTTAAATCTCTCAGATACCAGTGTCTCTTGATACTTAGCCGGGGGGGGGGGAACAATTCCAGTGTCTGAGTTAAAAATTAGGGGAGGGGGAATTATTCTTTGTAATAAATACCTTGGAAAATACTGTAAGCAAAATTCAAGTACTTTATTGATTTTTAATTTTGTAACAACTCACCTTGCTTTGAAAAACCATTCCAGCCAATAACACTGAAAATGTCTATGAAGAAAGTCTGAAGTGGAATTCCAGAAGCCTGTAACTATGTAAATGTACAGTCTTAAGAATGCTAACACATTAGACATGATATCAAAGAAAATACACAGAAAGCAGTATTAAGAAGAAGAGGACAATGATGGTTATCGTGTATTGGTACAATTCTTTACGAAGTCCAGACGCCTCATGAAGTCCAGACTCCAAAGTGCTGCATATAGAAGAGCTAGTCGAAGTCTGAAAGCGTTCTGGTTGAAAGGCTTCAGAATATGTAACTCCATTTCCTATGGATTTTTCCTCAATTTGCCAGAAGGTGTTGCAGATAGGTTGTGGTTTCTGAGAAGGAAGCAGAAAACAAATCTACACATATCTTCAACAGATCTGCATAAGAACAAATATTTAAATGACTTTTTTGTACAATAATAATAATAATAATAAACTCATGGTACAAAGATAATTGACTAAGTGTAATAATTCACGAGATACATTTATAATCTCTAACAGCTTTTCTATGTCCATTATCTCAGTTATTCTTTTCTCAGAGAGCCCATTGCATAAAGCCATACCATTGTCCTACAAAGTAATCCTCCTTGTTTGGATCTCTTGAAGACTGAATTTGTTTAGCCAGCTTCTGTAATAAAGCTGTATGCTGAGCACCAAGACACCTTACAGGAATAGATTGACAGTCCAGTTTTGGGCTATGACTTCTCTTTCAGCCCAACAACAGAAACGATAGCCAAAATACAGAACTTCCAGATAAGGGAATGCCATCAAAAATTTTTACAAGGCAAGTGGGGGGTGTTACACCTATTCAGTCAATCTTTCTACATTCAGCACTCCCACTATATCAGCATATAAGTCCCTATGGTTTTACGTTTCCTCCAGCTTTCTCAGTGTTACATACCAACTTCTAGTTGAAACAAGTCAGGGTTATGAAACTTGCAGGACAATTAACAGCACTCCTGGATAATTCAGTGATTGAGCTGGGAAAGAAGGGCTCTGGTGGTCCTTGAGGTATCTTGGGCCCAAGTTGCTCAGGGCTTCACATATTAATAGAACCCTGAACCTGGCTCAGTAGCCTATGAGCATCACAGATGCTTCAAGCTGCCTGCTGAACTCACCTTGACTAACTTCCTTCTGTAAACATCGGTTGTGGCTCCAGCTGGCTTTCCTCCAGTCTTAGCGGGCTAGGAAGAACAAACAGAACTAGCCAGTAGTAAAAGCCTTTAGAGTAAGGGGGTGGCGAGAATGCAACCAGCAGCTGGCTTTAAAGTAACACATTTCTTGCCTCGGGGAGAACGTAGTTCATAGGAAGATCTATTAAGGTGACACAGGTGTATATGCAAGTTCGGGGCGAACGCCTTTGAAGTAACAGAATTGTAGAGTTGCAAGGGTCCCTGAGGGTCATCTTAATTCTGTTCCGCTTTTAGTGGAGAACAAAAGGGCTCAGGGGCGGGGGCTGCCCGCAGAAGCAGTGCCACTACCCCTGGGCTTACAAAGCCTTTATGTGTGGTAACTGCTTTTCAGCCTTCCTCTCTCTTCCTTGTGTATGTGTGGGCCAGGGCACATAGTAAATGCTTTTAGAGTTTACCCAGATATGTGCAGAATACTTGCATTGGTAAGGGCTTTAATGGGCAACAGCAAGTCAGCCCCAGTTAGCAGGGGGAAAAACAATCATTAACCATTCTAAATTTCAGAAGACCTAGCAGTTAGAACATGAGAAGCTATACTATACTAACTGGTCATATTGGTTTAAATGAGTGTGAAAAGGGGAACGTGTTAAGTTCTCAAGGGCCTGTACCATTTCAAAGTGGTGGAACATCACAGCATCCATCAAAATCCTGCCCCCCACCCATCCACGCCGAGACCATATAACACCGGTCTTGAAAGACCTACGTTGGCTCCCAGTACATTTCCAAGCACAATTCAAAGTGTTGGTGCTGACCTTTAAAGCCCGAAACGGCCTTAGTCCAGTATACCTGAAGGAACGTCTCCATCCCCATCGTTCTGCCTGGACACAGGTCTAGCGCCGAGGGCCTTCTGGCGGTTCCCTCGCTGCGAGAAGCCAAATTACAGGGAACCAGGCAGAGGGCCTTCTCGGTAGTGGCACCCGCCCTGTGGAACGCCCTCCCACCAGATGTCAAAGAGAAAAATAACTACCAAACTTTTAGAAGACATCTGAAGGCAGCCCTGTTTAGGGAAGCTTTTAATGTTTAATAGGTTATTGTATTTTAGTGTTTTGTTGGAAGCCGCCCAGAGTGGCTGGGGAAGCCCAGCCAGATGGGCGGGGTATAAATTAATAATAATAATAATAATAATAATAATAATAATAATAATAATAATAAATCATCAACGTACATTGCAGGAAAAGTAACCTTTGTTCGGCCGTTTCTCACCTGCGCTTAATATTTTCCAAGATGTGCAGGGAGTGGGGGAATGTACAGCTAGAAAAGCAGGAGTTTTCCGCAAGCCAGGTACAATTTAATGCAGCAATTTTATTCATTTTAAGAACTCACCGCTTCATTCTGAAGCTGCTTGCTCAGCACAGCCAGCATCTGCTCGTCTTGTCCTTGGCTGCTTTTCATTCCCACAGCGGCTCTTCTACGATAGGAGAGGTCCTTGCTTTCGAACTCCTTTCCCTTCTCGTCTTTAGCTTGCCTTGGCACTGGCTTTGGCAAATCAACCTGTTAAATGTACAAGTTGAGTGACTCGTGCAGCTGCTACTCCTGCTTTACTGTTCCACTAACTGCGGCTTCTGTGTGAAATGAATGGTTTCTGTGCAACTTCTAGCAAAAGCATCACTAATCCGCCAACACAAGGAACGGCCAACATTTACCGCGAGTTGGAACTGCACAGGGCAGTCGTTTTGTTGAGCTCTTGAGCAGAGTGCTTGCACTTGTGCTATCCTAAGGGGCAACGTTATTTATTGCGAAAATTTGCTCCAAGGATTCTTAAAGAACTCTTAGATGAATGTTATTAACCTTTACTGGATGCAAAACCAATAAGTCTCTGTCAATTAAGCTTGCATTAACTATATCTAAGTAAGTTGTTTTTATTGTGGTGGTTCTAATTAATGTCAGTGCCTGGAATGAGAAAATAATCACTACTTATTCCATTAGTGAGGTGATCTGACCCGCCCTAAATGGGGCGACAAATTTCTCATCTTCCCCATAATACTGATATACTTGCTCTCGGGGCACCCTGAAAGGTCATGCAGCCCCCCTGCCCACCCGAGAAGCTGCATTTACATTAAAAATGTTGTTTCACTGATAAGAATATCGTTTGTCAAATTTCTAGGTTGCCCTCCCTGGGATTATTTTCTTTTTAACTTGCAGCAACGACATGTAATAGGGTGAACTGAGCAATACATTGAGTGAGCTGCACTCTTCAAGCAACAATTGAAGTGTGGATTCCCCCTGCCCATTCCCTTACACAGGAGCAGAGGGCAAAAGACAGACTGGGATCTACTGGTCGATTGCTGGGTGATCTGTAATAAATATGCAAAGGCTTCCAAATCTCAATAGCAATGAAAAGGCTTACCTCTCCCCCCCCCCCCAAATTAATTAGGATAGAATCTTCTTTAGTTGCTATACATTTATTCTTATATATTCAGGTTAAGGCAACGTACATCTTACTGCAGAGCTAGGGAATCTGTGGCCCTGCATATGATGTTGAACTCCTAACTGCCATCAACCTCACCAACCATGGTCAATAATCTGGGCTGCTGGGAGTTGTACTCCAACAACATGAGGGGCACAGCTTCCCTGTACCTGGCTTATAAGGTGAACTGACGCATCCTATGATGGTGACTTTAATTCAGCAGTTCTCAACCTGTGGGTCCCCAGATGTTGTTGGACTACA
Source organism: Podarcis vaucheri (assembly GCF_965113315.1). Classification (NCBI taxonomy): domain Eukaryota; kingdom Metazoa; phylum Chordata; class Lepidosauria; order Squamata; family Lacertidae; genus Podarcis; species Podarcis vaucheri. The sequence continues at coordinate 11,341,889 of NC_138761.1, forward strand.
ACTCCCATCATCCCTGAGCTCTGGCCTTGCTAGCTAGGGGTGATGGGAGTTGTAGTCCAACAACATCTGGGGACCCACAGGTTGAGAAAGGCTGCTGTAATTTGTTTTAAATTCTTGTATTATACCTTGGAGCTTAAAGTGAAGGGTAGATAATAAAGGGGGGGAGTTGTATCTGAACCTGTTGAGTCTATAGCCACAGTGACGGATAACCATTGACAGGCCTTCCCTAAGTTAATTTGTCCAATCCCCTTTTTATGGAGTTGTAGAGTTGGAAGGGACCCTGAGGGTCATCTAGTCCAACCCCTGCAAGGCAGGAATTTCAACTAAAGCATCCATGAAAGATGGCCATCCAGCCAAAAAACCTCCAAGGAAGGAGAGTACACAAGTCCCGAGGGAGTCTGTTCCACTGTCAAACAGCTCTTACTGTCAGAAAGTTCTTCCTGATGATTAGTCAGAATCTCCTTTCTTGTAAATTGAAGCCATTGGTTTGAGTCCTACCCTCTGAAGCAGGAGAAAACAAGCTTGTTCCCTCTTCCATGTGGCAGCCCTTGAGATATTTGAAGTTGGCTATCATGTCTCCCCTCAGTGTGCTCTTTTCCAGGCTAAACATACCCAGCTCCTTAAACTGTTCCTCATAAAACTTGGTTTCCAGACCCTTGATCATCTTGGTTGCTCTCTTCCACACACATTCCAGCTTTAAAAACACCTGTGCCTGCATCCATCAGTACAACTTCTGGCATCACGACGAATAGCCTGCTTCACAACAGACATTTCAATATCTAAACAGCCAAAGTGACTAGGTGCCTTTTCCCACTACAATCACATCCTTCAGTCTTTGCCTGCTCCACGCTGGGAATAGAGTAGCCCTTGCACCACTTCTTCCTAATGCACAGGCATCAATGGCAACAAGAAGGTATTGTAAAGGTAAAGGACCCCTGGACAGTTAAGTCCAGTCAAAGGCAACTATAGGGTTGTGGTGCTCATCTCACTTTCAGGCCAAGGGATCTGGCGTTTGTCCAGAGTTTTTTGGGTCATGTGGCCAGCATGACTAAACTACTGGCACACAGAGGACCGTGACGAGTGCCAGAGAGCATGGAAACGCCGTTTACCTTCCCGCCGCAGCGGTACCTATTTATCTACTTGCACTTGTATGCTTTTGAATTGCTAGGGTTGGCAGGAGCTGGGACAGAGCAATGGGAGCTCACCCCATTGCACAGATTCGAACTGCCGACCTTCTGATCGGCAAGCCCAAGAGGCCCAGTGGTTTAGACCTCAGTGCCACCCACTTCCCCATATGTATTATATCTCTACAGTGGTGCCTCGGGTTGCAAACACTTTGGGTTACAGACTCTGCTAACCCGGAAGTAGTACCTTAGGTTAAGAACTTTGCCCCAGGATGAGAAAAAGAATTTGTGCTGCAGCAGGAGGCCCCATTAGCTAAAGTGGTACCTCGGTTACGAACAGTTTCAGGTTAAGAACGGACCTCTAGAATGAATTAAGTTCATAACCAGAGGTACCACTGTACTTGAGATCAGGTATGTGGTCTCCCATTCATCCAGAGATGTGTTGGGATTTCTGGCTTTGTAGGTTGGAGTTTTGAACAATTAACAGGTAAATGCTTCTAGTACAGACTAATTTGGAGCCATTTTTAATCTGATCATGTGGCAATATATACAAGATTATTCATTCTCCTTCTCCCCCAGAATCCAAACTGATTATCGTCTTCATTGTATTCTGTATGGCTCCTCCATTTTCACCTACACAATCGTTAACTGAATTGGGGGTGAAGTGCAATGCTTTTCAAACTCAAAAGCAGTTGAAGCTTTTCACAGAAAATGGACTTTCCTGCCTTTATTCCCTATTTGCCGACGGTTCACAACACGCTATATTTTAGAATACCCTCGAGTCAGAAACAGCTCTCAAATCTGAGCTGATGCAAGGTATGCATTTCATGCTAATGAAAGAGGATATTTGAAATCTCCACGAAAAACTCAGAGGATGATGGGGACGAGGTTCAAGTCATCTGCAAACAGCACAGTTCTCTCCCTGACCTTGTTATTGGCCATTAAAAATACTTCTGCCTGTGTCTGAGGAACAGAAGCTGTGATAATTGACACTCCTCGCTCGTGGACTTTAAATGGGGTTATGCACTTGCAAATAGCAAATACTATTGCAGATCTCTCTTTTCTTGCAATCAAAGTTCAGCAACATCTTGTTTGACATCAATATCCAAGGTAAGTTTTAAGCTAAATACAAAACGTAATAGATTTCTGCGCTTTTGGAGGAAATGGAAGAGGGGGGAAGGGAAAAGGAACTGCTTTGTCCAGCGGCCTGGTAGAGTTTCAGGGGATACTCTCCATAACCCAGCCTGTACGAAAACTTAAATCTTTCCAGAACCCTGGAACTGGGATAATTGGGATGAATAGTCCTTTTTCCAAACATTCTTCTATGACCCCCTACTTGTTTTCCTGCGCAGGAGCTGGACACAGAGTGGGTGTGGCTGGATAGCTCAGTTGGTGGGAGCCTGGTGCTGATAACATCAAGGTTGCAGGTTCGATCCCCGGATTTGATAGCTGCATATTCCTGCACTGCCAGAAGTTGGACTAGATGATTCTCAAGGTCCCTTCCAACTTTACAATTCTATGTTTCACCTGATTGGGCAGAAAGCCTGCCCAGGAGAAATGAGAAACTGATGACCTTCTGGCACCCTGCCCTTCTTGTCTAAACAAAGTGGCTGTGTTACACTCGCAGTCCCTAGCCCCAAAACGTCTGGTCAAAGTGTCCTGTTAGCATGTGCTATGACAGGGGTGGACCTTTGTACGAGTCCAAAATTGGATGCTTCCCAGCCCTTCCAAAGCCAGATAAGGGAGGTACTGGTATCTGACAGAGGTCTAAAGCCCTCCCATCTCCTACCCAAAGCTGGACAATTGCTAACTAGGCTTTGGGAAGGAGGCAGGAAGACTCTAGGTCCCTGTCAGAGCTTTCATGCCTCCTTCCTGAGGCCCAGTGATTATTAGAATTTGGGACAGAGACAAGAAGGCTCCCCCTTGGCCTCTGCACCCTGTGTAGGGGAACCAGTCACAATGCCCCAAATCCGCAAGTTTATGATAAACAATGAATACACATCAGCAAGCCAAATATGCTTGTGCTGGACCAACAAACTGACTTTTCCTAAGGAAATGGAACATACAAGATCCATATCACAGAACTAGCACATTGAGGCAAGATGATGGGTTAAGCTTGTTTCTCTCGGGTTGTTGTTGTTGTTTAGTTGTGTCCAACTCTTCGTGACGCCATGGACCAGAGCACGCCAGGCACTTCTGTTTTCCACTGCCTCCCACAGTTTGGTCAAACTCGTGCTGGTAACTTTTGAGAACACTGTCCAACCATTTCATCCTCTGTCGTCCCCTTCTCCTTGTGCCCTCCATCTTTCCCAACATCAGGGTCTTTTCCAGGGAGTCTTCTCTTCTCATGAGGTGGCCAAAGTATTGGAGCCTCAGCTTCAGGATCTGTCCTTCCAGTGAGCACTCAGGGCTGATTTCCTTCAGAATGGATAGGTGTGATCTTCTTGCAGTCCATGGGACTCTCAAGAGTCTCTTCCAGCACCATAATTCAAAAGCATCAATTCTTTGGCGATCAGCCTTCTTTATAGTCCAGCTCTCACACTACTGGGAAAACCATAGCTTTTCTCTCGGGTAGCATCTCCCAGTGTTGCCCGGCAAGTTGCTTTCAGAGTGAACAGAAGTTTAAGAACCTAAGAAGAGTCTGCTGGGTTGTGCCAGTGGTTTCCACCAAGTCTAGCATCCTGGCCGCTCAAGTGCTTATGGGAACTCCAAGCAAGATCTGAACATCTTCCAGCAGCTGGAATTCAAAAGTGTGCCGCCTCCAACAGTGGAATTGTTAAGGTGATATTTGGGAAAGGTCAAGAGTTTGAAGAAGAAAAAACACTTCTGGATCGCAACCACTGGCTAGGACCCACAAATACCATCAGCATCATAGTTCTAAGTCCAGATTCGTTGTGCATCAATAAATCAAACAGCAACCACACAGCAAAGCAGTTTTGAAATGAAGGGAAATATCCAAAGTTTGCAAAATGGCTTGGTAAGGGGGAATGTCGGGGGGGGGGTCAAAATCCCAGGGCAGGGACATCTGTGCAAATTCCTAGGACTACTGAGAGCACTTTGAATTACAGCTGTTGCCTTCTCACCTTCTCACCCCTTGCCTTTTCCTGTAAGACCTATTGCAGTCATTAAGAGTCGTCAACAGGCTCATCTCAGCTATCTGCCAATCTCCCATTCCCACCACCCTTCTGAGTAATACCCCTCCCCACCTTCTCACTATATAGAAGGATCTGGCAACTTCTGTTTCAGTGTATCTGAAGAAGTGTGCATGCACACGAAAGCTCATACCAAGAACTAACTTAGTTGGTCTTTAAGGTGCTACTGGAAGGAATTTTGTTATTTTGACTATGGCAGACCAACACGGCTACCTATCTGTAGCTGTTGCTGCTGGTTTTATAAAGTTCTAAATGGTTGTCTAAAGCAGAAGAGGTAACCCAAGTCACTTTCCCCTTTCATCTAGCAGCAAAAATATATACAGCCCAACTTAACGCAGGTAGTTCTGACTGTAATAGGCAGTAGTTACTAGTTCTTAAATCTGCCCATTTAAGAATGGGCGAGGGGAAATCAAATTGGCCGAGCATCAGAAGTTTAGAGAGCAGATGCCTTTTGTGAAAAAGGGGAAAAAAAGAAACTTACATATTTCAATTAACTTTAGAAAACTACAAATTGCAGAAACAGAGAGCCACCGCTCAAATTAGCATAGATTAAATGGTGACCACAACAGCAAGCAAACTACTGTCAAAGAAATGGCTTTTTGCTTTGTTGTAAAAGTGATAAAAAAAAAATTACCAAAGTCTATAAAACTCTGGGGGGAAAAAAGAGTCTTGGTAATTACCAAGATCAAAATCCAGTAGCTTTTTATTAAAGATGAACTTTTGTTCTGCTTTTCTACACAATGTAAATAGTGCTGACAATTGGGTTTGCAAAGGCATTCGCTACAATAAAATGTAATTGTATCATGAGAGAAAGGTGACAATCGGGAGATCATGAAAAAATTACATATTCTCACTGGTAGTTAATTAGCCATGCAAAAGCCCCTCAAACAGAGATTCTCTTCTATTAGGAATGATTACTATGCAGACCTACAGATGTCAATACTGGAGTCATTCAAATACTTCTTTCGCTACTAATTGAAGGTTGTAAAGCTCTGGTGCCAAGGTTTGGCTTCCAAAGAGCTAATTTATGACTAGGCGGCTATTTTATGTCTTCAGTTGCAGCAGCTACAGAACTCGGCAAATCAGAACCATCTGTGCGCCGGGATTTGAATCGCCATTCATCTCGCAGCCCATCACTCGCATTAGTTTGCATCCCACATTTTTTTGGCTCATGTACCATTCTGACAGTCCAAAGTTCATGAGAAATATTAAAAATGAACCGACGCCTTGACCCTGCCATATTGTGTCAGCAAAGGCTGCGGGCTCATATGGCTACTAATATCCCCGGCCGACGCTCCTAATCAGGCCCTGTGAATAATGCTAATTACACCGGTCTAAGTTTATTAAAAACAAAGGGGTTTGCATTTATTTGTTGGTTAACTGTATATTGACAGGACTGGGAGGCAGAAAGGGAAGAGCGTGTGCAACTCAAAAAGCAAGTATGCGCCAAAATTCAAGGGAAGCAGCTTCTCGAAGGCCAGAGCATAAAGAAAGAACAAAGTTATTTTAGGGGAACAATGGTTGCATCAATAAAGGCAACTCGGCTTTTGATCCGTTCTGAAGGGACAGCTGTCATACAAAGCTGTCCCTTGTGAACAACTCTGGCACTATCCCACTGCACAGGAAGCAAAGAAATTTGCACAAGTCTTACTGTTTGGAGCCATGGTTCCCAACGTGAGACATACCCCCCAAAGGGCGGCAATTTGATTTTTAAGGGGAGCAATTTGATAATGAGTTGTTAATAGTGAATGGACTTTTAGGCTTCCTCCACGTGAATAGGAGTTCACTTTTTGAATAATAAGAATTATATGTCACCGGGGGTGTGTGGATCAGGATTATAGAGATGCTCAGGTGGGGCATGGCCAAAAAAAAGTTGGGAACCACTGATTTGGAGTGAAGATAAGAGCTGTGGGTCAAAAAGGAGTTAGGGCAGTTTCCCTCTTGTAGGATGGCATCCAACCTCTGAACATAACCCTCAAATCTTTCCTTGGCTGTCGACAAGCAAATCATCCTGTTAGCACAAGGACATCTGTAAGGGCACTTCCTCTCCTTGCCCCAGCCCCCCCCCAAAACCTGTTCTGAGGTTCCCCCAAAAACTCTAGGGCATATTGGGGGGAACGGGGGGTGGGGAGAGGAAGCCCCATTGCATGGGATTATGTCTTTAGGTGCAACCCTAAACATGTACTTTAACATTTTACATCATCAGCTCCTTCCTTGAGTAGAGAAGGGGAGGCTTATCCTTATATGGTGAATCTCTGGCTCCACCCATTAAGTTACTGTTGCTTAAAAAAAATAGTGATATTTCCTTTGTTGGCAATTCAACTTCCAAAAAGTATCATTTTTAAAAATACGTACTGCTTCCACGAGCTTCACTTTCCCCCACATGCTAAATTTAGTTGTAAATGAAACTATTCCTTAACAGGACATGTGTTATATTTATCCAGCCTTGACCAAATCCAATGGCTATGTACTTACTTTCTTGTGTTTAGCAGCAGATTCATTCGGAGGTCTTTCGGCAGCGGCAAAATTCAGTGCCCCATTGCAACAGACTCCTTTGTGTTCCAGACCATCCAGGAGGATTTTCTTTAGTGCTTCATAATCAGGCTTTTCCTTGTACGCTAAATCAGATGCATTTTTCAAAAACCTGGCTATTTCACCTATAGAAACACAACATTCAATTTGCTAGAGGTCAGACATTTTTTTAAGGACGCAAGAGCTTTGCTGCATTGGACTGAAAGCCTCTCTGGCCTACGTTAGACTTTCCAAAATGGTCAGCCAGATGCAACTGAGAAACCCCCATCATTTCCTTGGCTGAAATACGCAGACATATATTAGCAAGTATTTCTTCTTAAATGACTTGGAGGTCACCAGCTCTGTGATGGCCATGCCCAACTGCATTTGCATGACCAGCTAAAAAGGTGGCGGGCAATTGTGAAACCTCGTGAAAACTAGTGTTAACACATGAACTTGGCAACGCGAACCGAAACACGGGAAGCTGGTTAGGCTGTAATGCTATAAGCTTCTTGGGACTAAGCACAATGACTTTAATGGACTTACTTCGGAGTAGAAAAGTACTACTGCTGCTGCTTTTAAGCAGTTGTTAACAGCTTCAAAAACCAAATCCCTAGCCAGGTAATGGAGCTGAGTTGAGGACTGTAGTGTTAATCTTTCTGTTGAGTGCAGAAGAGTCGGTGAGAGGTATGTGCGATATGCAAAGGACCTAGGAGCGCAATCTAGGTTTCATAAGCTCAAGTAACACACGCATGCATCATAAATTCATTTTCAGACTTGTGCCAGTAATGTACAGTGGTGCCCCACAAGACGAATGCCTCGCAAGACGGACAACCCGCTAGACGAAAGGGTTTTCCGTTTTTGAGCTGCTTCGCAAGACAATTTTCCCTATGGGCTTGCTTTGCAAGACGAAAACGTCTTGCGAGTGTTCCGATTTTTTTCCGCTCCCCCCCCCTTTTCTAAGCTGCTAAGCCGCTAATAGCCTTTTAGCCGCTAATCCGCTAAGCCTTTAATAGCCGCTAAGCCTTTAATAGCCGCTAAACCACTAATAGCGCTAAGCCGCTAATAGGGTTGCTTCGCAAGACGAAAAAGCCGCTAGACGAAGAGACTCGCGGAACGGATTAATTTCGTCTTGCGAGGCACCACTGTAGCTCAAACGAAAATCAGAGAAGGAAGCAGGCAGCATTCGGGGTAGACACAGAGCACTTGCGAGCATAAGATCCTAACAAAATAGGAGCAGGCCAATGGAGCATCTAGTCACGCATTCTGTTCTCCCAGGGGCCAAACAGATGTCTGTTGGAACCTGCAAGCAGAATCTGAACTCAACAGTCGTATCCCTGGGGTGTCCTTTGTTGCAAAAGTATTCCTCTTCTCCCAGGCATGTGATACACAACAGTCATTCCTGACCCTTTTAAGGTGGAATGGAACTATATCCTAATATCCTCCCCCTTTCCATGTAACCTATAGTACCTGTGGTTCAACCCAATTGCAACCTCTGTACATAGACATTAAGTTGTTCTCTGTTAACAACCTTTTAAACTGAAAGGGGGATATTGTTTTTGTTTATTATGCATTTTTGAGTTTTTCATATTGTAGACCACCCTGTGATCTTTCGATGAATTTAATTCAGGATAATATATCCTGAATCTTCCAACATTCAACTTGATTAGATGTCCATAGACGGTGCCTTTTTATCTAGAATATTAGCCTAGCCTTGTGAAGTCCTGGCCACAGCCAAGGTAGTTAGGTGTAAAGAAAACAAATTGCTCACAATTTGCAATGTGCTGCCATGCAAAACTTTGCTCAGATGCCTACAATATCCTTGTATTCTCTGTTGACTACACCTTTCTTTCCTTCCCTGTTCCAACTCAGAGATGCTTCCGATGTGAGCCAAAGAAATTGCTGCTGCTGCTAAATTTGAGTAGTTTTGAATGGAAGCAGGTTCCTTTGGAACAGGGGCGCACCATCAGATGTTTCTGGACTACACCTCCCATCAGCCCCAGCCGGAGATCAGGAATGATGGGAGTTGTAGTCCAGAAACATCTGGAGGGCTACAGCTTGTGCACCCTTGATCTGGAAGGTGGCAATCCTTCTGGCACTCCAATTCCAAACCATAACGGGCTTTGAAGGTTGATTTCTGAATGAGAATGTTGGTCAATCGGCTCAACTTACTGCAGTCTGTTCCTGCGGGAGCCCATCTTGTCACTGAATCAGGGAGTTCGTCCAGGAGCCTGAAAAAGGGAGGAGGCACAGAATGTTAGATCAGAAGGCTGCAAAATCCAAAGGTTGTCAGGGACGAGATGGGGAGGCAAAGCAGATCAGCCTCCTCTTGAAAGCTGGAGACTCCTGGAAATTTGGAAGACCTGTCTACCCACTGTGTTAACCCCCTTTGCATCGTGTGACTATAAGCACCACTATAGCCTGAGCAGAATTACGGCCAAGGAAATGTCTTCGCTTTCCAGAGCTCTTGCCAAATGTTTTGCAGGGTAATGGAATAAAGGAATCCCTTCACAAACACACACCACCCTGAGATAAATTTGCTTTCTTTACTCCCAAGTCCACAGATTAATGGTTGTCTAAAGTTCAGCACGGTTCACCAGGCTGGTGCTTGTTGCTCAAAAGTAGATTCTGAACGCAAAATGGCAACAGATGGATAAGGTAATAATAATAATAATAATAATAATAGTTTTAAAGCAGCACCGAATTAAGCTGTCCTGGGCAGTGAGCGAATGGACTTCTAGAGAGAGTTGTGCATGCCTTTTTTGCAGTTAGCACCAAGAGTCAAGGAGGGTTTCAGCAAAAGTTGGTGCCCACATTTTGAACAGAACCTGACAGTGTCTTTTAACACCTAAAGGACATACACAAGCACAAAAACACATCCAGGAGGGAGGAATTGACTGGAACTCACAGGTGTGTGTTTAAAGCATGCTTTCAGAGCTACCACTGCCCTTGAAACGATATAGGAAAAGTCCTCCCACCTTCCCTAATTGCTAAGGAATGTTTTAAACGCTGGATTATTTTTTTTTATAATGTGTTTACTGCATCTGGTTTTTTATTTGTAACATTTCATTGCACTTGCTGCAATTTGATCTTTATTTGCAAAGCTTTACAATGCCCATAAACCACTTAAGAGATTTTAAGCGGCATATAAATTGTCTAAATGAGTACATTAAATAATTACTTTTCCCATCCTATGTTCATATGATGATTTTAGCTTCTTAAAAAAAACGATATAGCCATTTCTTTGGAACTTTAATAAAAAAAAAAAGATTAAAAATAAAAATTTAAAGAAAGAGATGGTGGACCAATAGAAGGTTCCATTTCTTGCTAGGAAGTCCAAGCGGCCTTCACTTTTTGGTAAGACATTCCATAGGGACTCAAAAACTCCTGCACAAGTTTACAGAAATGTCAATTCACCAGGGGTGCCAATGCTCCATCATGTATATTTTGTTGACACTATGTGTGCGTGCGTGCGCACACACACACACACACACACACACACACACACAATGTTCCCAATATTGAAATTTCAGAATCCCTAAATCATCTTTCATTCCTTACTGGCCTTATCAGTCAGCCAGAGAGCAAAAAGGGGACTAGGGACATTTTAGCACTTGATATTGGTTTCTGGAAGGGACGTGGGTGGCACTGTGGGTTAAACCACAGAGCCTAGGACTTGCCGATCAGAAGGTTGCGGTTTGAATCCATGCGACAGGGTGAGCTCCCATTGTTCGGTCCCTGCTCCTGCCAACCTAGCAGTTCGAAAGCACAAAAGTGCAAGTAGATAAATAGGTACCGCTCCGGCGGGAAGGTAAATGGCATTTCCATGTGCTGCTCTGGTTCACCAGAAGCAGCTTAGTCATGCTGGCCACATGACCCGGAAGCTGTAGGCTGGCTCCCTCAGCCAATAAAACAAGATGAGCGCCGCAACCCCAGAGTCGGCCACGACTGGACCTAATGGTCAGGGGTCCCTTTACCTTTACCTTTACGGATTCGTGCAGCAGACAACACTGTCCTGACTTTCTACTCCCAGTGTATAGTCTGGATTCTGCACAGAGAGAAGAGGGAGCAACAGAAACGAGAGGCAAGAGCCTAGCCCTAGATTATCCCATCTGCTTGCCAAGAAGGCTATGACAGATTTCACACATTATAGTGAGAGCAGATTTGAGTAAGCATGAAAACCAGATCAGGGTTGTTTGTTTGTTGATGGCTATGCCAGTTGAGGCAGACGGAATCTGTAGTCCAAAATATCTGCAGGGCACGAGGTTGGGGAAGGCTGTCCTAAAGTGTGATAAATACAAGAGTCTTATGCCTTTCCATATGTGGTGTGGATGATAGGAAGATTGGTTGACCAAAATGCTTTGCAGTTGGCATCAGTCTGCCTTGGGAGACATTGGAACAGTGTGCCTTTGGGGGTAAAGTCAAGGTGTTGGATGGAGGCATGGGGAAGACTGTGGAACACAGACATAAAATCTGCAGCATGTTATGATTTAAGAGAAAACTATAGGGGAATGTTATACGGATGGTATCAAGCACCAAGTAGATTGGCAAACATATAAATCAAAATTGAAATATGTGCTGGAAATGCAAAGGGAAAGAAGGTACCTTTTTCCATATGTAGTGGTCTTGTAATAAGGTTAAAGATTACTGGGAAATGATATATAATGAATTGAAAAAGAAGTTAGCATTTGTAAAGAAGAAGAAAAAGAAGCTGAAGCTTTTATCTTGGGAATTATGGGATCAGAGTTACCTAAACAAAATAATAATAATAATAATAATGCCCCGCTCATCTAGCTGGTTTTTCCCCAGCCACTCTGGGTGGCTTCCAGCAGAAATTTATGTCATTGGTGGTGAGCATCACATTCTCCCATGCCCTTTTGGAGAGGCAAGCCATTGCCGCAGCTTCTTTGCCAATATGCTTGTCCAGCACTACATCAATGAAGACATTGCTGCTGATGGTGGAACCCAGGCAGGCAAAATCGTCTCCCACCTTAAGTGTGTGGTCGCTAATGCTGATGCGTGGAGTGCAGGTGATGTTCTGACCCAGGACGTTGGGTCTTTGTACGGCTGAGACCAAACTCCATGCAGCGTTGGACAAAGTGGTTGATGAGGCTCTGCAGAGCTTTTTCTTATCGCTGTACTGAACTGAAACCGAACATAAAAAAGATCTTTGCTGGATCAGAGCAAAGGACCTTCGACCATTCTGTTCTCACAGCAGCCAACGAGACACCTATGGAAAGTCTGGAAGCAGGACCTGAGCACAAAATAAGTCTCCCAATTTCAAGCAAGAAGCATTCGGTGGAGGTAGAACACAACCACTGCAGCCAGAAGCCTTTGACAGCTTCATCCTCCAAGTTAGTGGACATTACTGTATTTTGTGGCAGTCAATTCCAATTTAACTATGTGCTGTGTGGAACAGAACTTCCTTTGTCCTGAATTTAGCGTAATCGGATGGCCCTGGGTTCTAGAAACATGAGGAGTGATGTGGGGTAAGCAAGCCTGCATGGAGATTTCCCCAGATCTTTCTTTTCCAGTTTTTCTCCTGTTTCGTAAATTCATTCGTAACAACGAACGGAGGCCAATATCAAATACCGCATTAGACAAGCCTGGCAGTTTGCTTACTAAATGCAAGTAAAAGAAACATGGTAAATTAGATCACCCTCTAGGGCATCAGAAGATGTTCCGATGTAAACTTAAAAATCTCAGAGGCAAATTATGTTATTCAAATGGTCCTAATTTGCATAGGATGTGTCCCCCCCCCCCAGATTGTAAGAGTGGAAGAAATAAACCTCTATCTGTTTGCTGCACACCATACTAAACGGGTTTGGAAGCACTGCTTTAGATTGGAAAAAATGATAACCAAGTCAAGGATGCGTCACAAAAAGCAAGAGCACATGCTCTGCTTTAAAGTTTAGCCCCTTGTCATAAAATACAAAGCTGTGCACATCAGCACCTAAAGAGCCACGACGATATTCAACTCAAGCAGCAACGTAGGAAGTGTGTTTCACTAGTGAGGTCAGCCAATGCACACGACACTCCTTCACACTGATGCTGCCCAGTGGGGGATTTCAGCTTAGTCCTGTTGACTGATGAGCAGCGTTTTGCCAAACCAGGGGTTAAGAATGTGGTGCCCTCCAGTTCCCATCATCCTTGACCACTGGGCAAGCTGGCTGGGGCTGATGGGAGCTAGGAGCCAGTGTGGTGTAGTGGTTAAGAGCGGTAGACTTGTAATCTGGTGAACTGGGTTCGCTTCCCCGCTCCTCCACATGCAGCTGCTGGGTGACCTTGGGCTAGTCTCACTTCTCTGAAGTCTCTCGGCCCCACTCACCTCACAGAGTGTTTATTGTGGGGGAGGAAAGGAAAGGAGATGTTAGCCGCTTTGAGACTCCTTCGGGTAGTGATAAAGCGGGATATCAAATCCAAACTCTTCTTCTTAGGAGATTGGAGGCAGGGCCGTCGTACCTATAGGCACTAGGGGTGTGGGGCACCCGGGCACCGGGCTCTCAGGGGCACCAGGCCGAGAGTCCAGGGAAGAGCCTGCCCGTCGGTCGGAGCGCCACGGCGGGTTCTTCTGCTGTGGGCGGCTCTGCACCACAAGTTTGGGGGCGAGTGAGCTAGCGAGCGCCGAGGCAGCCGGCCGGCTCCGCCATGCTGCGCACCTGGGATTGGCGTAGGGCCATGGAGAGGCCCGCCCGTGGGGAGGCCCACACAGTACATTTCTGAGCACAATTCAAATTGTTGGTGTTGACCGTTAAAGCCCTAAACGGCCTCCGCCCAGTATAGCTGAAGGAGCATGTCTACCCCCAACGTTCTGCCCGGATGCTGAGGCCCAGCGCCGAGGGCCTTCTGGCGGTTCCTTCATTGCGAGAAGCAAAGCTGCAGGGAACCAGGCAGAGGGCCTTCTCGGTAGTGGCGCCCGCCCTGTGGAACCAGCTTACACCACGAGGCACCCGGCTTTGCTCAGACGCCGACGCTTCGGGCTGGTTTGTTGCGCTGGGCTCCCCTGCTGCTTGCGTTGGTTGTTCCCCCCCCCAGGCGCCCAACAACTCTGGGGAACCTTTCCTAAAAACTTTGGGGCATATTCTTAAGACAGCCCTGCCTGGAGGGCACAGTATTTGCTACCCCTGCCTTTGACAGAGGATCTTCCCAGCCCAGTTACCTGAAATTCTATAACGAGATCATTGCTCATGGGGATAGCTCAGTTGGTTAGAGCGTGATGCTGATAAGTAACGCCAAGGTTGCAGGTTTGATCAGCTGCATATTTCTGCACTGCAGGGGGTTGGACTAGCTGATCCTGAGGGTCTCTTCGAACTCTATGATTCACTATTGATAAAATCTTGTGCTCTGCCACTGAGCTGCAACCCTTTCTTCAGCCACCCCATTCTTAAAAATTAAAAGAAGTGCAACACGCACACACAATAGTGTATGTGGATTTAGTTCAGAGTCTTGGGGAGGGGGGAAAGGAAGTATCATCCCCCCAAGGGGTTAATCCTTGGCTGGAGAATTAATAAAGAAGCTTGATGGATTACATTGATCGGATGCTGAATGGCGCTAGGGGTGGTCTGTGAGGGACTCTAATGATCAGAAGTTCTAAAGGAGGGGGGTGGGAAATAATATATATATTAAACAATACTGTACAAAGTCAACATTTACAGATGCAATCTGTATTATCTGCAGCCTGCAGGCTCCCCCCGCTCCCCCCCTCTCTCTGCAGAGAGCCAGTGCCAAACTGAATGCACAGATTGATTTCTGCAGATCAGCTATCCCCATTGTGTACCTCTGTTGTGACTTGCCCTACTTAAAAGTTTGCTGCCTCCGCCACTCGCAGCACCTCCATCGCAGCATTGCCGGTGTGCTGAGCGACCGGCTATGTGGGGCCACAAGCAATTAGCTTCCTCAAGTCCCACCAGTAAGAGCAAAAGAGCGACAGCAGGCAGTGCATTTAACCAGGGCTAATTACAGTACGCATGCTGGGTGGAGGAGGAAAAGGGCGAGGGGGGAAAGGGAAATGCTAAATGTTTGTGTGTGTTTTTCCCCTCCCTACATTCACAAAATGCTTTCCTGAAAGCACCCGAAAGAGATGAGAGGGAAAAACACCCAATAAAATATTCTTCCAATATCCAAAGGACTGTCACATGGAAGAAGGAACAAGCTTGTTTTCTCCTGCTCTGGAGGGTAGGACTTGAATCCAACTCTATAATTCTTACAGGGGGCAGAAGGAAGCAACAGCATTTACAACAGGAGTCAGCAAACACAAGTCACTGTGACGGAAGAGGCGACTTAGGTGGAACTGGCTGGCATTCCCCTGTCATTGAGCTTAGCAATGTAAGAGGCAGCCTTACCCAAATATTGCCTCCATCTAGGCACAGAGAGATATGCTTTATTTTATTATTTGGAAATCATGAACTGTGGCTGTTGTTGTTTTTAGTCGTTTAGTCGTGTCCGACTCTTCGTGAACCCATGGACCAGAGCACGCCAGGCACTCCTGTCTTCCACTGCCTCCTGCAGTTTGGTCAAACTCATGCTGGTAGCTTTGAGAACACTGTCCAACCATCTCGTCCTCTGCCGTCCCCTTCTCCTTGTGCCCTCCATCTTTCCTAACATCAGGGTCTTTTCCAGGGTGTCTTCTCTTCTCAAGAGGTGGCCAAAGTATTGGAGCCTCAGCTTCATGAACTGTGGCTAGCCAACTGCAATTCTGACACTGCTTAAATGCACACACTTTAGAGCAGGGGACAGCAAACTTTTTCAGCAGGGGGCCAGTCCACTGTCCCTCAGACCTTGTGGGGGGCTGGACTATATTTTGAAAAAAATAACAATGAACAAATTCCAATGCCCCACAAACAACCCAAAGATGCATTTTAAATAAAAGCAGACATTCTACTCATGTAAAAACACCAGGCAGGCCCCACAAATAACCCAGAGATCCATTTTTTTAAAAAGGGCACATTCTACTCATGTAAAAACATGCTGATTCCTGGACCATCCTCGGGCTGGATTTAGAAGGCGATTGGGCTACATCCGGCCCCTGGGCCTTAGTTTGTCTGTCCATGATTTAGAACATTAAATGACTGCAGGAAAGTTACCAAACTAAGCATACATTTGTGTGGGTAGGCTGTGGCTCTCTGGATATTGTTGGGACTCCAACTCCCATGCGCCTCAGTCATCACAAGGGATGCTGGGAGCTGTAGTTCAGCAACACTCATGCTGGTAGCTTTGAGAACACTGTCCAACCATCTCGTCCTCTGTCGTCCCCTTCTCCTTGTGCCCTCCATCTTTCCCAACATCAGGGTCTTTTCCAGGGAGGCTTCTCTTCTCATGAGGTGGCCAAAGTATTGGAGCCTCAGCTTCAGGATCTGTCCTTCCAGTGAGCACTCAGGGCTGATTTCCTTCAGAATGGAGAGGTTTGATCTTCCTTAATTTCGTGCAATTTAACTGCTAGTCCATGGCCCTGATCAAGCTGCAGAAATATTCATGGCCTTTATATCCGCACTTGATCCCTGGGATCATCTGCAGGAGTGTCATTGGCCGTTCCCCAGGTTGGCGTGGTTCCTTTGACAATAAGAAACTAACCCCCCCCTCCCCAGTTATTGACCCAGAATTATGGGATGCTCTGCCAACAATGATTCAATAGCCACTTTCCATCTCTGCTTTTAAACCCTTGCTGGAAACTTTTCTATTCTGTCAGGCTTCTGTGGGCAATTAGGAACACACCTTTCTGCAACAGTTAGCTGATTTCTAACTTTTTATATGGTTTTACTGTGTGGTTTTATGCATAATTTGTTGCAAACTGCTTGGAGATTTTTCTACGAACAGCAGTACGTATTTTTATAACTACCTAGCTATGCCTTTTGAGCCAATGGAACAAGTGAGCTACCTTCTGCTTTCCAAAGGGGCTGTTTAGCCATGGCGACTTTTAACTTGATTTGCTCGGTGGTGGAGGGGAGATAATACTTTTAGGCAACAAGGTCCCCTTGATTCTTAACCCTTAAAATGTCCTCGGCTGGTATATATACAGGCTGAAATCATAGCCATATAGGAAATATGAGAGACACAGAGAGAAAGAGGCAAATTTCACAGAGACTTCTCTTTGCTTTGCCCAGTTCCGCCTCCTTAAAGATCATACGCAGGGCTGTATGTAATTGCACGCTTAAAAATAAACCCGACTTTTGGCAGCAAAGTAGCCAAAATCCCACACCAAAGAAAAAAAGGCAGAACTGAGCAGGCTGGGTCAAATTTCATCAATTCAAGCCGGCATGCCACTGTGATACACTGCACACACAGCATGCTGGGACTAGGCAAACCTGGGTTCGAATCCTCATTCAGCTATGAACAGCTGTCTTAGATTACACAGGGACATAAATAGCCTGTTCATCTTTGCAGGGCTGTTGTGAAAGCAACATGCAAGCCAGCCAGCCAGGGCTGGAGAAAACAGTGGGGTTTATACAGTCATAGGTAAAGGTAAAGGGACCTCTGACTATTAGGTCCAGTCGTGACTGACTCTGGGGTTGCGGCACTCATCTCGCTTTATTGGTCGAGGGAGCTGGCGTACAGCTTTCGGGTCATGTGGCCAGCATGACTAAGCCGCTTCTGGCAAACCAGAGCAGCGCACGGAAACGCCGTTTACCTTCCTGCCGGAGCGGTACCTATTTATCTACTTGCACTTTGACGTGCTTTCGAACTGCTAGGTGGGCAGGAGCAGGGACCGAGCAACGGGAGCTCACCCCATCGCGGGGATTCGAACCACCGACCTTCTGATCGGCAAGTCCTAGGCTCTGTGGTTTAACCCACAGCGCCACCTGCGTCCTTGTCATACCTTGGGTTAACCCAGTCATACCTTGGGTTAAAGACGCTTCGGGTTAAATCTTTTCAGGTTGCGTCCTGTGGCGACCAAGAAGTACTGGAAAGGGTTACTTCCAGGTTTCACCATTCGTGCATGCGCAGACGCTGAAAATGACGTCACATGCATGTGCAGAAGCGGCGAATCGCGACCCGCAGACGCTCAGATGCTCAGACGTGGGTTGCATTCTGCTCAGGATGCGAATGGGGCTGCGGAATGGATCCCGTTCACAACCAGAGGTGGTACCTCGGGTTATTTCATACGCTTCAGGTTACATACACTTCAGGTTACAGACTCCACTAACCCAGAAATAGTACCTCGGGTTAAGAACTTTGCTTCAGGATGAGAACAGAAATTGTGAGCAGGTGGAATGGCGGCAGCAGGAGGCCCCATTAGCTAAAGTGGTACCTCAGTTTAAGAACAGTTTCAGGTTAAGAACGGACCTCCAGAACGAATTAAGTACTTAATCCGAGGTACCACTGTATAGGCAATTTGTACAACTCGATCAAATTCTGTCTGAAATAAAGACTCTCAGGAAGAATGATGTCAATTCAGCAAATGCCAAATGTGAAGGCAGATGTAGAAATCAACCATATGCAGAGCCCAGCCCAGCACTGCATACTTCAATGGTGCTATTTCTCCAGCTCTAACCTTGCACCAGATTTTTACATTTTAAAAAACAAGCGTTTAAAAAGCATTTTTTAAAAACAAGCTGGAAGAGACTGACAAATCTGTCATTTTCAGTTCCTTGGGTCCCCCCCCCCAATTTTAAATTCAAGTTTCTGACATTTCTGCATTATTATTATTATTATTATTATTATTATTATTATTATTATTATTAAAAATAGTCCTAAACCAAGATTTGGCAGCATTTCTCCCAATATGAATTTTTAAAAATCAAGACTTTTTACTGCTATTTTAACTTCATAATAGTTAAAATAGCAACCTGGTAAGAATTATGAAATAACATAAATAAGTAAAACGAGCAGGATAAACAGTACAACATACACACACACACCAGGGTACAGAGTTAATACTTCATAAAACAAAGTACATTCTCAAGAGACTACAGTGATTTAGATGTTACAAGAGAAACCAACCTGATAAAGAAAAATACAAAGCAAATGTTATGAATATCAAAAAAAGGGGTCATTTTTCATTGGAACTTGCCATCCCCATGACTGGCCTGTCATATAAGTTAGAAACGGCTACCAAACAGAGGCAAAATCCATAGCTTTATCTGCACCTCAAGATACTCTTAATTTACTAGTCAATTTTTGAGTAATGAGAATAAACATTAAATATTTGGTTTAATAATAATAATGCCCCGAGAAATCCTTCCAGCCCTGTGATATGGTCAAGCGAGCAGCTACTAATAGCAACGATTGTAAGTGGTTTACATAATTTAATCCATATTTGACTCATCAAAGTTGGATTTTAAAAAAGCAATTTGGGGTTTAAAGGCACCAGTGCGTCTATTATTTCAGAAATTTCCTTCATGACGCCTTCCCAAAATTTGCACACAAGTTTGCAAGACCACCACATGTACCCATTGGTTCCCCTTTCGTTCTGAATGCTATTTTGCCTAGCATACACATTTCTGCAAGGGCATTGCTGGAAATTAAGAATGTTAGCAACTAGTCCAGGAGCCTGTTCTCACAGTGGCCAACCAGATTTTTATTCTTATTACGTATTTATACCCCACCTTTTTCCCTGATGGGACTCAAGACGTCTCACAAATATAAACAAGGATCAGTAAAGACATAGAAAAGAGGACCAATTATTTTTTGAAAGCAGTATTGCAAGTAGGGAGGGGTGCTGCTGTGGTCAGATCCTGCTAGCAGGCTTCCCACTGAAATATCTGTCTGGCCACTTTGAGAACAGGATGCTGGACTAGATGGGCCTGATCCAGAATAGGATGCCTGTGTTTCAATTTGCATGTTGTTGAGGGAAGGGAGCTGCTGGGAATTGAACCTGCAGCCTCATGCATGCAGAGTTTGTTAGGATCATCCTCCTGCATGTGGGACCCTGGCAGAGACACATGCCCAACTGGCATGTTCTCTCCCTCCTGGTCAGTCGTTCAGGAGCTTCGAAAGCCTCCTTCAGCCCGAACATCACAGCGACTGATACCAAAAGGCATTAGCATGCTTAGGGATCGTGCAGAGTATTTGCACTTCACGTAACAGAACTCAGTAGCACAGCATTTTGGCTAATCTACTTTTATTTACATATAATACACCGGGAGCATTCTGCCTTAGCTCCTTCCTCTTTCTCATCAGACAGCAAAGAGAAAGGAAAAAAAGGACAATAGTCCCACATTCCAGAACACAGCAGTACAAAACATCCTATCTCCATCACATACACCATCATATGATAGACAACAATCCCATGACTGCAAACACGGGGCAAGAATCCTAACAGAGTTATGGATTCCTCCCCAATAATTTGATAATAAATCACTGTCATCTGCCTGCTAGCCAGAGCAAGACTCAGGACAGACTGGCCCATATCCACCCAGTGGTGGAGCAACAGCTATAGGTGATTTGTGTCCTTTCTCTACGAAGACTACAAGGGCTCATGCAATGGCCTATGTTGGGCAGCTCTGATCATAAACTCATTTAGACTGTGAGCTGTCCACTGAAATAGATAATGCAAGAGAGGGGTGACTCTCCCCACCCTGCAATAAGGAATGTACCTTAACCCCCACCCCACCCCCCGCAGCTGCTCCCCATTCCTAGACCTCTGTGGTTACGTAAAGAAAAGGCACTTTTCATATACTGAATCATACCCTGGAAATTAAATGAGGTTGCAGTCCCAAGCATGGTTCCTTGAAAGTTAAATGAGTCAAAATCACATTAAGAGTTACTCCAGATAATGCATGTTTAGCAGTGTGGGGAGGGAGCGTTTGTTAACATGGATGTTAGGATATTTCCGTTCCACCTTAAAAGGGAGCAGGCTGTGAATCACAGAGTCTGCGTATTTCCTGTTCACAGGATGTTTATGTTTTCTGTTGCTTTCGTTTCTCTCTGTGTCGGAGACACTGACGCAGGCAGTCATGGCTTTCTTGGTTCTGATCAACGCTGGATAAAACTTGTAAATAATGCTCTCCTGAGTGCGACTTTTGGCTGTGCATTATCTGCTGATAAAGAGTGTGCATCGGCTCTAGAATGTTCTGGAGCTCATGTCGCTAATTGCCGATACTGCGTGTCTACGGGAGGTCGATGGATCGTCCGGCAGCCGGCTTGGGGGCCATGATGGACTTTATCTCCCTGGCAGTATCCCAACAATGGAGTGCACTAATATTTGTCTTCTGGAAATCTAGCAATGGGAGAATGCTCACCCCACTCTCCAGAAATGCACACCCAATGCGGCCAGCACTGTTCTCTTGTTTCCTGACCACTTGAGAGCTATTTTGCAGAATTGTAGAGTTGGAAAGGGACCGCAAGAGTCATCCAGTCCAACCCCTTGCAATGCCGGAATCTTTTTGCCCAACTCGGGGCTCGAACCCACGACCCTAAGACTTGTGGAATTGTTGAAGGAAATACCTATCTCTTTAAGTTAGGAACACTGGAGCAGGTACCTCAATGTTGTCTGCGCTGAATGGCAACAGCTCTCCTCCAGGGTTTCAGACAGAGGACGTCCCCTTACCTGGAGATGCCACCATTCGAACCCAGAACCTTCTGCACACAAAGCAAACGCCCCTGCAATCCTTCCCTCCCCATTTTACAGATGCAACCATTTCACCATCATAACCTGCCCTGAGCTTTGGAGGGAGGTGAGAACACCCCAAAATACGTTTTAAATAAATCATGCTTCTGTTTTTACTTTGCTTTTGCATCCCGGACAGAATCGGGGTTCCTCAAATTCCGATCCCACGGCAGATTCCCACACATCCACTGGAGCATGCAGAAGCCAAGAATTTCAAGGTCTCCTCGTCTGGATGGAGCTAAAAGGAGAGAGAAAGGGAGGGAGAGAAGGAATGTAAAAGAGCACTTTTAAAAGGTGGGGATGGAAAGAGACGGGGGTGATGTTCAGTTGGTCCCCCTTTTTTGTGAGGGAGGGAAAAGGAGAAATGGAAACGGCAGTAACTTGAATCTGAAGTTCGATGCAGCAGAGCAACAGACCAGAATTGCGTTCTGTTTGTTCAGCTGCCCCACGAACTCCGAACGGCCCCAAATTTTGGCTGCGGCCCACAGACAGGCAAGGATTTGTTGCTGCTGAGAGAGGGGAGAGAGAGAGGGTCAGTTTCCTCACCTCCTCAGACTCCATCCTTCCCTTTAGCTTGGCCTGTCACATGAACTTGATCCCCGTGGCCTCTGACATGCTCCAGACAGCCCATAACCCAGCACCGACACTTTCTCCAAGAGCCAGGCAGTAAAACAAAGAAATAAATGTCTGCTGCTAAATTGCTAACACATGTTTCGGGAAGTCCATGGGGTCCACACTGGTCATGTGGAGACCCTTCGAGAGCAGACTAAACAGAGATGGCCTTCCCTGCTCCAGCGAGCAAGAGGCGTCTGCGGGTGGAAGGCAAGGCAACAGTGCGCTCTAGTGGGCAGACGAACTCCGGCAAGATGCACAGGGAAGTTCCCTCGCATCGGCTGAAATTATAAAGGCCACTTGGCTCTCCAAGCGAAACTGCTTGTCAAAATTCAAACTTGGCTTTTGTTTCCAAAGCCTCGGACGCAAACCGTTTGAAGGGGCACAGTCAACTGCGGCTGGCCTAAGCGGCAAGTTGAATTAAACATATGCATGCAACACACACACACACACCCTCTCTCTTTTCTCCTAGCAACATTAAACCCGAAACACGTATTTACAGGCAGATAGCTGAAAATCGCACGGCAGAACGGTTATTCCCAAGGGCAGAGGTCATGTGCATGGAAGAAAAGAGTCAGGCACACATTATAATCCCGACATCCATGGCCGTTTTAAGCTTCATTCTCAAACAAAGATTGCGGGAGCAAAAGCAGAATTCTGCATATTTGAAGCTTGCTCTTAGATTTAGGGCACACTCAGGCATACTGTTTGTTGAACATTCACCCAGGGAGAATAGATGACTGGATATTTTACAAAAATTCATCCCGATTTCTTCAAGGGGTGGTAAAGTGATGTTGCACCCAAGCAAGTTTTGCTTCCCGGTGCATTTGCCCATCACTTTTTGCAAAAGGTCCGATCTTTGGGGAGGGGAGAAGGAGGCTTGTTGTGCAAGCCTTCTCAAGGAACTACGATTGTGAAAGCTGAATTTGCCAGGATGCTACTTAATCCCAGCTAAAAACAGCAACAGTCTGGAAGCACCCATAAAATAGAAAGAGGGAGGGGAAAGCTAGGGGAGAGAAAACTAGCCACGAATGCTTTGACAAAATCCGTTATTAAGAATTGTGCATTTGCACTGAATTTCAGTGCAAGTTTCGGTTTTGGTTATTTCGACGGTGCAATGCTTTCTCGACCTATTTGCATCCTGCTCTAAGAACAGGAGAGCTCGTGTTTAGCGAGGGATGCAGGAGAGTACCAGAGACTGATGACGACCCTCGGAGGATGCGGCTGTTAACCCAACAGGTTCTGTATTATGAACTTTCATTACAGGAATTCCAACAGAGACCCCCTCAGCACTCTTTTTAATTATAAGAGGTGACTTCTTGGAAGGCCAGTTCTATGAGACCACCGTCCCTGTTATCCCCCTCTTCTCTCTCCCGCACCTCTCTCTGATATGATGAAAGCACATAAATTCTTAACATGTTCTTTCTATATTAACTGCTGCTAGACTATCGGATTATGAAAGGCCCTTCCATCTAGCTGGATGCCATTTTATCCCCCTGGGGGTCGTTTGCAATCCTACGCCAGCCTCGGCTGCGTCCGAAAGCCAAAGGCTCGGCGCGTCTTGTATAAAAGCCAGCCGGCCTAGTCTTTTAACACTTGCCATACTGTTGTCGTTTCTCGAGCTGTAGTCGCCGTAATTAAAACACAGTAGGGCAAAATATTTCCATTCGAGTTCAGGCAGCACTCCTCCCTACACACACAGACAAACACACACACACACAGAGAGAGAGAGAGAGCGCTTTTCCTGCCCCACAAACCAATTATGTTGCTTCCTTCATCACTCTCACGCCGCTTTCTCCAAAAATGCTGCTCTGGTACCTGTTTTGTCTTTTCCCAGAGGAACGACAGCTAAATCCTCTGGATGAAAGTTGTCAGAATTATAATGATCCAGTTCTTCCCCCACCTATGCACGTGTGTGTGTGTTTCAGTTTTTTATTAAAGTTTAAAATCTTTACATATGAATTCCAACTTTCAAATGTCTTTCAACTTTAACTTCCTGCCTTTCCCTCCATGCTGTTCCTAACCCCATCCCACTTACAAATGGCATTCTAATAAACATTTCACCAAAGACATATTTTTATTTCAAATATTATCGTTTTCCTTCCGCTCCTCATATTCCAAATCCTGCCTGTGATTTCATCTGATTTTTTTCCCCAGATATCCCAAAAAGCGCTTCCATTCCTTCATAAATAGTCTGTCCTGTTGGTTTCTTAATTTTACGTTAGTTTCACCAGCCCCGCATAGTCCGTTAACTTTAAAGTCCATTTTTCTATGCCATTATTATTATTAAAATTTGTATACAACCCTTCGTAGATCTTAGGGTGCCTCACAACATACAAATATTCCTCCTCTACCCCCCCCCCAACTGAAGATGCAATTTGACACGAAGCCAGGAGGAAACATTAAGCCATTTAAAATCCTGTAGCTAAATTATTGTAACTCTTCTTCAGGAGAAAAAGACCCCAGAGACACAATTTCCCTCCACTTCTGCACACGATGTACCTATATCCAAGCTGCTTTGAAATCTTAAAAAAAAAAAATTAAGATTCCCCACGATGCATTTTGCTTTGCGGTTTTTAAATGTATTTAAAACTTGCACGTTTGAGACATTTGGGAAGCTGGCATGTTTGCTGTGCTCCCTGTTCCCTGGCAGAGAGGAAAAGGGTCACCATTCTTTTATTCACTCTAGTCCTTGTGTGCATTAGCGAGCACACACACACAAAATAAATAAGTATGCAAACTGCCAAAGATGAGAGGGCGAGAGGAAATTATTAAGGATGCCTTGAGACAACTAAGCTGAATGAGTACCAAATAGGAAGTTGTAACGCAGGGCATTTATCAACCTCCTTGTGTTATTTGTCAGCCTGCTTCCTTGAATAAAACTCACCTGGTCCTCATTTAAAAGTAAATAACAAAAAGTTACAATTTCTAAGCAAATCATTTCATAATGCACTGATCTGTACCCCCACATCAAAGTCCACTCCGTTTTTTTATACAAAGGTGCACATATTTCTTTTTCGCAGCATTTCTCCTCAAATCAGATTGCGAGGGCAGAATATTTATACTGTTTTAAATGAAATATTGGCAAATTATTATGCTGTTACTGGGTTGGGAAGGTTGGTTAAAAATCCAGAGACAGTGTTACTGAGGGCTTCCTGTCAATTTCAAAAAGGATAAATTTCACTGAGGATCGTGTTGCTTCATTTTTAAGATGTCATAAACAAAGTGACAATTCTGATAATTTCATGTCTGGAAAATCCAACACTTCCTCTCTATAATCCGTCACTTTTACAGGCCTATATTTTTCCCAAGGAGAAACCCAACCCTCATTTAGAATCAGATTAAGTTCAATTTCTCTGTGGACAAACCAGAACTACGAAGGGGGGAAAAGTAGGCATTTGAAAACTGTTTTGCTCGTTAACGGCATAATTCTTCAGTGACCGTTCTAAGCCAAGCAAAATAAATTTGTGTGGGGTGGAAGCAGTCCAGGAACGGGAGATGGCACGCACTAAGTAAATGTCCATAAATTGGCACATTTTATAGCTGATGCATACACAAAATCTGATCAAGCTTAAGAGGAGAATAGCAAGCTTTAGGGAAGCGTCACTACTGGGCAGAGTTTTCTTTTGTTTGACAGCCGTGGCCAAATCATGTCTGTGATGTATAATTTCTAGAAGAATGAAACAAGAGCTCTGCTGAGCGGTATGGGGGGGTGGCAATTGGCTGTGGGAACTGAAGACACCAAGGTTTAGTAGTCTAATGGTTTCCTAGGAAGGAGCAGAGCTTTAGGGTGTGACAACGCAAGCGCTTTGATGACCTCCCTGCAAACGCAGAATCTGGTCATGCAAAAGGGGGACGTGGCCTTGCAGTTGCGACATTCCTTCCCCCAGGAAATGTGAACAGTCCCAGCAGCCTCAGTTTTCAAGGGGAAACTTTTAGAAGTTTTCCTTTCAATCTGCATTTTATTAATTGCTGCACTCCGGTTAACTTTGACCACTCATTTTAAGAGAGGTGTGACGTGGGTTTCAATTTGATGGTACTATGCATCACATCCTGTTTTGTTTTTTGTTTTAAACCTCTTGGTAAATAAAATAAAGCATCGGCATCTTGAAAATCTCAGCTTTAAGGCTTTCAGTACCAAAAGCTATGAAATAATAATTAATAATAATAATAATAATAATAATAATAATAATAATAATTTATTACTTGTAAACCGTCCATCTGGCTAGGTTTCCCAAGCCACTCTGGGCGGCTTCCAACAAAGATTAAAAAGACATTAAAATGTCACACATTAAAAACTTCCCTGAACAGGGCTGCCTTCAGATGTCTTCTAAATGTCAAATAGTTGTTTGTTTCTTTGACATCTGATGGAAGGGTATTCCACAGATCGGGTGCCACTACTGAGAAGGCCCTCTGCCTGGTTTCCTGTAGCTTTGCTTCTCGCAATGAGGGAACCGCCAGAAGGCCCTCGGCGCTGGACCTCAGCATCTGGGCAGAACGATGGGGGTGGAAACACTCCTTCAGGTATACTGGAAATAAAAGGTTTCAATGTGTGCTGATATCCTGGTGATATCTCAGAAAACAGATCTGGGATTTTTTTGGAGGTGGGCAGGAGGAGATGATATGATGGTGGTTCTTCAGTGTCACACATAACTCTTTGTGTGTAATTCCTTATCCTGAGTAATTATTCTTCTGCAAGCCTCAAAGGGCAAACATGCTTCATTTGCATAATTAATAGAAATAGCACTCATTTTATTTTGATTTAACCCACAACGGCCAAAGCATGGAGTACCCCCATTGTTCTAGTTTCATGGGGAAGGTGGTTTTAAAACAACAACTGACAAACCTAGACAGCATCTTAAAAAGCAGAGACATCACCTTGCCAACAAAGGTCCATATAGTTAAAGCTATGGTTTTCCCAGTAGTGATGTATGGAAGTGAGAGCTGGACCACAAAGAAGGCTGATCGCCAAAGAATTGATGCTTTTGAATTATGGTGCTGGAGGAGATTCTTCAGAGTCCCATGGACTGCAAGAAGATCAAACCTCTCCATTCTGAAGGAAATCAGCCCTGAGTGCTCACTGGAAGGACAGATCCTGAAGCTGAGACTCCAATACTTTGGCCACCTCATGAGAAGAGAAGACTCCCTGGAAAAGACCCTGAGGTGGGGAAAGATGGAGGGCACAAGGAGAAGGGGAAGACAGAGGACGAGATGGTTGGACAGTGTTCTCGAAGCTACCAGCATGAGTCTGACCAAACTGCGGGAGGCAGTGGAAGACAGGAGTGCCTGGCGTGCTCTGGTCCCTGGGGTCACTAAGAGTCAGACATGACTAAACGACTAAACAACAACAACGTTTGATCCATTTAACCTACTACTGTCCCCAATGACTGGCAGAGACTCTGCAATGCTCTCAAGCTGGGGTCTTTCCAATATCTGCCCCCAGGATTCTAACCCTGGATGCCAAGAACTGAATTTAAGACCTCATGTGATTTCCGCCCTGAGTTGCAGCCTCCTCCACTCATGGTTCTCTGAAGCCCGATGTTGGCAACAGTCTTAACAACAGAGATTCTTCTTGGGTGCTCAAAACCACTCTGGGTTTATTTCTAAAGGAAGAATACATAGGAAAGGGGACAGGAGTTGGGAAAGACATGCAGGGTTCTTTTTGGTTAAATATCTGCTAAAAATACAACAAATATGCACTCCAAGGTGTCAGGGAACTGACATTGGAGCTAGAGGCGGAGGGAAGGCTCTCAAATGATGCTGGAGAAGGGCCTAGCAGGGAGAGAGGCAGCTCCGCAGATGGGGAAGCAAATCAGCGCAACACCAGGGATATAGAGGGGCTGATGGGGGAATCGGCGAGAGGGCCCCAGGAATCTTCACCAGACACCAGCGGGGAAAGCACGGGTCCTCCGCTACCCACCCTGCGCAGAAGACTTCCACGCAGAGAGAGTAGGAGGAGACTGGGTGTCAAACAAGTTTTATGTTGGAAAAGATTTAAGAAATGCCCACTGACGGATTCTGCTAGTGACTGAGGCAGCCTCGAAGTGAAGGGCTGCCCAGACTGAAAGTTAAGCAAGGCAACAAAGCCTGGAGAGGCGGTAACTTACGCACGAGCAACCCATACACATTACACAAGGTTTTCAAACTGTAGGAGAGGTTCCTGGAATTCTTCAAAAACTGATCAAATGCCCTTTATTTAACAAATGATCAGTAATCTTAGTCCAAAACCCAGCCACATGGTTTCTGATGGAGACTGGTCTTTCAGAATGCATGATTATGTTTTCTACTTTTAGTCTCTTTCTATGATTTTCCATTTTATACATTTCAATAATTTTATAATCATTTTTTTTACATTTCAAAACTTGACTTCCTTCCCCCTCTTTCTGCGGCTCCTTAAATTTATTCTTCATATTTTCAACATATCTAAATTAACTTAATTCACACATTTATTTATCTACTTTAAATACATACTCTTATAAAACTGCAGGTTATTACAATAATCCTGCCCGTGTTCTTATCTGTTTACAGTTCATCTGTAAATATTCAATAGACCATTTCCATCCTTTTATTACAAGTTTGTTATCTTGGTTTCTTAATTTTTCGCCATTTCTGTATATTCCACAAGTTTGTGTATCTATTCTTCTTTTCCTGGGACTTCCTTCTTTTTTTCCCATTTTTGGGCAGGTGACATTCTTGCCGCTGTAGCAGCATACATGAATAAATTTCTATACGGTTTTGGCAGTTCCGTGCCTATAATTCCCGAAAGGACTTTTAGTTTCAACAGGTTTCACCTACACTGTCACAGGCAAGATTACATTTTGCCAAGCCAGAATCAGGCCTAATAGTTCCAGTCTAAGATTGTGGCACATCTAGCAACGTTTTTTTATGCATGCTGTGTTGACTTTGCAAGGAGAGAAAGGAAAGGAGGGTAAATAGGGCTGGTGGTTCTCTCAATGGCCAAAATAATTCTATCCTCCTCCTTTATCTGGCCAAAACTAGGGATATATCATCCAAAATGGGTCTCAAGTCCGTATTGTGACATTGGTTTCCTAGTTTTTGACCTGTCAATATATTGCAAATCATGATGTTTGCGTGCGTCCTATGGCAAAAAAAATCACTATGTGGGGAAAACTGTGAAGCCAGCCAATGCCTCAACATAGCTCCATCCATACTTCAGACACTGTGATATATCAGTGTATCGCAATGTTTAGCTGGTGGCATATCACAAAGTTGGTAACCAGATATTGCCAAGTCCAAACTTCTCAAAGTGGCTAACCATCTTAAAAACACAAGAGATGGAAAATCCACAGCAAAAAAACTACGTAAAGATATGCTAGTTTAAACAACAGAGCATATGTCTCAGCCAGGATGAAAACACTTTGTGAACGCAGAAATTAAAAAGGCCCAGGGAAATAAAATACTAAAAAGCTGTTTTGTCTGGTATGGAAAGCACTTCAAACCTTCCCAGAGAGAGTTTTGGAGTTAGGGTCACCTTCCTGAACTGCTCACCTTCCTTACTGCTGAAGTGAAGGGGAACTGGAGGATCTAGGTGGCGGTTCTGGCAAAACAGGCCATGGTGCCAGGTCAACATGGGAACTTTCTAAGAGATCCAACCCCAATGTGATTCTGTCATTTAAACATCATTGGTGCAGTGTGGGATCTAGCCAGCATTAAGGACGTGGGAGACTGCAGCACCACACTAGATTTCAAATGCCATTAAATAATAATAATAATAATGTCCCAAGCTAGTAAACCATTGTGTCTCATCCATTTCACAGAACCACAGAATGGTAGAAGTTGAAGCTGATGGTAGAAGTTGATGTTCTTCAACATCAACTTTGTTGGACTGGTCATGTTGTACGGATGCCTGGTTATCATCTTCCAAAGCAACTACTCTATTCCAAACTTGAAAATGGAAAGCGTAATGCTGATGGTCAACAAAAGAGGTTCAAAGACTGTCTCAAGGCAAATCTAAAAAAAATGTAGTATAAACACCAGCAATTGGGAAACACTTGCCAGCAAGCGCACCAATTGGAGAACAGCCTCTACCAAAGGTGTCATGGGCTTTGAAGACACTCGAACTCAGGACGCAAGGGAGAAATGTGCTAAGAGGAAGGCACACTTGGCAAATCCACACCATGATCAACTCCCGCCCAGAAACCTATGTTCCCACTGTGGAAGGACATGTGGATCTAAAATTGGCCTCCACAGTCACTTACGGACTCATTGTTAAAACCGTGTTTATGGAAGACAAACTTACTTGGCTACATGTGATCCCCAAAAAGGAAGAAGAGAATGGTAGAGTTGGAAGGGACCCCAAGAGACATCTAGTCCACTCCCTCACCCCCTGCAATGCAGGGACCTCAACTAAAGCATCCATGACAAATGGCAAATTCGCTGCACTGGGTTTAAAACAAACCAAACAAAAACCAGCCATCTTGGTGCTTTCTTTGCTGCTCTTCTACATTGCTTTGCTTTTTACGTGGTCTTGCAAGCCGCTTTGTGTCTCCTTAGCAGCAGAAAAGTGGCATCGAAATCAAATCCTCGTTAATAAATCTCAGGCCACTTAACTGGGATTATTATGCCGCCGCAAAGTTTGTGGCCAAAAGAGGATCTGAACCCTGTACCGAATTAATCTTATTCATAAAGGTATTTCTAGACTGCTTTTCATTTTTAAACACCAAAGCGGTTTACGGCGACAGTACGTGAAACCACACAATCAAGGCCATATAAAAAAAGCTAAAAACAGACGGCAGTTAACTGTTGTGGAAAGATGTGCTCCTAATTGCCTGCGTAGGGCAGACGGAATTGAAAAGTTTTCAGCGTGCATTTTACAAGCTGAAATGGAATGCGCCTGCTGAATCTTTTATCGGCAAGAAACTGGCCCAATGACCACTTAAAAGCTCTATTTCTCGTTGTTATCAAACGAGTCTCACAAGCTCGGCAAATCGTCATGCCACTTTAAACCACTATTAAGGAATCCTGGGCATTACAGTTTGTTAAGGGTGCTGAGAGTTGTTAGGAGGAACTACAACTCCCAGACTGATTTCCCAGTCCATCCCTTTTCCTGGGGGACTCTGGGAACTGTAGCTCTGAGAGGGAAATAGGAGTCTCTTAACCAGGCACAGGCAAACTCAGCCCTCCGGGTGTTTTGGGACTACAACTCCCATCATCCCTGACCACTGGTCCTGTTAGCTAGGGATGATGGGAGTTGTAGTCCCCAAAACACCTGGAGGGCTGAGTTTGCCTACGCCTGCTCTTAACCGTGCTCAGAGCCCTTAACAAACTGCAGTTCCCAGGATGCTTTGGGCAAAGCCACAACTGTTTAAAGTGGTATCACAGTGCTTTAAATTTATGCTGCGAATGTGGCTTCAGGTCCAACAACACATCTCTCATCACACACCGCAGCCTCTCTGCATATTTAAAGCCTTGTGCCTGAGAATGCCCAGGTATCACTGCAAAACTGCTTGTGCAGAAGTGCTTCAGCATTGCTTTGTCAAATTAATAAAAAGCATATTGAGATGAAGATTTCCACCTCTCTTAGGAAAGGAACAAACCTCTTAGCATCAGCTGTGTAATTTACGTGTTAAAAGCAATTGGACAGGAGACAGCACCTGAACTCTTCCTCCCCCCCCGACCCCCCCCCCCCAGCCAGCCAAGCCAGTCACCCCCTTACAAATAAACACACTGGAACAAATTTAATTCAGACAGTTCATATTCCTCTTATGTTCATCAATGATGGCAAATTAAAACCAGTCTCATGCACTCTGCGTGCAGGGCCCAGAGTATTTAAAAGAAGCTCGATATGTTAAGCGCAGTATATCTCCAGAGAAATTAGGTATTGACTGCATGCCTCAGTGAGTAGAAAATCTGCACAAATCCATATGCCACATTGATCCAAATATTACTTTTTAACACTACTAACAATGTAACAAATTTTTAAGAGGTATGCTTGACGCAGGTATAATTCTCTTTAATTATCAAGGAACAAGCAAGGAAGGCAACACTATTTGCATAATGCGGCTTTCGGGAAAGAAAACGAATGCTCCATAAGATCTGGGCAGATTCTGGGATTAAAATTGGGGGGGGGGGAGACCCAAGCCAATCGTACGGTTGCTTAGACCATTGGTTTCAAGCACAAAGAATTGAATTTGGAGGAAATAAGAGGCCCCAATGCCAAATGTTTATCGCTCATATAGCATTTTTATGGCTTTACAGCTATTTTATCACTTCTGCCGCAAGGTGGGCTGTGATTCTGTTTAAGACCAAGACACAAACCACCCCAGTTCTGCAAGCAGAGGGGGGAGATTTTTTAGCAACGCAGAAAAGCAGTCTGAGGCAGAGCCCAGTCCGTGGAGCCTCCTAGCTCACCTGTGTTGACTGACAGCAGTTTTCCAGGGCTTCAGACAGGGGACTTCCCTGGAGATCCCAAGGATTAAATCTGGGTCCTTTCATATGCAAATCACACGCACAGGTTTAGGAGCAAGCCAGTGATGCAATGCAGGGAAGGGGTGCATAGGCAGGGAAGCCCATGTGCGTGATCAGAGATACGGCACTGGACCCAAGAAGGGTTACGTCTTAGAACCCCCTTTTGGTGTTGCTGCTGCGGCAAGCGAGTCACTGTAGCAGGCGACCTTCACACCTCACGTGACGGATATGAAAGGAAAATGGAAACAGCCTTGTTATGACAGTCTATCATCATTGTGAATGGACTTGAGACAAACTGGGCCACTTGGACTAAGGCGTGCAGTTTTCCAAAACGCCAAAAGGGGGTCTAAAGTGGACCTTGTGATTGATGCATGCTCCTAGTTTCTAGGCCTCCTAGAATTGTACATTGGGAGGGGACCCTGAGGGTCATCCAGCCCAACCCCCTGCAATGCAGGAATCTCAACTGAAGCATCCATGATTGGTGACCACCCAACCGCTGCTTCAAAACCTCCAAGGAAGGGAGAGTCCACCACCTGCCAAGGGAGACCGTTCCACTGTCGAACAGTTCTTACTGTCAGAAAGTTTGGAAAGAGTCTCCTTATTTGTAACTTGAACCCCAGAGCGGCTGGGGAAACCCAGCCAGATGGGCGGGGTATAAATAATAAAATTACTATTATTATTAATCCATCTGTGGCGACCACACAGGGTCCCCGGACGTTTCACCGTCTATTGATCCCTGTGCCACCACTTTATATCTCACTGCCACCACCCAGGCCCTACCTGGTACAATACTGAGTCCAGTCAGGGTTAAATTAGAACATAAACTTCTGATTATTTATTGCAGTTTAACAAGCGTGTGGTTTCATAAACGGTATCGGTCAATTACAATCATAGGGTGCCTATCCAGACCTATAACTTCTGCTACCTGCTCTCGCTCTCTAAACCACCTCCTCAGATATTTACTCGTCTTCCTAGCTCCTAACTGTTCCTGACTCAGCTTATTTCGCTACACTAACTCAACCTACCCAGACTCTATCCCAATTCACTCCCACTCCAACCAACCACCCAACTCCCAACGAACTCCTCCCTTCGCCCTCCCAGAGCTGGTTTTATAGTCCCTCTGTCTCCACCCCCCTGGGTTTTGATTGGGTAACCTGTTTAACTATTTCACCTCCAGCACTCTCATATGTTAACGTCACACCATCCATCGGATCAAGTCCTCATGAGCACAAAAATGTCTGCTATCTTCATCAACTCACTTCCCCATGGCCAAAAATAGTTACCCCCACATATGCAAAAAAGAAAAAGCCCATAACCCATAGAGGTGGAGCACATTACACAAATGCACTCAGTCTGCGCAACTACAACTCACCACATAATTCAGCTATTTGAGCGTCTGCGGAGTAACTATTCCCTATTCCCTTGAACCAGGGAAACAGTGAGCGCTGAAACGCCATCCGTTCAGGAGCCGTTTTTCACCCGATAATTCCTTTCATAGACTAATGCAGGTGCCTTTTACAGAACAGGCCATGCTTGCCTGTCGCCACATGTCTCACAGCATCAGTGGACTTAACAGATTTCCACCCTCCTCATCCCGTTGCACGGGCCAGAAAAAGCTTGCCCATTATGGCCCCTTTCCTCCTGAAATGCTTCCAGCAGGTCAAACAGTGCAATTGTCTCAGCACCAGAGAGGCGCAAGAGTCCCATTTCATTTTTCCTAATGACCAGCGTTAAATGACTGCAGGTCTTAACAGTGCTGGCAAATTATCAAGGCCCTCTACATTACATGGTCAATGGTCCTTTTAATAGAAAAAGCAATAACGTATAGCTGTTTGTGCCAAGTAAAACTCGTTAGAAAGTATTAGTTTAAGATAACAGTTCAGCAGCTATTAACGACCACAAATGTTTGCCGACGCGCGCACGTTCCCTCTTCTGGTGGGGTGGGAGGAAAGAGAGGAAGAAAAGGCCTGTCACTTTTTCTTAAGTATGGACATTATTGTTTATACAGAGCCATCAATGTATATGAGGCTTGAAGGAGGAGCCTTGGAGAATGGGCAACAGCTCAGTGGTCAAGGGCATGTTTCGAATGCAGGATCGATGCCCGGTTATCACCAGCTACAAAGTTTGCAGATAAAAAAGCTGGGAAAGATCTACAGAGCTGCTGCAAGCTAAATTACACAGTATTGGCATATATCTGTAATCTCACTTCTGTGCCGCATTTCTCTAAAAGGAGATTACAAGAGGGAGAGAGGGAAGGCAGGGGCAAGGCTAACAGCAGGATACAAGGCATGGGTAGGCAAACTAAGGCCCGGAGGCCGGATGTGGCCCAATCACCTTCTAAATCTGGCCCGTGGACGGTCAGGGATTCAGCATGTTTTTACATGAGTAGAATGTGTCCTTTTGTTTAAAATGCATCTCCGAGTTATTTGTGGGGCCTGCCTGGTGTTTTTACATGAGTAGAATGTGTGCTTTTGTTTAAAATGCATCTCTGGGTTATTTGTGGGGCATAGGAATTTGTTCAATCCCCCCCCCCCGAAATACTGTCCGCCCGCCCCAAGGTCTGAGGGACAGTGAACCGGCCCCCCTGCTGAAAAAGTTTGCTGGTCTCTGATACAAGGTATGCATATTGGCAAATGCACCAATACTGACTTAAGTCCTTAAAAGCCCCAAACAGCTTTGGCCCTGTATACCTGCAGGAGTGTCTCCACCCTCATCATCCAGCCCGAACACTGAGGTCCAGCTCTGAGGACCCTCACTGCGAGAAGTGAAGCTACAGGGAGCTAGGCAGAGGGCCTTCTCAGTAGTGGCACCTGCCCTGTGGAGCACCTTCCCATCAGATGTCAAGGAGACAAGTAACTAGACAACTTTCCGAAGACTTTCTGAAGTTGGGAACATTGGGAAGTTTTTAATGTTTGATGTTTTGTTCTTTTATAGTCTGTTCAAAGCTGCACAGAGTGGCTGGGGCAACCAAGTCACATGGGCGGGGTACAAGACCTGTAATTATTATTATTATTATTATTATTATTATTATTATTATTATTATTATTATTATTAAGGCAAGGGTAAGCCAACCCTCCAAATGTTGTTTATCTCCAACTTTCATCATCCCTGACCATGCTTGTGGAAGCTGATGGAAATTAGAGCCCAACAACATCTATGAGAGCAGGAGAGTGTCTCCTAAAGGTTCCCTGAAGATCAGAAGCCACAGGAGATCAGGGCCTTTAGTGTGGTTGCCCCTGTTCTGTGGAACGGCATTCCTGCCGCTATTCAACAGGTGCCTGCTATCCACACTTACCAGAAACAAGTGAAGGCGTTTCTGTTCTGGCAACCTTTTCCAGCCACGTGAACAGGTCTCTGCCAGGGGTGTTAACTAAGCAGCACTGCTTTAAAATTTATCCGATGTTCCTTCCTATATGTTTGTTCCCAACTGTTTCTTAGCTGCTTTTGTTGAATTCTGTGCATTGCCTCAAGGCATTTGTGGAAGGCAATGCGATAACATCTGGAAAGCACATGTTTGCTACCCATGGACATTGGGTGGGGGAGATCAAATTAAAAAGCTTTATAGAAGAGGCAGATTTTTGGGGAGCGGGGTTGAAGCTGGTAGGAGAAAGGGAGGAGGAATCTTATTGGCAAGTTGGGAAGGAATTTGAGACAGAACTCCTAAATAGCACCTACTCCCCGCCCCCCAAAAAAGTCTCAAGTTAAACAGTAGTCAAAGTTTGGCAATAATCACTTTTATTTTTTCCACACTAGCATAACATTAGAATTGACTTTGTGTCTTGCTGACATAGCAACTAAGAAAGTCGTGTTCCATTGACCACCATCGATTGCAAGCAATGCAGCCATTGGGGGGATGGACAGGCTCGCCCAAGTGCCATATGTTTTCGATATTGACCTTTTTCTCTTTTTCTATGGCTCTTTGGGCCAGCTATTGAATTTGGACTGCAGTGTAATAAACAGCTGAGGTTTAATTAATGGTAAATGAATACAAGACACAGGTTATGACTTTAACTAATTAGGGAATTGTTGAATTAAGTCTGCCTTGGAATGCAAGGCAGTGCAATCAATATCCAATAAAAGGACTATGTATGTAATTTACCTGCAAATGTGTTTCCAATACCGTCAAAGTGAGTTTAAATAAGTAAGATATATGAAAGGCTACTGTGGGGGGGGGAGCTTGAGGGAGCAGGGGCGGGCAAGAATTTTTTAAAAAGTTAACACTTCACATAGCTTGCAAAATAACAAGAAAAGATGATGAGCTTTGGGAAGTTTAATCAGAAACAAGGAGAGCTGTCTTGCCAAGAGCACAGCAGAAGATAGTTAGAAAGGGCCAAAACGATCACTGACTTCGGCCAACTGGTGGCCTGTATGCAGGAGGATTCCTATGTGTTTTGATATGAGTAGAAAAATAAGGCAAGCTACAGATGAAGCCGCAAGGTTAAATCTCTGCTGAATTAATTTAGCTTGCACTCAGTTACAGACCAGTCCCATTTTTGTGTGTGGATTTTCCCTACGAATGTACGAATATTCCACAGGTAAATTGTACACATTTTGTAGGCATTCTTCCTATACAGTGGTACTTCTGGTTACGTACTTAATTCGTTCTGGAGGTCGGTTCTTAACCTGAAACTGTTCTTAACCTGAAGCACCACTTTAGCTAATGGGGCCTCACGCTGCCACTGCGCCACTGGAGCACGATTTCTGTTCTCATCCTGAAGCAAAGTTCTTAACCCGAGGTACTATTTCTGGGTTAGCGGAGTCTGTAACCTGAAGCTTATGTAACCTGAAGCGTATATAACCCAAGGTACCACTGTATAGCAAAATGCATAATTATCATTATTATTTTGCATTCTTTTAGGGACCAATGGGGCACTGCAAAATCTAGAGGTGCACATAATGAGGGGGGAATCTTTTTCCCCCCTTCAGCTGAAGGGCCACATTTCATTCTGGATAACCTTCTGGAGGGCCAGAGACAAAAGAATGTGGAGTCCTGAATTTAAACTTCACCTTATACAGTCGGCTGGTTTCTACACATAGTCATCCTGCCGCCTCTCTATTCTCGCATCCAGGCAAGAAAGAATCACCATCAGAGGTTAAGGACACACACTCCAGCTAGGCAAATTTATTCAGGAATGATGTCGATCAAGGATAGTGAGGGGCGTGGCCTGCAGAGAGGCTCAATGGCCAAGACGGAGAGCCCTGGAGCACCAGGGGGACGCTCGAGATTCTCCTTTCCCCGCGGTCTAAATTTGCAAGCAGGGATGTCAAAACAGATTCATCTGCTGCAAAAAGCGGACTGAACAAATTACTTGGCCTGTTCCCAAGTCAGGCTGGAAGCAGTGAGGGGAAAAAGAGTGAGAGAGTTCCACTCTACTACTGATCTGATTGTACAGCTTCACAGTGCACGACATCAAAGTTTACTTAAAGGGAGTAATTTCCTTTCTTTAAAAAAAAGGAAGGGGGAAAAGGAAGTTCTCTTCGCCTTACAGCATTATTCAAAATTCACTGTTCTGTAGCATGCTTTCTCCCTTGCTGCACTACAGACTTAGGGGGACAGGAAGTCGCCACACAAAGCCCCATAAACCTGCTGCTTCTCCAAGTACGCTTCACACCAGCCCAATTACTCATTTCTCCTCCCCGAAATGTTTTTGAAGGGGTGAAGGAAGACCGGGGGAGGCAGAGAGCAACCTACCTACTCCCTTGTGAGCATCTAAGCTGGTAAACTCTATGGTCCCATTATGGCCCTTCTTAGGATTTTCCCGATACTCTTTGTGGTTCCCATCGGGACAATATCTGTAGGCGAGTCCATAATCAGCAAGATAAACCTGGAAGACAAGAGGAGAGAAATGAATGATGCTTTTGTCCTCTGGAAAAAGTATAACCTTTCTAATTAAGCTGGAGGAAAACGGTGGCTTGAGGAGACTCTCAGATCTGCATTTTATTAAGCCAAATGGCATCTCAGGATAAAATATGTCCATCGAGGGGCTGTTAAGAGCTACCCTCGCCTTCCTGAGTTGTGTGCCTCTTCCATACCCAGTCTTATTTCAGAGCAGAAAGGATTTTTTGTCTGTTTTGCTCCTAAGCTATCTTCTCTCCAGGTGGGCCTCCAGACATCATAAAGTGCAATATGTCTTTTATCTGTCTCCATGCTGCTTATGGGACCCCGTCTCCTCCTTACTAAACACACTCACACACGCAGGCATGACAGATCGTGTCTTTCAACAGCCAGCCCTTCGACAAGTTCATAACAGCCGTGCTTACAGAAAAAGGACGGAAGAGGAAAGTTTCCCACAAACACCAAGCGTACGACATACTAATTTTTCCTTCTGGCAGGGGGGACAAAAAGGCTCCAGGAGAGAACATCTCTCTGTAGTCAGAACAGAAGCTTTTGAAAGTTTTCCAACAGCCACACAAAAAAGGAACTGCAAATAATCCTGAGAAAGAAGACCCCCTGGTTGTCAGTTTTGCCATGTCTGAATCTGGCAGCAATAAGGAAAAAAATGGTAACCCATTAGGGGCAATGTCTCAAGCAAACCCAGCTATGCTCTCAGAATCTGATGGCCGCCCTGCTGAGCACTTGTTTAATGAACAGAGCATGGCAACTTGACTTGGTAAACTCTAGGTTAGATTACTGCAATGTGTTATACATGGGGCTGCCTCTGAAGACGGTTCGGAAACTTCAGCTGGTTGCAGAAGTTGGCTGCTAGGTTGCTCAGTGGGGCAAGAAGGTATGAGCTTATTACACCAATCCTGGCCCCAAATGCACTGGCTGCCAATTAGCATCCAGGCCCAATTCAAACAGATGCTTTTGACGAATAAAGCCTTAAATGGCTCAGGACCACAATACCTCAAAGACCACCTCTCCCCATATGAACCTACCCAGAGCCCGAGATCATCCTCTGAGGTCCTTCTTTGTGTGTCTCCTCCATGTGAGGTTCAGAGGGTGGTAACATGGGAAGGGATTTTTTTTTTTTAAAGTAGCTCTCCATTTATGGAATGCTCTCAACAGGGAGGTTCACCTGGCACCTTCATTACGTAACTTGAGGTACCAGGCAAAAACATTCCTCTTCTTCCAGGCCTTTGGCTGATTAAAGAATAAATTTGAGGAGGTACTGTCTTCGTTTGTTATCAGGTAATGTATTTTTATGTTTTTATTTTGTAAAGTGGCGCATGATCTTCGAATGAAGGGTGGTATAGAATTTTTAATAATAATAATTGTAACAATAATATAATAATAACGGTAATAATCGTAATAATCGTAATAACTAGGGATATGTTGGGGTGGGGATCCCTAAAGATTTTTCCCCAATATATTCCATAAATGTTTCCAAGAAGCTGTTAGGATATAGTTCCGTTCCACCTTTAGAACAGGCATGTGAAGTTGTTGTAAGTCAAATGTGTGTTTACTTCCAGCACAGTCTGCTGGGAACTTCCGTTGTATATAGCTTTTGCCAATGCTGTTTGCTTGGACACGAAGGGAAGCAGACGTGTTTTTCCTTTGTTCTAATGCTGAATAAAATGCTTGTAAATACGCCTTACATATGCCTCTGTCCGCCACTTCTGTTGTGAAGAGTTATTCACTCTGCTGACTAGTGCTCACGTTTCTAAAGGCTTCTGAAGCTATGAGTCGCTGATTGATGCTGTTCCAAGGGAGACCGGAGTTCGCCCGGCTGCCGGCCGGTGGGCTGGAGCCAGCTGGGGGCCTGTGAATTGCCCCCGTTCCAGGGACGCATCCCAACAGAAGCAAACACAATGTACAGCGGTACCTCGGTTTTTCAACGTAATCCATTCCGGAAGATTGTTTGAGTTCCGAAACTTTTGAACACCGAGGCGCAAAGGGCTGGTTGCAAATGCAATTGAGAAAATTGAGAAAATTGAAAAACACGCAGAGGAACCTGTTCCAACTTCCGAGGTGCGTTCGAGAACTGAGGTACCACTGTAGCAGAAATAAATTTGTTACGAATTCAGATCACGGAAAGTTGCAAAATTAAGATTATAATTTGGAAGACAATTGGATTTTTTATTATTTTTTTATTTTTATTAGATTGTGATTTGATATGTTAACTGGATGTTTTATTGGAAAATTAATAAATGCTCTAAAAAAAGAAATATATTTGTTACTGTATACCAGGGTGTCCAACTCCCAAGAGACTGCGATCTACTCACAGAATAAAAAACTGGCAGTGGTTCCGGTTGAAGTTTTTGAGCTTTTTTTTACGGAGGAGAGTCTCATTTTTTTGGCAGGGGAGTGTTTAGGTCAAAGTTGTTGAGTTTTTTTAGGGAGGAAAAGTAAAGGGGAAAGGGGGAAAGTCACCAAAAAGATCACTAAGGAAACAATCTGCCTCACAGCGAAAACTCCATCTTCTGTTCCAGTGATCATGCAAAAATGGAGGATGGGGCAAGGGGCTGGGGCTCTTATGCCACTGCAAAGGAGGCCGTGATTGACCAGAACATCCCGGGGATCGACCAGTCGATCTCAATCAACCTGTTGGACAGCCCTGCTGTACACCACAGGGTTTGGGAAACGTCTGGTCCACAGATGCCATCTGACCTGCCAAAGCTCCTCCAGAGCATGGAGTAAGGTAAAGGGTAAAGGGACCCCTGACCATTAGGTCCAGTCATGGCTGACTCTGGGGTTGTGGCGCTCATCTCACTTTACTGGCCAAGGGAGCCGGCATACAGCTTCCGGGTCATGTGGCCAGCATGACTAAGCCACTTCTGGCGAACCATGCAGCGCACGGAAACGCCGTTTACCTTCCCGCTGGAGCGGTACCTATTTATCTACTTGCACTTTGACGTGCTTTCGAACTGCTAGGTTGGCAGGAGCAGGGACCGAGCAATGGGAGCTCACTCTGTCACAGGGATTCGAACTGCCGACCTTCTGATCGGCAAGCCCTAGGCTCTGTGTTTTAACCCACAGCGCCACCCGCGTCCCAGAGCATGGAGTACAGTGGCCACCTGAGCCACCAGGGACAGTGTTGAATCCAGGAGCACTTGCAAGATGCAGACCTGCTCCTTTCAAGGGAGTGCAACTCCTCACCTGCCAGAGAGGCCACCCCCTGCGCTAGACTAAACATGAAAAGAAACGTAAAAAAACAAATTATGGAGTTACAGCACCACCGAAGAAACAGCCCAGTTTCTTCGGAGAATAAGCACCTGTTAAAAGCTTTGCAATAATAAGTGGACATTAAGCAGCAGCAGCCACTGCCCTTAAGGCTCATGCTCCCGACCAACACCTTCGAAGCATCACCAGCGTTAAGAAAATCACTGCATTAATTTGCAAGCTGTTAAGTTGGAGAAACTACTTTCCGCATCACTCTTTAACTAGTTTTGTGCTTTCCTGGCAGGCAAATCCCTGCCCTGGAAAATATATATATATATATATATTAACAGCGCCAGCCTGACCTTGCTCTTAATTTAATTATATTGCTCTTGATGGGCTTCTTTCTTTTCCGTCTCCCTTTTCCTTTTCTCTTTTTCTACACACAAAAAAGGCAGTCAGGCTATCTGGT
Organism: Podarcis vaucheri; assembly: GCF_965113315.1. Classification (NCBI taxonomy): domain Eukaryota; kingdom Metazoa; phylum Chordata; class Lepidosauria; order Squamata; family Lacertidae; genus Podarcis; species Podarcis vaucheri. The sequence continues at coordinate 11,383,773 of NC_138761.1, forward strand.
AGCTGATTCTATTAAAATTACTGACTCCTGTTTGTGCCCCCAGCAGATTTACAGTCTTGGGATGGCTGGTCTGTGTCTTAAAGGGGAGGGGGACCCTGTTTCTTGCTGCTGCATTTTCTGCGCCTATTTGGAGCGTGTCACCAGGACTGTGGCTTTCTGTTCCTGCAGGGGCAACAGCTTTTAAAGATTATACTGATTATATTTCTCACCTGACGACCTGTACAAACTGCAATACAAAGATTAAAGACTGGAGGCGGCGTTTGGAAATCTGGGACAAGGCATAAAGTTTTGTCAGGTTGACCGACTCTTATTTCCTCCCGTATCCTCTAGCAGATTCATGCTGCTTGCTATACAACCCAGCCGAGTTGGAAAGACAATAATGCGTCAAGTCACTGTGACGGAAGAGGCGACTTAAGTGGAACTGGCTGGCATTCCCTTGCCATTGAGCTTAGCAATGTAAGAGGCAGCCTTGCCCAAATATTGCCTCCATCTAGGCACAGAGAGATATGCTTTATTTTATTATTTGGAAATCACGAACTGTGGCTAGCCAACTGCAATTCTGACACTGATTAAATGCAGAGGGGGGAAAACACACACTTTAGAGCAGGGGACAGCAAACTTTTTCAGCAGGGGGCCGGTCCACTGACCTTCAGACCTTGTGGGGGGCCGGACTATATTTTGGAAAAAAATAAAAATGAATTCCTATGCCCCACAAATAACCCAGAGATGCATTTTAAATAAAAGGACATATTCTACTCATGTAAAAACACGCTGATTCCCGGACCGTCCATGAGCCAGATTGAGAAGGCGATTGGGCCAGATCTGGCCCCCAGGCCTTAGTTTGCCTACCCACACTTTAGAGCACTTTCCAAAGCAGTTTAAGCAACTTTTAACAGGACAGAAAGGATGCCATAAAATAAACTCTGAAAGAAGAAAGATTCCATCAACCTTAAGGCAAAATGTCAATGAGAGACAGAATTTTGGTCAAAAGTGAGGAAGCTTTTTCTCACTGTAAGAGCAGTTTGGTTAAAGAAAGCAGCAGGTAAGATGATTTGAGGAACAAACCACATTCCTTGAATATTTCCAAGGAAACACTGGATGAGCAACTGCTGTGGATGTTTCAAGTATTTTATTTATTCATCCATTCAGATTTCAATTAAATCTTATTGTAATTATCTGATGGCTCAAGGCATAAAGTACCTGCTTAACACCTGATCCTTAGCAGCTACACGGAACTGAAAAATACACAGCAGTCCCAAGGAGAGCTTTGAAGGCTGTTGCCAGGGCAGAAGGCTCAGACCCTCTCCGAATACGCTGCAACAACCCTCAAAACGTTAAGAGGCTTATTGATAAAAAGAGAGGCTCTTTTGCCCTGAAGATTCACTCAATGGCCTAACGCTTCCCTGCAAATGAATGAAATCAGCAGCAAGCTGACCTTCCGGAGGTCAGCAGATTCCGATCATCTTACAATTCCCAACACATCATTTAGGAGGTCAAAGGAAAAGGAGAGGGCTGCTTTTATTTGCTTGCCTTTCTCACTCCCATACAAGCAAACAAATAATTACTTGCTTTACACCCCCCATTGTTGTTGCTGTGCGTGCGCTCTGCATTGCCTATAATGCTGGGAACATTTCAGACAAAAATAATTATAAAACACTTCTATATGGTATGACATATATATATGAGAATGAAAAGCAGATATTCTGGAATGGAAATTTCCAGCAGAAATAAATAAAATTCCGACACAAGCTTTCTTGGTTATTTCATAAATTTTAACATACCGCTTGACTTTAAAACAAAAAAGAAAGAAAAAGGCCTCAAGGCAATTGTAAGAAAGCTGCTCTTAAACCTGGTTTGGAATTAACTACAGTCACACCTCATGTTACGTTTGCTTCATGTTACGTTCTTTCAGGTTACGTCCCGCGGCAACCCGGAAGTACCAGAAAGGGTTACTTCCGGGTTTTGCCGCTTGTGCATGTGCAGAAGCGCCAAATCGTGCTTCATGCATGTGCGCAAGCGCCAAATCGCGCTGCGCACCTGTGCAGATATGGCGCTTCGGGTTGCGCTCTTTTCATGTTGCGAACCAGCCTCCGGAATGGATCCCGTTCGCAACCAGAGGTACCACTGTATGTCTTAGTGCAGGGATTCCCGCAGCCCTCAACAGCTGCTTTGAGTGATGTTTTGCCTGGCAGGAATGTGTCATTGAACATTGTGGTTCTGACTGGAAAGCTCAGTTGGTTAGAGAACAGAGCTGATAGCACCAAGATTGCAGGTTCGATCCCTGTATGGGGCAGCCACATATTCCTGCTTGGAAGGGGGTTGGACTAGATGATCCTCAGGGTCCCTTGCAATTCTCCTCTGGCTACTGTGGGACCTACTGCCTTCCCCCTGCACTTTTGCATCTGGCTTTACTTATCCCTAGCATGTTGTCCTATGAAAGAATCTGGCCCTTAGGATTTTCCCTTCCTCACCCTGGGGTCCAGTGCAATGTCCGGAAGTCTGTTCGAAAACCAAAGCGTTCTAATACCAAGGCACACTTTCCCATAGAAAGTAATGCAAAATTGATTAATCCGTTCCAGACTTTTAAAAACAACCCCTAAAACAGCAATTTAACATGAATGTTACTATCTAACAAGACCACTGATCCATAAAATGAAAGCAATAAACAATGTACTGCAGTCAGACAATCAATCATTCGGTAGCTGAACTGAGTGTCCACACAGTCACATGCAAAAAAGAGCCGCAAAAACAAAAATGCAAAATAAACACCAAAAACAGACAGACCTCAGCGTAACACTCAAAACATAAGTGTGGCACTCAAATCAGAAGCGTAACACTCAAAACGGAGCATGTTTGGCTTCCAAAAAAGGTTTGCAAGCCAGAACACTTACTTCTGGGTTTGCAGTGTTTGGGTTCCAAGTTGCTTGAGTACCAAGGCGTTTGTGAACCAAGGCACCACTTTATATTGTTTTAGTCAACAGAGCTGCCACGTAAAACCTGGCGAGATATATTGCTTTGTTAGCTCAGCAACAAATCTGGATCAGCAGTGTATTAGCAGGCCAACTTAATTAGGGCTGCAAGAACTCAACGACAGCAAAGCGGCAATCAACCGCGCTGCAAGATGCAACACCTGATCTCTCCAAAGCATTTGTCCCTGGGGCGCAAGGAGTTCTCATCCACTTCAGTGGCATTTGCAGACAGGGAGTCTCATCCAGCTGGCCTGTGCATGGACACAAAGACCAAGGTGTGCATAGGGAGCTGAACGAAGGATTTCAAGCTGCAGGGACCACTTTGAAGGCAAGTCCTCACAGTGTGTGCAAAGCTGCACCCGAGCCGCCCGAAACTGCTTTAGCGTGCATGCGCTACACTTCAAAAACCCGTCTGCATACTGCACTTTCAACTCTTAAAATGTTTTCTTATGATTATATATAAACTGTCTTAAAGGTAAAGGGACCCCTGACCATTAGGTCCGGTCGTGGACGACTCTGGGGTTGTGGCGCTCATCTCGTTTTATTGGCCGAGGGAGCTGGCGTACAGCTTCCGGGTCATGTGGCCAGCATGACTAAGCCACTTTTGGTGAACCAGAGCAGCGCATGGAAACGCCGTTTACCTTCTCACCAGAGTGGTACCTATTTATCTACTTGCACTTTGATGTGCTTTCGAACTGCTAGGTTGGCAGGAGCAGGGACCGAGCAACGGGAGCTCACCCCGTCGCAGGGATTTGAAACGCCAACCTTCTGATCGGCAAGTTCTAGGCTCTGTGGTTTAACCCACAGCGCCACCTGCGTCCCATATAAACTGTCTTAAGTTAAAACAAAAAGAAGGTACTGCCTACTTGTACTGCAGTCACGATTTTCTTTGTTTCATAAAATTTACACACTGCTTGATTACAAAAGAACCTCAAAGTGGTTTTACAGGCGGGAGAAGATAACATAACAAAACCATCTCTAAGAAAAACGAGCAACAATAATTTAAGACACCTGAAGAGTTAAAAGGGACAATAGACTAACAACAGGTTAAAACTCGCATCAACTTTCCAAGCATCTGAGTAGGTTTGCTGTCTAAATGAAAGTGTTTTCTGCAGGTGCTGAGGGGGGGGGGGGGGAAGAGTACTGCGAAGGAGCCTGACAGATATCCATAGGCGGGGAGTTCCCAAGTTCAGGTGCTGCCACATTACAAGATCATGTTCTTAACGAACACAGAATGGAATCGAAGCAGAGATTGTGCTAGGGTTATGTTTTTTAGGGGTAGTTTTTTGTTTCAATTAAAGAAATGCAGCTCTGATTTTGAGCCTATGTATGTAAAAATATATTTTAAAAATTGGAAACTGAAGGTGTTCAGGTAGGCGAAGGAGGAGGATAGATGCCGAAATGAGTCCCCTCCCTTTCTGCTTCCGTTTCCAATGACGGCTACAAAATGAGGTGTTGGTTTGAATGGTGGCACCTGAAACTGTGCCAATTTCGCCAATCAAAGCAGTTGAGTGGGCACGTATGGGGTAAGGCCAAGGAAAAAGCAGCGTTTGCACCCACCCCAGTGCTGGGATGGCCCAAAATGCTACATTTTCCCTGAAAAGAGCAGGCAGGGAGTCTCAGCCCTGGGTTGCTTAAGTGCCAGGACTGGGCATCCCTCAGCCTTCCCTTTTAAAGATCACTCCCTATAGCACAGACAGAGAGTTTTATGGCCTGATTAGATTGGATGATAATGCTGCAGGTGCTGCTGGAAGGGCCGTTGGCGAAGGAGGCTACTTCAGTGGCAATGCTTCTCTCTTGCATGCAGAAGGCCCCTAGGTTCAATGCTGGCATCTACAAGAGAGCCAGTGTGGTGTAGTGGTTAAGAGTCATGTAATCAGGGGAACTGGGTTCGTGTCTCCGCTCCTCCACATGCAGCTGCTGGGTGGCCTTGGGCTAGTCACACTTCTCTGAAGTCTCTCAGCCCCACTCACCTCACAGAGTGTTTGTTGTGGGGGAGGAAGGGAAAGGAGAATGTCAGCCGCTTTGAGACTCCTTCGGGTAGTGATAAAGCGGGATATCAAATCCAAACTCTTCTTCTTCTTCTACAAGTAGGACTGGGGGAGAAACTCTGGAGAGCGGTTTTCAGCCAGTGCAGACTATACTGATCTAGCTGGATCATTGACTGAATCACAATAAGGTCATACTCAAGTCGTTTCCTGTCATTTAGCAGGCTGGACCTGGCCCGTGGAACAAATGCCGGTGACTCTACAGAGCTATGCGATTCCCCACACCCAAACAAATGGACAACAGTCATACCTCGGGTTTCAAAATCTGAGGGTTGCGCGTTTTCGGGCTACTTCCGGGTTTCGGCGCTCATGCAGAAGCACAAAATGACATCACGCGCATGCGCAGAAGCGTCAAATCGTGTCACGTGCATGCACAGATGCGGCGCTTCAGGCTGCGAACACTGCAGGTTGTGAACGTTTCTCCCACATGGATCACGTTTGCAACCAGAGGTATGACTGAATAGCACACACACCACCAAAACAAACCATGAACTACATGCTCTGGTTATCTCCCGCTTGGACTACTGCAATGCGCTGTACGTGGGGCTACCTTTGAAGGTGACCCAGAAGCTACAACTAATCCAGAATGCAGCAGCTAGACTGGTGACTGGGGGCGGCCACCGGGACCATATAACACCGGTCTTGAAAGACCTACATTGGCTCCCAGTACGTTTCCGAGCACAATTCAAAGTGCTGGTGTTGACCTTTAAAGCCCTAAACGGCCTCGGTCCAGTATACCTGAAGGAGGCAGCCCTGTTCAGGGAAGTTTTTAACGTGTGATATTTTACTGTATTTTTGGTTTTTATGGAAACCGCCCAGAGTGGCTGGGGAGGCCCAGCCAGATGGGCGGGGTATAAATAATAAATTATTATTATTATTATTATTATTATTATTATTATTATTATTATTATTATTATTATTATTTTATTATTATTATATTACAGCAATGTACTATAGCACACACCCCAACAAAACAAATTTCACAATGAGGCAGGTGGGGGGAAATGTGATGCTTACCTCATGTGGATTTCTGTAGCCCAAAAGCAAATTTCCTGCTTTAATGTCCCCATGGACGTATTCATGTTCATGTATGTATTCCAAAGCATCCAGCTAGTGGAGGAGAGGGGGAAAGACAAATTACAAAGGAAACTAGGAGTCATACTGATATTAGGGCCAGTGGGTCAGCCAGTTTTAGTCGGAAAGAAATAAGCTGAAGAGGCAAAGCAGGTCATTTTCTTAACTTGGGATGAAAGTGGGGGGTGAGGGAGGCATTGAGATTTTGATCTAAACCCATCTACGGTGGTACCTCAGGTTACAAACACCTCGGGTTACAAACACATCGGGCTACAGACTCTGCTAACCCGGAAGTAGTACCTCGGGTTAAGAACTTTACCTCAGGATGAGAACAGAAAATTGCGCACCGGTGGCGCAGTGGCAGCAGGAGTCCCCATTAGCTAAAGAACGGACCTCCAGAACGAATTAGGTTCGTAACCAGAGGTACCACTGTACAAGGTTCATGGCTGAGGACATCCTCCCCAGCTACCACAATACACAAGCTCCCCATTATCAATGAGTTAACCAGAAATGATGAAAAAAATGCATCTCAATAATTTGTATCAACTTCATTCAATTAAATCTGCCTATGGAAAAAGAAAGCAATGAGTTGTATTCAACGCTACTCCTGATTAAACAAGGCCCATTAAAGTTGACAGGCATGGCCAACTTGGGTTAACATCAACGGGTCTATACGCTGAGTAGAACTTGGTTGGATACAACCCAGTATTTCTGAAGCAATATGTAATTCCTTTAACGATAACTTATGAAAACGGAACGGCAATCTGCATCTGGTTGATGTTGCAGAACCTCCCCGTTAGAGGTGTTCCTTTCAGGTTAACAGTACACAAGCATCTGTTAGAGACTGTTTAGACAACACACAATTCCTTCAAGCTTCACACTGCTAAGGGCCCAATACCCACCATGCGGACTCCAATCTGTAGAACCGTTCCCTTGCTGAACTTTTGTCCTCCTCTTTCAAAGATGCTTTGCAGATCCTCTCCTAACCTTTCCATCACCATAAATCTGTAACTATATAAAACACACACAGAGAGACATAAGCATAGAATTGTCGTGGTTTGTTGCCTTGTAATATAAGCAACAAAACATTTTCTTCTTTTTGTTTCTTTATTTATGTACCACTTAAATGTTAAAATAGGCTTCTACGAATTATAAAAGCCCCTTACACAGACATTAAAATATAAGCACCCACAATAAAACAATCCTATTGAAACCACACAGCAATTCAAACCAGGGACTCAGGTCGAGAGATCAAGGGAAGGACTGTGTACACAGGTCCATGCACTAGGACTGTACTAAACCGCCTTTTAGCAGATTAGATCACTGGTCTAATGCTCTAGTTCAGTGGTGGCCAAACTTGGCCTTCCAGCTGTTATCAGACTACAACTCCCATCATCCCTAGCTAACAGGACCAGTGGCCAGGGATGATGGGAACTATAGTCCAAAAACAGCTGGAGGGCCAGGTTTGGCCACCACTGATCTAGTTGGTAGTTGGGCTGCCCAAGACCCTTCTAATTTGAGAGGCCAGGGGAACAGCAGCTGGGACCTGCAGACTGCAAACCATGAGGTCTATGACTGACCTAAACAGCTTCCTCCTCCTTTCAGGAATTAATAATAATAATAATAATAATAATAATAATAATAATAATAATAATTTATACCCCACCCATCTGGCTGGGCTTCCCCAGCCACTCTGGGCAGCTTCCAAAAGAATATTAAAATACATCAAACATTAAAAGCTTCCCTAAACAGGGCTGCCTTCAGATGTCTTCTAAAAGCCTGGTAGTTGTTGTTCTCTTTGACATCTGGTGGGAGGGTGTTCCACAGGGAAGACGCCACTACCGAGAAGGCCCTCTGCCTGGTTCCCTGTAACTTGGCTTCTCACAGTGAGGGAACCGCCAGAAGGCCCTTGGTGCTGGACCTCAGTGTCCGGGTAGAACGATGGGGATGGAGACGCTCCTTCAGATATACCGGACCAAGGCCGTTTAGGGCTTTAAAGGTCAGCACCAACACTTTGAATTGTGCTCGGAAACGTACTGGGAGCCAATGTAGGTCTTTCAAAACCAGTGTTATGTGGTCTCTGCGGCCGCTCCCAGTCACCAGTCTAGCTGCCGCGTTCTGGATTAGTTGTAGTTTCCGGGTCACCTTCAAAGGTAGCCCCACATACAGCGCATTGCAGTAATCCAAGCGGGAGATAACCAGAGTATGCACCACTCTGGCGAGGCAGTCCACAGGCAGATAGGGTCTCAGCCTGCGTACCAGATGGAGCTGGTAAACAGCTGCCCTGGACACAGATTTGACCTGTGCCTCCATGGACAGCTGTGAGTCCAAAATGACTCCCAGGCTGCGCACCTGGTCTTTCAGGGGCACAGTTACCCCATTCAGGACCAGGGAATCCTCCACACCTGCCCGCCTCCTGTCCCCCAAAAAACAGTACTTCTGTCTTGTCAGAATTCAACCTCAATCTGTTAGCCGCCATCCAACCTCCAACCGCCTCCAGGCACTCACACAGGACCTTCACTGGTTCTGATTTGAAAGAGAGGTAGAGCTGGGTATCATCCGCATACTGATGAACACCCAGCCCAAATCCCCTGATGATCTCTCCCAGCGGCTTCATGTAGATGTTGAAAAGCATGGGGGAGAGGACAGAACCCTGAGGCACCCCACAAGTGAGGGCCCAGGGGTCTGAACACTCATCCCCCACCACCACTTTCTGGACACGGCCCAGGAGGAAGGAGCGGAACCACTGTATGACAGTGCCCCCAGCTCCCAGCCCCCCAAGACGGTCCAGAAGGATGTTATGGTCGATGGTATCAAACGCCGCTGAGAGATCCAGCAGAACTAGGAAACAGCTCTCACCTTTGTCCCTAGCCCGCCGGAGATCATCAACCAGTGCGACCAAGGCAGTTTCAGTCCCATGATGAGGCCTGAATCCCGACTGGAAGGGATCCAAATGGTCCGCTTCTTCCAGGCGTGCCTGGAGTTGTTCAGCAACCACTCGCTCAATCACCTTGCCCAAGAATGGAAGATTTGAGACTGGGCGATAGTTGGCCATACTGGCCGGGTCTAAAGATGGTTTTTTAAGAAGCGGTTTAATAACCGCCTCTTTCAGCGGGTCTGGGAAGGCTCCCTCACGGAGGGAAGCATTCACGACCCCACGAAGCCCATCGCCCAGTCCTTCCCGGCTAGCTTTTATAAGCCAGGATGGGCAAGGATCAAGGAAACAAGTGGTTGGTTTCACTCGTCCAAGCAGCCTGTCCACATCCTCGGGGGTAACAGATTGGAATTGATCCCACATAACTTGGACAACTTAACTCCCCACCCTCAAAAATGCTGATTCTTATTCATTTACATTGTGTGTTTGTGTGTGCATGCATTTTCCTTACCTTTTGCCATTATGTTCAGTCTGGCCAGCTCCCCAGAAGAAAGGAATTCCTAAAAATGTCAATCGTTTCAGCTTCATCCACTTCTTGACTGGCAAAAATGTAAAGAACATAATTTTTTTAAAAAAAGAAGTTTCCTTTTATTATTAAAAAATATGCTTGCTTGTAAAAGGTTAGGGTTAGGGTTTTTATTTATTATTATTTATTCTACTTATATGCTGCCCTTCATCAAAAGATCCCAAGTGTATAATGTTAAGAACACATGCTTTAAACTGTTAGTAGAAAATAACGGCATGGAAACAATAATACACGCAACTACATTTGCGGAAGACAACGACTGTGTGCTTCTGTATTTAGAAAAGTGTTATTGCACTGTAAGAAGTGCGTAAATACTTCAACTCGTCTGCCACTCCACTTACTATGCTCTTGTTTTGCAGCTCGCTGGTAGAATTTCAGTTCAGAAAACAAGGGTCCGTTTTCAAGGTATTCCTGCATTAAAAAACAAAGGAACAAGTGCATTGGACGCATCCAGTTAAAGCATGTCGCTCACAACTAGGGCTGGCCGATATCTGTTTCTCAACATCATTGTATATCACCAGCTAAACATCACAATATCTCAAGAGTTGAACAAGGGTTGGAGGCACCCCAAAATTTTAAAAACCCTCAGGCCACAAAGCTTCATACAGTTACATATTTTAGACCAGGTATGTCCAGCTTCCAAGAGACTGCAAGCTACTCCTACTATAAATAAACTGCCAGTGATCCTCCCATTGAATTGACCAGAGTTGTTGAGTTTTTTTGCAGAGGCTTCATCAAAGCTGTTTTGCTTTTTTTATAATTAACCTCACAGGATTGCTGGAAAGAAAAAGGGAAGGCTGGTGGTTGTGGTGAAGAACTCTATATATCACTGTGATGTCCTTAGAGGAAGGATGCTATAAAGCTGTGAAAAATGAATAAAGAGGATGGATAATGGGTTGCATCCAGTGCAGGACTTTACTATCCTCTGCCCATGTACCCCCAAAGTCTACCCTAGGGGGACCTCCTCCCAGCCCACTGGAGCAGATTCTGAGAGTGCACGTTTAAGGGAGAGGAAGTTCTCCTGTGCAAGTTTGCACAGGTCTCCTTCCCTCCAAACCTTCTCAGGTGTTGAGATAAGCAGAGGAGGGACTTTTGGCAATTCCACTGTGCCCCATTCAGGGTGGTGGGGTGGTCCAGGAGAGGGCATTCTTCGTGGCAGCTCCTAGGTTGTGGAATTGCCCCCCCCCCCCAAGGTGCACCTGCCATCTCCATTCTGTAAATCTAGAGTAAGAATTATTACTCCAATAAGGATGAATATTGGGACGCGGGTGGCCCTGTGGGTTAAACCAAAGAGCCTAGGGCTTGCCGATCAGAAGGTCGGCGTTCGAATCCCCGCGATGGGGTGAGCTCCCGTTGTTCGGTCCCTGCTCCTGCCAACCTAGCAGCTCGAAAGCACGTCAAAGTGCAAGTAGATAAATAGGTACCACTCCAGCAGGAAGGTAAACGGTGTTTCCATGTGCTACTCTGGTTTGCCAGAAGTGGCTTAGTCATGCTGGCCACATGACCCAGAAGCTGTGCACCGGCTCCCTCGGCCAATAAAGCGAGATGAGTGCTGCAACCCCAGAGTCGGCCACGACTGGACCTAATGGTCAGGGGTCCCTTTACCTTTACCTTTACCAATGAATATTAATACTAGAAGATACATCAGGAAATTATGCTGTGCTGTTAGGGACAGGGCCTATAGACATTCTGAAATTGCATTGAAAATGAGGCAAAAATAATAACAGAAGCCTCATATGTAGGGAAAGCAACACTGAGGAACTGCAGGATAGATTTCAGCACTTGTGGAGATACATTGCACTCTTAAGGCCCCTCCAAACAGGGGTTTGCTTGCAGAAGTATTCTGCAACATGTCATTAACGCAGTAACTGGTGGATTTATAATGGGTTGTCCACACATCATTCTGCTTTGTTGGTTGTTCTGTGGTGTTTTCCCCATGTTATTGCATTATTGCCATCTGGAGGGGCACTCCAGCGACAAAACAAACAAACAAACCCTGGGATTCTTCTGGTATGCAAAGTTACAGGATTTCAGCAGGAAGTTACAGGGCATGAGACAAAGCAGTCTGTCTACCCCCAAGATATCTGCAGGTGCAAACGTTACTGTAAGCACGATCAAGTATAACCGCCCCAATATCATCGTGAGCCCAAATCATCACAAATGCATAACAAAAAGGACATACAGAGAGCACCTTGCAGTAACTTACAGACCTTTGCCTGGGAAGTTGATTTTTAAAAAGGTATGAAAATTACCACTTTAATGACATGCTCTGCACTGTCTTCTACGGGAACATCAAGGCGAGGGGAAGCTGCAGGACAGAATGTGGGTGGAAAGAGAGAGAGAGGTGGGTTACGGATGAATTGATCTCTCTAGTTATGAACAAAATTTAAACTAAGCATCAACAGAGACAATATGACAAGTCCCATACAGACCTTGTTGCGTAATAACAAACAACACCATTTATTTAAATGCTTCTCTAAACAGATTACCGTATTTTCCGCCCCATAGGACGCACCTTTTCCCCTCCAAAAATGAAGGGGAAATGTGTGTGTGTCCTATGGGGCGAATGCAGGCTTTCGCTGAAGCCTGGAGAGCGAGAGGGGTCGGTGCGCACCGACCCCTCTCACTCTCCAGGCTTCAGGAAGCTATCCGCAAGCCTTGCGAGCCCGGTGGGAGTTCCCACCGGCTCCCAAGGCTTGCGGGCAGCAGCCTGCAGCCCCCGCGAGTGTCCGCAAGCCTTGCACGCCAGGCAGGAGGTCCCGCCGAGGGGGGCTCCCCGTGCTTTGGGCGAGTGTCTGCAAGCCTTGCTCACCCGGCAGGAGGTCCCGCCCGGTGCGCGAGGCTTGGGGCGGCAGCCTGTCGCCCGAAGCACGGGGAGCCCTCCGGAGGGCTCCCCGTGCTTTGAGCGAGTGTCTGCAAGCCTTGCTCACCCGGCAGGAGGTCCCGCCCGGTGCGCGAGGCTTGGGGCGGCAGCCTGTCGCCCGAAGCACGGGGAGCCCTCCGGAGGGCTCCCCGTGCTGTGGACGAGTGTCTGCAAGCCTCGCGCGCCCGGCAGGAGGTCCCGTCCGGTGCGTGAGGCTTGGGGAGGCAGCCTGCCGCCCGAAGCACAGGGAGCCCTCCGGAGTTTTGTAAGGAGGACTATGCGAAATCTTGCAGAGAAAAGTATGAAGAGACTTATTAGTGAAGGACTACAGTGGTACCTCAGGTTAAGTACTTAATTCGTTCCGGAGGTCCGTTCTTAACCTGAAACTGTTCTTAACCTGAAGCACCACTTTAGCTAATGGGGCCTCCTGCTGCTGCCGCGCCGCCGGAGCACGATTTCTGTTCTCATCCTGAAGCAAAGTTCTTAACCCAAGGTAATATTTTTGGATTAGCGGAGTCTGTAACCTGAAGCATATGTAACCTGAAGCGTATGTAACCTGAGGTACCACTGTATTAAATGTAATAGTGAAACTAATGAAATGCAGATTAAGTGATAAAGACTGAAAAATCTTCAGATGTGGTTGATGGAAGTCCAAAACATTGTATAAGGTAAGAAAATATGTTGTATGATTTTTGGAAATGTTATGTAAAAATCAATTTAATTTTTTTTTAAAAAAAGAAATATGCCTAATAATAATAATAATAATAATAAATTTTCTTTATATCCCGCCATCCCCAGCCATAACCGGGCTCAGGGCGGCTAACATCAAAATATAAATACATTAAAACATAAAATTCAGCAACTGACTGAAATACAGCTTAAAATCGGATTAAAATCAAATAAGGAGGCAAGTGGCAAATTATGACTATAGGGGTTGGGAACCTTAGGTACTCACCAGGCTCAGCTATTTATATGAGCCAGTGAGAGGAGTTAGAGAGGCCTCTTATATATAGGGTCTTGTAGGAGGAGAGGAGTTAGACTGGGCCCCAACCAAAGGCCTGGCGGAACAACCCCAGCTTGCAGGCCCTGCAGAAAGATGTCAAGTCCCGCAGGGCCCTGGTCTCTTGGCTGGGGCCAGGACCGAAAAGGCCCTGGCTCTGGTTGAGGCCAGTCTAACCTCCTTGAGGCCCGGGACCTCCAAGACGTTATTGTTTGCAGACTGTAGGGTCCTCTGCGGGGCATATGGGATTTGGGGTCCAAAAACACCCAGAAGGGCCACACCATGGACATCACACAAAGGGCAATGCTAAAAAGTAACTGGTCCTTGAGGGAAGTTGGAGACTAAGTCCAAATTCACATGAAACTGTTGCATACCATTAATATTTGCATTGCCATTATGCAAATATTATAATTAAAATTAACTTTAAAGACTTGATTTAATTTATCTTAAGAATAAGAGACTTTAAAATATCTTTGTGAAAATGTAACTGGGACCGAACTGATCAAGAAAGAGATAGAACTATTGAGTTAAAGCCTTTAACTATAATTAATAAAGCCAAAATTACAACCTTACAACCAATCATTATTTGAAATATAAAGAAGAAACTTGTCCGTTAAAGGAAGAAAAACAGATTGTTGAGGAATAATGATTTCTTCAATAAAATTTAAATGAACTGAAGATAATTGAAGATAGTATCATTGATTTTGAATGATTAGCACCTTCCATACAAACCAAACTTAACTGGACTTTACCAATAAGTTTGTACGAGACCTTACGCCTGATAGTTTCATTTTATGAACTGAAAACTGAAAAAAAGGAAAAGGAAAAATCAGCTGGTTAAGAACACTAAATAAGATAAGATAGCAGGCCAGAGCAATAGAAACTCAAACCTTGTACCATTTTCTCCAGTAAAATAAGGGTAAAACACAAATAATCTGCAACTGAAACTCTTCTCACTTTTTCTGACTTTTTCTTCACAGTTTCCTCCCCAACTTTTAACGTTAAATTGACACTCTCTCTTTACAATTATATTTCATGATGACTTTTAGAAGACATCTGAAGGCAGCCCTGTTTAGGGAAGCTTTTAATGTTTGATGTATCATAGTATTTTAATATTCTTTTGGAAGCCGCCCAGATGGGCGGGGTATAAATAATAAATTATTATTATTATTATTATTATTATTATTATTATTATTATTATATTATATTATATTATATTATTGCAAGGATATCTGCTTCTTTTTGTTTCAGTTGTTCAGAATATTTATATATCTATATAACCTTTTAAAGCAGAAGTTAGATGGCCACCTGTCACGGATGCTTTAGCTGATATTCATACATTGCAGGGGGTTGGACTAGATGACCCTTGGGATCCCTCCCACCTCTATGATTCTATTATATATTATATGCCTGAGTGGGCGCATATGCAGGAAAGGCAATCTGGCAGGTAAACTGGTCCTAAGCTGTCAAGGGCTTTCTCTTCTAATAGTAACGCAATGAGCTTTACCTGGTAACAAATCAACAACAAGCGGACACCCCCGGGCAGCATAGCTGTCAATTTTTCCCTTTTCTTGCGAGGAATCCTATTCAGAATAAGGGAATTTCCCTTTTAAAAAGGGGGAAGTTGACAGCTATGCCAGGCAGAAACGCTACATGCTGGCAGGATCTAAATGCAGTTTCCAGGTCAACTGCAAAGGAAGCCTCACACAACAAGAGTGCACTGCGGCGATCCAATCTTAAAAACTGCCAATGCCTGAACTGCTGTGGTCCAGAGACAGTCAAAGCTGTTGTACCAGGCACAGATGGCTTCCAGCCACTGAGATTACCTGTGCCTCCACGGATAAAATGAATGCTCAAATGAAAAGCATGATGTATGAATGCTACAGGTTAGGAAGATGGCCAAAGATTCCCTAACGTGAGTCACAGATGGTCCACCTTGACTGCCTTACCACCACTCCTTGATTCGCCCCCCACAACTCCAGTTTCCTTCCACCTCTAGCTACACCAACGACTTGTATCCCGCTAGAATGCACACCGTGTGTTTTCCCAAGTGTTAGGCTTTGGAAGAAGCTTGAAACACCTCTTTTTTTAAAAAAAAGTGCAAGGCAGCACCAGCAACCAGTGGTCTCCAGATGTTCTGCACTACAAGTCCTATCAGACCTACCTAGAACAGGCTGGCTGGGGTTAATGGGAGTTGCAGTGCAAAACTTCTCTGAAGAACAAGCTCGTGAGAGGTGGTGTAACGGAAGTACAATCTGATTCTACTATAAAAAGGTAAAGGGACCCCTGACCATTAGGTCCAGTCACGGACGACTCTGGGGTTGCGGTGCTCATCTTGCTTTACTGGCCAAGGGAGCCGGCGTACAGCTTCCGGGTCATGTGGCCAGCATGACTAAGCCACTTCTGGAGAACCAGAGCAGCACACGGAAACACCGTTTACCTTCCCGCCGGAGTGGTACCTATTTATCTACAGTGGTACCTCGGGTTACATACGCTTCAGGTTACATACGCTTCAGGTTACTGACTCCGCTAACCCAGAGAAAGTACCTCGGGTTAAGAACTTTGCTTCAGGATGAGAACAGAAATTGCGCAGCGGCAGCGTGGCAGCAGCGGGAGGCCCCTTTAGCTAAAGTTGTGCTTCAGGTTAAGAACGGACCTGCGGAACGAATTAAGTACGTAACCAGAGATACCACTGTACTTGCACTTTGACATGCCTTCGAACTGCTACGTTGGCAGGAGCAGGGACCGAGCGATAGGAGCTCACCCCGTCGCGGGGATTCGAACCGCTGACCTTCTGATAGGCAAGTCCTAGGCTCTGTGGTTTAACCCACAGCACCACCCGCATCCCTATTCTACTATAGAAATGTGATGAACCAGCTTGCAAGCAGATGGGTGCTACAGTGTAAGCTGTCTCCCTCCCTTCGACACGGCTTAAGAAGCTGGTCAGCCCATCCGACAACCTCTGGAGAACAACTTCAAGGCCAGTGGTCATGTGTGTACAAGCACAGGTCCTTTGCACAGTAAGTTAACGCCTAGGTTTCTTTTTCCTTTACCTGAATGAAAACCCTTTAACAACTCTACATGAAATCGAACATATAACTGAACTTCCTGGAGATGCTAGGGATTGAACCTGCAACCTTCTGCATGCAAAGCTGATGTTCTACTAGGGAGCACAGCCTTTCCACAAGCAAAACCCATATGCACCAGCTATTCGACCCACCTAAACCTGAACTGCCTATTCCTGCTGGTTTCCCTCAGCTCTCCTATCTAGAGCGACTGAGCCCAGGATGTTCTACACGCAGAGCATGTTCTTTGCCACTGAGCTATGGCGCTCCCCCACAGCTTTTATTAGTTTTAATAAGCAAGCAGCAACATTGGAGCACATTTCTGGAGGAAATTGCCATTCTCCGCCTCCCCGCTCACTGACAGCCTGGCACCACAGCACCCAGAAGTCCGACAAAGTTTACTTGCTGGTTTGGTCTGCCAACTGGAGCCTGCCAGCTTTCACTTACAGCGGTTCATTTTCGTGGCAATCATCTCTTGGAATATAATGGAGAAAAGTGTCTGCCATAGATCTTAGGGAGCCGGTTTTGCAGGCAAAGTTTGCACACTAGGGGAGAGCAAAAAAGCTATGCCTACTGGCAATTAAATAGAATTCCCCAACTCCTGTCCACAGCTGATCTCACTGCTGCTGCTGCTGGAGGTTTTGGCAACAGATGCTCATTTTGCAAACACTGGTGGCCTCAAGAAAGTGTATTTGTGTACGTGCACATACACAGGGAAAGAAGGGTGGGTTTTTTTAACCAGTGTTCCTCAGAAATTATTCTTCTGCTAGGTTTACATACTGGAGTGTTTCTCAAACTTAGGTCCCCAGCTGTTGTTGGACTACAACTCCCATCATCCCTAGCTAGCAGGTCCAGTGGTCAAGAACGATGGGAGTTGCAGTGCAACAGCTGGGGACCCAAAGTTTGAGAAACACTGCACTAACATCACAATAGCCATGCTAGGAAAGCATATTTCAGAACCAGAAAGTTTAAAAAATTGGCAATGTTTTCAAACTCAACTTAAATATGGTCCAGTAGACCTTTTAGAAAAACAACTACATTGTGAAAGTCTTAACATGCACGAAAGACATTAAATGAAGCTCAGTCTGCAGATAAGCATTTTACTTAAGCTTGAGGCCTGCAGAACTCAGGGGAAATACTGTGTTACTTTTGAGAGAAGATCTATACAGACAGAGCTATCGGATATCAAGGCTGTAGTTGTCTCGTAACATCTTCTCTCATAGGTCTATGTTTCTGCACACCCATCTTCTTCATTGTCTCCTTCGTGCATGTAATCAAGTCAGATCCTGGCTGCAAAATCTTCAACCCCACAAAACAGTCCGTCTTTTAGCGTGACATGACTATTTAAGGTCTGGAAACGATGCCTTATGAGGAACGGCTAAGGGAGCTGGGCATGTTTAGCCTGGAGAAGAGGAGGTTAAGGGGTGATATGATAGCCATGTTCAAATATATAAAAGGATGTCACATAGAGGAGGGAGAAAGGTTGTTTTCTGCTGCTCCAGAGAAGCGGACACGGAGCAATGGATCCAAACTACAAGAAAGAAGATTCCACCTAAACATTAGGAAGAACTTCCTGACAGTAAGAGCTGTTTGACAGTGGAATTTGCTGCCAAGGAGTGTGGTGGAGTCTCCTTCTTTGGAGGTCTTTAAGCAGAGGCTTGACAACCATATGTCAGGAGTGCTCTGATGGTGTTTCCTGCTTGGCAGGGGGTTGGACTCGATGGCCCTTGTGGTCTCTTGATTCTATGATTTGGACGCATCCAGACAGATGCTAATGTCGAAGTGAAATTCAATCTATTGTTATTGGCATCTGTCAGTCTTGAGAGACAATGGAGTGTGCCTCCAGGGGTGAAGTCAAACCGCACCAAAGTGACCTCCCCAGGCTAGGCAGTGTGTGAATGGAGGCCCTGGGCTGCCCAGATGACCCCTCCCGGCCTTGCTGATGTGATCCAAAGCAGAGAAATACGTTAGGCACCAGCTTGGCTGCAGGAGTTGCTGCAAGGAGGTGTACAAGGTGCCATCAACCTTCTTAGGGATTTCATTCCAGGGTTTACTCCTTAGCCTTTTCTACTCCCGGCGTTATCCCGCAAGGTGGAAGCGATTTCATTTGGCCACCGTCTCTAAGGTTCCTTGTTCCTTATTCAGTTAACCAACAGTACGGATGCAAGCCAATGGGTTAGAAAGAGAAAAATTTGCTGTTAGGTGGATTACGGACAATCTGCAAGGATATGTTTCCCTTAAATTGGCACTGTGGTACTGGCTGCCTTGTGGAATTGGCATCTAGACCCTGTTGAAACTGGCATGCCACCTTCTGAATGGGCACAGGGACAGGACAGCAGATGGTCAGGAGCTGAGATGTGTCTGAAGACACCATGAGTAGCCCAGTTAAGCTTCCAGTGCCAAGAGGGGCATCCAGAAAAATTCACTTTTGCTCCTAAAGGTTAACGTCAGCTCTGAAAGTCAAATTGTGGTTTCTGAAGCTGTAGGAGTCAGGAATATCATCAGTGTTGCTATTTAGGGTTGTAGTCATGAGAACCCAGAAATTGCATATTACCAGCATCTGTGCTGGGTTAAAAATTGTATGGGAATAATTTAGAGACGGGAATAGGGTAATCTAGGATAGCCATCCTCAGCCTGGTGTCCTCCATATTCTTTGAATTACAGCTTCCATCAGGCACTGTCAGTGCTCTGAGATAACGTAAGTTGTCATCCAAAATGCCAGGATAGGAAGGCTGATTTAGCAGCAAAATTCTCAAGTACCCTAAACTGTGCCTTATGGTTATAAAGTTGTGTTTGAAAGCAACACAAAGATTGAACTGGTTAAGAGATGAAACCAACACAGAGATTGGAGAACTAACAATTATAAGGATGGAACACAAACACACAGAAATCACCAACAGCAAAGGCGGCACATTGCAATGACTCAGGTGATGATCTATACTTTACCTAGGTAGATTAGGCCAAACCCTCCCTGGCCAATCATACGACCTAGTCTCCACTCTCTTTTTTCGGTGTCTTTCAGTATTACCCCTTCTTGAAGAGGGGTGGGGAGGTTGCTTTTTCCATGCCTTTTAGGAGGCATCACACCTGGATGGGAGAAAAGGAGGAATACAAAGGAACATATGAAGAGTTATTTCATCTATATATTATTTGCTGAATGCCCCACTCTACCCAGTGTTCGAAATCAGCCAGGCGCCAGGCACATTTTGCACCTGGCTTTCGGACCACCTGCAACCACGTAATGGCATGTGGCATCTCCACTGTCTGGGGAGATCATTGGATCTGGACTGTTTTCACACACTAGTACCCCTTCCTGTAGAATTCTATCAGTTATATTTTATCTGAACAATTGGAATGAATTTCTAGAACCGAATTGCTTTTCCCACCCTGTGGAATGGGCCAATATAAATGTGGACTGTCTCTGGATCAAGTGACTTTTCTTATTTAAGTTCTCAAAGCTCTTAACCTAGCTCAAGGTTGTCATCTGAACTAGCCAGATGTTTCACTGAGAATCAATCACAGTCAGTCCATCATTTGAAAAATAAGCCTTTAGAGCAGTCTTGCCCCAAAATGGCAACTAGACATTCCATTTTGGCAACCGCAACCTTGACTTAAGGAGCCAAACAATAACACTTATTCAATGGAGCATTCATGAATTGTTAATTTGCTGATATAATGTTCATGAACATTTATCAACTCTATTAATAGAACTGTTATTGTAGTCTATTGTTATCTATTGCTATTTACTGCTCATGCAGTAAACAACTGTTCTGTTTTGTAAGTGGCTCATATGTGTATGATCATAATTTATTGTTTAGCCCAGACTGCATTTTTATTTTTATTTCTTAAATTTGTTAGTTGCTTTTCCTTGAAAAGTGACTTAAAACAAACCAAACAGACAGACAAAACCCTGACAAAATACATTAAAACCAAGAGGAGAAAGAAACACATCTTTTCTTTAAAAAATCCCACCCACTTATGCATATGTACTCAGATGTCATGCTGAATGCTTCAAAACTTACGCCCAACTAAGGACATAAGCACATCATGCATTTAGAGCACATTCAATGCACATTTAAAGCACATGACTTCAACTAAGGAATCCTGGGAACAGTGGTTTGCTAAGTGTACTGGGAGTTCCTTTTTTAAAAAAATAATAATACATTTTTATTGATTTTTTTAACATATCAGTTCCAACAGTCATACAACATATCTTCACATCTTATGCAATATTTTGACTTCCGTCGACACCTCTGATGATTTTCTGTTCTTTATCATACTTCTGCATTTCTTAATTTTCTATTACTTTTAATTATCCTTAGCTAATAATTCGGGAATTGTAGTTCCATGAGGGAACTACAGTTCCCATGGTTCTTTGAGGGAAGTGATGTGCTTTAAATGTGTGGCATGAATCTGCCCTAAGTGAGTACAGGACTGCAGCTGCAGTCACTTTAAAAACAAAACCAAGCATCTCCCCACTCAACTCCCAGGAGTCTTTGCAATACACAAGCCACACCTAGCTACATGCTACAGTACTAGCAAACTCAATTCTCCAAGTGAACACTGCCACTCCTGCACAAAAGGGATGCATCACAGAACCTATGGAGGGAGGAGACTAAATTTTGAAGGGAATTCCGCCCCTAAAAAGGAGTGAGAAGAAAACTCAAAAGGGAACCACCCAAGCAGCTGAAAGAGCATGCCCAGTGGATGCAGAATATCTGTTTTTTCCCAAGGGAGGGGAAGAAACATGGGGAGGAATGGAATGGAGTACCCTGGAAGGGGCTGGCTGGCTGGCACCACCACTCCACTGCTGCAATATTTCACTCCAGCTTCCACTTCCCAAAAGTCTCAGCAATTTTTTTGCATTATTAAAAAAAAATCTAAATTTGCAAAGAGCCTGAGGACAGGAGGGTAGAGAAGCAGAACACGGAGTCCACTATTTCTTAGATGGAACAGCCAATTTGCCGGGGGTTCCTCTGTCACTGGAGATTTTTTCCCCCTTTAAAAATAATATTTATTTCATTTTTCATATTCATGTTTTACAATCACATATCCAAGAATAAAAACAAGATTCCAAAGAATGCCGCCTCCCCTTTGTGGGTCTTACTGCTGATTATTTCCTCCTGCATCTTTTATAATAATCCAAATCTTTTACGCCTCTATTATATCCAAAATTCAACTTTAAACTACATGTGTTAGTCCAATCCAACTAACGATTTTAACTGCTTAGAATGGTTTTTAAGATAAATTAGCAATTTCCCCCAATTCCTTCTTAAAATTTCTGATTCTTCTGGTCATTTTTGCCATTTCAGCATAATCCATCAACTTAAATCTGCCATTCTTCTCTGGTAGGGACTTCTTTCCATCTCTGGGCCAATAACATCCAAGCAGCTGTGGTCACATACATAAATAGTCTTTTTTTCTGCTCCACTGGGATTTCGGCACCTCACTGGAGATTTTTTTTAAACTTGGGAATTCTTTTAGCTTTGCTGTGGGGGGGTTAGACTAGCTGACTCCTAGGGGTCCCTTCTGACGCTACCATTCAGGGCCGGATTGAGGTTTGATGAGTCCCTAAGCTACTGAAGGTAACGGGGCCATTTATATGTCCAGCTGTCCTTTGTCAACAACAAATTGTCGCTGTTTTGTTTTTGTGTGTTGAACATATGCTATACGGTAATTTATGGACCTAATAGGTATCTAAAGCCATTTGAACATAACAAAATATGTATTTTATCAAAGTCATTGTTGAATTGAAGCACAATTAAGTATATTAACAGTGAAATAACTATTAAGCTCTAACTTAAAATGATTGGGGGCCCATTACTTACATCACAGGAACCTACACAAGACACTGTTGCTGTATGTAGGTTTTATTTTGTTTTTTATCTTATATTTTGGAAATGTACATCCAGGTTTTTTGGGGGGTGGGGGCTCCTGTATGTAGGTTTTATTCTATTTGTTCTTATCGAGGCTGCAATGAGATTAAGGGCCACTATCAGTAACCTTGATCATTTGACTGCCCTTTTTACCCACTTCTTATTTGTATATATTGCTTGTTTTATGTTGCCATGGCGAATGTGAATAAAGTTTATCCATCTATTCTATTTGCTTCTTATCTTATATATGGAAATGTACATCCAGGATTTTTTTCCCCTTTAATTTCCCCCCCCCCCAGAGAGTGGGGGCCCTAAGCTATAGCTTGTTTAATAATAATAATAATAAAATTATTTATACCCGCCCTCCCCAGCCAAGACCGGGCTCAGGGCGGCTAAATATGTTATGTTTAATAGATTATGAATTTGCTGAACCAAATTTAAAAAGGGATACAAAAATGGGAGACGTGAGGAAGTCAGGAAAATAAGTTAACTAAAGTGGAGAGATTAAGAAAGAGGGAAATTTTGTTTTTCTCGTATATGTGTTTTTTTCTTTTTTTCTTTTTTGTGTTTAATGTTTGTATTTTTGTATTCTGTATTTTTGTATCTGTTTTGCTTTTGTTTTTTGTTTTTTCTAAACTTTTCTATCGATAAAACCTAATAAAATATTATTTAAAAAAAAATGTTATGTTTAGCTTAAAATACTTTACGTAAATTCGACGCTACCATTCTATGGTTGGGGGGGGTCCTGCCTCCCCCCCGCCCTGGCTTAGCTCAAACTTTCAAGTCACCCCAAACTTTCAGGGGGTCCCCACCCAACTTCCCCATCTTTTGGGAGAGGCCGCCCAGTCCTCAGCCTACCGCCGGGAGAAGACTCCGGAAAAAGTCTGCCTTTCTCCCCGCTGGAAACTTTGTATCTTCCTCCCCTCTCTGTTTCCTTCCTCCTCTCCTTCCTGAGGCGCCGGGCGAATGGGAGGCCGAGCGTGACGGCGGCCGGTCAGAGGAGCCTCGTCACGTGGCCCCGGCAAGAGGGAGTCCCAAGGAGGGGCCGGCCGGAGGAGGGGGGAAGGGGGGAGTGTCCAAGCGCGCGCCCGCCCGCCCGAGAACAGCCTATGGGAAGCGGAGGCAGCGGACACGCCTCCTCAGCGAACGAACGCCCGGCCCCAGCGCGCGCGCGCGAGAGAGAGAGAGAAGCAGCAACGCGGGGCGATCGCGGAGTTGGAAAGGGGGCGCGAGGGTCATCCAGACCAACCCCCAACCCCCAGGGCCGGATTTAGGTTTGATGAGGCCCTCTAAGCTACTGAAGGTTATGGGGTCCTTTATATGTCCAGCTGTACCTTTGTCAACAACAAATGGTCGCTGTTTTTCGTGTGGAATGTATTCTATATGGTAATTTATGGACCTATTAGGGACGCGGGTGGCGCTGTGGGTTAAACCACAGAGCCTAGGGCTTGCCGATCAGAAGGTCGGCGGTTCGAATCCCTGCAACGGGGTGAGCTCCCGTTGCTTGGTCCCTGCTCCTGCCAACCTAGCAGTTCGAAAGCACAAAGGTGCAAGTAGATAAATAGGTACTGCTCCGGCGGGAAGGTAAACGGCGTTTCCGTGCACTGCTCTGGTTCGCCAGAAGCGGATTAGTCATGCTGGCCACATGACCCAGAAGCTGTATGCCCGCTCCCTCGGCCAGTAAAGCGAGATGAGTGCTGCAACCTCAGAGTCATCCGCGACTGGACCTAATGGTCAGGGGTCCCTTTACCTTTACCTTTACAGTGGTACCTCGGGTTACATACGCTTCAGGTTACATACGCTTCAGGTTACACACTCCGCTAACCCAGAAATAGTGCTTCAGGTTAAGAACTTTGCTTCAGGATAAGAACAAAAATTGTGCTCTGGCGGCGCGGCAGCAGCAGGAGGCCCCATTAGCTAAAGTGGTGCTTCAGGTTAAGAACAGTTTCAGGTTAAGAACAGACCTCCAGAATGAATTAAGTACTTAACCCAAGGTACTACTGTATTGGGACGCGGGTGGCGCTGTGGGTAAAAGCCTCAGCGCCTAGGGCTTGCCGATCGAAAGGTCGGCGGTTCGAATCCCCGCGGCGGGGTGCGCTCCCGCCGCTCGGTCCCAGCGCCTGCCCACCTAGCAGTTCGAAAGCACCCCCGGGTGCAAGTAGATAAATAGGTACCGCTTACTAGCGGGAAGGTAAACGGCGTTCCGTGTGCTGCGCTGGCTCGCCAGATGCAGCTTTGTCACGCTGGCCACGTGACCCGGAAGTGTCTGCGGACAGCGCTGGCCCCCGGCCTATAGATGTGAGATGGGCGCACAAGCCCCAGAGTCTGTCAAGACTGGCCCGTTCGGGCAGGGGTACCTTTACCTTTACCTTTACTACTGTATTAGGTATCTAAAGCCATTTGCACATGCAGAAGGTAAAGGTAAAGGGACCCCTGACTGTTAGGTCCAGTCGCGGACAACTCTGGGGTTGCGGCGCTCATCTCACTTTACTGGCCGAGGGAGCCGGCATACAGCTTCCGGGTCCGGACTGCCCAGACACTGAGTTCCAGTGCCGAGGGCCTTCTGGCGGTTCCCTCACTGCGAGAAGTGAAGCTACAGGGAACCAGGCAGATGTTTTATTATTATTTAATAATGTTTTCTTATGTTTTCATATATGTTGGAAGCTGCCCAGAGTGGCTGGGGCAACCCAGTCAGATGTGTGGGGTATGAATAGTGAAATTATCATTCTGGAATGGGACGCCCCTATTTTCATCAGATAAATGTTGGAAGATATAGCAAGACAGCAATGTGAACCTAGATCGTTCCAACCCTGGCTTGAGAGCAGTACATGTGAAAAGGATCTAGGAGTCTTGGTTGACCACAAACTTGACATGAGCCAACAGTGTGACGCGGCAGCTAAAAAAGCCAATGCAATTCTGGGATGCATCAATAGGAGTATAGCATCTAGATCAAGGGAAGTAATAGTGCCACTGTATTCTGCTCTGGTCAGACCTCACCTGGAGTACTGTGTCCAGTTCTGGGCACCACAATTCAAGAAGGACACTGACAAACTGGAACGTGTCCAGAGGAGGGCAACCAAAATGGTCAAAGGCCTGGAAACGATGCCTTATGAGGAACGGCTAAGGGAGCTGGGCATGTTTAGCCTGGAGAAGAGGAGGTTAAGGGGTGATATGATAGCCATGTTCAAATATAGGATAAAGGATGTCACATAGAGGAGGGAGAAAGGTTGTTTTCTGCTGCTCCAGAGAAACGGACACGGAGCAATGGATCCAAACTACAAGAAAGAAGATTCCACCTAAACATTAGGAAGAACTTCCTGACAGGAAGAGCTGTTTGACAGTGGAGTTTGCTGCCAAGGAGTGTGGTGGAGTCTCCTTTTTTGGAGGTCTTTAAGCAGAGGCTTGACAACCATATGTCAGGAGTGCTCTGATGGTGTTTCCTGCTTGGCAGGGGGTTGGACTCGATGGCCCTTGTGGTCTCTTCCAACTCTATGATTCTATGATTCTATAACCCTAGTCCCAACACACGAACCCTTAAACAACTCTTTCTGTTGTTGCGTTTGCCCACTCTAGCTCCAAAGACCAATGCGTTGTTTATGGAAAAGATGGACTTATGCAGTAGTAGGTCCGACTGACGCCTCTTTCTCTATTTCCTTTGCCCCAAACAGTCCTCCTATCCCAAACCAGTTTTTCTATTTTGACTTGGGGGCGTGTGTGCAGTAGTTTTTTGTTTCTGCAAGGGTTTTCTTGTTCATTGTCTCCTTTCCCAGAGTCCCTAAACATCAACCGTGCAGATGTGCACATCAGCCTTTGCCAGAGGGCTGCGTCACATACTTGCCATCCTAAGCACACTTACTTGGAAATAAGTCACACTGAACTTCCCAGGGTTTCAGGCATGACTTTGAAAGAAGAAGGTGGGAGGGGGGTGTTTTGAGATAAGAAGGCCTATAGTTAAAAGAAAGGGGTGGAGTACAGGGATAGGATGGCGAATGCACATAGAAGAAGCTCCTCATCAAAACTGTTGGGTATTATATGCTGAGTTGAATAGGATCCAAAATGCAGCAGTCTGATTGATCCTAGAACAAGAGGATCCAAATTGCAGCAGTCTGATTGGTCCTAGAACAATAGAATTCAGAATGCAGCAGTCTGATTGGTCCTAGAACAATGCAGCCAGGGACGCGGACTTATAAAAAATATTGGGGGGGCCGGGAAAGCTCGTGAAATGTAAATAAGCTCATGAATATGCAAATAAGCTCATGAATATGCAAATAAAGTGGCGCCGCCCCCTCGTGAGCGAATAGGGGAGAGCGTGCTGCTGCCTATTAATCAGCTCCGGAACAGCTGATATGCGGGAAACCTGGGGCTAGAGGCAGAAGCCCCCGCCCCCGGGGATTCCCCTGTTCTCGCGGGGGACGGCCGGGGCTCTCCAGCTAGGGCGCGCGGCTGGCTGGCTGGCTGGGGAGGGAGCAGGTGGGGAGGAGGCGGGGGACGGCGGCAAGGGCGCCCGAGATTATTGGGGGGGCTGAGCCCCCCAAAAAATTTTTTTGAGGGGGCTCAAGCCCCCTCAAGCCCCATGGAGTCGGCGCCTATGAATGCAGCAGTATGATTGGTCCACAGGAGCCACCCAAACCAATCCAGCTCCAGGTGGAAGTGAATCTGCCACCTGATTGGCCTATAGGAGAATCCTGGAATTAGCCAATCACGTGCGGCTCATTGTGTAAATAATGTATATAAAGCAGATATTTGGGGGGAACTTCTATTCCTCACTACTATGAGCTGAATAAAGGGCATGAAATCCACACTCAACTCTGAGTATATTTCATTGGCTCTGGGCATGATCCGGTCAGGGTTAAGCGCAAATTCCCATTGTTTTTAGTAGACGCTTCAGTCTACTGCGGAAATCAGTGGGGAACAGAAAGTGGTTAACTTTCATTGCATCATTACCCAAATGAGTCACTTGGAAAGAAGCTTTATCAGGCGATTCCTGCTCCTTTACTTTCACTTCTCTTTTTCCTGTTGCTTTCTGAGGGCTGTTGGGAAGTCAATGAGTCTTTAAATCAGAGCCACTTCACACATTCTGGCATTCATTCTGGGTGATTTTAGTGTAAACCTAAAAAGGGACATGAATGTGATGCTTGCTTGCCAGAGACCTAGGTACGCATTCCAAGGATTGACTGTTGCTCTCTACCTACTGTAGACATCAGCTACCAGGCAGGGACTCTCCAGGGTTTCAGACAGGATCTCTCCCTGCCCAACCTGCAAATGCCAGGGATTGAATCTGGATCCTGCTATATGTGAAGCAGATGCTTTTTGTCACTGAGCCAAGGGCCTTTCCCAGATGAGGAGGAGGATATGAGCAGCTTCCAACGTAATAAAAACACAGCAAGCATCAAACATTAAACACTTCCCATTCAGATGTCTTCGGAAAGTTGTTTATCTCCTTGACATCTGAAGGGAGGGTGTTCCACAGGGCGGGTGCCACTACCAAGAAGGCCCTCTGCCTGGTTCCCTGTAACTTCACTTCTCACAGTGAGGGAATCACCAGAAGGCCCTCGGAGATGGACCTCAGTGTCTGGGCTGGACGATGGGGGTGGAGACGCTCCTTCAGGTATACAGGGCCAAGGCTGTTTAGGGCTTTGAATTGTGCTGGGAGCCAATGTCAATCCTTTAGAACCAGGGTTATATGGTTCCAGCAGCCGCTCCTGGTCACCAGTCTAGCAGCCGCATTCTGGATCAGTTGTAGTTTCTGAGACGGACCTTATCCTCCATGAATTCATCTAATACAGTGGTACCTCGGGTTACATATGCTTCAGGTTACAGACTCTGCTAACCCAGAAATAGTACCTCGGGTTAAGAGCGTTGCTTCAGGATGAGAACAGAAATCGTGCTCCGGCGGCACAGCGGCAGCAGGAGGCCCCATTACCTAAAGTGGTGCTTCAGGTTAAGAACAGTTTCAGGTTAAGAACGGACCTCCAGAACAAATTAAATTCTTAACCACTGTAGTCTTCTAAAGCCTTCTAAGATAATTCATAACAGTGAATTAAGAACTTAAGGAGGACCTACTGGACCAGGTTAGTGGTCCATGTAGTCCTGCATCCTGTTCAGACATGGACCAACCAGATGCCTACGGGAAACCAGCATGCAACACCTGAGCACAAGAGCTTATTCTCCTGCTGTTTGCAGCAGTTGATGTTCAGAAGCATTCTGTCCTTCAACTGTGGAGCCAGAGCAGAGCCACTGTAGCTAGTAGCCATCAGTAGCCCTCTCCTCCATGAATTTGTCTAATCCTCTTTCAAAGCCATCCAAGTTGGTGGCCATGACTGCCTCTAGTGGGAGAGAGTTCCGTAGCTTAACCATGAACCTGTTCCTGCCTTATGTTGTTGTTTAGTCATTCAGTTGTTTCCGTCTCTTTGCGACCCATGGACCAGAGCACGCCAGGCACTTCTGTCTTCTACTGCCTCCCGCTGTTTGAATAAAAAAAATCCTTCCAGTAGCACCTTAAAGACCAACTAAGTTAGTTCTTGATATGAGCTTTCGTGTGCATGTACACTTCTTCAGATACACTGTATGAGCTTTCGTGTGCATGCACACTTCTTCAGATACACATGCATGCACACAAAAGCTCATACCAAGAACTAACTTAGTTGGTCTTTAAGGTGCTATGGGAAGGAATTTTTTTATTTTGACTATGGCAGACCAACACGGCTATCTATCTGTAACTGGTCCCGCAGTTTGGTCAGACTCATGCTGGTAGCTTTGAGAACACTGTCCAAACATCTCATCCTCTGTCATCCCCTTCTCCTTGTGCCCTCCATCTTTCCCAACATCAGGGTCTTTTCCAGGGAGTCTTCTCTTCTCATGAGGTGGCCAAAGTATTGGAGCCTCAACTTCACAATCTGTCCTTCCAGTGAGCACTCAGGGCTGATTTCCTTCAGAATGGAGAGGTTTGTTCTTCTTGCAGTCCATGGGACTCTGAAGAGTCTCCTCCAGCACCATAATTCGAAGGGACCCTGAGGATCATCTTGCCGAACCCCCGGCAAGGCAGGAAAATGCAGCTGTCCCTTCGATTATACTCATACTTCCTTCTAGCTTAAATAGGAGATACGCAGCTGAACGCCTAGCCTGTCATTTTATAAAAAGGAGCAGATCCAAGCACAAACCAATCATTTGCCGAAATGAGAGAAAACGGCAATCCTGTAGTTTTCCACCCCACACTCTGCGGTCTGTGCCCTTCCTGTTTGCACCACCACTATTTTTATACTGCAAAGCTCTTGCCTCTCTGAAGAGACTGGTCCTTTCCCTTTTCCCCCTTTTTTCCCTTTTGCTGTTGAAGAATAGCTCTGACCTCCAGCGCCGCTTATGCCTTTATGACAATCTGTAGTCATCAGTGAAGTATGCTGGCTTTTGGGTCATCACTAATGTCAGCTGCAGACCTCAAAGGTCTGCGCAGAATGGATGGCAGCACTGCTACTGCTTGCATTGAGTTACGGCTTCTCCCTACAGAGAGGATAAGGCTGCGAGGTGGTGGAGGAATCTCAGTGTTATTCATAAATCCAGATATTTCAATTGCCTAAAAGGTTTCTACTTGGGCTTTTTTCTCCCTGGTCTCCCTTAGTGTTTTAGAATCTAGTGTTTTAAACAGTGCAGTATATGAGATTCTCTTAGTTTCCCTATTTTCCAGGGACATCCCTGATTTAGAGAAGCCGTACTGGTTTCTGATTTGATGCCAGAATGCCCCACTTTTCCTTAAAAAAGGTAAAGGGACCCCTGACCATTAGGTCCAGTTGCAGACGACTCTGGGGTTAGGGTTAGGGTATGACCATGTCCAAGGCATGTTTCTATGTTTTCCCCACTCGCATGGGCAAGGATGTTTCTTCTGAAGCAACACAATGAATGAACAACCGTTTCCACCACCCCCTTCAGAACGATCATGGTATTCATATGCAAATTTATGCACAAGCCAATCAATTAATCAACTGAGACATCTTTAAAAAGCCCAGGTCACAGGTGCTGTTTACGGTCACACTCACTTCCTTCTGCAAATGTGTGAACACACATGAAAAAAAGTGCTCAGGAGTTTGAACTCGCAGCGCGTCACAGAACGTTAACAATTGTCCACTTGGGGAGGGGGTGGCGCGGAAATAGGGGGGAGGAATAAACCCTTAATCAGTCACCGCCTTGGTAAATTACACTCCTGTGCCATCCGTACGGAGCCCACATTCTCCTAGACATAGTACATTAACTGACTCATTAGCTATTTCCAACCATATGGACTTAGGTTTGGGTGGGTCACTTTGATAATATCCAGAGGTGAGCTTCCTTAATTATTGCAATTACGTGATCTCAATCAAGAGGCCAGACAGAGGAAATCTTGCCGGGGACTTCAAAATGGGTGTCAACGCGCCCCAGACATTGACGGAAATGAGTGGTGTGGCCTTTGGGCGATCAAGGCCCCCTGGTACCTGGGGAAGTAATTGCCTGAAAAGTTTCTGAGAACCCGGGGATGGAGGGGAAAAAAAGTACCATCCGTAGCACGGATAGATCTCTGTTTGGACACAAAGAACTTTCTCTCGGCTGCAGCTTCTGGGGGAATTGCTCCACGCTTTGCTCGGTTGTATTGCTGATGTGCTTGGTACAAGGTTGTTATGTCTCTCCCTTCCTCTCCCCCCCCCCATGTAATTTTAGCGATGATATTTTAAGCACTCTCGGACTAAAAGGAGGGATGCGGAGAGGAGGTGCTGAAATGTCAGTGTTAAATACCACAGGGGTGTCACACCAGGCAACAGTGTGAGAAGTCGCAAGTCGACTAGCAACCGCTGTTGCGGATCTAAGGTGTGAAACGGCAAGATTTCAAGATAATTGAGCCATCCGTTTTATCCCTAGCTACAGTTTGCTTTGACCAAAAAAAAAACAAAAACCCACCAAGAGAATAAAATGAAATAAAATAAAAAAGGGAAAAGGATCTAAGCAACGTGTCTCAGTTCGACAAAGAAAAATGTAAATGCTGAATCAGGGCAATATTGTTCACAGTATTCAAGGCACTGTATACCGTATTTTTCGCACCATAGGGCGCACCGGACCATAGGGCGCACCCAGTTTTTAGGGGGGGAAATCAAGGAAAAAAATATTTCCCCCCCCCCAGCCCCAAAGAGCAGCGTACAGGCTGCACACAACCTCTCCCTGCCAGAGGGGTTGTGCGCAGCTATGGAAGAAGGCAAGGCTGCGAGCGGGATGGATCCTGCTCGCTGTTTTGGCTTCCCCTTTAGCCCCGTGCAGCTTCTCCTTGCCGGGAGACGCTGCGCAGGGCTAAACAAGCCATAGCCCCATGCAGCCTCTCCCTCCGGAGGATGCCCAGTGCTTCGCACAGGTGTCTGCAAGCCTTGTGCGCCCGGGGGAACTCCCCCCAGGCGTGCAGCGCTTGCGGATGGCAGCCTGGAGCACGGGGCACCCTCCGGAGGACGCCCAGTGCTTCGTGCAGGTGTCCGCAAGCCTTGCGCGCCCGGCGGGAGTTGCCTATTCTGGGGGCGGATAGCAGCCTATTCGGGGGGCTGGGGTCAGGGGAAGGTCGGGCTTCCCCCGCCCCAGCCCCATGGCTTGGGGGGGGGAAATAATTTTTTTTATTCATTCCCCCCCCAAAAAAAATGAGGTGCGTCCTATGGGCCAGTGCGCCCTATAGGGCGAAAAATACGGTATATATATCTCAGCAGTAAAACCACCAGTGGTATGCAGGGCTTCGATGAGAGGGGCCGACCAGAAACTGTGCTCCTGCCCCCACCACCCCAGTTTTCTTCACACAGCATTTTAGACTTACTCCAGGACAATGCGTGCAGGAGAGCGAGTGTCCGTGAATCTTGAATATATCCTGGAACCCCATAGAAAGCCCTTCCCTCAAAGAATTTTGGCCACTGCAATCTGTTAAGGGTTGCTGGGAATCGTAACTCTGTGAGGGGTAAAATGACAGTGGCCAGAAATCTTTGAGGGAAAGGGTCCTCTTCAAATGCGCCTTAACGGTGGAGTATATACACAGCCGAAAGTGGGCCACTTGATATTGGCTAACCTGTGGCACTTTGGAAACTGATGAATTTCGCCTTCCATCAGCCCTAACCAGCATGATGGAAGTTGTAGTGCAGTAACCTCTGAGAGGCCCCTGTTTCTTCACCTGGCCACCAATTTATGGTGCACGTCTACCATACCCTCCAATATTTCTCCAATGAAAATAGGGACATCCCATTCCATAATTATAATTTTACTAATTATACCCTACACATCTTACTGGGTTGCCCCAGCCACTCTGGGCGGCTTCCAACATACAGTGGTACCTCTGGTTACGTACTTAATTCGTTCCAGAGGTCCGTTCTTAACCTGAAACTGTTCTTAACCTGAAGCACCACTTTAGCTAATGGGGCCTCTAGCTGCTGCCGCGCCGCTGAAGCACGATTTCAGTTCGAAGCAAAGTTCTTAACCCGAGGTACTATTTCTGGGTTAGCTGCCAGTCCATTGTGAGCGAACAACCACTGCTATTTCTGAGATTGTCCAGTGTGGGGAAGTTCTAGCTGGGAAAGTGCAATTTCATGTTTGTTTGTTTCATAAAATCGATACATCACTTGATTGTAAAATAAATAAATAAATACAAAAACCTCAAAGCAGTTTGAAAAATGATGAAATAATAAAATCAAGAAAAAAATGTATTTATTGCCTGTTTTCATTATACAATTTAATTCCATTTTTATGCAGTAAATTTTGTTAATGCTGGAAGCTGGTTAAGCAATGCCACCTTGCCAATTTGCTACTGCTCTCCTCCCTTCTTACAGCTCTCCATTCCACTTTTTGTAAATATTAGCAAGCTGATCTGACCCATCCCACCTCTTCTGGGGTAATAGGCTAACTGATATAAATCAACTTCAAATGTTCAGATATGTTTTTTTTTTTATAAGAGTTTAAAAACCAAACAGGAAAAATATTTATCTGTAAGGGGAAGGGGTGTTGGTGGTAGAAATGACTGCTGAAGATGTCTGAAATAAATTATTTTGAAAACTTCCCCATCACCAGCCAGTAGCTTATTATTTTACCGACCTCAAAGAAAATTGCTTCAGAATTATGTATTCCCGGTCTCTTATTCCACAAAAGGTTTTAAAGATCTATAAAACTGCTAATGATGTTGGTTGACACTGTTCAAAATCAGAAGCTTCCACACATGTCTAGTGGACTGACTCCCAAAATACAAGCATATGGGGGTGGGGGGGGAAATCATCTATATAATTAAATTAATGATAGATTATGATAGTCCTCTCTACTCATTAAAATTTTTGTTGGGTTATTTATACAGCCCTATTAAAAAGGAACATTACACAACTTAATTTAGAATCTTATTACAGCCATAAGCGCAGAGCGACAGCAAAACCAAACAAGTGCAATCAGAACTTTGTACAACTCGAGACTCCTCCCCCTCCCAGAATCCTTTGCAATGTAGAGTGGTTTCATGTTGGAATAATTCATGGTGGAATACCAATTGTTGGGCATCAGAAGCGGGAAGATGGCTGGTTGCTCTTACATAACCTCCGGCATTTCTTCAATGAAAATAGGAATGTCCTATACAACAACAAGAAGGGACGTGGGTGGCACTTTGGGTTAAACCACAGAGCCTAGGACTTGCCGATCAGAAGGTCAGCGGTTTGAAGCCGCGTGATGGGGTGAGCTCCCATTGCTCTGTCCCTGCTCCTGCCCACCTAGCAGTTCAAAAGCACGTCAAAGTGCAAGTAGATAAATAGGTACTGCTCCGGCGGGAAGGTAAACGGCGTTTCCGTGCGCTGCTCTGGTTCGCCAGAAGCGGCTTAGTCATGCTGGCCACATGACCCGGAAGCTGTACGCCGGCTCCCTCGGCCAGTAAAGTGAGATGAGCACCACAACCCCAGAGTCGGTCACAACTGGACTAATGGTCAGAGGTCCCTTTACCTTTATACAACAACAACATTAACATTTCTTCTTCTCTGGCAATCACTCATAGCTGAGTAAGATTGTCTTCCATGAATATTGTCTTAACAGTGTGTCCGTAAGTGACTATAGAGGCCAGTTCTGGATCCTTCCACAGTGGGGACATAGGTTTTTTGGGCGAGAGTTGCTCACAGGATTTGCAAAACATGCCCTCCCTTATTTCTCCCTTTCATCCTGAGTTTGGGCTTCCTCAAAGCATTTATTTATATATTCCCCAAAATTTATATTGCCCCAGCCACTCTGGGTGGCTTCCAACGTAAATTAAAACCATAATATGAAACATAAAAAACTTCCCTATACAGGGCTGCCTTCAGATGTCTTCTCAAGGTTGAAGAGTTACTTATCTCCTTGGCTTGGGGGATCGGATAACTTCAATACCCTCCAACATTTCTCTGTTGAGAATAGGGGTGTCCTAAGGAAAAGTGGGCCATTATGGGAGCAAGTCAGAAACTAGGACGGCTTCTGTAAATCCAGGACTGTCCCTGAAATTACAGACACTTGGAGTGTCTGCTCTTAGGCTCTGCTTGTGGGTTTCCCACAGGCATCGGGTTGGCCCTGGTCTAGACAGGCCATTGGACTATTCCAACAGGGATCTACTTATGTCCTTATGTCTTGTTGCTGTTTGGCTCATCACTTTCCTCCCTGTTGACCTCTAAAACCAAATGCAATATAGCATGACTGTGCACCCATGTGCTGGAATTTCACTGCATTTGAACATCTAAGGCAGGCACACATCTCTAATTCATGCTATTGGGAGGTAGTTATTGCAATACCTCCCCCTGTCCCCCCTTCCTTTGGTTCCTCCGCTCATAATTACACCACTGTGTCTATAATAATACCTTAAATGCCAGCAATATGTTCTCCGTTCAGTAGTTAAATGTGTATGTAGTGCATAGTGCAGTAAAACAAACAGCTGTACCCTGAGCAGAATCATTCAACCTTCCGAACAAATCTTTACAGTAAGTCTCATTTTATTGCACAGGGAGAAAGCTCTTTACCAAGCAGAAGTATTATTTTTGATGGAGGGCTAGCACTTAGCTTTCAAAAAACCATTGGAACCTCTTCTCGGGACATTACTTGCAGGCTGTGATGGTGGGTACCCAGCTGCCTTCTCTCTCTTTAAAAAAACACACACACACGGCATTAGTGTATTACCTTTTATATTATTTATACTTGGAAACAAGCAGAGCAGGCGAGTGTTGGAATTTGGGGGTCGGCCATCTCTGCAAACCACTCATCAAAAACCCCTCCCTGCATTCGAAAAGTCTTTAGTGATTACCAGCCAATTGCTAATCTCCTCTTCTTGGGCAAGGTTCATGAGTGGGTGGTCACGGACCAGATCCGGGTGCTCTCTGAGTAAGCTGATTGTCTATTGGGGTTTAGGCCTAGTTTTGGCACAGAAGCTGATTGGGTCACCTAGTAGGATGACCAACGTCAGGAGAAAGGCATGGGGAATGTGTCCTAGTTAATTCTCCTCAACCTCTTGTTATAAGAATTTAAGGTCTCAAATATATAAGTAAAATATTCAGAAATTTAGAAGGCAAACACATAAGTGTCATGAATTTAAGGTCTCGAATATATAAATAAAATATTCAGAAATTTACAAGGCAAACACATAAGTGTCATGGTCCGGGCTACAGGCGATCAAAATCCTGGCTGAGGACATCGGGACTGGGGCAAGATGGCGGGGTGGGAGCAGGAACGAGAGTCCAGAAGCCAGGGGTCCGAGGGTCAGGAAGCGGGGAGTCATGAAGTCAAGGGTCTGAGGGTCAAGAAGCAAGGCGTCACGAAGTCAAGAATCCAAGGGTCAAGAAGCAAGGAGTCACGAAGCCGAGGTCCGAGGATCAGGGAGCGAGAAGCCAAATGCAACAAGGCAGGAAACGAGTTGCTGTGGCAAAGA
The DNA here is from genome assembly GCF_965113315.1 of Podarcis vaucheri. NCBI lineage: Eukaryota > Metazoa > Chordata > Lepidosauria > Squamata > Lacertidae > Podarcis > Podarcis vaucheri. The sequence continues at coordinate 11,420,020 of NC_138761.1, forward strand.
TCCAAAGGGAAAATGCTGACCTTATATTCCTTCCCAGCGCTTGCCACCAGGTGCAGTGAGTTACCAAGCGGCCTCACCTGTGCAGCCACACCTTGCATCTCCAGAACAAACTTAGGAAGGCCCCAGTCCTGCGAAGCTCTACTGGTCACAGGGCCCAGCTCCTGCACACACTCCTGACACGTAAGTATATAAACCATGTGTCTGAAATAGTACAGGAGAACAATCCTGAAGCCATTTTGACTCTCCCAGTGACCTCAAATATTCCTTCTCAGTAAGGGAGGGATATGGGGAAAGCCTTCCCTTTTTCTTTTTGCTCATAAATCCTGTCTTAAGCGTAGGTTAGAGCAAATTTTGCTTTCTCCTCTGGAGGCTGGGACCTGAACCAATGGGTTCAAGCTACAAGAAAGGAGATTCTGATTAAATATCAGGAAGAACTTTCTGATGGTAAGGGGTTTTTTGACACCTGAGAAGGTGGTGGAGTCTCCATTCTTGGAGGTTTTTAACCAGAGGTTGGATGGCCATTTGTCAGGGATTCTTTAGCTGTGATTCCTGCATTGCATGGTGTTGGGTCTAAATGACCCTCGGGGACCCTTCCAGCTCTGCAGTTCTATGACTATAGAGGAGGGAGAAAGGTTGTTTTCTGCTGCTCCAGAGAAGCGGACACGGAGCAATGGATCCAAACTACAAGAAAGAAGATTCCACTTAAGAACTTCCTGACAGTAAGAGCTGTTTGACAGTGGAATTTGCTGCCAAGGAGTGTGGTGGAGTCTCCTTCTTTGGAGGTCTTTAAGCAGAGGCTTGACAACCATATGTCAGGAGTGCTCTGATGGTGTTTCCTGCTTGGCAGGGGGTTGGACTCGATGGCCCTTGTGGTCTATTCCAACTCTATGATTCTGTGATTCTATGATTCTATGACTCAATGATGGTTGGTCTGTATATGTTTGCAAATGTAAAGGCACCGGTACTCATATAAAAGTGCCACAGGTGACAGCACAAAATGGCGGCCATGGGCAGCCAAAAAAATAAAATAAAAAAGAGCTGTTGGTCCCATCTACTGCATATGATACAATATGTTCTCAAGATGTGAGAACAAAATGCTGAACTATATGGGCTGCTCTCTCTCTCTCTCTCTCTTTTATAATTGTTATTAAATTTTTCTATTTTACATTTTAGAATAGTCATTTGAACAACCTTAAAATATCGGTGACTTCCTTTCTTTTCCTTCCATGGTTCAATTTGCATGCCATAGATCCCTGCATATTTTACATAAACTAAACCATTCAGTGTTCCATTTTTACATCCGTCAATACTTATTTACACTGTTGAATTTATCTCAATGCTGCCAATGTTTTGAAATGTACACAATTTCCACTCATATATTCAGTAAACATTTTCCAGTCTTCTTTAAACATATATTCTTCTTGTTCTCTTATTCTGTAAGTTAAATCTGCCAGCTGCACGTATTCCATCGGTTTAAGTTGCCATTCTTCTTTCATTGGGACCTCACTCGTTTTCCATTTTGGGGCTAACAAAAACACAGGACACAGTAGTGGCATACATAAATAGCCTTTTTTGATACCTGGAAATTTCTATCTGAATTATCCCCAACCAAAAACCTCTGGGTTTTTTTGGGAGGGGGGGGAAGTACAGTGGTACCTCGGGTTACATACGCTTCAGGTTACATACGCTTCAGGTTACAGACTCCGCTAACCCAGAAATAGTACCTCGGGGTAAGAACTTTGCTTCAGGATGAGAACAGAAATCGTACTCCGGCCGCACGGTAGCAGCAGGAGGCCCCATTAGCTGAAGTGGTGCTTCAGCTTAAGAACAGTTTCAGGTTAAGTACGGACCTCCGGAACGAATTAAGTACTTAACCCGAGGTACCACTGTACTTTTAAACATCCCCCCCCCAATTCATTCTAAATTATTTCCCAATACTGTACTCTTTTACCCTTTTACAAGTCCACCACATATGATAGAAAGTACCCACAGCCTCATTGCATCTCCAGCACTTAACTGAGTCAGTCGTATAAGAATCAGTTTTATACATTTTATAGATGGACTCTTTTTATGCTGTAGCCAGGGACGGGGTCAAGTGTCATATTTCTCCACAGACAACCTCTTGGGGGCCACATGCCTGTTATGGGCAGAGCTATGAATGTTCAAGGACAGGCAAGCAAAACCACTCAGGGTGTGAAGCCAGTGAAGTGTGGGGTCTGATGGACAGCGGGTGTGGCCCAGGGAGAAATCTGAGGGCCAGACAGAGAAGTCTGGAGGGCCACATCTTGGGCCCTGTGTCTGAGGTCTACCACCACTACTATAGCCAATGGCTTCTTGACTTCATTGGCAAGGCCAGCCAGGAACAATCTGTGGGCATTGAATCTAGGTCTGGTTTTCTAACCAGCTGTCCAGCACTGTGGAAGGAGATGAGGACCACACTTTGCTCCCATGACCATCTCTGGTTCTCCTGCCCTGGCCCATAACTTCAGTCTTTTACAACCCCGGGTGCTTCGAGAGGCCTCGAGGGTTCTCGCGCCGTTAGCTTTACGACTAAGACAGGACCATTGAGTACGGAGGCAGACAATTATTATATTTACATTAAATGAAATTAAGGCAGGATGCCCATCTCTTTAACTTTATGTTCCTTTAATAGACAATCATCCTTCATCTTCCCCCTTCAAGCCGGAGAGCACTCGGATGGCGTAAAACCAGCTTCATTTTAATAAGGTGAAGGAAGAAGGCCGCCGGATCGAAAATGACTAAATTATGCTCAGTTTAGGGGGTTTCACTTCGGTCTTTTGCCTCAGGCTTCGGGGACATTAAGGCCACGTTATAAATCCCGGCCACTGCTTTCTTCTAAAGAGCAGAAATGAGAGTTTATTAGTATCACAGTGGTTGCCTCAATAATGACAAAACAGTTGCTCATTACTGCTCATTAGACTCATATTAGATTCATTTGCAGAAGCAATACATCTTCTATTCAGAGTCGATTGCAAAACAACGGATATGATTTGACACCTGCTGTAGGACCGAATTCATTAGACGGTAATAACACAAACAGGAATTCAAAGGATGGCCTTCTGCTCGCCCCCTCTCTCCGAGGGAGCCGAAATGTTGGAGAATTTGTATGGAATAAATATAGCCAGCAATCAATCCTTTTAAACACTATGCTATAAAACACTTGTTTCGTAGACACAGGAGCCAAGCAGGCGCCCTACTGACAGGTGCAGGGTGTATGAGTGTGTTGTGGACTTGTGCTTTGCAAGCACCCCATGGAGTCCTGTGGGTATCTGTGGGCACAGGGAGACATAGCACACTTCCAGCGACACCCTTCCTCAGGGTCCTGTCCAACTCTACAGTTCTGTGACTCTATGATTCATCAACTGGGGCCAGTTGACACTCTGACCACTCGTACTTACAGGACCGCCTCTCCCAGTATGTCCCGCAGAGGATCCTAAGGTCTATGAGTAATAATACAGTGGTACCTCTGGTTGCAAACAGAATCCATTCTGGAGGCCTGTTCGCAACATGAAAGGAAGGCAACCCGCAGCGGCGCGCCTGCGCATGTGCAGGTTGTGATTTGCCGCTTCTGCGCATGACATCATTTTGCGCGTCTGCACATGCATGAGCAGCGAAAGCCAGAAGTAACTATTTTTGGTACTTCTGGGTCGCCGTGGGATGCAACCTGAAAAAACGTATCATGAAGCAAACGTCACATGAGGTATGACAGTAGCTTAAGGTCCCGGGCCCTAAGGAAGCCAGACTATCCTCCACCGGGGCCGGGGCCTTTTCAGTGATGGCTCCGACCTGGTGGAATCCTCTGTCCCACGAGACTAGGGCCCCGCAGGACTTGATCTGCTTCCGCAGGGCCTGTAAGACAGAGTTATTCCGCCTGGCCTTCAATTTGAATTAGCCTGATCCTCTATTCCCTTTTCCCTTTCCTCTTCTATGAAGAAACCCTTCTAGGACTCCACATTTAAACTCTTCCCTGGTCTCCTTGCTGGCCCTAGTAGAAGCAACTTGGCCAGTTAGCCCTGGTGATCATTTGATGTTTACTGACTGGGTTCCCCCCCCAAAAAAAAATGACCCCTGAATTTTTGAATTTTATTGACATTGATGCTGCATTTATGTTGTATTTTATGCTGTTTTTAAGTCGCTTTTTTTAAAAAAAGCCAAAGAGTGCCCGCGGAGTATCAAACTGCCGTTAAGCAATTAGTGATTCTGCAAATGTAGAGTCGAAGTAACCGCTAGGCTAAGCTGGCCCTTAAGTCTCATTTTAATCAATGTTTTATATCTGCTGTTATCTAGTCAGAAAAGAAATGGATGTCAAAATTACAGATGCTATGATGTAAAACTGGAATTATGAAAACCATGAGGTGGGATGGAGGGAAGTCGATAGCTGGTATGAGCAAATAATGAGTTTTAGAAGGATGTATTTAACATTATCAAATGGAAAGCTTAATAAATATATTATAAAAAAGAAATAAATTGGAAAACAAAAAGAAACAACTTCTGGCAATGCTTGATTTATAGCACCGAGCACAACTACTTTATTATATGATCATAGGGCATCCAGAAGTATACTGTAGAACTATGCAGCTACATATTCCCCAAAATATAATCAACAGTTAGGACTGTATCACCTGACGCTCTTGCAAATAGCTGAGCTGCTTCACTGACGACATTTCATTTTTTTTAGCTAGATAAAAATGGCTAAAAAATGTGATGGGGCATAAGAATGCAAATATATTAATACCGCATGGTCAGGGCTGCTTCCTATTAATATGCCATTAATATAATAATCCTTGGACTGCATTTAAAGATCACAGAGATCAATATGTATTCAGAGGTCAGGAGGAAATCGATTCTGCAGTAAAAGTGAGTCATATTTAATATATTCCCCATCACAATAATTAAGTTATTATAATTATTATATATATAAATAGAACGAGAGAGAGAGTAACTCAGATATATGAATAATGAACAGTGTCACCGATGAGTTCTCCATAACCAAGCAGCATATAGCGATGGTGTAAGGTAATTAAAAAGATTTAGATGAACTTGGCTGACCTCTTTATACCCCGCCCATCTGGCTGTGTTTCCCCAGCCACTCTGGGCGGCTCCCAATCGAGGGTTAAAAACAATACAGCATTAAATATTAAAAACTTCCCTTGGTCCAGTATCCCTGAAAGAGCATCTCCATCCCCATCATTCTGCCCGGACAATGAGGTCCAACTCCGAGGGCCTTCTGGTTGTTCCCTCACTGCGAAAAGTGAGGTTACAGGGAACCAGGCCTTCTCAGTAGTGGCACCCACCCTGTGGAACGCCCTCCCATCAGATGTTAAGGAGATAAAGTACTACACAATTTTTTGAAGGCATCTGAAGGCAACCCTGTATACGGAAGTTTTTTAAATGTTTCATGTTTTCTTATGTTTTTATATTTTGCTGGAAGCTACCCAGAATAGGGAGACCCAGCCATTTGAGCAGGGAATAACAACAACAACAACAACAACAACAACAACAACAACAACAACAACAACAACAACAATATTGTATGGTCCCCAATATCTGCCCTGGAGAGCTGCTGCACATCAGAGTAAGCAATGAGAATTTAATAAACAAAATAAAATAAGTGTTGTGGAAGGGGGAATTATTGGGTTGTCTTTGTTTCTATTTTTATTATGTAGTTTGTTTTTTTATATTGTGCTTTTATGTTGTATGTATACAAATTTAATAAATAAAAAAAGGAAAGAAATACTGGGCTATATGGTCAAACGAAGCCTGACCTAATATGAGGCAGCCTTCCATGTGAAAACACGATGGCCCGTCTGATTTTGACAGTGGCTTTGCTCTCTGGAGAACCACGTAATGTAAACAGAAACATTCCCCTCGTCTCTTTCTGCTGGATATTACATCTTGATGCTGAACAAAAGACAGGGCATGTTTATCTGCTTTTGTGGGCTTTGGTTCACTGATCTCTTCGGTGGTCTGAGGGGAATCAGCCCAAAGACAACAAATCACTCTTTCCAAGGCCTTTGAGGAAGCAAAGTTCATCGTCTGACTGGTCCAGGCCACGGGGCAGTGAGGAGAGACCATGTTGCCCGTAATCCTTTGCTACTGAAGTTTACATTTTGTAGGTCTGCCAAATGCATCTACCAACATGCAATTTTGCGTTATTTGCTTCCTTGTTTTAGAAGTCCGCGCTGACAGCAGAAGCAAAGGGCTTACCAGCTCTGGCAAAACCTGGAGAACTATAGGTTATCCACTGACTGTGTTTAGGATTGCAGTATAATTTCATGACATCTCCCCATCTTACAAACCTTTCTCCCACTAAATGAAGATCCAAAAATTCCCACGCTTTTACCATTTTTATTTTTGCACATAGCCATAGCTTTGCTTCCAGTTCTGTATCTACCTTCCTCGCCACTTCATCTAACAAACGACTTTCTATATTTCCCCCCTTACTCGTTAAGTCATTTGCCCATGGGAAGTGGTTCTCCAGAGCCCTGATTCTTTTAGCATTTTGCTGTGGCCTGTTGAGCGGAGATGTTGTACCTAACTCAAAGTTCACAACCCTGACTGGCCATCACACCCAGCGAAGAGACTCTGCGAAGGCACAGCCTGTCACGGTCTGGTCTACAGGTGATTGAAGTCCTGGCTGAGGACGTCAGGACCAGGGGCAAGGTGGTGGGGTGGGAGCAGGAATGAGAGTCCAGAAGTCAGGGGTCTGAGGGTCAGGAAGCAAGGAGTCTCGAAGTCAAGGGTCCGAGGATTAAGAAGCAAGGAGTCATGAAGTCAGGGGTCCGAGAAGCAAGAAGCAGTGAGTCAGGAAGCCAAGGTCCGAGGATCAGGAAGCAAGAAGCCACACACAGCAAGGCAGGAAACGTGTTGCTGTGGCAAAGAGCCGAAGGGAAATGCTGACCTTATATCCCTTCCCAGCTCTTGCCACCAGGTGCAGTGAGTTACCAAGCAGCCTCACCTGTTTCTTGCCTCTCCAGAACAAACTTACGAAGGCCCCAGTCCTGCGAAGCCCTACTGGTCACAAGGCCTGGCTCCTGCACGCACTCCTGACACAGACTCCCCCTTGGAAAGACTGCTGTTTTTGTTGTTTAGTCGTTTAGTCCTGTCCGACTCTTCATGACCCCCTGGACCAGAGCACGCCAGGCACTCCTGTCTTCCACTGCCTCCCGCAGTTTGGTCAGACGTTCCCTTCTCCTTGTGCCCTCCATCTTTCCCAACATCAGGGTCTTTTCCAGGGAGTCTTCTCTTCTCATGAGGTGGCCAAAGTATTGGAGCCTCAGCTTCAGGATCTGTCCTTCCAGTGAGCACTCAGGGCTGATTTCCTTCAGAATGGAGAGGTTTGATCTTCTTACAGTCCATGGGACTCTCAAGAGTGTCCTAGGGCTGCTGTTAGATGAGTGAAATAAAAACACCTCACTTGGTATGTAGAGCACATTGCCTGTTTTCTGAATAACTTTTGATTGCACGAAAGGTCTGTTTAGTAGATACTGGGAAGGCCCAGCTTCTTTCTGTTCAATGCTAGTTTGCATCCATTTTTGTGTGGATGTATTTTTTTTTCAAAACGCAACTCATGACAATTTTACAGCGTTTGCATATTTTTGTATATACACCCTTCCCCTAATGTAGAACATTTGGGAGGACATGCATATCCATCAATTTCTCCCTAAACAATGCATTTTGGCACACATTCCCTCTGTTAAATTTGCGTTTCAGTGCACGTTTATTAAAAGAGTGGGCTTCTGTTACAAATTTCAGAGATGTGTGTTGACCCAAGGATAGCTGTGTTCTGATTCTCATGTAAGCCTGGGACCAGCTATTTAGCTGAGGATGCCTCTGGGTACCAGTTGCTGGAGAGCACAAATGGGGGGTGTTAATGCTGTTGCGCAGTGGCGTAGCGTGGGGGGGGCAGGGGGGCCGGCCGCACCAGGCGCAACATCTGTGGGTTAGGGTTAGGGGGCGCAAATCCATGGGTTAGGGGGCGCAAATCCACGGGTTAGGGGGCGCAAATTACTTGCCTTGCCCCGGGTGCTGACAACCCACGTTACGCCACTGCTGTTGCGTGTTGAGGTCCACCAAAACCCCCTTCCCAATAACTCACACATCACACATAATTTTTGTTTAAGGTTTTTGGCATAATTTTGGCCACAACTTTATTTAAATACAAATTGAGAGTGGTTGCTTAGGCATTGGTTATGACTATCTGTCCCCTCCCGCCATGGGGGACAGCACTGACTCCCTAGTCAGTCCCGGAGGAAACAAGGGACAGAGTCAGCTGGAGCTGCGTCACAGGCCCTCAGCTACTCCGCGCTTGTTCCTTGAAGCTTACGCGGCCCGCACCCTGCTCCAAGGGTTTGGACGAAGGGGATGGTAAGCTTCAGAATTCCTTTAACGGAATACCCGTCTGCAGCAGCATTGGAGGGGCAGGCACAGCCAATCCATACCCCTCCACCAACCAATTTAACCAATGCCTAACCGCCAACCTTACAAGTTGTGACGATTTGCTAAGCAGTAGGCAAAACCCAAAAGGCACGCACTAATCAGCCAATTGGAAAAATTCCTACTGGGCCCCCGCACCAAGGCGAACGACCCCATGACAGGCAGAGCAAGGTCAAGGCGCAAGCCCAAGCAAGGGAGGGCGGGCGGGAGATCCGGTGTCCACAGCAAAAGAGAAAGAGAAAGCTGTGGACCCTGCTTATAAAGCCATTGATCCCACCCCTAAATTGGCAACATCCAAATTGCCCCAGTAACAACATCCTCCAGTCTGCTCCCAGGCCTCTAGCCATCTATGGCCTGGTCACTAACATGGGGTTTTGTTCGGCCCCAACCGCAACACGTGCTCTCTTTTGATGTGAACACGCTTTGCGTGTTGAGGTCCACCAAAACCCCCTTCCCAATAACTCACACATCACACATAATTTTTGTTTAAGGTTTTTGGCATAATTTTGGCCACAACTTTATTTAAATACAAATTGAGAGTGGTTGCTTAGGCATTGGTTATGACTATCTGTCCCCTCCCGCCATGGGGGACAGCACTGACTCCCTAGTCAGTCCCGGAGGAAACAAGGGACAGAGTCAGCTGGAGCTGCGTCACAGGCCCTCAGCTACTCCGCGCTTGTTCCTTGAAGCTTACGCGGCCCGCACCCTGCTCCAAGGGTTTGGACGAAGGGGATGGTAAGCTTCAGAATTCCTTTAACGGAATACCCGTCTGCAGCAGCATTGGAGGGGCAGGCACAGCCAATCCATACCCCTCCACCAACCAATTTAACCAATGCCTAACCGCCACAGAGCCTTAGCTCACCGCCAAACCACTCACAAATGCAACCCTTCCTTCAATCCCAAAGCAACCATAGCCAACCAGGTGTCGTTCCCTATAGGGGAAATATTCACCCTAAAGCTGGCAGCAGCCTTGAAGGTAAGCACAGGGTGCAAAATCACGGAACCACCTGAAGCAAAGCCTATTTTACTTTATTATTTTTATTTTATTTTATTTTATTTTTATTTTATTTTATTTTACACTTCCTTATTAACATGCTTCCCGGCCTCTTTGGTGGTAGTTTGTCTAGGCACTGGTTCCTGACTAGCTGCACCTGACCTCAGCAGGGCAGCACTGACGACTGGGCCCCACCATATCGTCAGTACCAGCAACATTGTGGGGGAGCAATGAATCCCAAGGCAATCGCATCCCGCCAGGTGTCGTTCCCCATAGGGGAAAGATGCACCCCCCATCTGCCCCAAAGAGGGGAACAGTCTTGAAGAAAATAGCAGGGTGCAGTATCACAGAACCACCTAAAGCAAGGACCTATTTTATTTTATTTGTTATTTTATTTTATATGTTATTTTATTTTATTTTATTTACTTTATTTATTTTATTTTATTTTCCACCGCCATATTAACATGCTTTCTGGCCTGCTCGGTGGTAGTTTGTCTAGGCATTGGTTCCCGACTAGCTGCACCTGACCTCAGCAGGGCAGCACTGACGACTGGGCCCCACCATATCGTCAGTTCCAGTAAACAGCATGGGGGAGCAATGAACCAGGATCAGACTCAAGCTCACCCCCAAATGCTCCCAGGGACTCTTGCATGGCCCTACCCCTCAGAAAGGGGTCAACAAAAGCATGGCGAATCCTTGGATTCCCTTAATGGAACATCTTTGCGCATTGGAGGGGACAGGTGCTCCAACCCCCCCTCCAGACCACCTTGAACCAATGCCTTAAATTATTTTGAGTCCAGGGAGAGCTGCCATCAACTCAATCCAAGCCCTCTTGCATGCAGGAATGCAAACTTATGCTGGAGGAAGACAGCAAACATTCTTGCCCAGCTGTACCACCAGCCCTGCGGGAGGACCTGCACAGGTCACACTCGACCGCACCAAAGGAAGGACCTCCTCCCAAAGCATTCCCCATCTGGACATCCAGTATATGTTCACATGGGCAGGAAGACTGAGATGGCGCCCCAGTCCAGACTTGTCAGCGCACTTGCCAGCCCAGTGTACAGTGCTGTGGCCCAAATGTGCACCGCTGCTCCTATGAGAAAAGGAAATAACAGACAAGCATCAGCACAGACATCATTGTGACACTTCCTGATATAACCCTTGTCAGTGTCAGACTTCCAATGACCCGTATTCACAATCCTGTCTACTGACAGGCCCCCAGTGTGCAGCCTTTGCAGCAGCACCTAATCGTAAGGAATGAGGCGTGTTCAGCGGTAAGCAAGCCGCAGGCTGTAATAACTGGTGCACGACGTAAGCACATTGATGCCTGGCTAACGGGAACCCATTTTCATGCACTAGGAGCGGGCCAGCCCCCAGGGAATAAAAAGCCAAATATTCTGTTATCCATAACTGGGCAAGGGCCCTCCTCATCTGTAATGGGAAGCCTGATTGTAGCACTCCTGCCCACTAAGTCTGTTTTAGAGTTCCCAACTCTAATGACAAGCTCCAAAGCAGATAAGGATAAGTCCTGAAGCAATAAGCCTCCAGACTCTCAGCCCTGTGCTGGCTCCAACAACCATTTCCCCAACCCTCAGTGCGAAAATGCAATGGACAACTGAAAGGAGTCTCGCCTTGATCTTTTACCAGCAGACAAGTTTTAACTTGTTGCAGATCCTGCATAGGTAAAATTGACCGACTTCCTGCCCACTGCCCTATGAGGTTGGAGCCTATTCCAACCTTCCAAGGCCCTGCGCATTACAAACTTTATGCAAGGGTCTCTGAAAAATAAAGCTTCAGTATAACAGACATTGCAGCGGACTGAATTCCGATAGTTAGAACAGCACGCCCAATCTGCGGCAGGTGGACCAAATACTGCAGGATCTGCTCAGAGGATGGGGGCCAGTTCCTCTGAATGGCCGCGGACTGCCAGCTTAAGGCTAAGAAATCCATCCAGGCCTTCCCATAAGAGCTAAAAGCAGAAGGGGAAATGGAAGCTGCCGCTCTCTGAAATTACTAATTGTTGTCAAAATGCCACAGGTGGTCTGGAAAAGTCTGGCAGTAGCTGAGTGTCTGGAGCCCAGGATCTGAAGCGCTCCATCTGAAAATGGGATACAGTGTCAGAGACATCATTAGAGGATCCCGTAATCAGGAGAGCAGAAGCACAATATTAAACCTTAAGCTGCGCAGCTCCAACACGTGAGCGGAGGGGCGGAGACTCTGCTGGAGCGTGAGGACTGTTTTGCCAAGACGCTCACCACTACCTGGTTATCAGACCAAAAGCAGATCCGATGGTCACTGAACTCCTCGGGCCCCATGTGAACTGCTGCTACAATGGGGAAAACTCAAAAGTTAGGTCACATGATTGCCTCACCATACCGGGCTTGAGGCCATGGCTTTGCACACCAGCAGCCCCTGAAATAAAAAACCAAAGGGCAAAGATCCAGCAGCATCAGCATGAACCTGAAAAATCCCTGTGCAAGTATCCTGCCATGGCCAACTACTATTGCATACATATAGGAATTGCAACCATTGCATGAGATCCCATTGCATGAGAAAGGTAAGGGGACCTCAACATTTAGGAATTGCAACCATTGCATGAGAAAAGTAAGGGGACCTCAGGCCGCAGGCAGCCTGGCCTAGTGGGAAGGGAAGGGGCGGCCTGGGGCAACCACTCTGCATGCAAGATTAATTAAGTGACCCAGCAAGATCGGATCTGATGAAGCATCACTTGCTACAGAGGAAGTATTACAAAAATAACTTCCTTCAAGGCAGACAGCTTCTCCATAGGCAAGTGGTATGTTTTAGCAACGATATCCAACTGGATCCCTAAATAAAATGGGAATATGGGCAAAAAGTATTGAGGTATTGCTTGCCAGCTTCCAGACCCGCTTGGGCAGGGGGCATCTTGTGCTGCCATCATAAAACGTAAATTTACAGGGCCGACGCTGGCCAGAACCGCTAAAAAGGTCCCGACAAACTGCCGCCGAGCCAGCTTCCTTTTCAGACACACACTGCGCAATGCAAAAACACACTCCGTGCAGTGCTCACACAATCCATGCAATGCAACTATACTCCGTGCGATGCAGCTACACACTCCGTTCAATGCAACTACACACTCCGTGCAATGCAAAAACGCACTCCGTGCAATGCAAAAACGCACTCCATGCAATGCAACTACCCTCCATGCAATGCAACTACCCACTCTGTGCAATGCAACTACACACTCCATGCAATGCAACTACACACTTCATGCAATGCAACTACACACTTCATGCAATGCAACTACACACTCCGTTCAATGCAACTACACACTCCGTGCAATGCAAAAAAACGCACCCCGTGCAATGCAACTACCCTCCATGCAATGCAACTACACACTCCGTTCAATGCAACTACACACTTCAAGCAATGCAACTACACACTCCGTGCAATGCAAAAACGCACTCCGTGCAATGCAACTACCCTCCATGCAATGCAACTACACATTCCGTGCAATGCAACTACACACTCCGTGCACTGCACACACCCTCTGTTCAATGCAACTACACACTCCGTGCAATGCACTCTCTGTGCAATGCAAAAAAAAAACAACAACAACAAAAAAAACCCCACACACTCTGTGCAATGCCACTACACCCTCTGTGCAATGCCACTACACTCTCCGTGCAATGCACACACACTCTGTGCAATGCACTCACACCCTCTGTGCAATGCACTCGCACCCTCTGTGCAATGCACACAACATCTGTGCAATGCAAATGCAAATCTCTCACGCAATGCAATGCAAATGCAGCCCGTGCAGTGCTGTGCCCTGCAACGCACAGAGCAAACTGCAGTGCGGGCACACAAAGGTGCTTTCTCCCGCTTGCATATTGCAAACTTGGCGCCTGTTACATCCCTCACAGTGAGGGAACCACCAAAAGGCCCTCGACACTGGACCTAAGTGTCCAGGTAGAGCAATGGGGGAGCATGCAGCTGTCCCATATAGGGACCAATCCTGCAACCTAGGCGTTACCGGCACTATGCGCTGACCAGCTGAGCTATCCAGGATGATCCCTAAAGACCCAGGACAGCCTCACCCTGACCCCTGTAGAGGTCCAAGGTGATGTCTGAATCATGATCCCTGCTCCTCTTTGCCCTCCTCCTGGATTGCAGCCTTCGAAGATGCTTCCTTCTGGAAGAAGACACCTGGGGCGTCCACAAGTCATCCCCTGCAGGAGAGGCAAGCTCTTGAGGCATTTGCAAAAGCCCAGTCATAGTCTGCAAAAACTAAACAATGTAAGGAACTGGTGAAACCAATGCTTCGTGGACCACATGGGGACACTATTCAGGCCGGAAACGCTTCCAGGCCATCGAATTCTAGGGCAAAGCCCTAGGATCACCTGCTAGGCCAGGCATAAATGTTTCCAGTGAAATAGCAGAGTTGAGGCAGCCCACAGCTTGTCCAGGTACCCCTGCTTGCCCTTTTTGAGGGAAGCACCCCTTCAAGAAACCCAAAGTTCTTTTATCACAAATGGGCCGAACTACCCAGCAACAGAATAGCCCAAAAGGAGCAGTTTGTTTTGTTTTGTTATAACAATGGCTAAGAGGGGGATATGAACCCTGTCTCCCAGGTCCTAGTCCTACACTTTAGCCACTAAACCACAATGGCTCGCCTAAAAAATGGCAGTCGCCACTATCAGGGCAAAACAAACTTAAAGAAAGTAAACTTGTTCAGAAACAGCATAGTTCAAGAGCATATACAGAGTGCTCATAGTCATTGTAGGCACTGAAAGCCTCTGCCGCCCTCTGTCTGCCTCAGATATACATTAGCAGCAACTGAGCCTGCAAGCAGGTACATTCTTATAGAGAGGTCAGAGACTTAACAATTAACTGCTACCTGTAGCAGACTTAGGCTTGGAAGTTATGCGCAGGCCGAATAGGGCTCCATGCCTCTGCTCTTGAGAATCTTAGTCTCATAGCAATATTAAAGGAACTCAAAATAGTGCTCCCGCCCAAGGCTAGATTAAAATTTGGCCAACAGCGCTGCACACACTCAAATAAAGCCAACCTTCGGGGGTGCTATAAACGAAAGTGATTCCAGCTAAGCTGGGAACAGCCCTGACTAGCCCCACAATTTACAACAGGAGAAATGGGGGAAACCTTTTTGCGAAAGAAAGGCAAGCCACAGATACAGGGAGAATCTTCCCACAGGGCAGGGTAAGGGGTGGGGTGGGAAATTGAACAGGAAAAAGGGGAATTAAATTATTTAAGGGACTAAAGAGGATTAAAAGAAGGGGGAAATAAAGAAATGTAACCAGACAATGAGAAGTTTGCATCACTGTCCTCCAGACAGTCCAAGTGCTCCATGAGATCCGGTGTCCACAGCAAAAGAGAAAGAGAAAGCTGTGGACCCTGCTTATAAAGCCATTGATCCCACCCCTAAATTGGCAACATCCAAATTGCCCCAGTAACAACATCCTCCAGTCTGCTCCCAGGCCTCTAGCCATCTATGGCCTGGTCACTAACATGGGGTTTTGTTCGGCCCCAACCGCAACACGTGCTCTCTTTTGATGTGAACACGCTTTGCACTCATGTCCTGCTTCCAGCACCCAGGCACCCAGCTGACCCCGGTGAGAACCAGATTCTGGCCTTCCTGGGTCTTTGATTTGAGCCTGCAGGACTCAATGACTTGGGGTCCCAAATCACTTTTTTAAAAAACTCACACAAACACACACACAGAGAGAATGACCAGTCTCATAGGAGCAGAGAATCTCATTCATTGATACATCTTCGTAGCATTCATCCTGAATCAGACCCTGATGCCATTTTTAAAAAAATAATTTTAGTTGATTATACTAGTGTAGAGTTATAACAATACCAAATAAATACCCACATTTAGAGATTTATCTGAATATAGACTCTCCCCCCCCCCCCAAGGGTGACCTTGGGCCAGTCACACTTCTCTGAAGTCTCTCAGCCCCACTCACCTCACAGAGTGTTTGTTGTGGGGGAGGAAGGGAAAGGAGAATGTTAGCCGCTTTGAGACTCCTGAAGGGGAGTGAAAGGCGGGATATCAAATCCAAACTCCAAACTCCAATCCCATCCTTGGGTCTTATTGTCAATGTTTTCAACTGCATATTATTTCACAATCCGTATTTTGAGCCTATCCATATTGTCCATAATACTTGTTGCGTTACAAGTGTTATTAAAATCCTGCTAATGTTTCCATCTGCTTACATATCATTTCCCAGAATGCTTTTATTACTTTACATGACCACCACATATTGTCAAAAGGTGTCTTATACATTTTTGCTAACTTAAAATGAAAGAAAGGTAAAGAACCCCTGACAGTTAAGTCCAGTTGAACGATTCTGCGGTTTACTGCGCTTTACTGGCCAAGGGAGGTGACCTTTGTCCGCAGACAATTTTTCCGGGTCATGTGGCCAGCATGACTAAGCCACTTCTGGCAAACCAGAGCCGTGCACGGAAACACCGTTTACATTCCTGCCAGAGCGGTACCTATTAATCTACTTGCACTTTTTGGTGTGCTTTCGAACTCCTAGGTTGGCAGGAGCTGGGACTGAGCAATGGAAGCTCACCCCATCACGGGGATTTGAACCGCTGACCTTCCGATCGGCAAGCCCTACGCTCTGTGGTTTAGACCACAGCACCACCCGCGTCCCAACTTTGCTAACTTACTAGGAGTCAAATACCACCTGTACATCACCTGGATGCTATTCTTGTCATGTCTATGGCAATCTGTACCTGTCGCCTGACCTGGGAGTGAGGATTATTACATTACATTAAACAATTATATTTACATGTACATTAAACCATGATATTTAACAAGTAAGGCTCTATCCACAGTGGAGGAAGCAAGGAAAGGGCTCTCAGGGCATCAGCAGAAAGCTACCTTGGCTGTTGCCTATAGCAAAAGCCCCTGGCGAGTTTCCCACATTTTAAGTCTTAAAAGTCTAAGACATCTAGGCTCAGAAAATGAGACCTAAGCACTTTAGGCTGTTAATATCCAGCTGAAATAGTACTATGGACACCCAGAGCATTAGGGTAGACTCCTTCCTCAAGAAGCCATTGATATACCCTAATCCTAATAGCCAGGTCAACAGCGTGGGAAAGTTAGGGGCCTGCGGATGTCGTGCGAGACGTGGGAGAACTTTGAAAATCACAAGCTACTACCTGGTTCTGAGTTCTTTCTTTCTTCTTCTTCTTCTTTTACTCCAGAGATTTGCAGCAATTTCATCGCATTCTTGCCGTTATTACTCGTAACAGGAGTTGTTGATATTGTTATGATGGTTGCCAGGCCTGAGTCTAAATAGTTGTGTGCTCAATAAATTCTCAGCGAGGGATCGGCAGACACACGCGCCGCGCACACGCAGAGAGTCACGCAAGTTGGACAATAATCGTAACGTTAGAGACAAAAGGACGGGGGAGAACAAAGATCTCTCTCCCCTCCCCCCCTTCCCTCCCACCCCTGTAAAGATTCTAAAATCACACACAAAACATTTGTTCTGCTCCAGCTCTTTGTGAACTAATTGGCTCTCCTGGAGGGACAGGTAATTGTACTTGACTACACAAGCTGTCCTCGAGCTTCCATGGAAAGCTCCAGTAAGCGCGCAGCCTTTTCTGCCATCAAGGATTTTACAGGTCAGGCATCCGATCGATACAGCTAAAAGCAGCAGGGACTGTAATGTCGACAGCAGGTTTCAGAAAACGCTGCAAGTGCCAGTTTGTCCCCCCGCTTCATGCAGAAGCTCTAGACAGCTTAATTAACCCTTGGAAAATACAATTTATCCACAGGCTCTTTTGGGTCCGGACTAGGCCTTATTGAGGAAACTGATAGCAAAGATAACAGCGCTGGCAGCTCGGAATTCCACACACACCCGAGCAAATGCACCCCCCTCGGCCCCCATTTAACGCCACCCCAGTTAGGATGCAAAGGAAATGTGGCTTTTAGGCGGAGACTGTCCACGTGGTCGCGAAATGCGTAGGACACCAGGAGAGAGCTTTTTTCGCTCTCCAGTGTGATTTCGTGTGGGGCGGGGGGCATTGATCACTCACTTCCTGGAGAGAGAGAAGGAGGGAGGGTATGCAACTTAGGTCTAAATGCTTCTTTCCCCTTTTGCTACTTGTCTCTTCCTACTAGTAGTGATGTATGGAAGTGAGAGCTGGACCATAAAGAAGGCTTATCGCCGAAGAATTGATGCTTTTGAATTATGGTGCTGGAAGAGACTTTTGAGAGTCCCATGGATTGCAAGAAGATCAAACCTCTCCATTCTGAAGGAAATCAGCCCTGAGTGCTCACTGGAAGGACAGATCCTGTAGCTGAGGCTCCAATACTTTGGCCACCTCATGAGAAGACAAGACTCCCTGGAAAAGACCCTGATGTTGGGAAAGATGGAGGGCACAAGGAGAAGGGGACGACAGAGGATGAGATGGTTGGACAGTGTTCTTGAAGCTACCAACATGAGTTTGATGAAACTGCGGGAGGCAGTGGAAGACAGGAGTGCCTAGTGTGCTCTGGTCCAGGGGGTCACGAAGAGTCGGACACGACTAAACAACTAAACAACAACAACTAACACCTGGCCATGAAAAGTGCCAACTGGGCGATTTCGCACTTCCCCGAATTTTAGAAAGCAAAAGAACTCACTAGCGGGGAATGGAGGAGCAAGTGGTTATGTGAGGCGATATTCAAATTGCAAATACAGCCTAGGATCCTTGTCGCTACGGGACCGCCTCTCCTGGTATGTCCCACGGAGGACCTTACAGTCTTCAAACAAAAACATCTTGGAGATCCCGGGCCACAGGGAGGTTAGGCTGGCCTCAACCAGAGCCAGGGCTTTTTCGGCTGTGGCCCCGATCTGGTGGAACGCTCTGTCACAAGAGACTAGGGCCCTGCGGGACTTGACATCTTTCCGCAGGGCCTGCAAGACAGAGCTGTTCCACCAGGCCTTTGGCCAGGGCACAGCCTGACCCCCTCCTTTGGTAATCCTCATAGAACTCTAGCCCAATGGTTGCCATTAATTTGACTCTGAATTGATTTTAGAATGAATTGATTTTAGAATGCTGTGTTACTTTTACTGTTGTTAGCCGCTCTGAGCCCGGCTTTGGCTGGGGAGGGCGGGATATAAATAAGTTGTTGTTGTTGTTGTTGTTGTTGTTGTTGTTGTTGTTGTTGTTGTTGTTGTTGTTGTTATGCCTCCAAAGTCTGGCCATGGGGTCAAAGAGTTTATCCTTTTACCTTTAGCTTTCCTTTTGCATGGATCACTTCAGTCTAAGATGCATCACGCTCTGTTTTAAAAAGTCTTTAAAGTTCGCGACACTTAGCAATTTCACTCCAATGGAGTGGGCCTGCCCTGCTTCTGCCCAGGAATGATGACAAGTGCACTTCATTGCACATAAGAACAGACCCTCCAATATCCCTATTTTCCGGCGACAGTCCTGGATTTACAGAAGCCGTTCCGGTTTCTGATTTCATCCCAAAATGTCTCCCTTTTCCTTAAAATGGTAAATGTACCCCTGCCCGAACAGGCCAGTCTTGACAGACTCTGGGGTTTGTGCGCCCATCTCACTCAAGAGGCCGGGGGCCAGCGCTGTCCGGAGACACTTCTGGGTCACGTGGCCAGCGTGACAAAGCTGCATCTGGCGAGCCAGCGCAGCACACGGAACGCCGTTTACCTTCCCGCTGGTAAGTGGTACCTATTTATCTACTTGCACCCGGGGGTGCTTTTGAACTGCTAGGTTAGCAGGCGCTGGGACCGAGCAGCGGGAGCGCACCCCGCCACGGGGATTCGAACCGCCGACCTTTCGATCGGCAAGCCCTAGGCGCTGAGGCTTTTACCCACAGCGCCACCCGCGTCCCTATTTTCTTTTTCCTTTCCTTTTCCTTAGGACGTCCCTTTTCCTTAGGACGTCCCTATTTTCTTTGGAGGGGTATGGAGTTATGTGACCCCGAAGCCAAGGAGATAAGTGAATATACAGACAGAAGACATCTGAAGGCAGCCCTGTATAGGGAAGTTTTAAAATGTTTAATGTTTTAGTATGTTTTTATATATGTGGGAAGTCACTCAAAGTGTTGCTGTTGACCTTTAAAGCCCCAAAAGGTCTCGACCCAGTATAAGTGAAGGAGCGTCTCCACACCCATCACTCAGCCCTGACACTGAGGTCCTCCTCTGAGGGTCTTCTGCTGGTTCCCTCACTGTGAGAAGTGAGGTTATAGGGAACCAGGCAGAGTGCCTTCTCGGTAGTGGTGCCCGCCCTGTGGAACACCCTCCCATCCGATGTCAAGGAGATGAAGACTACACAACTTTTAGAAGGCATCTGAAGGCAGCCCTGTTTCGGGAAACTTTTAACATTTGATGTTTTATCATGTTTTTAATATTCTGTTGGGAGCCACCCAGAGTAGCTGGGGAAACCCAACCACATGAGCGGGGTATAAATATATTATTATTATTATTATTATTATTATTATTATTATTATTATTATTATTATTACGGTGGAACCTTGGGTTGTGAATGTGATTCGTGCGGGAGGTACGTTTGCAACCCGCAGCGTTCACAACCCACAGCGCCATGTCTGTGATGCGATTTGGCACTTCTGCGTATGCACAAAGCACGATTTAGTGCTTCTGTGCATGCGAGAGCGCCGAAACCCGGAAATAACCCATTCCGGTACTTCCGGTTTCAGTGTGTCCATAACCCGAAAACACGCAACCCAAAGTGATCGCAACCTGAGGTATGACATTATTATTATTATTATTATTATTATTATTATTATTATTATTCAGAATGGCTGGGGCAACCCAGTCAGATGGGCAAGGTATAAATATAACAATAACAATAATAATGGACTAGGACGTCTCTATTTTCATCAGAGAAATGTTGGAAGGTATGTAAGAAGCTAAGCTTTATTCCGGGAGACAGACAGCACAAATTCAGTGGCAAGAGAAGAGCAAGGATTAGTCTGGACACCCTTAGGTGCCAGAGATGAGGCCAAGACCAAACTGACTTAGAAGAGGAGCTTCAAGATTCCCCAAAGCTCTGTTCATGGATACAGCCAAGGAGGTCAAGATTCCAGGATCAGAAGCCATGAGTTGAGACTGCACAGGTGTAGGTGGTTGTTCCAACCATCTGCCCTGGCTATTCGCTGTGCTTTTAAGCAGAGGCAGGGACAGCCCAGCTACTCGTGTGCATACCTGTCTCACCAAGAAGTGGCCCGCAGCTAGGCGCTTCTTCCAGGGCTGCTCTTTCTCCCTTCTCTTCCACATAAACATTCCCTGCACAGTTGGAATGCTTGTGAATGTTCCGTGCCACCACACTCCCTCCACCAGGCCAACAGACTGTAGAATAATATGGAATTCAAAACAAAAACCCCGATACAGTACTCAAACTGTGGATTTGAAGCAAAGAGCCTTACTGGATGCTGGTGATAGCAGCATACCCAGAAGTAAAAAAAAACCTCCCAAATTCTTATTACCAGTAAGTGAGACCTTGGCTTGGTCCTAGGAACATTGGACAGTTTCGACCAAAGTGCGAGTGTATAGAGCCAATGTTCACAAATATGTATTATGTCTGGAATGAAAATAAATCCAGTGAACACAATCTATTACATTTGTATGCCACTCTCCATCTGTAGGTTTCAGGGATCTCAGTTCACAGCATCAAAATGCAATATAAAAAAACACAAATGCATAAATAATACCATTTGCTGCTGTTGTTTCTTTCGGTAGGCAAATGATATGCAAAGTGATTACATCCCCCTATTTGCATTGGGTTTTCCTTGGCACTGAAATGGAAAAGGTGGAATAACAATGTCATTTACATGATCAGTTGCATAGGGTCATGTTTAGGGAAGTTTTAAATGACTGATATTTTAATGTATTTTTAATCTTTTGTTGGAAGCCGCCCAGAGTGGCTGGGGAAACCCAGCCAGATGGGCAGGGTATAAATAATAAATTATTGTTGTTATTATTATAGTACATAATTTTGTCGCATTGAGATGAGCAACGTAGTTTTTGACGGAAGACAAACTGCAGCATAATGGAAGCAGCACTGCGTGTAAGGAACACAGAGGACGGAGTGGAAAGTGATGCTTGCCTGTATCCCTACTTGATTTCCTCCTGAAAAAAAATATGCCCCACGATTTGGGTCTAGGTATGCGAAAGGCTGGGCTGGATGAATCCCTAGCCGGAATTAAGATTGCTGGAAGAAATATCAACAACCTCAGATATGCAGATGACACAACCTTGATGGCAGAAAGTGAGGAGGAATTAAAGAACTTCTTAATGGGGGTGAAAGAGGAGAGTGCAAAATATGGTCTGAAGCTCAACATCAAAAAAACGAAGATCATGGCCACTGGTCCCATCACCGCCTGGCAAATAGAAGGGGAAGAAATGGAGGCAGTGAGAGATTTTACTTTCTTGGGCTTCATGATCAGTGCAGATGGTGACAGCAGCTACGAAATTAAAAGACACCTGCTTCTTGGGAGGAAAGCAATGACAAACCTAGACAGCATCTTAAAAAGCAGAGACATCACCTTGCCAACAAAGGCCTGTATAGTTAAAGCTATGGTTTTCCCAGTAGTGATGTATGGAAGTGAGAGCTGGACCATAAAGAAGGCTGATCGCCGAAGAATTGATGCTTTTGAATTCTGGTGCTGGAGGAGACTCTTGAGAGTCCTATGGACTGCAAGAAGATCAAACCTATCCATTCTTAAGGAAATCAGCCCTGAGTACTCACTGGAAGGACAGAGCCTGAAGCTGAGACTCCAATACTTTGGCCACCTCATGAGAAGAGAAGACTCCCTGGAAAAGACCCTGATGTTGGGAAAGATGGAGGGCACAAGGAGAAGGGGCCGACAGAGGACGAGATGGTTAGACAGTGCTCTTGAAGCTACCAGCATACGTTTGACTAAACTGCGGGAGGCGGTGGAAGACAGGAGTGCCTGGCGTGCTCTGGTCCATGGGGTCACGAAGAGTCGGACACGACTAAACGACTAAACAACAACAGCAAAAAGAGGAGAGACTTCACTGCACAGTGACATCTCTGTGTCCTCCACAAAAACTCAATCTTTACACAGGTTTGTTGTTGTTTTATTTGCAATATAAGCCGGCATAAAAATACTCAAAAATGCAGCCTCTTTCAGTTCTGTCAGAAGTGCTGTGTTCCACTTTATGAACTCTGCAGTAATAACTCTGCACGAGGTGCTTGTAGCAGCCGGTTATTGACTGTGAAGGCATTCTTTACCGATTGACTGCGAAAGAGAGCCTTGGTTTTTGCACTCATCCCCGCACCTGGATAATAACCCATTTTTGAACCTTTGATTTGATTGATATATCTTAGCAGCAGGACACTGAAGTATTTATGCCATCAAAAGGAGGAGCGGGGGTGGGAGACGGAATATTTTATGCCCCCCATCTGCAACAAGACGGCAAGCAGGATTTAAAATCAAATAAGAGTTCAAATAGTTTCATTCGTTATTAAACATTGGGAACTTTAAAAAGCTTAAATTAGTGGAGCCTTTTTCTTTTAATGCGCCTTCAGGAAAACACCGTAAAATTCAAGGGACGGTCAATGGAAGTTGTTGTTGTTGTTTAGTCGTTTAGTCGTGTCCGACTCCTCGTGACCCCATGGACCAGAGCACGCCAGGCACCTCTGTCCTCCACTGCCTCCCGCAGTTTGATCAAACTCATGCTGGTAGCTTCAAGAACACCATCCAACCATCTCATTCTCTGTCGTCCCCTTCTCCTTGTGCCCTCCATCTTTCCCAACATCAGGGTCTTTTCCAGGGAGTCTTCTCTTCTCATGAGGTGGCCAAAGTATTGGAGCCTCAGCTTCACGATCTGTCCTTCCAGTGAGCACTCAGGGCTGATTTCCTTCAGAATGGAGAGGTTTGATCTTCTTGCAGTCCATGGGACTCTCAAGAGTCTCCTCCAGCACCAGAATTCAAAAGCATCAATTCTTCGGCGATCAGCCTTCTTTATGGTCCAGCTCTCACTTCCATACATCACTACTGGGAAAACCATGGCTTTTACTATACGGACCTTTGTTGGCAAGGTGATGTCTCTGCTTTTTAAGATGTTGTCTAGGTTTGCCATCGCCTTTCTCCCAAGGAGCAGGCGTCTTTTAATTTCGTGGCTGCTGTCAACATCTGCACTGATCATGGAGCCCAAGAAAGTAAAATCTCTCACTGCCTCCATTTCTTCCCCTTCTATTTGCTAGGAGGTGATGGGCCCAGTGGCCATGATCTTCGTTTTTTTGATGTTGAGCTTCAGACCATATTTTGCGCTCTCCTCTTTCACCCTCATTAAAAGGTTCTTTAATTCCTCTTCACTTTCTGCCATCAAGGTTGTGTCATCTGCATATCTGAGGTTGTTGATATTTCTTCCGGCAATCTTAATTCCGGCTTGGGATTCATCCAGCCCAGCCTTTTGCATGATGAATTCTGCATATAAGTTAAATAAGCAGGGAGACAATATACAGCCTTGCCGTACTCCTTTCCCAATTTGGAACCAATCAGTTGTTCCATATCCAGTTCTAACTGTAGCTTCTTGTCCCACATAGAGATTTCTCAGGAGACAGATGAGGTGATCAGGCACTCCCATTTCTTTAAGAACTTGCCATAGTTTGCTGTGGTCAACACAGTCAAAGGCTTTTGCATAGTCAATGAAGCAGAAGTAGATGTCTTTCTGGAACTCTCTAGCTTTCTCCATTATCCAGCGCATGTTTGCAATTTGGTCTCTGGTTCCTCTGCCTCTTCTAAATCCAGCTTGCACTTCTGGGAGTTCTCGGTCCACATACTGCTTGAGCCTTCCTTGTAGAATTTTAAGCATAACCTTGCTAGTTCAATGGAAGTAGCCATATTTAATGCTTTGCGATGACGGTCTGCAAAACTGTACTGTTGACAGGGCTGGGAAATAAAACTCAGATGATTTCATGAAGCAATGAGTGGTACTTGATGACGGATTATGAGGGCCGATTCTCGCACCGCGGCAACCAGTGTCTGGTCCAATCCAATGCCATGATGCTGACCAAGTTTGCAGTGATCTGGTTCAGAATTAAAATTTAACAGGATCAAACTGCTTGGAGGCAGGAAGCTCCGTCACACTGAGTCAGAACAGTTGGCCCAATATTTTCCAACACCAGAGGTGGAGAACCTTTTCGGCTCCACAGACTGGATCTCCATTAGATCCTAGCCTTATCAGAAATGGCACCCCATCTGCAGGATTTAACTTCCTTCCACAGGGCCTGTAAGACAGAGCTATTCCGCCTGGCTTTCAATTAGAACTTAGCCTGATTTTTTATTCCCCTTCCTTCCCTCCCCTTCCCCTTTTTATGAAGATTACCCGCTCTGGAATCCCACAGCTAATTCTCCCTTGGTCTCCTCGCTGGCCCAAATAGGACTAATTTAGCCAGCTAGCCCCGGTGTTGCAGCAATTAAGTGTTTTAAATTTGTTGTTAGCTGCCCTGAGCCCAGTTTTCTGAACCGGGAAGGGGGGGTGTATAAATAAAAAAATATTATTATTATCTGTCAGTCACCTGACACCACAATGACATCAGATGATTGGGCTTCAGAGCACCACAAAGGGCTCATAAATAGTGCTGCGTAGTGATTCCCCTTGCCAATGCTCAAATTGAAGAACATTTTAAGGCTGCCAGCTGTGCACTGGCATCGCTGCCTTCCCCACATATGATATCAGGTGTGGGGTGGCTTTATGCGGTTTGGGGAAAACAGCCTTGCAGGCCCCATTTGAACCCCTGGAGGGACTGGTGAGGAAGGCACTGTTGGGTACCGTCTGAAGTCACATGAAGCCACCAGCTTGCTGAAGTTAAGCAGGTCTCGATCTGGTCAGTGCCTAGATATATAGAGAGAGCTTGCAGGAAGACCCATCAACCGTAGGCTTTGCAAAAAGTGAGATCATGTTGATGGAGAGTAGATGGGTTCTGTCCTAACGCAGGGGTCAGCAAACTTTCTCAGAAAGAGGCCAGTCCACTGTCCCTCAGACCCTGTGGGGGCAGGACTATATTTTGCAGAACAAAATGAACGAATTCCTATGCCCCACAAATAACCCAGAGATGCATTTTAAATAAAAGCACACATTCTCCTCATGTAAAAACACCAGTCAGGCCCCACAGTCAGACCCAGAGATGCATTTTAAATAAAAGGACACATTCTACTCTCCCCAAAAACATGCTTATTCCCGGACCATCCATGGGCCGGATTTAGAAGGCAATAGGGCCGGATCCAGCCCCCGGATCTTAGTTTGCCTACCCATGAACTAGAAGCCTTGGGTGAGCGGGGGGAGGAAGTGAGATTGTGGTGCAACCTCAAATTTTAGACGTGATACTAGGGATGAAGGGCCTTATACGCAAGGGTTGATGATATGATAGATTAATAAATAACCAGGTATAGAAAGCACAGTCATGGCAACAAGAAATATATCAGATAAAGTCTGAATGTGCACTACCTTGACTTTCATGATGGAAGAAAGATGGGGGTCAAAATGCAAGAAAACAATTAGACTCCGCTAGGAGGTATCAATGCCAGGCAGCGCTTCCATTCGTTTTTCAAAAGCAGGGATTGGGAGACATATACTCCAGTGCCCATCAGCCCTAGCCAGCTGACACTCAGGAATGATGGGAGTTGTAGTTCAGAAACATCTATAGGCCCATAGACTCTTCCACCCTGTTCTAAAGGAACACCTGCAATAGCACAGGAGGATATAAGTGATGCCCCATATCTCTGAGGCAGAATGCAGCAGAGAACTCGTCCAAAAGGACACCACGGCTCCATAATGTTGCTTATCTTTGAAATTTTGACCTGGCAGCCCTCACCACAGATCCAAGGCATCTAGTTATCCAAATTCACTGTGTGTCACCCACGTAGCCTTAGGGTCAGCATAACCCCTGTGTAAATAGCACTTACCTTTATTGGAGCATTTGATTACCTGAACATTTTGGATGTCCTCCAAGCCCATTTGGACGAATGAAGTCATGCAGTATCCATTGTTTGTTTCACATTGTCCTGGGGTGTCTCAGAAGTGTCTTTCCTGATGACTTTCCTTCTTATCTCTGCAATGGCAGAGGCGGTATCCTTAACTAACTGATCACAGAGACAAATCCTCAAATAGTGTTCATTTTTTCCAAATAAAAGTTGCCCTGATCATGTGTTTGGAGCATGAACCTGGCATTGGGATCATAGGGCAGCTGTGGGAAACCTTTGGTCCTCCCAATGGAACTGTCTGGATTTGATATCCCGCTTTATCACTACCCGAAGGCGTCTCAAAGTGGCTAACATTCTCCTTTCCCTTCCTCCCCCACAACAAACACTCTGTGAGGTGAGTGGGGCTGAGAGACTTCAAAGAAGTGTGACTGGCCCAAGGTCACCCAGCAGCTGCATGTGGAGGAGCGGGGACGTGAACCCAGTTCACCAGATTACGAGTCTACTGCTCCTAACCACTACTGAAGGAAGCAGTGGTGTGTCCACTCTTAAAGAAAACTTCACTAGATCCCTTAGACCTATCCAATTACTACCCACTTTCAAATCTTCCATATCTGGGTAAGGTGATTGAGAGTGCAGTTGCTGAACAGCTTGATAGGTTTCTGGAGGAAACATTGGCTTTAGATCCATTTCAGTCCGGGTTCCGTCCTGGTTTCGGGACCGAGACAGCTCTGGTTGCCCTAACAGATGATCTCTGTAGACAACTGGATCGAGGCGGGTCAGGACTGCTGATCCTTTTAGATTTGTAAGCAGCCTTTGACATGGTTGATCATGATCTCTGGACCACCGCCTCGCCGACGTGGGGATACAGGCCATAGCCCGTAAATACCTGCGATGTGAGTGTCCCTCTGAGGAATGTGAGGCTGGAGTATTCATGGCTTGCCACTTTGACAGACATTACTGTGGCAAGTGCTGCTTGACATACTGCTTCAGCAAACCAGAAGACAAGTAAATGTGTCTTCTGTAATAATTACAATTTGCTTTAAATTTTGCTGTGTTTTTTTCTGGTTACATGAGTGTTCAAAGCAGGGGCTCTAACGTGTTTGCTAAATGGACCAGAGAGGAGGGGAAAGTAGATAAATGGAAGACATGGGGCTACTCATGAGCATTGCTCATAAGAAGAGGAGGAGGAGTTTGGATTTGATATCCCGCTTTATCACTACCTGAAGGAGTCTCAAAGCAGCTAACAATCTCCTTTTCCCTTCCTCCTCCACAACACTCTGAGGTGAGAGGCTGAGAGACTTCAGAGAAGTGTGACTGGCCCAAAGTCACCCAGCAGCTGCATGTGGAGGAGCGGGGAAGCGAACCCGGTTCACCAGATTACGAGTCCACCGCTCTTAACCACTACACCACACTGGCTCTCACTACAACTTCCATAATTCTTGACCACTGACCATGCTTGCTAGGGTTGATGGGATTTGTACTGGATGGTCAAAGGTTCTCCAGAGCTGCCATGGAGCTATCAGGATCTGGGGGCAAGGCAGGAAGTAGGACGAAAGAACAAGCCCAAAGGGAGGAGCCAAGAGGGAGACCAGACCATAAGAAGAGCTTTCTTGGATCAGGCCCATCTAGTCCAGTATCCTGTTCTCACAACATGAGCAACCTCACAGGACCTGAGTCAACAGCGTCCTTCCCACTTGTGGTTCCAAGCAGCTGGTACTCAGAGGCACAATGTGTCTGACAGTGGGCATAGAACATGGCCAATACAGATAGTAGCCACTGATAGCTTCATCCTCCAGACATGCAACTCTACAATTCTATGACGTTAGAGCTCAGGTAGACCGTGGTGCTCATTTGGAATAGGAAGTCCTTTATACTGCTTCCTGCCACGAAGGGCAAATGTTTAGCCCAGGAGGTTGGATCTGGAGGGTTCTTTCCCATGAGGTTGCAGTTACATGGCTTACCAGATAGGGCAGCAGTTCCTGACACAGAGGCATCAAGCCAACCATCGTATGGACGGCCATCTGCCATGGATGCTTTATCTGAGATTCCTGCATTGCAGGGGATTGGGCTTTTGGGACCCCTTCCAACTCTGTGATTCTGTAGTAGCATGGACAATGTATCCTGTGACCCTTTGGCCTTCTGGGCAGTCCACAGCTATGGACTGTCAGGAGTTCAGGCTACACTCGAGCAGGACCCTGGCAGAGACACATGCCCAACTGGCATGTTCCCTCCCTCCTGGTCGATCATTCAGGAGCTTCAAAAGCTTTCTTCAGCCCGAACATCACAGTGACCTATGCCAACCGACACCGGCACACTTAGGGATCCACAGAGTTTGCGCATCTCGCGTGACACACCTCAGCAACTCAGCATTTTGGCTAATCTACTTTATTTACATATAAGCACACACGGAGCGCTGCAACATGGCTCCCTCTCTCTCTAGCATCAGACAGCAAAGAGAGAAAGAACAAAGGACAATAGTCCCACTTCACGGAACACAGTAACACAAACATCCTGTCTCCGTCACTTCCCACTCTGTGGAGTCAAAACACATACCGTCATGTGAAAGAGAAAAACCCCATGACTGCAATCATGGAGCAGGAATTCTAACATGGACAACAAGGCATGGCTAATTTGCCCTGGAAGCCCCTCTTACACAATGGGTCCCGTGTGATTGGCTGATTCAACTCCCCTCCTGGAGCCTGATTGGACTGTTCCGGTGGGCCAATCAGGTTGCTGATTCACTTCCTCCTGGAGCGGGAGTGGGCGGATCCTGCCGACCAATCAGGTTGCTGCCTTCTAGGATCCTACCTGCCTATTGTTCTAGGATACAAGCTCAGTACATAACAAGAAGGGTGAGCTGGTACAGTGCCAACATACCCGTCTTGCCAATCCAATGTTCCTTTTGGTGTTTTTGGACAGTGTCAACCTGACCGCTTTCCTTCCTGACGCTAAAGATGGGAGGTCAGGGAAACACCACTGCTCTTCCCCCCCAATGGCCAAGTCGTCCAAATATACCCAACATGGGGCTGTTGGGGTCCATGTGTTGTCTGAGGCTTTCTGCACAGCCCTATCACATTCATCCAGTGCTTTACCAACTGCACTGGCTCCCGGTGGAGTACAGAGTCAGGTTTAAGGTGCTGGTTTTTACGTTTAAAGCCCTATGCGGCCTAGGACCTAGTACCTATGGGACCACCTCTCCTGGTATGCCACAAATGGTCCACAAATGACAACATTTTGGAGGTCCCAAGTCTCAAGGTGGTTAGATTGGTCTCAACTAGGGCCAGGGCCTTTTCAGTACTGGCCCTGACTTGGTGGAACGCTCTGTCACAAGAGACCAGGGCCCTGCGGGACTTGACATCTTTCCGCAGGGCCTGCAAGACAGAGCTGTTCCCCCTGGCCTTTGGTTTGGACTCAGTCTGACCCTTATGCTTCCCTCCCCTTATGGTTTTGATCTATGGGCTACTTTTAAAATGAGGCTGCATTTTAAATTGCATTTTAACCTCTATTTTAAATTGGTTCCCCTCCCCTTATGTTTTTACTGTAATTTTACTGGTGTTAGCCACCCTGAGCCTGGCTCTGGCCGGGCAGGGTAGAAATAAAATTTATTATTATAATATTATTATTAACAACAATCTAATGGTGGAGCTTTCTCGTACTTTGGTGCTATCGTATCTGTTTGTTGATCCTTGCTTGCTTGTTTCAAAAGATGCCTCTTCCTCCGGGCTTCAGGGGAAAAGAGAGACAAACGCCCAACTCAATGTGAGATGTTCCCTTGAACCATTCCAAGACAGCATTAGCCATTTCCCTTTCTGCCTATTAACCTGGGAAGCCTTCAATCAGCTCAGAGAATTCTCTATTTCCAGGGTAATAATGTATTGGTTTCAAAAGAAAGAAAAGGAAAGAAAGAAAAGAAAAGAAAGAGAAGAGAAGAAAATCAGTTTAAGAAACTTACTCCAACTTCTAATGCAATGATCTGCCCATCTTGACAAGTTTTGAACTTCAGGATACTCTGGTTCATTACTCAATTAAAACCCAGCGCAGCTAAGCTGTAACTTGCTTCTCTATTAGTTCAACCTTAAGCCCCATCAGAAGTGGATTATCCAATGTCTTGGGAACAATTAAGGCGTCCTTTCCCTACAAAACAGGGTTTTTCTTGTGGTTTTTTTAAAGCGAGAGAGAAAGAGAGAGACATTAAATGGACAAAAACGTATTTCATAGTTGAGTTTGCAGTGCACCAATTGAAAACTCAATGAAAACCATTGGGGATAAGCATTTATCCTAATAAGCAACAAGTTCCTAATAACTCGCCCAAACATCTTGGGAATATAGTATCAGATATGTATTTCTGAAATGCTCTCAGCGATAGGTTTAGTGCTGGGGGGGGGAGAGGAGAGGGGGAGAAGTTATAGGAACAGCCAGCTAAAGAAGTACATTGAACAGCAACGCTAATGCAGATTTAATATGCATATGAATATTGATCTTTTTTCAGCAAAGGGGGAGAGGGAGTGAGAGAGGAGAGAAGACTTCATGAATAACAGCCACACTTTGCTGTTAGATGCCGGAGGAGCCTGGGAATTAGACTTCAGCCGAAGAGCAATTGATAGATTTCGACAGGTCAGACAATGTCATTCCAAAAGCATCTAATCAATATGGACAAATGTGTCAGAAAGGTGATTTGAAAAAAAAATGACTTTATAATAAAGGAAAGGGGGCGGGTGGGGGGGGAACGCAGGATAACTTCAGGCTCCCTTGCCTATCTCACATTTTTCTGCCTCAACCATTTCACATTTTCACAGCTGACAAGGGGAAAAACCCCAAAAGTTGCTGTGAGTTCTAAAACTTCTGGAAAGGCTAAGTAAAGGTAAAGGGACCCCAGACCATTAGGTCCAGTCATGACCGACTCTGGGGTTGCAGTGCTCATCTCGTTTTATTGGCCGAGGGAGCCGGCGTACAGCTTCCGGGTCATGTGGCCAGCATGACTAAGCCGCTTCTGACGAACCAGAGCAGCGCACGGAAACGCTGTTTACCTTCCCGCTGGAGCGGTACCTATTTATCTTCTTGCACTTGGAGGTCCTTTCGTACTCCTAGGTTGGCAGGAGCTGGGACCGAGCAACAGGAGCTCACCCCGTCGCGGGGATTTGAACCGCCAACCTTCTGATCGGCAAGTCCTAGGCTCTGTGGTTTAACCCACAGCGCCACTCGTGTCCCATTCTGGAAAGGCTAGGGAAGCTTTTAATGTTTGATGCATTACTGTATTTTAAATTTGTTGAAAGCTGCCCAGAGTGGCTGGGGAAGCCCAGCCAGATGGGCGGGGTATAAATAATAAATTATTATTATTTTATTATTATAAATGAACATGTACCACGTACATTGGAGCAGCGAGTCCTGTTTGCCTCATGGTCCAGTGGTGTGTGGTCTGAGGACCCAGGAGACCACCTCCTCATTGAAGTGAAGGAGGTTTCGGTCTGGTCAGTGATGGGATGGGTGACTTTCTGGGACCTCCATCATTCCACAGGCAGGCTAAGGCTGCTGCCCAGGACTGACCTGCTGGGGGCCTGAAGGGACCTGTCCTACTTCTGTCCACCTGGCTTGGGGAGGGACCTGACAGGCTCCACAAAGGGGTGCTGCTGCTGCTGCTACTGGGCAGAGAGGGCTCCATTTTTATTTTTAATAAAATAATAATAATTTTTATTTATATCCCGCCCTCTCCAGCTGAGGCCGGGCTCAGAGCGGCTAACAACAATGAAAAGTAACACAGCATTCTAAAATCAATTCATTCTAAAATCAGTTCAAAATCAAATTCATGGCCACCATTGGGCTAGAGTTCTATGAGGATTACAGAAGGAGGGGGTCAGGCTGTGCCTTGGCCAAAGGCCTGGTGGAACACCTCTGTCTTGCAGGCCCTGTGGAAAGATGTAACTTAGCCACTGTCTTGGGGAGCTCCTGGTCTCTCCCCTGTAATAAGAAGCGTATAACCTCCGTCTCTGGTTTCCATGTTGGATTACATAGATGGTCTAGAAATTGTTGGCAGAGATCATCATACATTTTACAGTTAAGGGCCGTGTGAGCTAGAGTTTCCACCAGGTGGGCATCGCATGGGCAGATCCTATCTCCTTCTGCCATATCCGCAAACCTACCCCAAAGAAGGTTAGAAGGATTAGAATTGAACCTAGCCAGTGAAAAAGCCCTTCTTTCTTTCAGGTTAAACAAAAATTGTAAATAATTAAGGTTAAATTCCTGCACCCAAGAGAGTCGAAAATGAAGAGGGGATCCAATCAGAAACATGGACGGCTTCTGTAAATCCAGGACTGTCCTCCCAAAACGCTTGGAGGGTCTGAGGTTCATCTGGTTCAACAACGCACCAATGCCGAAGTCACAGCTAAATGACTGGGTTCCACTTCACATATTGTTTCGGGAAAGGTAGATTCATCTATATAAGTGCAAGCTGAACTTAATTCCACCCCCTCTTCCCTAATGATGCCCTAATTGTGTTGGAACCGAACACAAGAGCCAGGCTTGAATCTGTTTGCTGATTAGCCTGGCAGGTGTGCTGCTGTTGATCAAGCAACTTGTTGTACTCTGTGCAGATAACAAAAGGGGAGGAAGTGCAAAACTTTTGCGACTCCCTCATGGGGGAAATAGAAGGGCCCAATATTGCCATTAATTTGGGTTCATCTTTTTTTCCTTCTCCTTCCTCCAGAAGAGCGAATGAACGCATTGTTCCTTTGCACCATCTGGAAACAATGGGAAGCATAATAAATAATGACGAACAATGGGGTCTGTTTCAAAAGATTCAGATTGTAAATATAGGTATTAGATCAGTGGATGGCAAATGCGGCATAGAGGAGCAAAATTGTTTGGAACAAGAAGGCGAGCTGGGGAATATTTTTCCTAAACAAAACAATTACACGGCGCGCTGATTAGGGGTGGGTGGGAGGGGAAGTGATGCGAGGTTTTGTTGCGAGGCCACCGCTCAAACAATGGGCCAAGTGTTTTAAAAAACGCTCATGGAAATTGGGATGCCATTTGTATGGTTCACGTCAGGTTATTCTCCCAAAGAGACAAATACAAGATAAATGCCTAATAACAATGACTTTTAATAGATGGAGGCCATGATAAAAGAAAACAAACAATGGCTTTAAATTATAGGGAGGTAGATTTAGGTGGGAGATTAGGAGAGGGGGAGGAAGACAACTCTGCTTCCAGTTGAGAGACCTCCCTTTTAATATCAGTTTTAGCAAGGGAACTTGATGTCTAAGGAGGTGGTAAAACTGGTTCACCATCCAGGGACAATTTTAAGAAGCCGTTAGATCAGGGATAGCCAAAGTTGTGCCTTTGAGATGTTGTTGGGACTCCAAATCCCACCATCCCCAAGCAGCATGGCCAATGGTAATTTGGAAAGCACCATGCTGGCTTCCTGTAAGTTGGGTCAAACTCTGTCACCGCTTCGTCATCATGGAGGCAACAAAGCAATGCTTGTTCTGGGTGCCTAACTGGAAAGTCAGGGAAGAAAAATTGAAATCGCTTCCTGTTTCCCCTCCCCGAAGGTCTTGATAACTGTGCTCATGGAAAGTTCTTCATGGACTAATATTTATTCAAACACGACAGCAGTAGCCACAACCTACAACTTGTGTCCTTCCTGTTATGGCAAAAAGGGGGAGAAAGTCACCTCCAGTTCTGTCCTTTCCCACAAAGAGTTAAAAGTTCTAAAAATTCCCCAGCGTCTAACAGAAGGACATCCCCAGCCCTGAACTTCTTCGCTGGAAAAAACAAATGAAAGCACATCCTTCATGACATCACATACACAACACATTAACCTTGGCATCTCCCTGGATGCTCTTTAGAAAAGAAAGGGGTTTTTTAAAACCCAAATGTGCTTACTTATCTGATATTGGGGTCAAAGAGTGCCCAATTAAGTTATAGTTTTAGGGGGAAACAGGAGATGCGTTTAACAATGAGTGGTTTACATTTTTCTTTTTTAAAAAAGAAGAAAAGAAATTGCATTAAGAATGATTGTTCATAGTGCAAGGATATAATTATACCAGAATGGTATCTAGTATCTGTAATGAGCCCATAGGGGCTTCATGGACCTCTGAGTCTTTCATTCCTACCTTTTACATGCACTTTTCCCTTTCAACTAAAAACAACAACAAAGAACTAAAATACACCAACACACACCCTCCCTAAAAGAACCACAGATGTCTTGTGGAAACTTGAAGTTGCAGATGAGTGCAACAGAAACTCGTATTCAGAGGCCATATTGCCTGAAGAGTTTGGATTTGATATCTGTTATGTACTGAGTTGACTAGGATCCAAACTGCAGCAGTCTGATTGGTCCTAGAACAATAGGATCCAAATTGCAGCAGTCTGATTGGTCCTAGAACAATAGGATTCAGAATGCAGCAGTCTGATTGGTCCAAGAACAATGCAGCAGTATGATTGGTTGGCAGGAACCACCCAATCATGCTCCAGATATAAGTGAATCCACAACCTGATTGGCTTACAGTAGAATTCCAGAATTAACCAATCATGTGCAGCCCATTGTGTAAATAATGTATATAAGCAAATACTTTGAGGGGACTTCCATTCATTCCGCCTCACCACTATGAGCTGAATAAAGAGCATGAAATCACTTTGCGACTCTGAGTATATTTCACTGGCGACGAAGGTGGGATCCCGCTGAGCTGACTGCCACACACAGCACTGCAGCACCGCCACCTGACGCACCGCTGCCTCGCACCGTGTATCCAGGCTTCAGCTCCGGGACACAAGGAACTCAGAATGGCAACCGACAGCAGCTTCTCGCCGTTCAACCCAGCATCTGGAGACTGGGAAGCGTACGCCTCCCGTTTCACCTTCCTTCTAGAAGCCAAAGGGGTCACCGATGAAGAAGACGCCAAGAAGAGGGCAATATTCTTCAGCATCTGCGGAGAGGAGACATTTGAAATCGCCCGGGCTCTCCTTGCACCTGAAGACATCGCTACTGTTCCATACAAAACAATAATGGAACAGCTGAAGGGGCACTTTTCGCCACAGCCCTCAGTGGTGGCTCGTCGTAATGCCTTCTACGCAAAGCGGCAAGCCCCTGGGGAAACCATAACTGGGTTTGTGACCTCTCTCCGCCAAGCTGCCCGGTTCTGCAACTTCTCAGAGCTGGAGAACATGCTTCGTGACCGCCTCGTCGGTGGCCTGAAGGATGAGAAGCTGCAACGACGCCTCTACGCCAAGAAGGACCTAACGTTCCAGGTCGCTCTGGAGGAGGCCCTGGCAACGGAAGCTGCCGAGAGGTCGACGCAAGAGGCACGGCCAAGCCTGCCACCCCAACCGAGGGTCCACCATGAAGACCTCACCGACGACTCAGGATCTGACAGGGAGGAGGTGCACCGAGTACAGCAGCGCACTCAAGCAGCGCACAGACCACAGCTGCCTCGACGAGAAGGAGGAAACTGCGCAAGCTGCGGGGAGAGTCACGAGAGGAGGACCTGCCGTTTCCGCAACGCAGAGTGCAGGCAGTGCAGAAAATTGGGACACATCGCCCGGGTGTGTCGAGCTCGGCCCACCCGACGCCAGGCATCAGATGACCAATCCAAGAGCCCCAGGTCCTGGGGCCCAACGCACCAAGGCAACTCTACGGAGCTCACGGACTTCCAGGTATACCAGTTGCCCCACCCCAACGTAGAGAAAATTTATGTAGAGGTACAGATAGAGGG
This sequence comes from Podarcis vaucheri, assembly GCF_965113315.1. NCBI lineage: Eukaryota > Metazoa > Chordata > Lepidosauria > Squamata > Lacertidae > Podarcis > Podarcis vaucheri. The sequence goes on from NC_138761.1 coordinate 11,456,120, forward strand.
GGCCCCATGCCGCATGGAGCTTGACACAGGTTCAACTCTATCCATAATCTCGGCAAGGACCTTAAGGAAACTGTGTCCTACTGGGGGTCCCAAACTCAGGCCGGCCCCATTCACCCTCCGGGACTTCCAGAAACGTAAGGTCCCCACAATGGGGGTGTGGACCTTCAGGGTGCAATACCGAGGGCGGACGCGGCAACTGGACTTGCTCGTAGTCAAGGGCCCCTACATTAGCTTACTGGGATTGGCATGGTTTGGACCACTGGGGCTAGCTGTCACCGGGGTGAACCACACTAGCTTACAAGTGGACGTGGACGCCATATGCAAGGAATTTCCAGGGGTTTTCGACGGGAAATTGGGACAGTATACGGGCCCCCCCATTGCGCTACAGCTTGACCCCGCAGTACGACCGGTCAGGCTCAAGGCCCGCCGAGTCCCGTTCGCCTTGAAACCCCGTATAGACGAGGAATTGGACCGACTCGTGCAGCAAGGAGTGCTGGAGCCAGTGCCTAATGCCCCCTGGGAAACCCCAATCGTCACACCCGTCAAGCCTAATGGTTCGGTCCGCATCTGCGCAGACTACAAATGTACCATAAACAAGGCCCTCACGGCCCACGCATACCCAGTGCCAGTGGTCAGCCATGTCCTTGCCACCCTGGCTGGGTCAAAAATTTTTGGCAAGCTGGACTTGGCCCAAGCATATCAACAGCTGCCAGTAGACGAGGCCACAGCAGAGGCACAGACGATTGTGACGCACAGAGGAGCGTTCAGTGTAAAGCGGCTGCAATTCGGTGTCAGTGTGGCACCAGGCATATTCCAGAATCTAATGGACTCGCTCCTTAAAGGGATTCCTGGCGTCACCCCCTTCTTCGATGATGTGTTGATTGCCGGGCCCACACCAGAGGAGTTTGAGGACCGCCTCCGCACCGTTCTGCACCGTTTCCAGACGGCGGGTCTCAAGGTGAAGCGGGAAAAATGTCTACTAGGAGTGCCTCAGGTGGACTTTCTGGGATTTATGGTGGACGCAGAAGGGGTCCACCCGACTGGGGACAAGGTACGGGCCATTTGTGATGCCCCAGCGCCCAAGAGCAAGACTGAACTTCAGGCCTTCTTGGGACTATTGAACTTTTACCATTCCTTCCTTCCCCACAAGGCAGCGGTAGCAGAGCCCCTACACAGACTCCTGGACAAGCGGGCCACTTGGGTGTGGGGCCAGCGCCAGGAGGCTGCATTCCAGGCAGTCAAGGACTTGCTTGTCTCAAACTCAGTCTTGGCACACTTCGACGAGAGGCTGCCAGTGGTGCTAGCATGCGACGCCTCACCCTATGGCATTGGCGCTGTCCTGGGACACCAACTCCCGGATGGAAGAGAGGTACCAGTGGCATACTTTTCCCAGACACTCAATGCAACCGAGCGGAACTACTCGCAAATCGACAAGGAGGGTCTGGCAATCGTGAAGGGAGTAAAAAAATTCCATGATTTCTTGTACGGGCGGCCCTTCACCGTGGTGACTGACCACAAGCCATTGCTTGGCTTGTTTGCCCCCGAAAAGCAGACCCCCCAAGTGCTGTCTCCTCGCGTCCTCAGGTGGTCAATTTTCCTTGCCAGCTACCAGTATGCACTGATTCACCGCCCAGGGAAGGCAATGGGCCATGCGGACGCCCTCAGCAGGCTACCACTACCGGAAACAGGCCCTGACCCAGCACCTGCACAAGAGGTTATGAGCCTGGAGCTGCTTCCCGACCGCCCCATTCAGGCACAAGAAGTTGCACACCATTCCAAGAAAGATAGGGTCATCTCCCGGGTCCTGGACTGGGTGTGGAGGGGATGGCCCAGCAGCAGCCCTGGGCCAGAATTTGCTGGCTACACAACCCGCAAACATGAACTGTCGGCCCACAAGGGGTGCCTGTTATGGGGAAGCAGGGTCGTTGTTCCCCAGCCCCTCCGCAAAAGGGTCCTCACAGCCCTACACGAGACACACCCAGGGGTAGTAAGAATGAAGGCCCTTGCCAGGAGTTATGTGTGGTGGCCAGGGATCGACGGAGAGATAGAGGCCTGGGTCAAACACTGCCAGGCCTGCCAAGAATCACGCCCAGATCCCCCAAGGGCCCCAGTCCAGTCCTGGGAGTCCGCCCAAGCACCATGGTCACGCCTGCATGTGGACTTCGCTGGCCCCTTTCAGGGGAAAACATTCTTCATAGTGGTGGACTCCTACACCAAATGGCTGGAAGTCGCACTGGTACCGTCCACTTCTACATCCGCAGCCATCCGGGTACTACGCAGGCTGTTTGCAACCCACGGGCTCCCTGACACTCTCGTCTCAGACAACGGGACTGCATTTACGTCAGGAGAATTCCAAACCTTCACAGCGCAGAACGCCATCCGCCACATCCGTTCGGCGCCATTCCACCCTGCCACCAATGGCCAAGCAGAACGCATGGTGCGGACCACCAAGGACACCCTTCGCCGCATGACGCAAGGGGATTGGGAGTACCGCCTTGCCACATTCCTCCTGGCACAGCACAGCACCCCCAGCTCAACGACTGGCCGGAGCCCCGCTGAACTACTAATGGGTCGGTGCCTTGCAATCAGATTGGACCGCCTTCACCCCGATAGAGCTCAGGATGAGGTAGTGGTGGGGGAAGGCAGGAACCCCCGGACCTTCGAGGCCCAGGACCCAGTGTACGCAAAGAATTTTGGGGCAGGCCCAGCATGGGTACCCGCCACAGTCACCAGGGTCACTGGCCCCGTGTCGTACGAAGTGCTAACAGATGGGGGGCAATGCTGGCGCCGCCACTGCGACCAGATACGGCGACGATTCCCGGGAGAAAACCAGGAGGAGGACAGGTCAGAGGAGTCCCAAGGGAACAGAGGGGCAGTGAGGCCCATAGAGCAGGAGGGGCCAGCAGGAGAGGCAGAACCAGTAAATACAGAGAGGACCCGTGAGGCCGAAAGGACACCGGAACCAGAACCATGACTGAGCGAGCCGGTTGTGCCAGACCAAACAGGCCCATCACAGCCAGCATCCTTGGAACACGAGCCAGAACCTGAGCCCCGGACCAGGGAACACCACAGGCCGCAACGCACACGTAGGCCGCCGGCGTACCTCGAGGACTATGAATGCAACCTCCCGGGCAGGACTGGAACTTAGAGGGGAGGGGTGTTATGTACTGAGTTGACTAGGATCCAAACTGCAGCAGTCTGATTGGTCCTAGAACAATAGGATCCAAATTGCAGCAGTCTGATTGGTCCTAGAACAATAGGATTCAGAATGCAGCAGTCTGATTGGTCCAAGAACAATGCAGCAGTATGATTGGTTGGCAGGAACCACCCAATCATGCTCCAGATATAAGTGAATCCACAACCTGATTGGCTTACAGTAGAATTCCAGAATTAACCAATCATGTGCAGCCCATTGTGTAAATAATGTATATAAGCAAATACTTTGAGGGGACTTCCATTCATTCCTCCTCACCACTATGAGCTGAATAAAGAGCATGAAATCACTTTGCGACTCTGAGTATATTTCAATATCCCGCTTTATCACTACCCGAAGGAGTCTCAAAGCGGCTAACATTCTCCTTTCCCTCCCTCCCCCACAACAAACACTCTGTGAGGTGAGTGGGGCTGAGAGACTTCAGAGAAGTGTGACTGGCCCAGGGTCACCCAGCAGCTGCATGTAGAGGAGCGGAGACGCGAACCCGTTTCTGTTGGGATACTGCCAGGGAGATAAAGTCCATCATGGCCCCCAAGCCGGCTGCCGGACGATCCATCGATCCCTGCAGTCACGCAGTATGAGCTTTTAGTGACACGAGTTTCCTGGAAATTCCTTGCCACATTCCAGGGCTTGTGCACACTCTTTATCAGCAGATTATGCACAGCAAAAGTCGCACCCAGGTGAGCATTATCTACAGACTTTATTCAGCGTTGATCAGAACAAAGAAAGACATGACTGTTCTGCGTCAGTGTCTTCGACAGAGAGAGAAACAAAAGCAATAGCAAACTTAAACATCCTGTGAACAGGAAATACGCAGGCTGTGACACAAACATCCTGCTCCCTTTTAAGGTGGAATGGAAATATCCTAACAGTTTCACCAGATTACGAGTCCACTGCTCTTAACCACTATACCACACTGGCCTGCAAACATGGAGGTAGAGAATAGCTAGCAGCCATGACAGAAGGCAGGGAGGCCATCAGTAGGTGGCGCCAGGGCTAACAAGAGGCAAAGCCAACTCATTCTACTTCCCCCCCTCAATTCTCCTCCATGCGTTTCGAAGCAGTACTGCCTCTGACCTTGGAGGCAGAGCGTAGCCATTGTGGTTGCTAGCAGCCAATAGCAGCCATGAATTTGCCGAGCCCTGTACTAAAGCCGTCTTTGTTGGTGGCCATCACTGCCTCCTGAGGCTGCCAAGTTCCTGTCAGTATGCCTCTGCGATGATGCCAACGACTGGGCTCAATAACTGGTACTGCCCCGACTGGGCTAGGTGACTGGAGCACTTCCAGAGAACTTCCATTCCTGGAAAGCAGGTCTAAGTGCACTGGACCCACAACTGTCCATTGTGAGCACCAAACTCAGCAGAGTGAAATCTACTCAGAGTCGAGAGTGGATTTCATGCTCTTTATTCAGCTCACAGTGGTGAGGAGGAATGAAAGTTCCCCCAAAGTATCTGCTTTATATACATTATTTACACAATGGGCTGCACGTGATTGGCTAATTCCGGAATTCTCCTGTAGGCCAATCAGGTTGTGGATTCACTTCCACCTGGAGCTGGATTGGGTGGCTCCTGCAGACCAATCATACTGCTGCATTGTTCTAGGACCAATCAGACTGCTGCATTCTGAATCTTATTGTTCTAGGACCAATCAGACTGCTGCATTCTGAATCCTATTGTTCTAGGACCAATCAGACTGCTGCATTTTGGATCCTATTCAACTCAGTACATAACACAGAGTATGAACAACATGGAAGAAAGCTGTGAAGCATAACTTTTCTTTTATTTCTAATAGCTACTTCAAACTAAAAACTAAAGAGCTACTGGCTTGCATGAGTGTTACAGCTCTCACTCAGCCATCTAATCTGTACATAGATAACACACAGACCCCCCCCCCCGCAGAGTCAGGCAGGAGCGGAAGAAGCGAAGAACAGTTTCCGCCCCCTCCTTTCTGAAATATCATATCAGGAGATTCTGTCAATGGGAGGGCGTGAAAATATCAACAGTTCCACACTTTAACTATTCCGCTTCGTTGGATGCTGACGAGTTCCAATGTTATGAGAGAGGCAGTGGCACCTTGATGTCCTGATGTAATGCACACGAACATCGTGCCTCCCTTCCTAAGCCGGGCAGAAACTTCCCAGGCTTTGGGCACCAGGCTTCAATGCTCTCATTTACCAGGACACTAGCGTAGTCCCACAAGTCCACTGATTGCATGCCACTGGCTCCATCCCTTTCATAGGGTATTGAACTGTTCTGGCAGCTTTGCTTGGTAGTCACAATAACCCCACCGTTAAACGGTAGTCGTTGTAGCAATGTGAGAAGAAGAAGAAGAGTTTGGATTTGATATCCCACTTTATCACTACCCTAAGGAGTCTCAAAGTGGCTAACATTCTACTTTCCCCTCCTCCCCCACAACAAACACTCTGTGAGGTGAGTGGGGCTGAGAGACTTCAGAGAAGTGTGACTAGCCCAAGGCCACCCAGCAGCTGCATGTGGAGGAGCGGGGAAGCGAACCCCGTTCACCAGATTACGAGTCTACCACTCTTAACCACTGAACCACAGCAGCAGCAGGCGAGTGACCATCTCCACCTTTTGCCCACAACCCCTTCCTCCACCTCCGCCCCCGTAATTCACCGCATAATGGTTGCAATCCCCTTTTTTCTGAAAAGAAAGGCATAAAATCTGCAGCCATTATGCGGTGAATTACGGTACAGTCAAACCTTCATTTGAACGCCTCCATTTTGGAACGTTTCAGCTCTCGAATGCCGAAAACCCAGAAGTAGCTGCTCCAGTTTTCAAATGATTTTCAGGAGCCGAACGTGCTACGTGGCTTCGGTTTTGAGTTTCCCTGTTGTTTTGAGGCTTCCGCTTTCAGTTTTTGGTTGCTGAACGTTTTTGAAGTCGGACGGCCTTCCGGAATGGATTACATTCGACAACAGAGGTTTGACTGTAGTTTGCATTTTGGACTCCACCGAAGAAAGAAGAAGAAGAAGAGTTTGGATTTGATATCCCGCTTTATCACTACCAAAAGGAATCTCAAAGTGGCTAACAAGCTCCTTTCCCTTCCTCCCCCACAACAAACACTCTGTGAGGTGAGTGGGGCTGAGAGACTTCAGAGAAGTGTGACTGGCCCAAGGTCACCCAGCAGCTGCATGTGGAGCGGGGAAGCAAATCCAGTTCACCAGATTACGAATCTACCGCTCTTAACCACTACATCACACTGGCTCTCTGGCAAGAAACATGCTTGCCCCCCTTCCCTTGCATACAATAAGATGTGTGGCTGAAATTCATTTCCATTCATGGTACCGAAATGGCTTGAGCTGCCTGGATCCTGACTAGCGAAACAGGAATCCATGGGAGCCACAGAAGTCCATGGCCATGCCTGCGTGTGCAAATTCCCTTTATGCCGAGGGAGATTGCGCAGCGAGATGTAAAAGAAAACTCAGCTCTCTGATGAAATGTAGGACAGGCTAGGAAGGATGTTCCGGCTGCATTCTTTTTGCCCATAGGCCTGCCTTTGAAATAAACTGCGAACATGGTTACCATGTAATTAGCTGAGCAATAAGTTAGGTGTTTAAAAATATTTTTTTTTCAGGTGCTTTTTTGTATGCACGCTGGCTTCTCAGCCTCAATCAAAGCTGCAACCGAGTTTATCATAAATTATCATGAAAAGGTTTTCTACTGAGTAGATGGTTAATTACTGCCTCATTTGAATAATTTTGCATATTAATGAGAAATCATTTTCAGATTTTTAACTTCAGCCGAGAAACCCGTAGAGATAATGGGCCCCCTTTTTTCAGATGTGTGTGTTCCTGTTTCTATAAAAAAGAAGGAAAATTAAAATAAAATAAAGCATATGCACGCACGCACAAAAAAACTCAAAACCTTTTCCTTCCTTTTACCAACTTGTTTTTCAATTGATTAATAGATTAGTGTTTTGTGTCATTAATAAACTATATTCAAATGAAATGCTAGTTCATTATACCGTTTTCTGCTGGAGGAAAAAGAGAACGATGGGAGGAGGGGAGGGAGAAGAGAAATGGGTAGAAAACAGATTAAAGGCTCCATCTACTGGGATGATCTCCAGGGTATGACCCACTGAAATGGACGGGGACTGTTCAGAAGACACTTGCTTCTGAAGAGGCAAGAACAGAATTCTATTGTGAGCCCCACTGAGTTCCGCAAGCCAGGCAAATGTGCCTGTGATGGCAGCTCCCATGCATCTCAGCGGGATTTGTGGGGCAGAAGGTTTCAGTGGAATTCAGATCCGGCACAAGCACTGTTTTGTGCGTGTGGCAGACAGCTTTTGCATAAAAGCGACCCCTAAGTTATGGGTTAGGGGTGCGGGTGCAGCTGTGGTCTAAACCACTGAGCCTCTTGGCCTTGCCGATCAGAAGGTTGGCTGTTCAAATCCTAGGACGGAGTGAGCTCCCATTGCTCAGTTCCAGCTCCTGCCAACCTAGCAGTTCAAAAGCACGCCAGTGCAAGTAGATAAATAGGTACCACTCCGATGGGAAGGTAAACAGCGTTTCCGTACACTGCTCTGGTTTTGGTGTTCCGTTGTGCCAGAACCGGCTTAGTCGTGCTGGCCACATGACCCAGAAAAACTGTCTGCGGACAAACGCCGGCTCCTTCGACCTGTAAAGTGAGATGAGCACTGCAACCCCAAAGTTGTTCGCAACTGGACTTAACTGTCAGGGGTCCTTTACCTTTGCATTTAAGTTATGGGTGGCGATTGAAGCAATGAAGGAGAGGTGGATGCTCACAACTTGGAAGGGGTTCTGGACATAGCTGTCAATAGTTCCATTTTTTAAAGGGAAATTCCCTTATTCTCAATAGGATTCCTTGCAAGAAAAGGGAAAAGTTGATAGCTATGGTTCTGAGATGCAGGTTTACTTTGTGTGTGTAGTTCCAACAACATTTGGAGGGCCAAATCCTCATCCCTGATGCATGGATAACAGTGAAACTTTGGGGACATTACAGCCACACTTATAGAGGAATCTCAGTGTCTCCTTAATTCCCTTTCTCAGGATGATGCAAGTGCCCATATCTAAGCAGAAAAGGGTTGGGTGAGGATCTCTCTGGTGGGCAAAGTGTGTGATGCATGGACCATGATGGCTTCTTCTTTTTTAGGCACACTACATGCACGTGAGTGCATAGTTTGGAACTAACTGTTCTGAAACTTCTGTTCATACAAAAAGACAATATGGATGACCCCATATTGGCCATTCCTGCCCATTACTGCGGTCTTAAATAAAGTGTTGCTTGCACTGAATCAGCTAGGGTTGGGATGTTTATGGTTTTCTAAAATGTGAGGTCTAGTTAGTTTGTAGTCCGACAAAGGTCCTCTAAATCACCCTGTATGTTTAGATAGAGCTATTGGGTTCCTGCCAAAAGTGGTAGAAGCACTCCGGTAATTGTTTGCAGGTTATACCCCTGATGTCATCCAAGCATGGAGGTGGTCTCCTTGGCTTTTCAGATCCTACTGAGGAGACACACATTAATAAACATAATGCATCTGCCTTTGTTTCACACAAACTTCAGGAGAAGGTCGGACATTCTGCACCGTGCTAGTGCCTAAGATCCAGATCTCACGTTGAAAAAGTATACTTTCCAAATTTATCTCTGCTGTTGCCAAGGCAGCGACTTGCTTGTGTTTGACCATGCAATAACCCTTTGAAGCCTGTCGCAGAAGGCTTAGAGCAGCATTCTTCATATGTCATTGGACTACAAGGCCCATCATCCCCAATAGTCATGGATGATAGGGGCTGTCGTCCAGCAACATTTGGAGACCCAAGATGGAAGAACACAAGCTTATAGAGGCATCCCTTTTGAGAAGGAAGGAACACTGCCACCAGAGATGTAGCGAAGTCAGGTGGTACCTGGAGCGAATTTTTTTTTGTTGCCCACCCACATTGCTCAGAGTTGTTGTCACATGGCACCTTTCTCTTCACATTGGCCTTTCCTAGCACCCTAGGATCCTCTCATGAACCCCTCCACCTGCTGAAATTAGATCTTAAAGAAACACTTCATTATAACCAAGGAATAGACTGCAGTATGTCCTTGGTTCTGTTATGTGTGTGGTGTCCAGGAGAATTTCTGATTTGATGTTTGCTATCCTGGACACCCTCCTGCCAACCTAGCAGTTCGAAAGCACGTCAAAGTGCAAGTAGATAAATAGGTACCACTCTGGCGGGAAGGTAAACGGCCTTTCCATTCGCTGCTCTGGTTTCGGTGCTGGCCACATGACCCAGAAAAACTGTCTGCTGACAAATGCCAGCTCCCTCGGCCTGTAAAGTGAGATGAGCTCTGCAACCCCAGTCGTTTGTGACTGGACTTAACTGTCAGGGGTCCTTTACCTTTACCTTTACCTTTACCCTGGACATCTCCGGGAGGAAGGGCAGGAAATGAATTTTATCATCCTCTTTGTTCGTGTTACAGAGCTCTCTCTGTAAGGTTACAGACCTTCTTGGGTGCTCTGTGCAAAGCGAGAATGGCTGTTTGGGGGTAAGGAATACTTTTTGGCCTTGAAGGCTCTGGGCCTGCCATTAAGTAGCTGATTCTTCCTTCGCCATTTATTTTAGCAGTATACAGTAGCAGCAAAAAGTCTGCATTTTCACAGCAGCAGCAGCAGAAGAGGAAAAAGAAGGTGGGGGAAGAGGGGAGTTAAGTGTTGGCCGGGAACTCTTACCTGACGTTCCTTTCTTCAGAAGAAGGGCCTGAAGTCAACACATTCTCTTAAAAAAAATAAATAAATGAAGGAATAGCAGCCGCCAAATGTTAAGAGCTTTGTTGGCACTCCCCTTTCTCCCTTTCTTTAACCGGGTGAGAGGTTTGCCCTTTTTGCCACGTAAATGAGATTTATATCTAATTTTCTGATGGGATCCTTTCATGCGTGGCCCAAACCTCAGTTTCAAACCTAGCCAAATCAAAGATTTCTTTTCCTGGAAGCTGACAGAACATCGAAGAGCACAAAAGAGCACAATTCGCCGAGAACGAGACTCGTGCCAAATAATTTGCAAGGCGTAATGACTGGCAAATTCCTGGAATTCACACAAAGGGATTTGGAGAAAGTTCTGTAGCTGGTGTTTATTTTATTTTATTATTATTAAACTTAGACCCACCTCTTTGACTCTTGGAGCTCAGTCTACGTACCTGGTAGGCACTTACGGATCACCAAAAAAAAGAGAGGATGTAGATTTGCATAAATTCATGTATGCTATTATATATGCATAGATGCACTTAAAGGTAAAGGTAAAGGTACCCCTACCCATATGGGCCAGTTGTGTCCGACTCTAGGGTTGCATGCTCATCTCGCTCTAGAGGCCGTGAGCCGGCGCCGTCCGAAGACACTTCCGGGTCACGTGGCCAGCGTGACGAAGCTGCTCTGGCGAGCCAGAGCAGCACACGGAAATGCCGTTTACCTTCCTGCTATAAAGCGGTCCCTATTTATCTACTTGCACTTAAGAGTGCTTTCGAACTGCTAGGTGGGCAGGAGCTGGGAGCAAACGACGGGAGCTCACCCCGCCGAGGGGATTCGAACCGCCGACCATACGATCGGCAAGTCCTAGGCGCTGAGGTTGTACCCACAGCGCCACCCGCATCCATAGATGCACTTACAGAAATCATAATTTTATACGTCTTACCAAGGGGAAAACGGTGACCAGCTGACCTGCATACCTGCTGTCTAGATGCTAACTTCTGATGCAGTAGGCTCCTCTTGATCTTCCTTCTTTAGATTGGACTTGGCCCAGAGAGTCCTTCATTTAAAGCAGAGGTAACAGAAATGGTGTGCTCCAGATCTTCTGGACTACAACTCTGATCAGCACCAGCCATCAAGGCCAATGGTTAGGGAGAAAGGGAATTGTAGGTCAACGACATCCAGAGAGCATGACGTTGACTACTCTTGAAATGGGGGACTTCTTCAATAGAGAACTGTCCTCTGTCCATTAGGGCATGAGGCCACCCAAATTACTTGTGATTCCTTTGATGTTTGCTTTACATGGATCTTAAGGGACCAGCTTTGCTTGGCTTTAGGGATGCTTGTGGAATTGGATCTTCATGAATTCTGATACAAGTGGACCTCTTGGACTAATATGTGGGCTTAGTCTTAGAAGAGCCTTGCTGGATCAAGCCAATGTCCCACCTAGTCCAGCATCCTATTCTCCCAGTGGCTGGTCCATGAATAGCCTAAAAAGCAGGACCTGAACGCAACAGCATTCTCCCTACTTGTGATTCTCAGCAACAATGGCAGGAAACCATAGCCATCGTGGTCAATAGCCATTCAAAGCCTTATTTGTACAGTTCATCAATTTGTCCAATTCTCTTTGAAAGTCATCCAAGTTGGTAGCCATCCATAGATCTTGTGGGAGCAGATTCCTGTTGACTTGACCCTCACAGAGATGCTATTGGTTCGGTCAAACTAATTAGTTACAAATTAAAAACATTTCTTTTTAAAATAATTTTTAAATTGGGTTTTTGATAATTTTATACATATTAAACATAACCATTTCAGACATTAAAATACAAGTTTCTTTTGTACCTTCAGGCCTCCCTCCCTCCCTCCATGGGTTCCATGTTTAAGTTTAAATTTGCTGCATCTTTTGCCATTACCCATCTATTATATAACCACAATTGCCATAATAATTCCACATTACAAATGTCATTACATCACTGCCAAAGATTTTAACTGTTTACAGTGGTCTCCTCCCCCCATTTTATTTGACTTTTTAATGCTTCACAAAGAAAGCATACATTCAGAAAATTAGTTTTCCCCCTTATACATACTTTCTGTAACACCTTCCTATCACCTCATTGTGGATCCTAAATGCTTTAACACGTCACACTTTTCTTTATCAGTCCAAATCAATCTGCATTATTTTATTATCCTATAGTTTCCTATAGTTTCTACAGTGGTCTTTTAAATAAATTACAAATTGACTCCAGTCTTTAGAAAATACTTGATCTTCCTGGTTTCGAATCTTCCCCATCAGTTTCGCCATCTCCGCATATTCCATCAGTTTCATCTGCCATTCTTCTTTTGTTGTTATTTCTCCTTCCTTCCATCTCTGGGCTAGTAGCCTTCTACATTAAAAACATTTCAACCAACTAAAAAGTTGTTTTGATCGAGCTGTCAGCAGATTGAAAACACTTTAGAATGCATTTTAATGCCTGTGCTTATAACTACAGATGACAAGCATGATCTTTAAAGAGGGATTTCATCCTGTTTGAGAAAGATCAGAAAATGATCTCGGCTGAAATAATGTCTGTAGTATATAAAAAGACTGCCCTCCCCAACTTCAGAACGATTGTTTATTTCATAGGCAAATAAATGCAGATTTAATCACTTGCTGAATCAACTAAATTTGATAGTTACAGAATGGGTAGCCGTGTTGGTCTGCCATAGTCAAAATAAAAAAAATTCCTTCCTGTAGCACCTTAAAGACCAACTAAGTTAGTTCTTGGTATAAGCTTTCGTGTGCATGCACACTTCTTCAGATACACAGTGTATCTGAAGAAGTGTGCATGCACACGAAAGCTTATACCAAGAACTAACTTAGTTGGTCTTTAAGGTGCTACAGGAAGGAATTTTTTTTATTTAAATTTGATAGATCAGTCAACTTTGACTTCTCTAATTGGGTGACACCTAGGAATGGGGAGAAATCAGCTTTGGTTCATATTTTAACCTACAAAATTTCACATTTCCTGAAACAATATGCAAACTGAAACACAGCTGTCCCATGAAACTGGCACAACTTTGAAATTTGCAGTGAAGTTCTCAAAAAAATAAATAATGTGTACAGAAAGGAATATATTAGGAGAAAATGTGCATGAAAAATGCATCTATTATTTCTGCTTTTTTTTTTACACTGTTTTACTCTTTGTTTTTATTTTTGCATATGGCTTTGAGACTTTGCACCACTTTGAGAGTTGAAATATTTTTTAATGTTAAGTGTTTTGGTGACATCTAAAATAAATGGTGAAAAAAATGCATGATATTAGGGGATACTGATGGCAAAATTAATTATTATTGTATCAGCAATCTTTTTTTAAAAAATCAAGCATCTCTAATCAGTTTGTAGCCTAAAAAACCAACAATTTATCACTAAAATATTTTTTTTAATTATATTTTATTAGGTTTCAACATTTTTAATATATGCAGTCATTAAACAATTTTGTCTTTTCTCTTATTTTTGTTGACTTCCGACCTCCTTTTCCATGGAGTTTTTTTCTCTCCCCCCTTTTTTCCCTCCCGTATCTAATGTATCAATAAAATGTTGAAAGAGAAACAGAACCTTAAAAACAGTAAAACAGTAAACCTGTGGCCCCTGAAAGGCTGCTTTTGAGCGAAAGTGGCCCTCTGGATGGAAAAAAAGGTTCCCTGCTATTGGTACAAAGCCAGTAGGTTGACTAAAGAAAATGATAAGGTAAAGGTAAAGGTACCCCTGCCCGTACGGGCCAGTCTTGACAGACTCTAGGGTTGTGCGCTCATCTCACTCTAGAGGCCGGGAGCCAGCGCTGTCCGCAGACACTTCTGGGTCACGTGGCCAGCGTGACGAAGCTGCTCCGGCGAGCCAGCGCAGCACACGGAAACGCCGTTTACCTTCCCGCTATAAAGCGGTCCCTATTTATCTACTTGCACCTGGGGTGCTTTCGAACAGCTAGGTGGGCAGGAGCTGGGAGCTCACCCCGCTGCGGGGATTCGAACCGCCGACCATGCGATCGGCAAGTCCTAGGCGCTGAGGTTTTACCCACAGCGCCACCCGCGTCCCTAAAGAAAATGATACATTGGAATAAAAGAAATATAGGGAGGGGGTATCCTTCGGCCCCCTCTAAGTGACACCTCCCCAGCAAAGTATTCAAGGACCTCAAAGGAGCCTGGGAAAAAATACATTGATCTTCACGGCCACTTTGAATTTCCCCGTCTGTTTTCCACACAACATCTCTCCTGTCTCTCCCCCAACCCCTTGCCTTTGTATGTGCTGTAAATTAAAAGTCAATATCATAGGCTTTAATATGTCAGGCAGTTGGATATATATTTATATTCAAATGAGATAACTAGTAAACTTAGGGAAAGATGCTCCAGAAATCAAAATAGCCAATATTAAACACTGCAAGTACAGCTGCAGTTTTTAAATATTTTATAATCCAATCAAATTGTTTGAGTAGTAATGCATTTAAATGTTGTTACGGAATCCCCTCTAGACTTTTTAAAATGGTTACTTCGTTCCTGGCTTTGCTATTTATGAAATTCATACAGGATGACATTTTTAATAATAGAGCATTTAACTTACAGAGGAGCTCCCCTACCCCCACTTCTTCTCCCCCTGCAGTCTCAGATATAATCTATAATTTTCCGGCTTCTCTCAGAGAGGGGGCGGGGCAGGCGCGTATTATACTTTTATTAATGAGTGCACGCATCTGTTGTTGCTATAATTTTGTAATGACCTTAAGTTAAAAGAGTTGCATGTTTCATATATATGTATATATATGAAAAGCAGGAGTTTGGGTGGATGAATGAATCGCAAAGATAACACGCTGTCAGATGAACGTGAGGTGGAGGGCATTGCAAATATTGCAGATCAATTACTCAGTAGCTGGTGACAACATTGGGGGGGATTGCTCCCCGCACCCCGGTGTTTTAGACATCATGCAGGTCTTCCACTTCTGCACAAGCCCTCTTATGGGAAAATGCTTGCCTGAGCATGTTAAAAGGGGTTAGAGGGGTGGAACATGCAGGCAACATTTAATGTTTGATTCTTCCCTCTCCCTCTGTGTGGCTGGGGTACCCAGTCAGATGGGCAGGGTATAAGAGATTTATTACACTCATACCTTGGGTTACAGACACTTCGGGTTGCGTGATTTCAGGTTGCACACCACGCCAAACCCGGAAGTACCAGAACGGGTTACTTCCAGGTTTCGGCGCTTTGCGCATGCGCAGAAGTCCTAAATCGTGCTTTGCGCATGCATAGAAGCACCAAATTGTGACCCGCGCATGCGCAGATGCACAGGTCACGGGTTGTGAACGTGCCTCCCGCACAGATCACGTTCGCAACCCGATCATCCACTGTGTTGTTGTTGTTAAACATTCCTGTATGCAATATCTATTATTATTGCATTTATTTATCATTGCAAATATTTGTCATTATTATTGCAAATGTTGTTATTAAACTACTCACACACCCCTTCATCTGTACATCTCAGATGAAAAGCACAACATACATAATCAAAAGCAAAAGCAAACCAATAACCCCCTCCTACAAAAACCTTTAAATCAGGTATTAATCAGCCAAAGACCTGGTTGAAGAGGAACTCCTCTCAGGTCTTAGCGCATTGAGGCCTGAAGGGGACGACAGAGAGCCAAGCTTCGCTGGCAAAATGGCGGATTTCTGACCTGTAACACATCAGTTTTCAGGTGGGGTTGTGCTTATCCTATTTTTATTTAAAAATTTTTGGCTTCCTGATAAAGAACCCCTCAAGACCTACACTGTATGTTTATAATAATAATAATAATAATAATAATAATAATAATAATAATAATAATAATAATAATAATAATAATTTATTATTTATACCCCGCCCATCTGGCTGGGTTTCCCCAGTCACTCTGGGCGGCTTCCAAAAGAATATTAAAATACTATGATACATCAAACATTAAAAGCTTCCCTAAACAGGGCTGCCTTCAGATGTCTTCTAAAGGTCTGGTAGTTGTTGTTCTCTTTGACATCTGGTGGGAGGGCATTCCACAGGGCGGGTGCCACTGCCGAGAAGGCCCTCTGCCTGGTTCCCTGTAACTTGGCTTCTCGCAGTGAGGGAACCGCCAGAAGGCCCTCGGTGCTGGACCTCAGTGTGTTTAGAACATATTCAGCACATTTAAGCCACATGGCTTCCCCCAGAGAATCTTGGGAAGTGTCGTTTGTTCAGGGTGCTGGGAATTGGAGCTCTCTGAGGATGAAACTATGGTATGCAGGTTTCTTTGGGGGAAGTAATGCCACTTGAACGTGGATTGCATGTGCTTTGAATGTGTGGCGTGGTTCCGCCCTAACCCATGTGAGAAAAATATGTATTACTTAATCATTTTTTGCTTATTTCATAAAATTCACACACTGCTTGATTGCAAAAATAACCACAGCCCCTCAAAGTAGTTTACAAAAAAGGAGCATCTTCTTCTCCTTAGCACGCTACCTTTCTGTAGTCTAAACCACTGAGCCTCTTGGGCTTGCTGATCGGAAGGTTGGCTGTTCGAATCCCTGCAATGGAGTGAGCTCCCATTGCTCTGTCCCAGCTCCCGCCAAGCTAGCAGTCTGAAAGCACACCAGTGCAAATAGATAAATAGGTACCACTGCGACAGGAAGGTAAACAGTGCTTCAGTGCACTCTGGTTTCCGTCACGGTGTCCCGTTGTGCCGGAAGCGGTTTAGTCATGCTGGCCACATGATCCGGAAAGCTATCTGTGGACAAATGCCGGCTTGCTCGGCCTGAAAGCAAGATGAGTACCACAACCCCATAGTCGCCTTTGACTTGACTTAACCATCCAGGGGTCCTTTAACCTTTTTACCTTTATACATGGAGCTTTTCACATAGCGGAGTACTCTGAAATGAATCAGATAATAGCTGAATTTTCTATGATCAAATTTCGGAAGGATCGTTAGCCCGTAGGAGCCAACTCCTAGGGGCCAATGGGCGTTGCCATTCAAATGGTGTGTGCCCACCATGTCATGTGATCGTTTATGTGGGGCGGAGCATACCTGCCTCCCCCCCCCCGCAATTTTTTTTATTTAAATTGGTACCTCTACTCCAGCACCTAAACCTACTTCTTATGTATTTCCAGAATGGATTTGAAACCAGAACTGGAAAGTGAATCTTGACTCCCCATCAGAAATATTCCCATCCTGCCTGGAAACCATAGATTTGTCTCATATGTACCTCAGGACAGCTTGTGCCAGGCCAAATAGAGAATGCCCAACTGCAAATCACTGCAAAGACCAAAAACCCATTGAAACAGATGCAAGTGAAACCCAAAGCACTAACTTCTCCTCAGATTTATTCTGAACTATGATTAATTTGGGTAAGTGAGAGCTGATTCTGGTTAAGGGAGAATAAGTCACACTTAATAATAATTAGAGAGGGAAAGATATTAGTTGTGATACATTGGCTTAATGTGCTAAAGAGACAGGTCAGTAAAAAATTGAACTGATAATTTTACAAATTGGCAAAACATTTTCTTCGAGAAACGTTGCTAATTGAGCCTTTAAAAAAGTTTTGCACAGCGCGGGGAGGCCAGCAAACCCCTTCCAGAGTTTCTAGTATTTAACTGCTAAATCTCCAGCTGGAACAGTGCATTATTGTGGCAAGATGGAAGGCACAAGAAGTTTAGAACAGGTGGCGGGAGGCCTGTACCTCTCCAGATTTTGTTGGACTACAGTTCCCATCATCCCTGACCATTTGCCATGCCGGCTGGTGCTGATGGGAATCGGAGTCCAACAACATCCATAATTCAAAAATATGTCACAAAGCTCAGAACATTTCAGCCTCAGAACATGTCAGTGGATGATGCCCAGGGGCGGAGCTACTTGCCTCGGCACCCAGAGCTGTGGGGGGCGGAGCTAGTTGGCCTGTGGGGGTGGGGCTAGCCACCCACACGGTGAGCATGGGGGGGCACTGTTAGTTGCCCATGCAGCAAGCATCAGGGGGGCGCCGCTAGCTGCCTGCGGCAGCATAGTTCCTAGAGGCTCGTAGCCTGAGCAGCAAGCAAGGGGTGGAGTTGGGGGTGGTGTGGCGATGTCACCCGTCGTCACGCCTGATACCCAGTGCCTTCCTTGATCTCAAGGACTAAAACTCCAGTCATCTCTATCCCATTCTTGGAACTTGCCCTTCCCAGGCGCCTCCTCTCACTGCCTCAGCCCTTCAGGTACTTTTGCACAGCTGGAATCAGAGAATCAGAGAATTGTCCAACCCTCTTCACTAAAGCATCAATGACAGCCATCCAACCGCTCACTGGAGTCTGTTCCACTGTCAGCCATTACTGTCGGAAAGTTCTTCCTGAGGTCTGAATATCCTTTTCTAGTAAGCCATTGGTTTGGGTCCTAGTCTCTGGAGCAGGTAGAAAAAAGTATGCACGTGAGAGGCCTTTCGATGTTTGAAGATAGGTATCATATCTCCTCTCCAAGAGCTAATTGTTGAAGAATGGATGCTTTTGAATTATGGTGCTGGAGGAGACTCTTGAGCAGCCTTTCTCAACCTGTGGGTCTCCAGATGTTGTTGAACTACAACTCCCATCACCCCTAGCTAGCAAGGCCAGAGCTCAGGGATGATGGGAGTTGTAGTCCAACAACATCTGGGGAGCCACAGATTGAGAACCGCTGCTCTTGAGAGTCCCATGGACTGCAAGAAGATCAAACCTCTCCATTCTGAAGGAAATCAGCCCTGAGTGCTCACTGGAAGGACAGATCCTGAAGCTGAGGCTCCAATACTTTGGCCACCTCATGAGAAGAGAAGACTCCCTGGAAAAGACCCTGATGTTGGGAAAGATTGAGGGCACAAGGAGAAAGGGACGACAGAGGACGAGATGGTTGGACAGTGTTCTCAAAGCTACTAATATGAGTTTGAACGAACTGCAGGTGGCAGTGGAAGACAGGAGTGCCTGGCGTGCTCTGGTTCATGGAGTCACGAAGAGTCGGACACGACTAAACGACTAAACAACAACAATCATATCTCCTCTCCAAGTTAAACATACCCAACTCTCTCAATTGGTCCTCAAAAGGCTTGGTTTCCAGATCCTTGATCATCTTGATTACTTTCTTCTTCTATCTTGTCATTATCCTTCTTAAATTGTGGCACCCAGAACTGGAAACAGTACTCCAGGTGTGGTCTTTTTCTTGATCTGAGCACTAGATTTCTGTGGATATAGCCTAGAATAGCATTAGCTTTTGTTGCTGCTGCATCATACTGTTGCCTCATGTTTACCTTGTGGTCTACTAAGGCCCCTAGATCCTTTTCACCTGTACTACTGGCAAGCCTGGTGTCCCCCGTCTTATATTTGTGTAACTGGTTTGTCCTACCTAAGTGCAGACCCTTACATTTGTTGCTATTAAAATTCATTGCTATTAAAAGCCAGTGTGGTGTAGTGGTTAGGAGCTGTAGACTCGTAATCTGGTGAACCGAGTTCGCTTCCCCGCTCCTCCACATGCAGCTGCTGGGTGACCTTGGGCTAGTCACACTTTTCTGAAGTCTCTCAGCCCCACTTGCCTCACAGGATGTTTGTTGTGGGGGAGGAAGGGAAAGGAGAATGTTAGCCACTTTGAGACTCCTTAGGGTAGTGATAAAGCGGGATATCAAATCCAAACTCTTCTTCATTTTGTTAGTTTTGGCTCAGTTCTCCAATCTGACAAGGCCATGTTGAATCCCAATTCTGTCTTCTGCGGCATTAGCTACCCCTCCCAGTTTGGTGTCATCTGCAAAGTTGATGAGCACCCCCTCAATTTCTGCATCCAATTCATTTATAAAGACACCCACAGGACTGAAGCCTGCGGCACCCCCACTTGTCACTTTTTTCTAGGATGATGAGGGAACCATTAGTGAGCTTTTTTGGGGTTTGATCAGTCAGCCTCATCCAGCCCACATTTTCCCCAGCTTCTCCACAGAATATAAAGGAGGACTTTGTCAAAAGCCTTGCTGAAATCAAGATACACTACGTCCATAGCATTCCCCTGATCCACCAACCTTGTAACTCAGGGGTCAGCAAGGCTTACCAGGCATGGGTCAGATCACTCCCGTGGAGATCCTCTGTGGGCTGGGCCGGCGCAGTGCGACACCGGAAATCGCGTCTGCACATGCCCAGATGCCGGAAATCATGCCTGCGCAGTAGCTATCTCCGGCACCATGGACATGCGCAGAAGTGACTTCAGGCACTGTGGACATGTGCAGATGTGATTTCTGATGTCTGGGCATGTGCAGAAGCGACTTCCGGAGCCACGGAAGAGTCCCTGCGCCGCACTGCGCTGGTTTAGCGCAGCACGCGGGGACTTGCCGAGCAGGTCGCTCGGTTCGGGGGCAGCTCGTGGGCCGGTTAAATGGCCTCTTCTGGCCCATGGGCCTTAGGTTGCTGACCTCTGTTGTGATGCCAGTCTACCAAGTGATGTGCTATCATGGCAGGGGGCAGGTCTATACATTGACCAGTCATAGCAGCTGAGAAAATACCCTTGCGCCAGTAGGCTGGAAAAGGTCAGGTGATACTCCTTGACTCCCTCCAGGAAAAGCTTCTAGGTTAGACTTGCTCACTAATTTGATCAACTAGAAAACCTATTTCTGCTAAGCGACAGAGAGCCTAAGGCTCAGCTCAGTTGCACTGGATCAAAGTCTTTACAACTAGTGGAAATTTGGGTTTGTTCTCCGAAGGAACAGATAAAAGGGCTCATCTTCGGGATTTTATTACCTTTGCAATGGAGGTGGGGGTTTACGTGGTTCAGTAGAGACACAATTCCAGCCCAGCTAGATGTCAAGTAGGTTTTAAACCAGGCATAGGCAAACTCCAGCCCTCCAGATGTTTGGGACTACAATTCCCATCATCCCTGACCACTGGTCCTGTTAGCTAGGGATGATGGGAACCAAACATCTGGAGGGCCGGAGTTTGCCTATGCCTGTTTTAAACTATTCATCTCTTTGAAATGCTACTTTAAAAAAAAAAATTGTTTAGGGAGTAATGAAAAGAAAAAAGACTATGTTTGGAGGAACGATCAACTATGTGAGCCTGAAGTGGTACAGCCCATAAAGTGGTACAGCCCTCAGTGAGAGCCAGGCTAAAAAAAATTGCAGACACAGTAGTGTTATTTCTAAATAAGAAAGGGAAAAATCAATTTAGACACTCTCATAAGCAACTGCACAACAGCAAAACAGCATGTGTTCATGGTTGGGGGAAAGGCACATTTGATAAGAAAAGAGATTCCTTTTTAGTTCAACCATCCGGTGGGTCCCCAGGGGGGAAGGAAAAAGAAACAATACAGAGAAAATTATTTTAACTGTTGAGTGGTAAGAGAAGGTGTTTTGTTGCTGTTTGCCTGGAGATCTTTTGACGCTGTTTCAGCCAACAGATGTTCATCGAACCATCCATGCAGTTGCTTAGGCTGATATAAATAGATGGGTAATGACAATATTTCACTCTGGGAAGAGTAAGACGAGAGCAAGGCATCCCATGCAATGCAGGGGAAATTCATTTCACTCTAAAATGGGAACATAGGAACTTTTCGAGAGCCCAGCTGCCCAGCCCAAAGGTGCATCGGGTCCAGCCTCCTATGGGAAGCTGTGAGGAGACAGGAGCACTTATGGTTCCCAGCAACTGCTATTCAGAAGCACAAAACCTCTGACATTCAAGCTATAACCTAGCCACCATGGCTAGTAGCCATTGACAGGCTTATCCTCTATTTATTTGTCAAATCCTCTTCTAAAGCCAAGCTGATGGCTATTGGCCAGGGCTTTTCTTCCAGCCAGAACTCACTGGAACTCAGTTTTGGCACCTCTCAGGTAGGCGCCATTGCCACTGTAAGAACAGGTGGCGCCACTGCTGGATTTACAAATACGCTAAAGAAGCTATAGGTTAGAGCCCTACTCTCTTGAGGGGCCCAAAAAATTAAAGGAAAAAAAATTGTACATTTCCAAAATATCAGATAAAGAAAAGTAAAATAAAGCCTACATACAGCAACAGTGTTTTGTGTTGTGTAGGCTTCTATGATGTAAGAAAGTAATGGGCCTACTCCCTAAAATATCACTGGTTTGCTCATTTCTATATATAGGGTGCCTACATTCTGCATGGACTAGTTGCATGGCAACATGTGCAAATGGCCTTAGATACCTATTAGGTCCATAAATTACTGTATAGCATATAGTCAACACAAAAAACAGTGACAATTTGTTGTTGACAAAGGACAGCTGGACATAAAAGGACCCCATTACCTTCAGTAGCTTAGGGCCTCATCAAACCTAAATCCGGCCCTGGGTGGCGCTGTGATCTAAACCACAGAGCCCCTTGAGCAGGAAACTTTCGCCCAGCGTGGTACTCGAACCCACAACCCTGAGATTAAGAGCCTCATGCTCCAGCAACTGAGCTATCCCAGCAAGATATGCCCACTTGACTGCTTCTATCTTAGGGCTGCCATACGTCTGGGAATCAGGCTGCCCAAATGGCGTCCGGGCGGATTTTTGCTGAATCGGCAAACTCTGGGGAAACCCGGATGTATGGCAGGTAGGGCGATTTAGTTATTTATTTTTAAAGCTTAAAAAATCCCATAAAGGTCCCAAAATCTTTTTTGGGGGGAGGAGGGGGAGGGAGATGTCCCCCAAAAGTTTGACAACGTTTACCAAAATAGAGAGAACAGCTCAACAGCTTTTATCACAGGTTTCATTACAGTCAAGCAATATATCAATCTTGTGAAACAAATGAATAAGTCAAAACAAAAGAGCCTCTCCATCACGGCCCCTTTCAAATTTGGGTTAGAACGAAAGTGTGTGTGTGTGTGTGTGTGTGTGAGAGAGAGAGAGAGAGAGAGAGAGAGAGAAGGGATGTGCAGTTTCTTCTGACAGCCAAGACCACATAGTTCCTGATCTGATTTGGGACACATTTGTAATGGCACAATCGGAATCAGGAATGTGAGAACCTTTCCCGAATCACTCAATTTTCCTGCTCATTTGGGGTTTACACAGAGCCAGTGCATGCCCCTAGTATGTTCCTTAGGCTATCAAGAAATGGTAATGATAATCGTTTGAAAAATAGGTTGGATTTTCTATGTTATCGTCGATCGTGCTCTGCAGCAAGAAACATCATGGCAAGAAGCATATTTAGCAATTAATAAGGTCACGCAACAAACAATTCCTTTGGCTTCCGAGACTTATTTATTATCTTATTTGAAAGGAGCAGTAGTGAGGGACAAAGAAAAAATGATTTTTTTTCCACGTGGTTGTAGCGATGTGATTCCTCTATATGCCGAATATTGGAAAAAGAAGGAAATACTTTGATTAAGGGAGTTGTATATCAAAGTATGGGAACCAGTAGCTCTGAGAAAAATCACAATCTTTTTGGGTGAAACAAGATAGATATGAAGTGATTAAATTTAAACCACAATGGAAAGCTTTTAAGAGGTTCTAGAACGCTATACAGAGAATAATAAGAGGTAATCTATTTCCTTTATTGTAATTTAAAAGATGTTAAGTTAGTAGATCAGTAGGGTTTAAATTGGGAAAGGCCAAAATTAGTTTGTTGATGTCTTTTGTATTATGTAAAGCTGTCCTAATGGTGTCCTATAATTCAATCCTAACTGCGTCTTCTCGGAATCAAGTCCCATTGAGGTCAGTGGCACTTACTCCCCAGTAAGTGGGTACAGAATTGCAGCCTTTCAGAGGAATCACATTCCCCTCAGCTCAGACATATGTCCCATTACATCTCGCTGACGTGTTCGCAGGGGTCAGCAAAATTTTTCAGCAGGGGGCCGGTCCATTGTTCCTCAGACCTTGTGGGGGCCGGACTATATTTTGAAAATAAAAATAAAAATGAACGAATTCCTATGCCCCACAAATAACCCAGAGATGCATTTTAAATAAAAGGGCACATTCTACTCATGTAAAAACATGCTGATTCCCGGACTGTCCGCAGGCCGGATTGAGAAGGCGATTGGGCTGGATCTGGCCCCCGGGCCTTAGTTCGCCTACCCATGGCCTTGCACTTACCTGGGTGTAAGCCTCACTGATGTTAAGGGGACTGACTTCGGAGAAGGCAGGATGCAGATGTGCAAAAGTGTTTTTGACAGGCTGCAAAATTTGTGATGATAATCTCGATGGTTCATGCCTTAAACAATTCCCCTGGTGAAATTTCTGTTTCTCGTGGTAAAATAATGTAGCAATTATGTGAATAATAATAATAATAATAATAATAGCCCATATTGTTTAAAAAATTGAAGTTGTTATTTCCTGGAGTTAAGAATAGGTCTGGGATAAATTGTGTTCGCTGAGCCCGTATCTTATACAGTCTGTATATGATGTTTGTTTGTTAATGTGTGGTGTGCTATGCCTAATAAAGGATTTTGAATTGAATTGTTTAAAAAAACAACAGTTGAGGGATGTTCTGTATTGAAATATTGTATTGTATATTGTATTGTATTGTATATTTCCAAGGAACAGGTGTTGGAGGATGTGGGATAGATAGATAGCAGTGCCATTCTTGTGAACGACATCTGGATAAAACAATGCCGATTGACCTTTGGTCTGATCCTGCAGAGCTCTGCCTGCGTTCTGAACAGAACAGTACACCAAAGCTGAACAGAGAAGAATCTCCCGACAAGAAAAGGATCAAACCGGCATTTGCCATGAGACGCAGAGAGAGCAACCAGAACTTTATACAACAGCATAGACTAGTGGCAACAGGAAGGAATGAAGAAGAAGAAAAACTAGCTTGCAGGCTCTCTGTCCAATAGTGCAACTTACATTTAAGCTACAATTAAAGCACACTTACCTGTAGTTTCGGACGGAATCTTTGGGGAATAAGGTGGCGTCGGTGTAAATGATAACTATTTTAATTACCTTCGATCGTACTTATCGATGAAGAGGTGAGGATTTTCTAAAAAAATAATAATCTAAAAACCACACTCTCTTTTCCCTCCTCTTCCGACTGCTACAATGAGGAATGTGATAATGATCCCACAGACACCAAATATAGAGACTGAAAGGTGTGACTTATTAAATAGGAAGCCATTTACTTTTTTTTTTTAAGCAGGTAGCCTGCCCAGCCCCCAACTCCTTGCTAAATGAAAGAGATGGAAATTCATCCAAAGGACGAATCCCACTGAAATCCCTTAAAAGGCATTTTTGCAAATGACGCAGGGAAAGCAATGCCCCACCCTCATTAACACACCTGTTTTTGAACTCCCAAAGAGAGAAACTGCCCTTTGAAACGAGAAGGCCACACATACTGTAACAGTGTTCATTTACGCTCATCTCAAAGGAGCTAGTGTATTTGTGTGTCCCTATCTGGGTTTTTGGGACATGGGTGACGCTGTGGGTTAAACCACGGAGCCTAGGACTTGCCGATCAGAAGGTCGGTGGTTCGAATCCCCGCGACGGGGTGAGCTCCCGTTGCTCGGTCCCTGCTCCTGCCAACCTAGCAGTTCGAAAGCACCCCTAAGTGCAAGTAGATAAATAGGTACCGCTCTGGCGGGAAGGTAAACGGCGTTTCCGTGCACTGCTCTGGTTCTCCAGAAGCAGCTTAGTCATGCTGGTCACATGACCCAGAAGCTGTACGCTGGCTCCCTCGGCCAGTAAAGCGAGATGAGCTCCGCAACCCCAGAGTCGGTCACGACTGGACCTAATGGTCAGGGGTCCCTTTACCTTTACCTTTATCTGGGTTTTTGCACACAGATTTGGTTCTGTAGTGAAAATAACTGGGCTTGCCTCCTAGGGCCAGGGGTGGGGAACATTTTTCATCCTCAGGGCCGGATTCCCTTCTGGGGGCCACTGTACAGCAAGATCCCTAGCAGTGTAGTGATCAGTTGGAGGGTCCTTCTCCCCTTGCTATTTGTCGTAAGAAACCTCAGGTTCAAAATTTCCCCAACCCTCCAGAGCAGATTTTTTTTGGGGCGGGGCGGGCTCCCAGAGAAAGTCCTATTGCACGAGAGGAAGTCCTTGAGCTAATTTTGGTGCATGCAGTCATCAGAAATAAGCCCCACCTAACACAGACTTCTGAGGAAGTGAGCTTAACATTGGGCTGCTAGACCATTGCTACTAAAATCGGAAGACTGGCACTTCGAATCCACAAGACGGGGCGAGCTCCTGTTGCTCTATCCCAGCTCCTGCCAACCCAGCAGTTTGAAAGCACACCAGTGCAAGCAGATAAGGCCACTTCTGCCTTAAGGAGGAGGTGGTGTTGCTGGCTCTTACGACTCCCCCCCCATACGTGTGCAGGGGGTGGGTGGTCAGCCCTGCACGACTGGGGGATTCCCGGCTGTGTCACTGGCCAGGCTGACCAATCTGTTTGGTCTGGGGGTGTGGCCTGCCCCATAAATGCAGGACGCAGCCGGGAGATCTCTCTCTTTCCCGCTTCCAGCTGCTCCGGTTTTCCCAACCTCCCACCCTTTAAGGTTTTCATCTCACCTTGCTATGGACCTCAGTTGGTCGCCGTTGAGAGGCCTGGTAGGAATTTTTCCACTTGGACTTGGCAAATTGGCACCAGCCCCTTGGTTTTCGCCTACCTTGTAGCAAATCATCACAACTTTCTGAGTCTTGGCGGTTAGGATTTGGAACAGTTCTGTCGATGGAAAGAGGGGAGGTAGCGCCATCACCTGCCCCCCATATTGAAGGGTCGTCCATTAATGGATCCCGGGGGGCGTGGCCCTGTCTGAAGCCTATGGAGGTGAGGGCCTAAGGCACACATCCTATCGGTGACCCCCAGGGGAGCTCCTAATTTGATGTGCATCAGCAGGACTCCCCCTACTGGTGGTTAACTCTCCCCAGACTCCCAACAGACGGGCTGGAGTCAGATATAGTCAGTTGGATCCAATGCCTAAGCCAATACCGCTCATCATCTGTAACCAATAAAGTTGTGGCCTTTTTTAGCTCATTAACCTTAAATATTTGAGTGATGTGTCTTTATTCTATCAAGGGGGGTTGGGACCTTGCCACACAAATAGGTACTGCTGTGGTGGGAAGGTAAATGGCGTTTCCATGCGCTCTGGTTTCTGTCACTGTCCTCCGTGCGCCAGAAGCGGTTTAGTCATGCTGGCCACATGACCCGGAAAGCTGTCTGTGGACAAACGCCAGCTCCCTCGGTCTGCAAAGTAAGATGAACACAGCACCCCATAGTCTCCTTTGACTGGACTTAACCATCCAGGGGTCCTTTACCTTTACCTCTTTTTTTACTACTAGTAAAAGGTAAAGGTAAAGGTACCCCTACCCGTTCGGGCCAGTCTTGCCAGACTCTAGGGTTGTGCGCTCATCTCACTTAAGAGGCCGGGAGCCAGCGCTGTCCGCAGACACTTCCGGGTCACGTGGCCAGCGTGACAAGCTGCACCTGACGAGCCAGCGCAGCACACGGAACGCTGTTTACCTTCCTGCTGGTAAGCGGTCCCTATTTATCTACTTGCACCTGGGGGTGCTTTTGAACTGCTAGGTTGGCAGGCGCTGGGACCGAACGACGGGAGCGCACCCTGCTGCGGGGATTCGAACCGCCGACCATGCGATCAGCAAGTCCTAGGCGCTGAGGTTTTACCCACAGCGCCACCCGCGTCCCCCTTTTTACTACTAGTACTCTACTGCTATACTGCTAGTACTGCCTTGTGTAAGTCGGAACAGCCGATGACTTTCTGCAGGGAGTAAAGGACTTGGTTCTTTGAACCGATGATAACATCAGGTGTTAAGGATTTTGTTGTGTTGGGGAAGGGGCTGAGCAGAGATTTGAAGGCCAAAATGCATGTGTGATTACAAAATATACCTCCAAGACATTTTCTGTTTCTTCTTTGATGCTGAGTCAGGACCAAGATAGCAGTCGGCTGAAGAGGTAATAATACCAGGTTGATAAGCCTTATCTCTTGATAAGCTTGGTTCTTCAGACAGGTACAGCTCTTGTGTGATAAGGAATCTTTATCTCTGATAGGTGATCTGTGATAGGGCCACAGAAACACTCCTCCCAAACAGCGTCATGGAAACCTTGGCCATGACTGACCGCTATATTGAAACTATATATTTATAAGCAACAATTTTGCTTATGGTTCCTTTGCTGGCAATCTGCCTGTGCGTACAGCCTTAATGATCGAAGCAAACTTAGCAAGTGAGCATTTCTTAGCCTGCCTTGGGACTAGAGATGTCACTGATATTTGCAGTATATGAATATTCCTTACGTCTTAGGTCCTGATGTATTATGAATCGAGCATCCTTTCAGCACATAAGCTTTCTTCCCGGGATTGGAACGCAACATGTAAGAAGAGCCTTGTAGCAGGATCAGGCCAAAGCCACATTCCAGTCCACCATCTTGTTCTTTCTAGGGCTGAACAACTACCCATGGAAAGCCCAACAGCGCTTTATTTATTTCACTTAACAAAATGTATATTCCGCTCCATTGTACAAAGAAACCAAACCAAACTACCGCATGTATGGCATTGAAAGAAAATATAATGAAAATGATATATAGATGGTATTTGACTCCAACTAAATTAGCGAAAATGTATAGAATGAGAAATGAGAGTTGTTGCAGATGCAATGTTAAAGATCAGGACTTTTATCATATGTGGTTAAAGTATTTTGGGATACTGTTTTATACATAATTTTTATTGGAATTTTATTTACAACATAACATAACCCCCCCACCCCCCAATACACAATACACCCTCATTAAACGTGAACATAACATACAGTGAGCATAACATACAACAATACAAACAAGATATCCTGTATCTGGCCTCCTTATTTACTTCTTATAAGCTGTTTCCTTTATGAATAATTATTAAGATTTTTCTAATTATAACTTAAATATCCAGAAAGTCTCCTGCAGACATTAATCAAAACAAGTCCAGGTATGTATTTTAGGGCACTGTTTTGTGACGTATTCTCTGCATTTTCCCCAAGCTTTTTGAAACTCTTGTAAACCACAGAGCCTAGGACTTGCCAATCAGAAGGTTGGCAGTTCGAATCCCCGCGACAGGGTGAGCTCCCGTTGCTCGGTCCCTGCTCCTGCCAACCTCGCAGTTCGAAAGCACGTCAAGGTGCAAGCAGAGAAATAGGTACCGCTCTGGCGGGAAGGTAAACAGCGTTTCCGTGTGCTGCTCTGGTTCTCCAGAAGCGGCTTATTCATGCCGGCCACATGACCCGGAAGTTGTACGCTGGCTCCCTCGGCCAGTAAAGCGAGATGAGTGCCGCAACCCCAGAGTCGGCCATGAATGGACCTAATGTTCAGGGGTCCCTTTACCTTTACTGTATAAATACCATCTAGTGTGATGGTATATATAGTGAATTTTTAAAAAAAGTTTAGATACACGTTCCCAAAGAAACCAAAAGCATTCCTGTTGTGAATAGTAGGAAGAGAAATATCTAGACTAGATCAAAATTCGTTTATGTATGCCACAACAGCAGCTGGAATTTTGCTTGTTACCAACTATAGAAGAATCGCAGATGAAGCTGATGGAATTTGCAGAACTGGCAAAGCTGACTGGTGAATCTGGAGTTCCAGAGAGAATGGACTAAATTTGTATCATATTTAGAGAATCATTGTAAACACACAAAGACACTAGCAGGACTGAGATAAGACTCACAACGTTTAATTAAGGAACATCCTATTCGAGATAAAACTAGACAATATAGTTTGATATAGGATGTTGAAATTAAAAATGCGGGGAAATAAATTTGACATAAGAAAACCAGAAGAAGGAGGGAGGGAAGTCGAGCACAGCACAGGTTACGAGGTTGCTATATCAATGTATTATATAATCGTTAAAAGTTGTAAAAATCAATAAAAAATTATATATAAAAAAGAAAGAAACCGAACAAAACTCTAAGTGGGTTGCAAAAAGATAAAAATAAAACATTAAAGTTCTCAATTAAAAAATCAGTTAAAACTATTTTGATTATTTAACAAAACTATTTTATTTATTTATAGGGTATTTTAATTATTTTTACAAAATGATTTTATCTCTTTAAAAAGCCCCAAAATGATTCCCAGCAACTTGTTTAAAACAGTGGCGGTAGAACAAAGACATTGCGATGAGTAGCTCCACGAATTTGTCTAATCTATGTTTAAAGGCATCTAAGTTGGTGGTCAACTCTACTTTTTGTGTTAGTGAATTCTCTCTAGTTTAAGAATGTGCAGCTTCACTGCATGGACCCAAGTTCCAGTATTAGGAGGGCAAGAGAGAAACTTCACCTTCTTCACACGATGCCTAATTTTGCACCATGATTCCCCCTTGGATGAGTTCTGCTCATGAATTTCTGGCATTCAGGCTAGCCAGGCTGCTTTGTTACTTATAAGACAATATATGCCCTTATTTCTCAGTGGATTTCTGATTGGCTCCCAGTATGTTTCTGAGCACAATTCAAAGTGTTGGTGCTGACCTTGAAAGCCCTAAATTGCCTCGATCCTGTATACCTGAAGGAGTGTCTCCACCTCCATCATTCAGCCCGGACACTGAGGTCCAGAGCTGAGGGCCTTCTGGCAGTTCCCTCATTGCGAGAAGAGAAGTTACAGGGAACCAGGCAGAGGGCCTTCTCGGTAGTGGCGCCCATCCTGTGGAATGCCCTCCCTTCAGATGTGAAGGAAACAAGCAGCTATCTTATCTTTAAAAGACATCTGAAGGCAGCCCTGTTTAGGGAAGTTTTTAATATTTAATGCTGTATTGTTTTTAACATTTGATTGGGAGCCGCCCAGAGTGGCTGGGGAAACTCAGCCAGATGGGCAGGGTATAGATAATAAATTATTATTATTATTATTATTATTATTATTATTATTATTATTATTATTATTATTATTATTTCCAGACATCTCTCCACCATGGCTGGTGCTACGGAGAAGTGAACGATACCACAGTTGCTGGGAGTAAAATACAGCGGTGGAATTACACTACAAGCCAGGTGAGAACTCTCAACAAACGGGTGAGCTTTTCTGACAATTCTCAAAGAAAACTATTCATTTCAGCCATTTCTAAGCGTACATAAAAATTACAAAAAAGCAGAGTGGGTAAAAATAAGGCAAGTTCCATAAGATGCCTTCTGGAATAGAAAGGTTATTTTCAAGCAATGGGATTTCAACAGGGAGGGGACCCATCTGATCTCATTTGAGAGAGAGTTCAACAAAGTCACTCACGTTACTGAAAACTTGACAAGCCATGCACCTGAGCCATGGAAGACTACAAACAGCGACTCCCTTGAAGATCTCAGTGACTGGGCAGGGACATAAGGAACCAGGCAACCCTCACGGTATCCCAGAGTCATGTTATTAAAGGCCTTATATATTAATATGAGAACCTTGAACATCCTGCCTCCCAGCTTCTATGTATTCCCTAGGACTCAGCTACATTAGCAAAGAAACAGCGATTTGAATGCGCTATAAACATGCAACACCAGATGGCGCCAGAGAGAAGGAATTTTTTTAAACGCAATTTTCCATAGGGATTTTTTTCTTTTGTTAAAACAATCTAATTTCTGACTTATTTATAGTGGTTTTTCCTCTGTGTTCAGATCCACCCCTCGTATGACCTCTGCATCGATAATGCTGAAGGTGTAATTAGTCTGCTCAAACAGTAGGTGGAGCTATATCAAGCTTACTTGTTTCTCTTTCTCTGCCCAGTGGCGTAGCGTGGGTTGTCAGCACCCGGGGCAAGGCAAGTAATTTGCGCCCCCTAACCCGTGGATTTTAGCACCCAAGTGCGAGCGAGCGCCCCCCCATGTTGCACCCTTGGCACTCCCCACGCTATGCCACTGTTCCAACGTTCAGCTTCACTGGATGCCCACGAGTTATATTGTACAGAGAGAGGGATAAAAACTTTCCTCTCTGTCCACTCTCTCCTTGCCATGCCTTAGTTTTGCAGGCTTCTCTCCTGTCGCCTCTTGCTTGCCTTTTCTCTAAACTAAAAACAAACCCAATGCTGCCGCCTTCCCTCAGGGCACCGGCTCCATCCCCTTGCTTAGATTCCCTCTACCAAAGCTGAAAGCAGCCTGAAGTTCCTCCTGATCGTGAATGGGAAACAGCTGGCCAAGCTGGCGGCCTGCCAGGGAAGGGATCTCTTCCTAACCTGCTCCACGGAGCCCGTTCCTTGCAAGCGCTCCCTGTCCCTCGGATGGCGAGCGCCTTTGGAAACGCGGAGCCGGCGAGCAGCCCCCCCCGCCCCTTCCCAAGCTAATCCTTTTAAAACCGAAAGCCCCTTAACCCGCTGGCGAGAGGCTTAGCCGGGCCTCGCCCGCCCACCGGCTTCCTCTCGGAGGTTTTTGGGGAGCGCAGGGCGCGGCGAGGCCCGGCGGCGCGTCAGGGTGCGGAGGCTGCCCGTGCCGGCCAGGCGTCGGTGGCGGCGTCGGCGCTGCTGCAGCGGCTGCTCCTCCTGCGAGCAGTGAGTGGAGCCCAGCCGCAGCGGCGCAAGGCTGGCGGTGGCTGCGGGGAGCCCGGCGGAGGAAGGAACTTGTCCCTTCCCTCTGGACTTGCGCCCCCCCAGATGTTGCGCCCGGTGCGGCCGGCACCCTTGGCACCCCCCACGCTACGCCACTGTCTCTGCCTAAGCTTGTTTCACTTTCCCTGTGCCAGGGAGTATTGGGAAGCCTTGACTTGCTCATTGGCTGTAGAAGCTGCAGGAATGTTAATGTAGGGAGGAAGACTGGAGCAGGTGGGACAGGAGCAGAAGAAGCAACCTTGAACTGAGTCAGGGCATTGGTCCACCTGGCTCAGGTACTTCCATAGTGAGCAACAGGTGTAGGAACTTCCCAGGCTTGGCTGGAGATGCCACAGATGGAGATTGGCACATCCTGCATGAAAAGCAGATGTTCTACGACTGAGCAACGCCCCTTTCCAGTGCCGGATTTAGGTTTGATCAGGCCCTAAGCTTCTGAAGGTAATGGGGCCCTTTAGATGTCCAGCTGTCCTTTGTCACCAACAAATTGTCACTGTTTTTTGTGTTGACTATATGCTATATGGTAATTTATGGATCTAATAGGGATCTAAAGCCATTTGTACATGTTGCCCTGCCACCAGTCCATGCAGAATGTAGGCACCCTATATATAGAAATGAGCAAACCAGTGATATTTTAGGGAGCAGGCTAGCAGGCAGAGCCCATTACTTACATCATAGGAGTCTACACAACACAAAACACAAAACAAATAAAATAAAACCTACATACAGTGGTACCTCGGTTTACAGACGCTTCAGGTTACAGACTTCGCTAACCCAGAAATAGTACCTCGGGTTAAGAACTTTGCTTCAGGATGAGAACAGAAATTGCGCGGTGTCGGCAGCAGGAGGCCCCATTAGCTAAAGTGGTACCTCAGGTTAAGAACAGTTTCAGGTTAAGAACGGACTTCCAGAACAAATTAAGTACGTAACCAGAGGTACCACTGTATTTGTTTTTTATCTTACATTATGGAAATGTACATCCAGTCCCCCCCTTTAATTTTTTTGGGGGGCCCCAAGAGAGTGGGGCCCTAAGCTATAGCTTGTTTAGCTTATACGTAAATCCGACACTGCCCTTTCCCCTACCACACCAATGCCACAGTTTCATGTGGGCCTGGTGGTTGTGCACCAGTGCGGGATCCAGCCACATGGAGGAAGCAGGGATCTTGCCCCCGAGTCAGCTCTAGAAATCTGTGGAGATGATCCGAGCTGTACATGGAAAGAAGTCATGGTTCACAGACTGGGTCCTCCAGTAGAATTCCCATTCCAGATCTATCTCTCCCTCTCCTTCTCCCTCTCCCCCCACCCCCCCTCTCTCTCCTTTTATCCACAGCCAGACTCTAATTGCTGGCCCTTCTCTAGCCTTTGGATCAGCACTCAGCAACTCTTGGCCCAATGCCTAAAGAGAACCCTATACGGTGGTGCCCCGCAAGACGAATGCCTTGCAAGACGGAAAACTTGCTAGACGAAAGAGTTTTCCGTTTTGGAGGTGCTTCGCAAAACGAATTTCCTATGGGCTTGCTTTGCAAGACGACAATGTCTTGCGAGTTCCTGCGGGTTTTTTTCCTCCCCCCCCTTTTCTAAGCCGCTAAGCCGCTTATCAGCTGATCCGATCAGCAGATAAACCACTAAAAGCCGCTAAAAGCCTCTAAAAGCCGCTAATAGTGCTAATAGCGCTAATCCGCTAATCCTTCAATGGGCTTGCTTCGCAAGATGAAAAAACCGCTAGATGAAGAGAATCACAGAATGGATTCTTTTCGTCTTGCGAGGCACCACTGTAGAAGGAACAAGCCACTCTCCTCTTTTTAGAAAGGAAGCCAGCTATAGAGAAAGGTGATTGTGACAACATTCTGCATTCATGTCGCTGGGCATTTACCTTCCTTGTCTTTTGGCCTCTGTTGAAATTTCAACTGTGTTGAGATATTTGCAGTGCTTTTAGTCCATTGTTGTTGTTGTTTCCTTGTAGGAAAATAGGAAGCTGCCTGAGTCAGACCAATGGTCTGTCTAACACAGTATTGTCTGCACCAGAGGTAGTCAACAGGTTGCCCTCCAGATGCTGCTGAACTACAAATCCCAGCATCCCTGGCTGCGCTGACTGCGGCTGATGGGAACTGGAGCCTCTCAACAATGGGAGAGCACCATGCTCTGATTGGGAGTAGCTCTCCAGGGTTTCAAACAGCCCTATCTGGAGGTGCTGACGATTGAATCAGGAACTTTTTGGATGTGCAATAGAAGCTTTAACACTGAGTGTACGGATGGTATTTAACTCCTAGTAAATTAGAAAAAAATGTACAAAACATGCTCAAATGTATGCTGGAAATGTAAGGAAAAAAGAAGGCACCTTCTATCATATGTGGTGGAATTGTAAGGTAGTACAGTGGACGCCTGAAAGTAGTACAGAGGGACGCAGGTGACGCTGTGGGTTAAACCACAGAGCCTAGGACTTGCTGATCAGTAGGTCGGCGGTTCGAGCTCCTGCCAACCTAGCAGTTCAAAAGCACGTCAAAGTGCAAGTAGATAAATAGGTACCACTCCGGCGGGAAGGTAAACGGCATTTCCGTGTGCTGCTCTGGTTCGCCAGAAGCAGCTTAGTCATGCTGGCCACATGACCCGGAAGCTGTACGCCGGCTCCCTCGGCCAATAAAGCGAGATGAGCACCACAATCCCAGAGTCAGTCACGACTGGACCTAATGGTCAGGGGTCCCTTTACCTTTATGTAGGCCTCTTCAGTTATTCTATGAACCTATGGACTCGGGCTTATAGAGGGAGATTATATATTTATTATGAAGTTTTAAAATATATAATCCACCTTTTCGTCCTGACCACAGGGCAATCTTTGTCAAATGAAGCTATTACAGATGGTCAAAACGATAAAAAGAAGAGGTAAGTATTACTAGTGGGAACACCTTGAAAGATGGCATCAACTTGCTGATTATATGCATATTTAACTGACCACCTTCCATTAATTGTAAGGTCTGAAAGAACCCCTGTACACAGGAGTCTCACGGTGTGACTGGAAACTCAGAATAGAGAAGAGCCCCACTAAGTCGAGCATAGGATAGAGACGGGAGGAGAAATTCAATTCACTTTGCATTTGAAAGCAAAACTTACTCAATTTACACAAGGCATCCTTTGAAATTCTCCAAATTTTGCAATGCAGTTCTGCAGCCAAGTAAATAACAAAAATGCAAATGGTAATGGTAATGGTAATAATAATAATAATAATAATAATAATAATAATAATAATAATAATAATAATTTATACCCCGCCCTCCCCGGCCAGGGCCGGGCTCAGGGTCGCTAAGACCAGTAAAATTACACCAGTAAAATTACAGTAAAAACATAATAGGAAAAGAAAAAACCAATTGAAAATACAGGTTAATCATATGAGTAGTTTAAGCTGATGTTAAATGACTAAGTACTAACGGCAGCAATTTATTACCAATCTGACTAGGTTGCCCCAGCCATTCATACAGGAATGCGTTGTTTGAGGGGCAACTGAATTTCAAAACATGTCTACATGCAATATTGCATGCAAACATGTATACAGCGGACCCTCAGCTTACATTACCCTCAGGTAACGTTAACTTTGGGTTGTGAAAGCGGCAAACCCAGAAGTATTTTTCTGGGTTTCGCCGCTCGCGCATGCGCAGAAGCGCTCTACGCGCCGCAGAAGCTCTAAACAGTGCCGTGCGCATGCAGAGAAGTGGTCCTCCAGTTGCAAATCCTGTGGGATGCGGCCGGACCTCCGGAACAGTTCATGTTCACAATCGGAGGTACCACTGTATTGGGGAAACTTTGCTTTCAAACACTGATGAAGTCCCACGAGGGATTGTGAAAACAGAACCCACAAACTTGATGTGGAAATGTGGAGAAACAGAGAAACCGGAATCGAGAGATTCACCCATTCCTAGCGGAGAGCCCCCTCTACATCGACAGTTTCCAGTCATAATAATAATAATAATAATAATAATAATAATAATAATAATAATAATAATAATAATATATTATTTATACCCTGCCCATCTGACTGGGCTTCCCCAGCCACTCTGGGTGGCTTCCAACAAAATATTAAAATACCATAATACATCAAACATTGAAAGCTTCCCTAAACAGGGCTGCCTTCAGATGTCTTCTAAAAGTCTGGTAGTAGTTGTTCTCTTTGACACCTGATGGGGGGGCATTCCACAGGGCGGGTGCCACTATCGAGAAGGCCCTCTGCCTGGTTCCCTGTAACTTAGCTTCTCGCAGTGATGGAACCGCCAGAAGGCCCTCGGTGCTGGACCTCAATGTCTGGGTAGAACGATGGGAGTGGAGACGCTCCTTCAGATATATCAGACCGAGGCCGTTTAGGGCTTTCAAGGTCAGCACCAACTGTGCTCAGAAATGTACTGGGAGCCAATGTAGGTCTTTCAAGACCGGTGTTATGTGATCTGGGCGGCCGCTCCCAGTCACCAGTCTAGCTGCCGCATTCTGGATTAGTTGTAGTTTCCGGGTCACCTTCAAAGGTAGCCCCACGTAGAGCGCAATGCGTGAATGCAATATATGTTGGGGTGTGTGATTCTCTTCCCCTCCTTCTGTCCCCACACATTCTTATAATGTCTGCAATGATCTACACTCACTCAAAGTGTAAGAGAAAGCTTGGAATGCAAACTCTAGTCTAGCACACAACTTTCCTTCGCAACTAATTTGAAGATGTGTTGCGCGTTGCTTTTTTTCCGGGTGCAGTTGACCAGGATCGAAACGAAGGGGTCTTGCAGAAATCGGTGCCAGAGTGGGTAGCGGTGGCAATTAAAGGAAGGCGGTGAAGGGGTGGAAGGGGGAGAGGGAAGGACAGCAAGGGAAGCAACCAACTTGGCTGCTTGCCCAGGGGAGCTGCTGGTCCCTTCGTGTGAGTAGGTAAAGGGCAAGTTTGTATGGCTGTTTTTAAGCAATTTTAATTGGTTCAGTTTTGAGAACTTTGACTTCAAACACGGCGCTTGGGAAGTTTGGGTTTCTTTAATTTGCTGCTGCAATTTTAGCGTGACTTAATTTGCATCAGACTGCTCAACTACACTTAATTTGCTGCCATAACTTTGATTATGAAATGCTGTGTTGTGTTTCCCCTCACCCAACCCGCTTTCTTCTTGAGCTGCTTAGCTCTCCAAAACGCTCCTCCCAGGCCCCCACAAAGGTCAGTACTAACTGATGCAGAAGGAGATGGCTTCAAACAAACAAATAAACAAACAATCAAACTTGTTAACTCCAGAGCAGAGCTTGGAACCAAACTTGCAGAGTGGAAACCTCCGTTTGCTGATTGAAGAAGAAGAAGAAGAAGAAGAAGAAGAAGAAGAAGAAGAGAAGAGTTTGGATTTGATATCCCGCTTTATCACTCCCCTTCAGGAGTCTCAAAGCGGCTAACATTCTCCTTTCCCTTCCTCCCCCACAACAAACACTCTGTGAGGTGAGTGGGGCTGAGAGACTTCAGAGAAGTGTGACTGGCCCAAGGTCACCCAGCAGCTGCATGTGGAGGAGCAGGGAATCGAACCCGGTTCACCAGATTACGAGTCTACCACTCTTAACCACTACACCACACTGGCCTTTCCTTGCAGGAAGAAAAGCAGAAGGTGTGGTGTAGGAGAGGCACTGTGCTATCCTGTGTAAAAAATAGTGATGTTAAATCCTCGAGAATAATCTTTTGGAGAATATTCTCGATTAATGAGGTGTGCGTGCATTTAAAGCAGCTGCGTAGACGACACACGGAATTTACAGTTTGTGGAGAATATTCTCCAGAGAATTTTCTCACCTCACATCACAAGTAACAATAGAGCATTCCTTCTCAGAGCGCAGGGCCTGGAAAATATGGACGCTTGGGAAAGACTGTGGCCCTTGCTTGACTATCACTAGATTTGGGTAGGTTCCCAGAATCTGAAACCAATTCATTGTGGTTCTGGATCTCAGCTGCTAAGTATCACAAGCAAGGAGAGAGCTGTTGCATTCAAGAACTGCTCGTGGGCTTCCCCCAAAGCACCTGGTAGACCATTGTAGGGAAAATAATGTTGCAGCAGATGAACCTTTGACCAGTTCCAGCAGGCCTCAAGTTTTTACGTCCGAAACCCCATTGGGAGCACAGAACTAGACCTCAAGATCTTTGCTATCCCGGTCATTATTTCTGGAACAGTCTCCGGAGAGGGCGAGAGAGGTATTTTTTTTAAAAAAAATACAAAACAAAAACACCTCTTTTTTAAGGAACAAAAGGGAAAGATTCTGACTGCTGAGGCAATTTAATTAGATTTAAGGCTAATTAAATTCATTTCTCCCCCCTTCATATTAACCATGTTCACAAATATTACTGCGTCTCATTAGATTTCGTTCTTCCATCCTTACCGAACAATATTCACTGGTAGTTTCAGCTTGCAATAAGTTCATTATGAAGATAAGGTGGAATTAGTGTAGGAAGCTCAGCTGGTTGAAGGGGTCTGTGCTTTAATTACTGCAGAGGGTGTGCATATTAATTACAACACAAGTGATATTTACTGTACCTCAGGAACATATGACAGGGTAAAGATACTGACAGCACTAGCTAATAAACTCGGTATGATAATGAGGGAGAAAAGACCATAAAAATAGAAGGAAATAAAATTATTCATAAAGTATATTGATCCCAAAGTAAAGACATTAAGCTCTGGTGAAGGGCAACAACAGAGAGGCTCCTCACTTTATCAAACAAATAACCAAAGGAGAAAAATGTTAGCAGAGAGACAGATTGTCATTATACCGGTCACGTGAGCTCGCTCCAGAGAACGCCAAAGAAGCAGTAAAAATAAGTTTCGGTTAAAAGAAAAAAGCAACCCTTAAAAATCCAGCCGTTAATAGAGACATCTCCTGTGCCAGTGTGGGTCAGAGGAATTGCTCTAAATCAGACACCCCCTTCAAGTGCTCTAGACTATGTTTCCCATCGGCTGCACCCAATATGGCCCATGTCCTAGGTGTTAGAATTCCTGCTCCATGATTGAGGTCATGGGATTGTTGTCTATCACATGACGGTACATGTTTTGACTCCACAAAGTGGGAAGTGACGAAGACAGGATGTTTGTGTTACTGTGTTCCATGAAGTGGGACTATCGTCCTTTGTTCTTTTTCTCTTTGCTGTCTGATGCTAGAGAGAGAGGGAGCCAGGTTGCAGTGCTCTGTGTGTGTTTATATGTAAATAAAGTAGATTAGCCAAAATTCTGAGTTGCTGAGGTCTGTCACGCAAGATGCGCAAACACTGCGGATCCCTAAGTGTGCCGGTGTCGGTTGGCATTGGTCGCTGTGATGTTCAGGCTGAAGAAAGATTATGAAGCTCCCGAACGATTGCCCAGGAGGGAGGGAACATGCCAGTTGGGCATGTGTCTCTGCCAGGGTCCTACTCGAGTGTAGACTGAACTCCTGACACTAGGGTGGCACTCTGGTCTAAATCACCGCGCCTCTTTGCCTTGCCGATTGTAAAGGCCGGCATTTCGAATTCGTGCAATGCGGCGAGCTTCGCCCCAGCTCCTGCTAACCTAGTAGCACACCAGTGCAAGTAGATAAATAGGTACCGCTGCAGCAGGGAGGTAGACGGTGTTTTCATGCGCTCTGGCACTCATCACAATGTTCTGTGCACCAGAAGCGGTTTAGTCATGCTGGCCACACGACCTGGAAAAGCTGTCTGCAGACAAACGCTGACTCCCTTGGCCTGAAAGTGAAAATGAGTGCCGCACCCTATAGTCAAATTTGACTGGACTTAACCATCCAGGGGTCCTTTACCTTTGCCTTACCTAGGGTGATGGGAAATAAAGTTCAAAAACTTTAAAGACTGTCTCTAGGCAAATCTAAAAAAATGTAGTACAGTGGTGCCCCGCAAGACGAAATTAATTCGTTCCACAATTTTTGTTGTCTAACGAATTTTTCGTCTTGCGAAGCACGAAATCCCATAGGAATGCATTGAAAATCAATTAATGCGTTCCTATGGTCAAAAAAAGTCCAAACAAAGCCAAATTTGGTACAACAACAGTTTATTAACTGCTCTTTAAAGTCACACATACTGTAAAGAGCAGTTCAAAAATTTAAGGGAAAATAAATTAACTTTATAAACAAAACATGTCTTTGTTTTTAGTCAAAGAAAAAAAGTCGCGAGACGTTTTCGTCTTGCGAAGCAAGCCCATAGGGGAAATTCGTCTTGCGAGGCAAATCGCGAACGGAAAAACCTTTCGTCTAGCGAGTTTTTTGTCTTGCGAGGCATTCGTCTTGCGGGGCACCACTGTATAAACACCAACAATTGGGAAACACTTGCCTGCGAGCGCTCCAATTGGAGAACAATAATTATTTTTCCTGTACATCCTTTGACCTGTGTGTGTGGATTGGAGCTATTTAGTGAGGCTTCATGATATATAGATTGATAACCAATCTTCTTTTGTAAATCAGATGATGGAGCAACTATTTTTTTTAATCAATTGATGGACCTAATTAAAGGACATTTTTAAAAAATGAGGGGAAATTATTTAGTATTTATCACATTTTTCTCATCTCCGTATTTTCTTCATTTATTCCAAAAGTAGTCAACCTGGTGTTCAGCCATCTCTGATCATCGAACCTGCTGATTGGGATTGTTATTAATATTAGTGCTTGCTTCCTGCAAAATTTTAAATACATACAGAATAATATAAAACTAGAAAAAGAAAATGTTACAATAAGAACTGTACATAAATCCAGTAAATCAGCAGCAAAAAACGGCGGTAGCAAAAGGTGTCCTTGACTAGCATAATAAACCATCAAAAACATAATAATAATAATAATAATAATAATAATAATAATAATAATAATAATAATAATTTATTATTTATACCCCGCCCATCTGGCTGGGTTTCCCCAGCCACTCTGGGCGGCTTCCAAAAGAATATTAAAATACTATGGTAAAATACTATCTCTAACCTAGGGTTAGAGATACAGTTTTACCTGGAGCTGAAAGGACAGCAAGCATGATGCCCGGTGGGCCTTACAGGGGAAAGCATTGATGACCAGGCGGCAACAGCCCCAGTCCCCAGGGATCACAAGAAAGGAATAAAGACTCTGACAACGTGTTATTAAAATTAGGCCACAATTTTATTAAACTTCCGAATGTAGGAAGACCTTGGTTTGGCCTTAGGCATGTATCCCTCCCAGTCCCCCAGCCGGGGGGAACTGGGGAACATCAGGGTAAATGGGATATGGGGGTGCTGTGTGAGACGTAAGTATAGCAGGCAGCCAAGCCCATACCCCCACACACAGGTAGTTCACTGACAACCTTTCAGTGTATGGCCAGTGACACCCATATATATAAGCCCTTTAAGAGGAGGACCCTGGAATCACCGCCACAGGGGGGTGAGTCACCACTTCAGCCCCCCCCCCCCATATAGGGAAGAAAAGACTAAAGGATTCCACCCAAGGGCATAACCGCCCAAGTTGTGACGAATTGCTACGGGGAAGACAAAACCTGCCAATGCAGGAAAATTTCTTCCCGGTCCTTCAACAGCAACCAAAGACCATAGCAGCGCCCACTAAACAGGAAGAAAAAGTTAACCTGCAAACAAGAAAACATTAAACCAAGGGAGGATAGGGAGGGTGAATCTCCAGAGCCGACTGCCTGGCTGTTGTCGGCTCCACCCCCTTTTTATAAATGGGGCTGGCCCCACCTCCCAGCAAGAAACTTGATTACTGAGGTTGGGCGTGAACCTCCAAATAATAACACTGAGAAGCAAGCCAGCCCCCTTTTCTAGTAAGTTCCCTAGGAACTGTAGCCCCGCGCGCGATCCCGCAAAGGGCACCCACAATGTAAAGTGTGAGTGCTCATTGCACAAGTGGGGAGCCACAACTGAAAAGGCTCTCTCCTTTGTCGCCACCCTCCATACCTTCCTCAAAGGGAGCGTCCAGAGGAGCGCCTCAGGTAAGGCTCCTGTAATGTTGGTATTGGGAGAGAAGTTCTGAAAGTTGTCAGAAGTTGGAGTCCAACAATGTCCGGAAGGTACATTGGCTCCTCCTGATTTACTGTCCCGTGGGCTCACTCTGACCAGAGTTGCAAATTCAGGCTCAGTTTGGAGAATTTCTGCTTGGGGGAAATGCAATATATTATATTATTATATTATATTATATTATATTATATTATATTATATTATATTATATTATATTATATTATATTATATTATATTATATTATATTATATTATATTATATTATATTATATTATATTATATTATATTATATTATATTATATTATATTATATTATATTATTTTTAAAAATAGCAGAAAAAATAATATACAAAAATCTAGGGGAGAGATAGCCACTTAAGGTGAGAAAGGTAAATAAACAGCCGAGTAAATTTGTGCTGCCTGCAAGAACGAAGACAAGGGATTGCCACGAAGTCCAGGAAGACTTCTGCATACTGGAAGCGCTGCAGAGAAAATGGAATTCAATATTAGCATTCGAACTCTTTTGATGTTAATTAATTATAACCTCTCAGGAACAAGGTCTAGGAAGTTGGATGGTCAACTCAATTAAAATTCCTGCTAGATGTGCACCAGTGGACAGATGAAATGCGTGTGCGCGCGAGAGAGAGAGGGTATTATATATTTGAAATGCATTGTAATGGCATTATACAAATCGGAATCAATGGCACACCCTCAACCTTGAGAACCGCTGGCGTTCTCTTGTAGTCACGTTGTGTCAAAGACGCAAGCAGAGATAGAAATAGTCCAGCGAAGGGCAAAAGGAATTTATTAGAGGCATGGGAAGGTCTTTTACTCAAGGAGACATTCGGCATGGTTGGCTTGCTATTGAAGGGAAAGCAGGAGAAGACAAAAGGGACACAGTATCACAGGCAGACTCATGTGGTACGGCCTTGGATGGAAAGTACCATTTCAGGTTGAACCATCTACGGCGGAGGAAAGTTCATGTGCAGAGACTCCTCAGCCCTTAGGAGTTGGCTTCTATGCTTGGCAAGGTCTCAGCCCATTGGCAGTGCCTAGTTGTGGCCTGCCCTGTCCTTCCTAATTTAATCGCTGTATTTTTCGCTCCATAAGAGGAACTTTTTTCCTCCTAAAATGTAAGGGGAAATGTCTGTGCGTCTTATGGAGTGAATGCGTGGTCCCTAGAGCCGAATTGCCCAGGGGCGAAAAGCAGATCATGCTGTTGTTTTTTTAGAAAGTGGGTGTTGAAACAAAGCCGCTGATCGGCAAGCGATCGGGAGGGAGATAAGGCTGCTGGTAAAGGAGGCTGCCAGGGGACTGGGGGAGGTAAAGACAGCAAACTTGCAAGGAGAGGAGACAGGAATACTTAAACAAGCAATGAGGAGAGAAATTAGAAGAAAAGGAGGAGCAAAAAACTGCTCCAGTTAAGGAAAAGACACTAAGGCAAACAAGAGGGAAGGGGGTGTTGAAAGTAAACAGCTGATCGGCAAGCGATCGGAGGGAGATAAGGGAGGCTAGCAATAAAGGAGGCTGCCTGGGAGGGAGGAGGTAAAAGCCCATGGATCCTCAGGATTTTTGCATTGTGTCACCCCAAATTCACCATCAGCTATGTGATCGCATGTCCATGGCTACAGCCTGCACCAAAAAATCACACATCCACTGTTTCGTGGGGCCACAATGGCACAAAAACGTGGTTACAAAGCACGGATCTACACGGATCCTCAGGATCTTTGCATTGGGCTACCCCAAACTCGCCATCAAATCACATATC
Source organism: Podarcis vaucheri (assembly GCF_965113315.1). Classification (NCBI taxonomy): domain Eukaryota; kingdom Metazoa; phylum Chordata; class Lepidosauria; order Squamata; family Lacertidae; genus Podarcis; species Podarcis vaucheri. The sequence continues at coordinate 11,500,162 of NC_138761.1, forward strand.
ATGTCTGTGGCCACGGCATGAGCCACAAAAATCATACATCCACTGTTTCGTTCAGAATATTTTTTTTCTTGTTTTCCTCCTCTAAAAACTAGGCACGTCTTATTGTCAGGTGCGTCTTATGGAGCGAAAAATATGGTAATTAAAGAAACAAACACCACAGTTGTTCTTCCTGCTTTCCCTCATCCTGCCTTTCCTCATCCATAAAACTCCCCATGGGTTGTTGGCCGGATCCAGCAGGCCTTGTCTTACATTTGGAAGCTAACCTTGGAAACATTTTCCTCACCAGGCAGAGGGTTTTCTCGGCAGTGGCACCCTCCCTGTGGAAAGCCCATCTCAGATGTTAAGGAGAATGTTTCTCCACAAGCTTACTAACTGAAAACTAGGAGTCTTGGTTGACCACAAACTTGACATGAGCCAACAGTGTGACGCGGCAGCTAAAAAAGCCAATGCAATTCTGGGCTGCATCAATAGGAGTATAGCATCTAGATCAAGGGAAGTAATAGTGCCACTGTATTCTGCTCTGGTCAGACCTCACCTGGAGTACTGTGTCCAGTTCTGGGCACCACAGTTCAAGAAGGACACTGACAAACTGGAACGTGTCCAGAGGAGGGCAACCAAAATGGTCAAAGGCCTGGAAACGATGCCTTATGAGGAACGGCTAAGGGAGCTGGGCATGTTTAGCCTGGAGAAGAGGAGGTTAAGGGGTGATAGGATAGTCATGTTCAAATATATAAAAGGATGTCACATAGAGGAGGGAGAAAGGTTGTTTTCTGCTGCTCCAGAGAAGCGGACACGGAGCAATGGATCCAAACTACAAGAAAGAAGATTCCACCTAAACATTAGGAAGAACTTCCTGACAGTAAGAGCTGTTCGACAGTGGAATTTGCTGCCAAGGAGTGTGGTGGAGTCTCCTACTTTGGAGGTCTTTAAGCAGAGGCTTGACAACCATATGTCAGGAGTGCTCTGATGGTGTTTCCTGCTTGGCAGGGGGTTGGACTCGATGGCCCTTGTGGTCTCTTCCAACTCTATGATTCTATGAAAACAGATAACCGGAAATATGTATTATTAGGGACCATTTAGGGGTGGAGGGAAGTCAAGATATAAATCAGGGAGTCAAGCCAGAAGTAGCAAAAGGAGATATTATTAAAATACAAGATGTCAATAAGATGGCTTGAATTCCTTCTATAAGATGTGTATTTGAGAGTATTTTTCTTTTAGTTTTTCTTTTCTTTATCTTTTTTCTTTCTTTTTTGTTTGTATATGTACTATGAATGCGTACATGTAATATGTATATGGCTAAATTAATCAAATGCAAAAAGTAGAAAAAGCAAAACAACAACAACAAAACAACAACCCAGATCTTCAGGAGATAAAGAACTACACAACTTTTAGAAGACAGCACTGTTTCAGGGAGTTTTTAATGTTTGACGTCTTATGTTTCTATGTGTGCTGGAATCTGCCCAGAGTTGCTGGGGGAACCCGGCCAGATGGGTGGGGTATTATTACAGCGGACGCTCGGGTTGCGAACGTGATCTGTGCGGGATGCACGTTCACAACCCACAGCGTTCACAACCTGCGTCTGCGCATGCGCGGGTTGCGATTCGGTGCTTCTGCGCATACGCAAAGCTTGATTTAGCGCTTCTGTGCATGCGTGACTGCCGAAACCCAGAAGTAACCTGTTCTGGTTCCAGGTTTCGGCAGTCCGCAACCCAAAAAAACACAACCTGAAGTGGACGCAACCTGAGGTATGACTGTATTATTCTTATTCTTATTCTTATGTCAACACCTGCCATCCAAACTCCTTCTGGCTTCACCAGGCTTGAGGATCAGAGCTTCGGCCTGGACTTCTCAGGCTGGTTACAGGCGATCCTGTCCCTTGAGACTCGTGGGGCTTCTCTGGAGTAAAATGGCTTGGGAAAGATCACAGCTCTGCTGTGGGCACGGCAGCTTCCAGAGGCACCATTCGCCCTCGCTGAAATGCTAAGTGCTATCATTACTTTGCAGGCTGCACATTAGAAGCCATTCACCAGCTGGGGTGCGGAAACGCATGCCCCCCCCAGCATTCTATTGCACAATTAGGTACATTATGGGGGTTGTTGTGGGGGTGGGAGATGGTGTGCTTTTTTGCTGAAACATCCAGCATTGGCTACAGTCGCAAACAAGACACTGTTCAACATGAATCATTCATAGGTTTCTTGTGTGGCAATTTCTATGTTAATTGCATATTGATAATTTTTTATTTTTTTTAAAAAAAAAATCTGCTAATGATTCCCTATGTAAAGAAATTCTGCTTAATTTTCTTTGGTGCCTGGGCTTCAATTAGTTTAAGATTGTGCCCTTTGTTTTCATATTTGGCACTCTGACAGCCCGGGAGCCGCTCATCATAATTTGGAAGACTGAACCAGAACTACTACTAATATTCCTCTTTATTCTCGCAGCGCAGGGACTACAGGAAGATCAGAATCAATACAGAATGTTGCCATTAAAACGCACGCACAAATCAATGTCCCTACCCACCCCTCCGTTCCCAAAAAAATATTATGGTATTGTTTTAGTATAAGTATTCCTGCAAAGGTGGAAATTAGACTCGCCACTGAAATCATTTTTCGAATGCATGTGGATTGAATGAGATGAGCTGAACTTGTCTTATAAAATTCTCCTCTAATGGTTTTGGTTGTGGCTCTTCTCCAGATAGCCTCCACATTCTGATATCGGTATCATCCTTGTTTATCTTGGAAGGTTGTATGTATGGCCTGATGAGGTACTGAAGAGTTAAGGGCAGAAGAGAACCAGTGTGGTGTAATAGTTAGAGTGTTGGACTAGGACCTGGGAGACCAGGGTTCGAATCCCCACTCAGCCATACGTAAAGCTTGCTGGGTGACTTTGGGCCAGTCACAGTCTCTTAGTTTAACCTACCTCACAGAGTTGTTGTGAAGATGAAATGGAGAGAAGGAAAACTGTGTACACCACCTTGGGATCCTTGGTAGTTAAAGGTGGTATAGAAAATAAAATAAAATAAAATAAATGCAGCCAATGGGTTTTCTTTTTTTTATAAATAATTTTTATTAACAGGCCAATCACATCACATTATCACATTGATGCCAAATTTTAAATTTTGTTGGGGATACCCATACATCAAGCTCAGCTCGAGTCCAAAACAGCATCGCTTATCTTACTGCATTAATTAGACAGTTCTCTCCAGTTTGATTCAGAAAGTCCTTTGTTACTTCTTTTCTCTTCTTGTTGTTATCATAAATTCCTTTCTTTGCGATCTCTGATGATTTTCACAAGCAGGTTAACAGCTGGCATTCTATGTGGATTTTGTACTTTTCCAAAAATCATATCGATCTGGGACAGCCTATGTACAACGCTTCCATAAACAAAGTTAATCTCCGATCTGTCCTTTATTTTTCTCAGGCTTACCAAATAACAAATGAGTCTGGGAGTTCTGTCAGGTCAAACTTACATTCCAACATTCCTTCTCTTTCATACAATCCTGATTCTCCTCCCCCAGTCCTTCTTCCTCGGTAAACCTGTCATGGTGAGACGCCATTTTTTAACTGCGTCATAAAAATTTTCTTCCTTTCTCACCGTTCTGCCGTCTTTTTTCCTTATACTCCCTCCCACATAGTTCTTAAAGTCCTGCCTGTGATTCATAGAAACGTGACGATCTTGTTTCTATCTGGGGTGAAGGGTAGAAACAAGAGCAGTGCACGGAAACGCAGTTTACCTTCCCGCCGGAGTGGTACCTATTTATCTACTTGCACTTTGACGTGCTTTCGAACTGCTAGGTTGGCAGGAGCAGGGACCAAGCAATGGGAGCTCACCCCATCGCGGGGATTCAAACCACCCCCCCTTCATTCCAAACATACAGTCTCCTTATGGTGATTCATCAGAAGATTTACTTATCCATCCGTCACTCCTGGTCGCAGAGATCCATTAATCAGCAGTCTTATCTTCGAGCTTTACTTGATGTATGTGCTTTCAGCTTCGTTTCCAATCGTATGTTTCCAATTATAATTCCAGCTGAAGCAACCAGCACGCGCTGATTGGAATCGGCGTTAGGAAGATCTGACTTCACCGAGGGCCTTTTGCCAAGTGTTCGGCACCCCCATCACTCGTTTCAGGGGGTGCATTGTGAACACCTCTAGCAGGGCAGTTCTCCCCCACATCCTGGGGGAGCAAAAGGAAGGCTGCATACTTCCCATAGCAGCCCCTTAGTACCTCGTATGGGTCAGAGAGATGTTATTGTCGGCCATCTTCCAACGCGCCACCTGGTGGCCCCCGCAGCCAATGGGTTTTCAGTCCTGCCTGGATGCTCTCCAACCCAAACAGAAAGCACTGAAGATCTAGAAATGCTGTAGCAAATTGTCATTAAGCTGACCCGTAACCTGAAATTTAAAAGTTTTCTTTATTTTAATTTTAACGGTTTTGGAAGTATATGTTTCTCTTTATCACAAAACGTTAATTTGTTAAGAGACCCCATAGTCTATTGAGACTGGGGTAAGGATCTGAAGGAGTCAGAATTTTATTTCATTTTGCTTGAGCTGCTAATATTTGTATCTAGCCATCTAGTCTAAATATTCGCACCCTGGAACATCAGCCTAGAATTACAACCTCCATGCTGGATATTATGGTCTCTCTCTCTCTCTCTCTCTCTCTCTCTCTCTCTCTCACACACACACACACACTTTTCTTTTGATATCCAAATTCTTCAAATCTTTTCCAGAAAGGTGGGCTTTGTTTATTAATTAATAGAATGGGAAAATTAAGCACAATATATATTTCTTTTTAACAAGTCCCCCCCACCCCATCAGTGTTTAAGTAATTAATCTCCACCTCTCGATGGAAAAGACGCAAGTATTTAAGAGGTTGTATAATTGAGCTACATTTTTCTCTTTTTGTTCTCTGCTGTAATTATCATAAATAAAAAAATAAACAAGTTGCTAGAATCTTAAACCTCAGGGTTTTCTGCTTGTTCTATTATGTATCTAGAGAAGGTCAAATGCCACGGTTTGTAAGATGATTTTGTGCAAAATGTATCTGGGAGAAAGCCTCCACACCCGGCCCTGCCGGTCACTGAATCTTATCTCCCTCCTGCCTATGACTTGCAGAAGATGTTACATTGTTCGGAACATCAGTGTTTGGCACTTGTCTGGCCCAATGCTTGCTCGTCACCATCCTGCTGTCAACACGACACTGTGTACATGTTAGCAGCAGTATATTACTGTTGTCAAAAGGGCCATGCTGTCATGTTGCCGTTTAGACGTCAAAGATCTGGGTGGTGATGTTTGGCTAGAGCAATTCCGCTCAGCTCTGGGAACTGGAATACTGAAAAGTTAAGTCAGGCTTACTGTAAGATTAAAATACCAGAAAGCAAACTGGTAATGGCCAGAGTCTCAGGGCCTAATTCTGCACCCTTCATCAACCTAGGTGCTGTGGTTTCAACACACATGTATGGTATGTTTAGTGGCGTTCTTATAAAGTATAACTGTTTAATTGACACTGAAATGGAGAATGCCTAAATGTGTATTACTGAAGGTTTTAACATGGGGAGATTCCATTGGACAGTGTTTCCCAACCTTTTTTGGGCAAAGGCACACTTGTTTCATGAAAAAAATCTCGAGGCACACCACCATTACAGCCCCGTGACGTCAGCGTGCAGCGTCACGCCGGGAGGGACATGAATTGCTAGCAAATTACATGATCACCTCCTTGAGGGCTGGCTCATCTTCTCCGAAGGCAGAACCCCATTAATTAACAGCACAGACTCACACCATAGCCAAGATGAGGGGGGAAAACCTCAGTCATGCACAGTCATGCACATGTGGGGGCTAAATGAGGACGAAGACCGGGCAGAGAGCAGGGTTCAAATCACCCCACTTGGCCAGGACAATCCCTGGGTGCTCCCTTAGGCCACTCTCCTGACCCACCTCGCAGGGCTGTTGTTGCGAGGATAACACGGGGAGAACCACACGCGCCCCCGGGAGCTCCTTGGAGGAGAAAGCGGGCGATGAATGCAATGCACGAAATATATGAGAGGCGACCAGGTTTTGCAGGTGAGGGGCCCCCGCCAGCCTCCGCTTCCAACACCCGGCGCAACGACGCCAAAGTTTTCCCCCGGGCTCGGCTCGGGGAGCAGCGCTGCCCCCCGCTCCCCTTCGCCCCCCCGGCTCTCTCTGCCGCCCACTGGGGACCCCCCTCACCTGCCAAGTCCGAAGCGCCGGTGGAAGTTGCATGCATGCATGCAGGGCGCTGCGTTGCCATTGCATTGCACTGCACTCCATGCAACGCCTGCACGCATGCATTGCCTTGCACGCCCGCCAAGGGGTCTCCCCGCGGTCCGATGCGTCCCCTCCGGCGCGGATGCAACATTGCAAAAATAACCCCCCCCCGACGCAGCTCTACCTGGGGGGCAGCCTCCGCCTCCACCGCTCCGCCTCCGCGGGGATCCCCGGGCTCCATCCTGCCGCCCGATCTCCGCGGGGGCGCAGGCAGGCTGCGCAGGGTCTGCGCGGAAGAGCCCCTGCCCGCCCACCCGCCGCCGCTGCGCTCATTCCATGGCCGGGAGAAGAGCGCTTCAAACAAAACGCCCGGCCCGCCAGGCCACGCTGGGAAACGTAGTTCGCGCACCCCGCGCGGGCGCGGAGCCCAAGGGCGAGGGGACTACGGATCCCGGCAGCCCCCGCACCGGGGACAGAGGGGGAGAGGCCGGGTGCAGGGATGGAGGGACGGGTGGGCGAGCGAGTGAGTGAGTGGCAGGCACCAAGCCTTGGCCGAGAGCCAGGAAGGGCCTCCCCGGAGGAGGAGGAGGAGGGAGGCGCAGAGCGGGAGGGAGGGAGGGAACCCCAGGGGTCATCTAGTGACGGCGCCCCAATCGAAAATTTGACTTTTAAAAAAAAATCTTTCAATTTTTTTAATTTTTCCCGCGGCACACCAGGCAACATCTCGCGGCACACTAGTGTGCCACGGAACAGTGGTTGGGAAACACTGCATTGGAGTATACTAAATGGTCTCTGAACTGCTTGATAACTGTCAACGTTTTCTGCTTAGCTAACACTGGAGTGTTTAACCTTAGATCAGGTGACAAAGGTATTTGGTTGCAAATCTGCATTTTGTTCTCAGGCTCTGTGAGAGTAAGTAAGTTGACTCTTTAGGAGCACACAGTCTCAGGCTGTAACGAAGGCTGCAATGGGGGAGAGACAGAGTTATGATTTCAATCCTCTTTAAAGTTATTTCTAAGATGATGCTGAACCTGTGCTGGATATGCACAAGATATTGAATTATTTTTTGGGTGTATCGTTTTTGCTTTTGGTTCTGTTTTGAATAAAGTTATGCAAATAAAGCTTTAATTAAACTTATGGGCCTTAACAATGTTTTATTTCAAAAAAGGAGTCATAGATCATAGAATTGTAGAGTTGGAAGGGACCACAAAGGTCATCTAGTCCAACCCCCTGCAGTGCAAGAATCTTTTGCCCACTGTTAGGGCTGCCATACATAGCTTGAATGTGCCCTTCCAAAATGGCGTCCATGTGGAATTTCCAAGAAGTGGCTAAAAGTGGTCACTCAAATCAGAAGTGTTGTTTTTTGGGCGTTTTACCTTAAAAAGGAACTAGTACAAGTTAGGAAGGATATTAACGAACAAATTATCCTCTCCTGCTTCCCTGAACATTCCCACATTTATTACCCCCTTCCCATGAAGGGGAGGGGTTATCTCTTGGGGGTATATCACATCATTTGTATGCAGAAGATCTCAGGTTCAATCCTAGGTATCTGTCAGGGGCTGGACTGACGAGGAATGGTACTTGCTAAGAATTCTTCTTGTTTATCTGCTTATTGGCTGCCACTGTGGGAGGGATCAGATTCTCTGAAGCCAGACAGCATCTCCACTTAAAATATATCAGGCAGCAGGTAGAATCATAGAGAGTTGGAAGTGACTATGAAGATCATTTAGTTCAACCCCTTGCGATGCAGGAATCTTTCACCCAATGCGGGGCTCGAACCCATAACCCTGAGACATATACTGTTATGTGACAGACAAAAATCCCATGACTGCAATCATGGAGCAGGAATTCTAACAGTCAGATGGAAGATGGAGCACACTTGTTTTCTCCTGCTCAGGAGGATAGGACTTGAACCAACAGCTTCAGATCACAAGAAAGGAGATTCCAAACAAACATTATGAAGAACCTTCTGATGGTAAGAGCTGTCTCGTGCTCTACCAACTGAGTTATCCCTCATGGTGAGGTGGTGGGAAACAGCACTGATCAAAGACCTGGAGACCTGCTGACAAAATAATTTCCTCCACAACATACATAAACTGCCTATGAGCCTCTAAATTTTCAGGATTGTTTTTGTTTTGTCTGTGAAAGTGCTCTCTAGTTCCAACCCAGAGCCCAAGAAACCTTCTTTGCCATCTCAGACAGGCGGCAAAGCAAAGTTAACCAAACTTTGACAGGGCTGCTATTCATGGTCGATTGCTTTCGTAGCTCGGCAGGTCGCAGGTTCTCAAGACCTGCTGTAAATCATCGCTACATCCATGTATTAATAAACAAACCCTGATGCTCCCAATTAGTCATTAGTTTTGGCATTGTTTTGGCATCAGCACCTACAATCTGTCAATTTGTTATGGATCCTTCTGTGGAACCTGCACATTAAATTCTTGAAAGGAGCCAATAATAATGCTTGCCAGCTTCTCTCCCTCCACCAAGGAGAAATAAGTTATTGTTTCAACACATCATTTGGGTTAGTCCTACAATGCCACAATGTGAATGTTGTGTTATACTATTTTGGGGTTAAAAAAAAAAAAGCTGGTTCTTTCTAGTGGCCTCTAACTTCTATCCCTCCCAACCCTGTCTTCATTCTAGAGGTCAGTGTGATGACATCTTCCAGACCTTTTGACAATTAATAATAATAATAATAATAATAATAATAATAATAATAATAATAATAATAATATTTATTTGTATCCTGCCCATCTGGCTGGGTTTCCCCAGCCACTCTGGGCAGCTTCCAACAAAAGATTTAAAATACATTAAAATGTCAGACATTAAAAACTTCCCTGAACAGGGCTGCCTTCAGATATCTTTTAAACATCAGATAGTTGTTTATCTCTTTGACATCTGGTGGGAGGGTGTTCCACGGGGACTTATCTGACTTGTAGAAAGTGTGTGGAGGTAATGAGGACAGAGTTACCTGTAAGGAGGACTTGCTCAGAGTAGTGTCCTTATCGTCGAGATGTGGACCTAAAGCATCATCTCTGAGGTTTAATCAAGATCCTTGGACAATCCTTTGTCACTCTGAGTCCGGGAGTCAGATGGAAGATGGAGCACCCTTGTTTTCTCCTGCTCTGGTGGGTAGGACTTGAACCAACAGCTTCAAATCACAAGAAAGGAGATTCCAAGCAAACCTTCTGAAGAACCTTCTGATGGTAAGAGCTGTTCAATAGTGGAATGGACTTCCTTGGGTGGTGGTGGACTCTCCTTCATGGGAGGTTTTTAAGCAGAGGTTGGATGGCCATCTGTCATGGATGCTTCAGTTGAGATTCTTGCAGAGCAGAAAGGAATATCGGAAGCTGCCTTACATTGAGTCAGATCATTGGGCCATCTTGTTCAGTATTGTCAGACCGGTTGTGGTGCTCCAGGATTTCAGGTAACAACACAGCTTGTGCATGTCAGGGCTTCAACCTGGGACCTTTTGCCTGCCAAACATGTGTTCCACTGCACTGTAAGGTAAAGGGACCCCTGACCGTTAGGTCCAGTCGTGGCCGACTCTGGGTTTGCGGCGCTCATATCGCTTTATTAGCTGAGGGAGCTGGCATACAGCTTCCAGGTCATGTGGCCAGCATGACTAAGCCACTTCTGGCAAACCAGAGCAGTGCATGGAAACGCCGTTTACCTTCCCGCCGGAGTGGTACCTATTTATCTACTTGCACTTTGACATGCTTTCGAACTGCTAGGTTGGCAGGAGCAGGGACCGAGCAACAGGAGCTCACCCTGTCGCAGGGATTCGAACCACCGACCTTCTGATCAGCAAGTCCTAGGCTCTGTGGTTTAACCCACAGCGCCACCCACGTCCCTCCACCACACTGTACGATGACCCTAATAGGAGGGTGAGCTTTGGCTGTGTGTTTGCTTGGCAGCTCCTCCCACAAATACCTGGCAAGTTGAAAGCAAAATTTAAGATGATCCACAATCTTGTAAAGGCAGTTTCGCAAATGGGTTTCCCTGACCCATAAGATCCATTGCTGTTTGTAGTTGTCTGAGTTTGCTGAATCCTTTGATTGTATCCCAAGGTACAGCAAGTCACAGTCCCACTTGTGCGATGGGACTACCTCTTCCCTTCCTCCCATGTTTTCTTAATTCTGTTCTAGAGCTTCTCCCAACCCTCTGGAGCAAATGTGAGCATGGGGATGAAGATGTGTGGAGGAAGCCCTGTTGCTCAAGTAGAAATCATTGCCTTGATGGGATGCATTCCTCAGATACTATATGTTTGCCCTGTTCATTTTTTTATTCCTGCATATGCATTTATATTGCTCTTTAACTGGCTTTATGTCATATTTTTGTTTTAATGACATTGCTTATTGTTTTTAAGTTGCATACCTCTTTAAAAATTTTAAAATATTAACCAGTTTAAAATGAATACAACCCCTCCATCTCCTCTTCTGATTACTATTATTATCAGCATCAATATTATATAGGACGACCACATACACATGCTGGTTTTCAGAGTTCTATAAGCAAAAAAAATAGGGACGTGGGTGGCGCTGTGGTCTAAACCATTGAGCCTTTTGGGCTTGCTGATCTGAAGGTTGGCGCTTTGAATCCCTGTGATGGGGGGAGTTCCTGTTGCTCGGTCCCTGCTCCTGCCAACCTAGCAGTTCGAAAGAACACCAAAAAGTGCAAGTAGATTAATAGGTACCGCTCTGGCAGGAAGGTAAACAGCGTTTCTGTGCGCTGCTCTACTGTCGGTGTTCTGTTGTGCCAGAAGCGGCTTAGACATGCTGGCCACAAGACCCGCAAAAACTGTCTGTGGACAAACGCCACCTCCCTCAGCCTGTAAAGCGAGATGACCACCGTAACCCCAGAGTCGTCTGCAACTGGACTTAACTGTCAGGGGTCCTTTAAAGGTAAAGGGACCCTGACCATTAGGTTCAGTCATGGCCGACTCTGGGGTTGCGGCGCTCATCTCGCTTTATTGGCTGAGGGAGACGGTGTACAGCTTCCGGGTCATGTGGCCAGCATGACTAAGCCGCTTCTGGCGAACCACAGCAGTGCATGGAAACGCCGTTTACCTTCCCGCTGGAGCGGTACCTATTTATCTACTTGCACTTTGATGTGCTTCCGAACTGCTAGGTTGGCAGCAGCAGAGACTGAACAGCGGGAGCTCACCCTGTCACGGGGATTTGAACCGCCCACCTTCTGATCGGCAAGCCCTAGGCTCTGTGGTTTAACCCACAGCGCCACCCACGTCCCTTTACCTTTATAAGCAAAAAAGACAGGTCCCCTCAACATTTCGATGGTATATAGCAAGGACCTATATTTTGACTGTAGGGAAAACTACAGAAGGTAGAAATGGGAGGGCAACTAGCAACAAATGTGAGCAAATGCGCACATGCATTCCTTGTACACATGTACATGGACAGTATTCTGTTTGGAATAATTCTCATGCACTTCCACTGATCACACAAAGCCTTCCCTTTCAACATCTCCTGAAAATAGTACTCCAGCTTTCAACTGGTTATTCTCTTTCCGAGTCCATCATGGTTTAAGAGACAGTTCTATGGATGCATTTCATCCTGGTCTTTCAGAAAACTCTGTGCCATTTGCTATGTCAGGAAACCTGCCCTAAATCTTCTCCCTCCTCCCACATGAGACTGGGAAGCGTTCTGTGACTTTGAGATTCTTTAAACTGTCAAAGGTGATCGCCATTGTGTGCCTTTGCAGCTATGATTAATAAAAATAGCATTAATGGCCAGCCAAAGAAGGACCGAGCCATTTCTCTCTCCTGTTATCTTTCTGTCGCCTTTTGTCACCTGACTTCCGAAGACCACCTTCTGTTACAAAAGAGCACCGTGACATTTTCAAAACATGCGGTCCCTTGAGCCTGGAACCTAACGCAGACAAGAAAGCTCAGCTTGGTGCCAACGTGGCTTTGTAAATTGCAGGCTTCTATTTTTTTATTATTATTTAAAAGGCGAGAAAGAAAGAAAGCAGGACTACAAGAGCAGCTCATGGCACCCTTCAAAATGTTTTCACTACACTTAAGGATTCAGTACTGCAAAGGTTTTATGTGGGTTCTCTGTCTCGGGCTCTTTGGTTCCTCAGCATTCAAAAGGGCACCTGTCTGCTGATTTGGAGCTCGTTGATCCTCTCCTCCAAAAATAACCTTTTACTGACATTTTAGTAACCACCCAGATTCAGAGCAATTGCTGAACGCCTTGTAGGACTGGGGCTGCCAAAGGGCCTTAGGTTCCTCAGGGGGTGGAGCCTGTGAGTGAAAGGGAGGTGCCTGGAAAACCAGGAGGCAGAGCCTATTGTCATTTGGTAAAAGCCTCATTGGACTTGTTATTGTTGTTTAGTCATTTAGTCGTGTCTGACTCTTTGTGACCGCATGGACCAGAGCATGCCAGGCACTCCTGTCTTCCACTGCCTGACGCTTTTGGGTCAAACTCGTGTTGGTTGGAGAACACTGTCCAACCATCTCATCCTCTGTCGGCCCCTTCTCCTTGTGCCCTCAATCTTTCCCAACATCAGGGTCTTTTCTCATGATGTGGTCCTCACCTTTTACTCAGCTCTCACCTGTGGCTCTTAGAAGGTGCCAACATGCAACAGAGGCCACATCCCAGGAAACTTCTTCGACTGGCTGGCTAAAGAAGGTGAGGATAGCCGATGGGCCTCAACCCCTCAGTGAGTTAGGGACTTCACTGCATGTGAAGACAGACTCCAACGGATTGAATAGACAAGACCAAGAGTGGGTCCAACGGTCAAGAAGGTGGTTTCTGCACATGGTGTAGAGCAGGGATGTCCAAGTTCCAAGAGACTGTGATCAACTCCCACTATAAAAACACTGGCAGTGATCTACCCATTGGATTGTCCAAAGTTGTTGAGCGTTGTGTGTTTTTTTTTGGGGGGGGGATCCACCAGAAGAAGAAGAAGAAGAAGAAGAAGAAGAAGAAGAAGAAGAAGAAGAAGAGTTTGGATTTGATATCCCGCTTTATCACTACCCGAAGGAGTCTCAAAGCGGCTAACATTCTCCTTTCCCTTCCTCCCCCACAACAAACACTCTGTGGGGTGAGTGGGGCTGAGAGACTTCACAGAAGTGTGACTGGCCCAAGGTCACCCAGCAGCTGCATGTGGAGGAGACGGGAAGTGAACCCGGTTCCCCTGATTACAAGTCCACTCTTCTTAACCACTACACCACACTGGCTCCCAGGATCGAGTACGAATGCCCCGTGATCAACCAGTAGACTGCAATTGACCAGTTAGACATCCCTGCTGTAGAGGGAAGTGAGGAGCCGATGGGGCTTGTCAACCTGGTAAGGTGACCCATCTTGGAGAGGGAAAACTCTGATTTCTAAGCAAGGGACATGTTTTTTGCTTTGTCCTGGCTGCTTTGCACAGGAAACCTCCTTGTGTACTGCTGTATCGGAACAAATGTCAACCCACAGAAAACCCAACTGACATTGGTTCCGGTTCAGTGGTTTTTCGGATTCACGGGTTTTCCTGGAGAAAGTGGCAGGACAAAAGGAAGCTTCTCATATCTATACTATACCCAGAAGTCCCAGGACAAACAGAATTGTGGCTGAGCCATTGGTTGGGTGACATGCAATTCTGCTTTGGGGGCCCTAAATTGGCAACACTCAGAACTCACTTGATAGGACCCACTGAAGCACTTACGTTTTGGTTAAAACGAGTCAATTCAACTCCAGACATTCCTTTTTTTACCTTTTGGGGGGAATAGCTCTCCATCGGTCTCAATCCTTCTTGTGCAAATTATTTGTTCATCCATTTAAACAATTTATAAATCACTGAAGCCCACTGCTTTCAAGCAGTATGCAATAAGGTTACAGAAGAGATGCAAAGGAGAAAAGTAGCTGAAATTAACCATAAGATGAAAAAAAGCTTCCTTGAAATGTCTTATGAAATAAAATAAAAATGTTGTAGAGAGGTCACTGGGGATACTATTTTAGCCCTGTGGATGTTGGCTTGTGGTGTTTCACAAAGGTCACAGATCCTACATCTGAAGCCACTGGGAGAGATCAGTTGTTTTAGTTCTGGAGTGATGTTCCATCTTCACTCAAGTCTATTTTTCAGTTACTAAGCATTTGGGAGCTGCTGTCTGTGCCCTGAATCGAAGACTAGAGGCTCTGGTCAGGTGGATGACACCAAGCAGATTGAACTTGAATCCAGGCAAGTCAGAGGTGATATGTGTGACTTCAAATGGACATCTTTTGAACAAGCGGAATTTGATTCAAGGTGCACTGTCACAAAGTCTACCGTTCACTGGGATGAAGTTGAGCAAAACACTTACAGTTCTCCGGGCTGTTGCATTTTCACTCCAGTTTGCTTCCTGTTGCAACTCAGCAAACGGATAATAGCCAATTAAGAGCATTGGAGATGGATGCGGGTGGCGCTGTGGGTTAAACCACAGAGCCTAGGGCTTGCCGACTGGAAGGTCGGCAGTTCGAATCCCTGTGACGGGGTGAGCTCCCGTTGCTCGGTCCCAGGTGAATCAACTGAATCAGCTCGGCTCAGTTGAATCAACATGTTTTTAACTGTCATGTCCTGTTTGCGGACTTCCCATAGGCTCTGGTCAGCCATTGTGAGAACAGAATGCCATACTTGCCGAGTGTCCTGGGAAAAAACTGGACAGCCTGTTTTTTCTGTTTGAGATAGCGGTGGCCATTTTGGGCACCACAATCTCATGGTCTCACCCTGCCCCCAATCACTTGGGGGGGGGTTTGAGATCATGACATGGGTCCCGTGACTCGCCTGGGAGTGTGTCCAGGAAGACATGTGTCCTGGTTTTTATCTGAAAAAGTTGGATGGTATGGCCTTGGTTCAGTGTACCTGAAGGTATACTGATTTGATCCCAGAATGTCCCTATTTCACCTGCCAGTGCCACCACTGTCGAGCTTGGGGATGAGGATGCAGCGGCAGCAGTGAGAGCACCCAAGGAATATCCCACTGCCTCTCCATGGCTGCCACTGCTGGTCTCCTCCCTTGGGCTGCTCGTGGCGGCTTCTGGAGAGTATTTAAAGACCTTTAAAGCCCTAAACGGCCTCGGTCCAGTAGACCTGAAGTAGCGTCTCCATCCCCATCGTTGTGCCTGGGCACTGAGGTCTAGCGCTGAGGGCCTTCTGGCAGTTCCCTCATTGCAAGAAGCCAAGTTACAGGGAACCAGGCAGAGGGCCTTCTCGGTAGTGGCACCCGCCCTGTGGAACGCCCTCCCACCAGATCTCAAAGAGAACAACAACTACCAGACTTTTAGAAGACATCTGAAGGCAGCTCTGTTTAGGGAAGCTTTTAATGTTTAATAGACTATTGTATTTTAATACTTTGCTGGAAGCAGTCCAGAGTGACTGTGGAAACCCAGCCAGATGGGCGGGGTATAAATAATAAATTATAATATTATTATTATGCCAATCAGACTGTGGCCTGATCCAGCAGATCCTTCTTGCGTTGAGAGCGTTTGACACATCCCTTATAGCTCCAGTTCTGCCCTACATACAGGTCACTGCTGCCTCTCCTCTTCCTCCTTTTGTGTTAAATCTGCCCTTGCTCAGTTGGTTAGAGTGTGGTGCTCATAATAACGCCAAGGTTGCAGGTTCGTTCCCCGTAGGAGATAGCTGCATATTCTTGGACTAGATGACTTGCAGGGCCCCTTTCCAACTCTAGAATTCCATGATTCTCTAGCCACTGCTAGTTCCTGCTCTCGTTAGATGGGCAGGCAAGCTGTGTCCTCAGGCACGAAAGCCAGCTGTTGGAACAGACTGGCAAGCCTCCCACTTCCCTTCCAAAATGCTGTCTTCAAGATTGACTCTATTATCTCGATGGCTCCACGACATGCCCCAGGGTTGTACAGGCCAAGGAGCAAACAAATCAATATCCTGCAGTCGCTCGCCCCTTATTGCTCCTCCGTTGCTGTGCTGCTTGGGGGCTACCCATAACCTCGAAAACTGCCTGGTGGCCAGAAAGGGGGGAGAAGGGGAGGGGAAAGGAGAATCGAAAGGGTTATCCGCTCCTCGTGCTGGAAGCCGGGCAATAACGTTCCATGCAGTCAAATGAAAATATGACTTTTTGGCAGGGAATGGGCATTATAATGTAAAACCCCATATGCCGTTATACAGTATGCTGCAATCTGTTTTACTGCCGCCTCTATTCTAACGAGTGAATACTGCCAATAAAGCAATTGAAGATAACACTAATTGCTTATTTCTGTGATCCATAATTTTTATGGTCTCCTTATAGCTCTTCAGTCAAATAGTTGTGGGGATTGGTTTTTTGGCTCTCCCCCCCCCTTTGCCTTTTTAAGACCTAGAACTTGGCTGTTCTGCAACGCTGGTGGCTCACAATCTGCCCTGAGTTGAAGAGGTTGCCCCTTGTTTGGTTAAAGGCTGCAGCTCAGCAGTTGAGTCACCTGCCTTGTGCCTAGAGAGCTCCGGGTTCAATCCCCGATATACCGTATTTTTCGCTCTATAAGACGCACCAGACCACAAGACGCACCTAGTTTTTGGAGGAGGAAAACAAGAAAAAAAATATTCTGAATCTCAGAAGCCAGAACAGCCAGAGTGAAAGCAGCAATCCCTCCTGCTGTTCTGGCTTCTGGGATAGCTGCGCAGCCCGCATTCGCTCCATAAGACGCACACACACATTTCCCCTTACTTTTTAGGAGGGGAAAAGTGAGTCTTATGGAGCAAAAAATACAGTGTTTATATGCCACAATGAACTGTGCTCAATCTCACAGTGTAAGTTTTCCATGGTCTTGAGTCCATTTGGTTAGATACAGGACTGGTTCCAGATTTCATGCACTTAGCTTCCAACTCACACCCACCCACCCCCAGCTGCCATGTTCCTACATCATCGCGCGTGTCCACAGGATTTTATTTTTTAGAGGGGGAGACGAAAGAAAGTAAAACACCGAAAGCCTAGCTTCTCACAAAACAGCGAGAAGAATAGCGGCTGCACATTTTGCCTCAGGTTCTACAAATGCTAGAGCAACAGCAGCCGACACGTTCTTTGCTTACGACAATATTTTATTCTCTTGCTAATTATGCTGCTTTAAATGTGCATTTTATATTTGACTTCCTTTAGCAATGTTTCCTTTTGAAACGTTTCAGATAATTCCTTTCGTTAGCTTTGCTGCGTGGAATGCGCCTTCCGCAGTCGACCTCCTTTGCGATGTTCTATTTTGAAATCTTTAAGATAATATTTTAGTTCCCTGTCAATTGCGTTGCTTTGTATGTATACGCCAGATTTTACTTTCTTCAGTAATGCTATATTCCGGGTGGTTTTATTTGATGTTTCAATGTGTTGTTAACTGCTTCGAGATCTTTCTCCTTAAACATAGAAAGCGGTATAGTAATGCAATGAATACTAATAATATTAGTAATAGAAACTGAGCCATTTTTTAAAAAAAATGAAAGCTGAGAATCTGGGGGCGATGGTGCACTTGGGGAGTGGGGCTGCACACTTTTGCTCTTCTGGGGGGGCATGCAGACAAGGCTGTTCATCACCTCCAGATGAATATTGGGACTAATCTACACTGGTGAGTTATAACGTTAAAAGTGTGTTATAAAAATGTGACACCAGAGGGCGCTGTAGAGCAGCAATCTTTTGCCAATGGAAATTTGCATTGGGAGCAATATTTTTTTAAATAGCACTTTCTTAAAACAGCACTTTCCAGATCAGTGTAGATCCAAGTCTGGATTGTGCACCATTTCAGACTGATTCAGGTTAACCCCGGATTTGGTTCTTGCAGATATTACTATTACAGGATTCCCCCCCCCCTCAGCGGAACAATCCTTATTTTCTTTGAATTTTGAAGCTGCGGGTCGAAATTAATTCCATGAAAACATGTTCATTTAGGATTTACGTTCTGTATAGCTTCCTAAGGAGTCATACTAAGCAGCCAGTATGGTGTCGTGGCTAAGAGCGGTAGACTCATAATCTGGTGAACCGGGTTCGCGTCTCCGCTCCTCCACATGCAGCTGCTGGGTGACCTTGGGCTAGTCACACTTCTCTGAAGTCTCTCAGCCCCACTCACCTCACAAAGTGTTTGTTGTGGGGGAGGAAGGGAAAGGGGAGCCACTTTGAGACTCCTTTGGGTAGTGATAAAGCAGGATATCAAATCCAAACTCCTCCTCCTCCTCCTCCTCTTCTTCTTCTTCTTTGTGGGATAGCTCGTTCAGTAGAGCATGAGACTCTTAATCTCAAGGTTGTGGGTTCGAGCCTCACAGTGGGCAAAAAGATTCCTGCATTCTTTTTCTTTGGCGATCACTCAAAGCCAAGTAAGATTGTCTTCCATAAACACAGTTTTTAAACAATGAGTCTGTAAGTGACTGTGGAGGCCAATTCTGGACCCACACATCCTTCCACAGTGGGGACATTGGTTTCTGGGTGGGAGTTGATCACGGTGTGGATTTGCCAAGCGTTCCTTCCTCTTAGCACGTTTCTCCCTTGCGTCCTGTGGGGGGGTTGGACTAGACGGCCCTCCTGGTTCCTTCTAACTCTACAATCTATGAATCAGGTGGAGTCTTGCAGCGGTCCCATCAATTTTTTCCTGAGGAGCCCCCTCCCCAACCCACCATATATTGTCAGTTCCAATGCAATGTTTTCCTTCTACGTATAGGAAACACCCCAAAGCAACTCCTATGGCTGGCGGAGAACGTTACATTGGTAAGTCTAAGGTTTCCTTTCTTTCACCCTAGATTTTATCTGTATTTTTATTATTATTGTGAAGAGGGGAGTGGGGCGGGATGAGATCACCGCTTTGCGAATTGTTACGTTTTCAAGGTTACTTAGGCAATTGTCGTTTTAATATGGGAGAAAGTTTTCTGACCTCTTCTTCCAAAGAGCAAGAGCAAGAGACAGGCAGATAGAGATCTAATGTGGCATTATATTACGACAACATAAAACCGCACATTTCGAAAGCGAAGAAAGGCCAAAGCACAGATGGTTAAATCCAAGCAAATGATCAGAGAGAGAGAGAGAGAGAGATGGAATAAGAGAGTGGGGGAGAGATTGCGTTGCAGTTATTGCTCTGCCGTATCAGCTTTTGTAGGTCTGCATCTGAATTTGAAATTCAAATAAGGCTTCTTTAGATACACATAAGGCAAGACTTCTTCTTTCTTTTAATGAACAAGAGTGTTGAGAACAGGACGTACAAGCCGAATGAGAAAGTCTGAACTCTTCGTTTGATTGCTGTGCTAATGATCTTCAGAGAAAATCGAAAAGAGAGCATCTTTCCACAGTTTGTTCTAGAAGAGCCTTAGGAAAGGGTGTCCCAAGGCTGAATTTATAAGTCTGTACAATAAGCATCAGGGTAAGGGTGGCGCTGTGGGTTAAACCACAGAGCCTAGGACTTGGCGATCAGAAGGTCGGCGGTTCGAATCCCTGCGACGGGGTGAGCTCCCATTGCTCGGTCCCTGCCCCTGCCAACCTAGCAGTTCAAAAGCACGTCAAAGTGCAAGTAGATAAATAGGTGCCACTCCGGCGGGAAGGTAAACGGCATTTCTGTGCGCTGCTCTGGTTCTCCAGAAGCAGCTTAGTCATGCTGGCCACATGACCCGGAAGCTGTACACCGGCTCCCTTGGCCTATAGAGCAAGATGAGCGCATAACCCCAGAGTTGGCCACAACTGGATCTAATGGTCAGGGGTCCCTTTACCTTTAATGGGGGGGAGGCGGAGATTCCAGGTGGGGGTTCAATATGGAGGCTTACAGCAACTTCGCAACTCATCAGACTTTATGCAGTAACGCATTACAGAGCGGCATTCAAAGAGTCTGTGAGAGCTTCCATTAGATCGCAAGCTATATAGGAAAAATATGTCCTCTTGGCTGTTTCATCATCTTCCCAACCACCTTCTGCCACCGCATCACACCACCATACAATCACAGTCCTTGAAAACAGTCACTCAACCCATTTCTTTCTTTTTGACTATACATATAGAGCCCTCCTTGCAGCTTATCTGCAGTATAGCAGTCAGTGCTGTGTCCCTCCTAAACTGATCTTACCAGTTTTGTGGTCAGGCTGGACTCTTGTGTATGTGAGACTGGCCTGGCCGAGAATGGTTTTCACAGAATTCCTACCTCTGGCCAAGGCGATGCCATGCAGATATTGTCGAATTCCTCTCTCCCGTGGGCTGATGATCAGGAAAGATGGAAGCTGCAGAGGATGAAAGTGAGCCACATCTTCTAAGGGTTTTCTTCTGCCGACCCACCAAAGGAAGAGGGGATCCAGTAGAGAGGTGCTTATGGCTTCCATAGGATCTTCAAATTTGTTTTGGGTGACCCAAAGTGGGGGGAACAGCTTGCTAACTTATCAGCTGTACTTACGGATGAAGGTCATCACCGCCAAATCTTCCCCTAGGGGCAGCAGTCAACCAATGATACTTGGGGGAAAGGGTTTCAGTTTGGATGTTATGGAACACAAGAACACCAAAAGAGCTCTGCTGGGTGAGGTCAAAGGCCTGTGGAGTCCAGTACCCTGTTCTCACAGTGGCCAGAGAGATGCTTCTCAAAATCCTCTGGCAGCAGAAATAGAGCATAGCTTTGTGGACTTGTCAAAAGCTGCATTCCTTATCCCATTTACCAGGCAGTAAGCCCCAATCCTTTCCATCTGCAGTTCTCCGGGGCTGTTGAAAGGGGTGGGGTGGAGTCGGACGAGCAATGAGAGGAAGAAGACGACGACAGTCCGCCAGTGTTTCTTCTTCCTCACTCCTGACCATGTGCTTAGTTAGGTTTTAATGTTGTTGTTAAACACAGAACAAGGTCTGATGGAGCAACGTAGGCTCCAAATAATAATAATAATAATAATAATAATAATAATAATAATAATGATTTATTTATACCCCACCCATCTGGCTGGGTTTCCCCAGCCACTCTGGGCAGCTTCCAACAAAATATTAAAAACACGATAAAACATACACAGTAAAAACTTCCCTAAATAGGGCTGCCTTCAGATGTCTTCTAAAAGTCTGATAGTTGTTTATTTCCTTGACATCTGATGGGAGGGCGTTCCACAGGGCGGGAGCCACCAGTGGAGTAGCGTGGGTTGTCAGCACCCGGGGCAAGGCAAGTAATTTGCGCCCCCTAACCCGGGGCAAGGCAAGTAATTTGCGCCCCCTAACCCCTAACCTGCCGCCGCTGCCAGCTTCTTCTTGCTGCTGCCTGGTCTGGTCTGGTGTGGTTCTCTCCCACGCTCAGCGCTGCGCTGGGCGGCCGCTGCACTGTCCCTCCCCCAGATAGTCCCTCGCTCTCTCTCCGCACCGCACGCCTGGCACCCCCCCCTCCACAGTGGGCGGCGACCCGGCGGCTCGGATCAGATTCGCACAGCCAGCAGATCAGATTCGCACAACCAGCACTGCAGTGAGAGAGAGTGAGTGAGCCAGGTAGGGGCAGAGAGCTGAGAGTGCGAGCGTGCCCCCCCCAGATGTTGCGCCCAGTGTGGCTGCCCCCCCACGCTACGCCACTGGGCGCCACCACCGAGAAGGCCCTCTGCTTGGATACTTGTAACCTCACTTCTCACAGTGAGGGAACCGCCAGAAGGCCCTCGGCGCTGGACCTCAGCGTCCGGGCAGACTGATGGGGGTGGAGACACTCTTTCAGGTATACTGGGCCGAAGCCATTTAGGGCTTTAAAGGTCAGCACCAACACTATGAATTGAGCTTGGAAACATACTGGGAGCCATTGTAGGCATTTCAATGTATGAAAGACGCCCTCCTTACCTACATATGGTGATGGATCTGAGGAAGAGACTGACACTGTTTACCAGGATTTCTCCTCCTGATGATCTTGCAGCAACAGTAAATAGATGGATTGCCAGCTTCTGTTTACCACTGCTGATTCGCCAAGTTTGTGGAAGGGTTCCTATTTTACTTCCACCCACACTGAGGTCGGTGGGGCAGGGCCCCATCTGCCCAGCTTTCATTTCCAAAGCCATTTAGTGTTTTAGCCAACACTTTGGATTGTGGGAGGTTGAGTTTGGAAGCGAATCTCCAAAGCCGAATCCCAAAAGGGGTGTTCACTTTTCTCATTTGAAACACGTATAATCTGTCTACCTATACAGCCGTACCTTGGTTTTTTAACGTCTTAGTTCTTGAACGTTTTGGCTCCCAAACACTGCAAACCCAGAAGTGAGTGTTCCAGTGTGCAAACTATTTTTGGAAGCCGAACGCCCTGCAGCCAATCAGAAGCAACTTTGTTTCCAAATGTTTAGGAAGTCGAATGGACTTCCGGAACGGATACCGTTCGACTTCTGAGGTATGACTATATACTAAACCAGTTGAGCTGGACCCACACGCAGCAATTCACACATAATATTTAATGAATGGTCCGTGAACAATGGTTGAGCTGTACAAATGAACCAGGGTACACCCTTTCACGCCAACACTTCCCATTGGGTAAAGGCAAGCTGTACCTGCGTTCAGGGTAATGTGCAGACAACCTTAAAGTCTGTTGCTTTCCTACTTTTCAGTGGAGCCACAGTTGAATTTGCGACAAAACTATGTATGGATGGATGTTTTTTGGAAATTTCCTGTGGCTCCGCTTGGCTCCTTGAACCTTGTTTTGCAGAGCAGAACAAAACAGATCACCCCCAAATGTAACCTTTTGTTTTAAAAAAGGAGAGCCTTAATGGTGTTTGAATTTGTGTCTCCAGAGAATATTTGGAGCAGCGTGAAAACCCTTTTCTAATCTGTTGATGGCAGGCGAAAAGCAACTCCGAAATGTAATTTAGGGATGACCTCTCCAGCGGCTGCACGTACAGAAATCAGTTTTCGCCCCCCTTTTTTTTCCTGGTGGAAATGCCGGTGCGCTTGACTTTACCGAACGGAGAGCATTGTTTGGCATCTAGCAGTGATAGCCCGTGTCCTTGTCAGAACACCTGCTGTATCCTCGCAGCAAACAGTGGGGCTGAGGCGTCTCTTCTCTAATGACACCTCATCAATCCGCTCCTATCAACGTCCCAGCCACGGGGGCGACTCGGAGGGCTCCGAAGCTATAGAAAATGTCACCGTTTTGGGAGAAAAGGTCAGCCACCGCTTCCCTCCCACACCTCCCCTGCCAAGCCACAG
This sequence comes from Podarcis vaucheri, assembly GCF_965113315.1. Classification (NCBI taxonomy): domain Eukaryota; kingdom Metazoa; phylum Chordata; class Lepidosauria; order Squamata; family Lacertidae; genus Podarcis; species Podarcis vaucheri. The sequence continues at coordinate 11,523,456 of NC_138761.1, forward strand.
TGGGCCCGCCGTTCATTATCCTAATTAAACCCAGCAGCTGAACATCTTCTTATCTGTAGGGGAGGAGAGCAGGGGCATGATGCAATAGGATTGATTTGCATATCCAAAGTTAATTAGTGCGGAGGAGCAGGTGTACAGTAATAATAATTATCACACATGACAATCACCTGTGACCACTTCCCAGAGCCCCTTCCGGGACTTAGTGCTGTGATTGCTAGATGAATCTTCTCTCTCTCTCTCTCTCTCTCTCTCTCTCTCTCTCTCTCTTTCTCTGGTACTGTCCCAGTCTTGGGCTGTTAATGTCCTTTCGACTGTGTTCCAAACCCTTAGCGAGTCGCCTCATTGTTCTTTAACATCTATGGGATTCTTCTCCTTCTTATTTGTTACCTTGCCTTCGCGCACCGTCGCTTCGTTTTATTTATTTGGGCTAGTTTTGCAGCTTTGTTCGGAAGAAGCGGGAAGCTTTTTGACAAAGCTGCGTCTTGAAAGAATAAAATCACCTCTCCTTAAAAAAAAAAAAGCAATTAAAGCCTTGTCGGCCACACTCACTCGCGTGTTGCACACCCACCTCCCGCCGTTCGGCATTTGAAACCTTCGCCTTGGGAAAAGCGTCAGATTATGAATGTGACATTATTAAGCAATCTGCGCACGGGACACATTTCTGGATGTTTCTTGTGAGGCAGTTTCCGCCAGTTGCATTTGGGTGTCTTTTTTCCCCTTTTTCTTTCCCCTGGCCAGGCTTGTTCCAGAAAGTCACAGAGTGTGCACAGCCGAATTGGGCATCGCTTGCTCTGAAAAACTGCCTGAGCTTTTGGAGAGTCTGCTTATTTGCAGTCGTAAATGGGCTCAGAGGACCGCAGAGCGGGGAAGACAGGAGCTCTCTGGCTGTGAAGTGCGTAGCTGTCAACGTTTCCCATTTTTTGAAGGGAAATTCCCTTATTCCGAATAGGATTCCTCGCAAGAAAAGGGAAAAGTTGACAGCTATGGTGAAGTGTCCAGAGTGTTGTCTTCAGGCTGGGCTTCCTCGCTGCCTCAACTTGCCATCAAAATTCTCCCTGAGAGTAGAAATCTCTCTTTCAAAAATGCCTCAGAGGTTCCGCCTGAGAAGAAATGTGCCTTCAGCTCCAGCTCTAGGTGAAACGTAGTGTGGATATGAAACTTTCTGAAGAACGTCAGAACAAGACCAGAAGCTCATCTAGCCTAGCATCCTGTTCTTGCAGAGGTTAGTAAGAAGCCTGCACTGACCCTTGAGGGAAAAAAATTGTCTGCTACTAATAATGGCAGAGGGACGCAGGTGGCACTGTGGTCTAAACCACAGAGCCTAGGACTTGCCGATCAGAAGGTCGGCGGTTCGAATCCCCGCGATGGGGTGAGCTCCCATTGCTCGGTCCCTGCTCCTGCCCACCCAGCAGTTAGAAAGCACGTCAAAGTGCAAGTAGATAAATAGGTACCGCTCCGGCGGGAAGGTAAACGGTGTTTCTGCGCGCTGCTCTGGTTCGCCAGAAGCGGCTTAGTCATGCTGGCCACATGACCCGGAAGCTGTACGCCGGCTCCCTCAGCCAATAAAGCGAGATGAGCACCGCAACCCCAGAGTTGGGCCTAATGGTCAGGGGTCCCTTTACCTTTAATCATGGCAGAGGAAGCTGAAGATATATTTTATACCAGGCATAGGCAAACTCTGGCCCTCCAGATGTTTGGGACTACGATTCCCATCATCCCTGACCACTGGCCCTGTTAGCTAGGGATGATGGGAATTGTAGTCCCAAACATCTGGAGGGCCGGAGTTTGCCTATGCCTTATACGCTGAGCACCATTGAGAAGATTGAGGGATCGTTTCATAGACCAGCACTGGTCTCCTGGCATGCTTCTGTCTTGGGAGACAATGGAGGTGTGCACCTTCAGGTCAAAGTATTGGAGAGTTGCATCACCTGCTGTGGCTGTAGAAACTGATACAGGAGAGACATGTTTTGTTGCAGCAGGGGCAGATGACGGCACCTGGTTTTGTTGCTACAGGTGCACCAGGACGTTACTTCTCTCTGCGCTCCTTCCAGCTGTCATTCCCCTGCTGGTCACTGTGGTGGATACACAACTGGACTGAATCTTCCCAGGAACTGTGGTCGTCTTAAAAGTGAAGAATTCAAGTAACGTTATCTATGAAACTGTTCGCTCCATCCCACACATTTTCTCATTTTCGTGTATGTCTTTTTCACTGTGTGGGTGTGAGAGGGGCGGGGAGACAATGTGTTTGCCAGTCAGGCCAGGTATAACGGATATTTCATTCTTTTTAAGCACAGTCTTAATGATAAGCGAAGGAACAGGCAAAAAGGCACTTGAGAACCCACCGAATGCATTAAAAATGCAAAACTTTATGTATAAGTCTTTTATTAAAACTTTCCATAATTGGGTAAAATTATTTCCCCCACTGGGTTAGCTTTCAGTGTGGCATGCAATTAGGTTGCTGTCACAAACATAATTATAGGTTGATGGTTTGAGTTTCTTTCTCCCTTTTTTTTAAGTCCTAAAAAAAGTGAAAATATAGTATTTTAAAAACATAAAAAACCCCACAAATCTATCCATTTGCATCTATGAAATGCTACCACAATGAAAAATTAAGCAATTATCAAGCAGAGAGCAGGAGAAGGAAAAAAAAAGGGGGGGAGAAGCAGTTTGTGTTAATTTCACACACAGATATAGAAATTGCAAGATAGCCTGGAGAAACGTTAGGAGTTGCTGAACGCAAAAGACTCTGTGTTTCTTTTTGATGACAAACAAAATATTTTAGTGGAATGCAGTGTTATAAATTGTACAGATGTGCAAAACACTCCGACACTCCCCCTCCGAAAGGAATTTTACTAGTCTTATTGGAGTTCTTCTGCTGCACAACCAGCCTTCCCAGGTATTCTTCCTGAGGGATGGTGGAGGCTCCAAATTATATCCCGTTTCACTTGGGGGGGGGGAAATCTGGTGATGACTCAGATATATACGGACACTTCATAAGGAAAAACTGGAGTTTTACGTGAAGCTATTTAACTCCCTTGGAGTGTCGCAGAAGCTTCGCTTACTGTTGTGGGGTGAAATAGCGAATTTGGGAAAATGTTTGGTGGCAACCCTTCTACGGCTGAGCGAAATTCCAAATTAATTGCTCAATTCGCGGGTCAAAAATTTAGAGGCAGATTAAAAAAAAAATGGTATGTGAAGTTGGAGCTTACCATTGATAACAGCTGTGGGGACAGTATAAAACCTTCTTTATACTGTTTTTGTTTTTTGCTCCCCTATCCCAGGAGGCAACAGCGAAACTCCTGTATTCCTGAGATGTATCCTTGTTCCAGAACATTCTGTAGAAAAACAATACACACACAAACACAATGGTGGCTGCTAGTTGAGAATGCCCTTTCCAACCCAAAATGTCCCAGAAAAAGGCTGTGTAAACACTAAACCATAACAAACAATACAAGCAACCTGCAGACCAGTATACTAGATAGCACTGTAATTCTTATTGCATAATATACATGATTTAGTAACAAAAACAAAATGTGTGCACTTGTAAATTCTCTAATATATTTGAACACACGTCTGTCAATCTTTGAAAGTCCGTAGAAGTATAATAAATCTATGGTTGGAACAAAGTAATAGATGCTATACTGTGGGCTAAGCAGTAAAACCTTTTTTAGGTGTTCATGGTGCCGAAGTAGTAGGTGAATAACAACAGACAGTGTTCCCGGATAATCTGACTGTTTCGCTGGAATCTTCTTCAGCACAACTACAAAAGAATTCAAATATGAAACAATGACCTGTGTACATGAAAACTATATAAACTTCACACATTACAATCTATATGCTACAACTACAATATCTAGTATACTGTCTGGTATACTGGTCTGCGTGTTGCTTGTATTGTTTGTTGTGTTCAGTTTGCAACACAGGGGTTTGTTGTTCTGTATAAACATTAAACCATAGCTGTCAACATTTCCCTTTTTTAAAGGGAAATTCCCTTATTCCGAATAGGATTCTTCGCAAGAAAAGAGAAAAGTTGACAGCTATGCACTAAACCATTAAAGCACATCTGGCATATCGGGATTTGAGGGTTGCTGCCTGTTTTATACAGTTATCAGTTCAGTGGCAGAGCACACTGTATCACTTGGCTTTCCTTTAGACCACATCAGCGAGGTCTAGAGCAGAGTCTTGTCACCTGGGCAGCCCAGGACTTCCATACACTCAGCCCAGGTTTGAGCCCCACAGAAGTGGGAGGCAGCAGTTGCAATTTACCAGTCTCAGCAGCCACAGCAGGCGCTGTGATTCTCCAGCGCTTTGACTCACCCCCGGAGGCGGACTCCATTGTCTCTCCAGACAGACGGATGCCACCAAGGCAAAGCACTGTCAGCATCGCCCTTGAGCCAGTGCCACCAACTGGACTCACACACTTCAGCCCGACTGGGCTAGGCGAGCTGGGTAGCACTTCCAGAGACCACCTTCTGCACAGGAACTGGTCAAAGTGCTGTGGACTCACAACTTAGAGTTGTGAGCACTGGATTCACTTCCACAAGAAGACAGTCGTCGCACAGCAGAGTATAGCAGATCATAAACGACTAGGGGGGTACCTCTGTAGAAAAACTACTTTTATTCTATCTACAAAAACTATTATACAAACTATATACAGAGCTAAATGAGGTCTAAACTGAAATGCTGAACTGCACTGAGTGTCTGCAGCTGCTCTTAGCAGCAACCTTATCTATACACACAATCTCTCTCTAACACTCAGTCTCTCTCTCTTTCTGATGTGAGGCTGGAGCGGAATAAGTAGAGAGCAGAAACTGCCCCTCCTCTCTGGAGAATCAGCAGAGAACATCAGCAGATTCTTGGATATGGGAGGGGTGAAATCTCCTCAAGCACGTGTCATGCATGCAGAAAATTGCAAGGAAAGCCCCTGGCCTCTGCAGTTAAGGAAGACCTCCCCTTTGCCTAGAAATATTCTGCTGGACAGAGTAGTCTTTTCTAAGCTGGCTGGGCCAAATGGTCCAAATCAGGATAAGACAGTCATATGTCTCCTTCCATCCCATTGCCTCGGGTCAACGGGAGATGGACAGCGAAGCAAGGGGGTAAGAGGAGGAGCAACTCTCCATGGTCTTCCTTGTATACCTCTTGAGTGCAGATGGTCCAGTCCTCAGCATCTCTAGTCAAAAGGCCTGTTAGGAAAGACTCCTGAGATTCTGAAGAGCAGAAAGTATTGGGTTAGAAGAAATAATAATAATAATAATAATAATAATAATAATAATAATAATAATAATTTATTTATACCCCACCCATCTGACTGGGCTTCCCCAGCTACTCTGGGCAGCCAATTGCCTGATTCTGACTCAGCAGGAGAAGGTTTCTGCTCCAAGCCATGTTGAAACATGCAAGTCACATAAATTGTGCAATAAACAACAGTTATTTGCTTATTTTTGCATGATCTATTATACTTTGATGGGAAGAGTTATGCTTGCAGGACACAGAATCTCAGTCTGTTGACCCATCAAAATATTTATCAGCAGCCACTCACTGAGATTCCCCAAAACAATTGCTCATATGCGACCTTAAGGCCTAGAAACGATCACTTTATTTCCTAAAACAATGTAAACAGAGACTCTCAGGATTCCAGATAATGTGCCCGTTGCTGCGCTGTTTTCTGTGATATCACAATGGATTTGCAGAATGCACGCAGCCCAAGATATACCATCTTGCATCTCCCAGGTTGCTACCTACGGGACTTTGCATCCCAGAATGAAAAAGTGTAGGCTGGAGATGTACTGTATGATGAACAGCTAAACTGCGGCATTTCATTTTTCATACATAGAAAAAGCCCTTTCCCCCTCATGCTCACAGAAGCAGGTTAAACACCTGTGCGGAGTAGGGGCGTCGGGGGGTGCTCATGGCTGCAATTTGATCGTGGGTAGCAGGGAGATGGCACTTCACTCCTTGTGGAGTGATTAGTTGCCTCTTCAGAGCTGGAGAAGCACATTGGGGGGGATGAGCTTTGCCTTCACCTGCAGGTGTTGCTATGGCAAGAGATTGAGGCACACAAACAGCAAGGAGAGCGGATGCAAAAGCAGAGACTGCCAACGAAGGCAAAGAAGGGAAGAAAGGAAGACAGGGCCAAGGCTGTGGCTGTCACAGTGGGCACCTGTCAACTCTGACAAGGCAACAGAAAGTAGAAGGACCAGGTTTCGCATGGTCAGGCTGAAGGAAAGGGTTTCCCAAACCCAAAACTGACTGTGCTGGCAGTTTGAAACTGCACCAAAATCCCTATTTTTCCTTAGCTAAAATGCTTTGAGCTCTTGAGCCAAAACCCAGCTGTATAAACAAGTGCTCAAAGCTCTCTCCCTTATCAGTCCATGAAGGCCAGTAATGACGGATGGCTTTGTCCATTCCAAAGTGGAACAGGGATGACACTCTGGGCCTTATCTTACCAAGAAGTGATGTGATAGTCATCTTCACATATTTGAAGGGCACATAGATGGCAGAGCAATAGGTCCAAATTATATTTTAAAAGGTGATGTGGAGAACGTCCTGTTTGGAGCAGGCTACCTTGGAAGGTTGTGGAGGATGTCAAGCAGAGGCTGGATAGCTACAGTCTTGCTGTTGTTGTTAGCGGTAATTGTGTTGGTTTCTTGCATGCAGTGGAAGGGTCATAGAATCACTGAGCTGGCGAGGACCTCAAAGGCTCAGTCCCCAGAATATCTAGGTAGGGCTAGTTGTCTGCCTGAACCGCTGGAGAGACACTGCAAGCCAGGGGCACCAGGTATAGGGGGCAGAAGGGGCTTCAGCCCCTTCAATATTTGGGGGAAGGCGGTGAGCCTCTCCCCCAATATTGAGGGGGCTGCCACTCTACCAGGCGAGCGCTTGCATGCCATGTGGGGGCATTACGCGCAGAGGGTGAACATCACGTCCCGTGCGCCCAGTCCTCCCCCCAGCCACTGGAAGAGTGCTTGGAAGCTGAGCAGGGAAGGGACGCTTTTCCTGGCAGCGGATTGGGCCCCTGTGGCAGCAGATTGGGGCACTGGTGCCAATGTGGAAATGAGGCTGCAGCAGCTATTCCCCCTCCTCCTCCTGGCATGGAGAGGTAACATCCCCTGTCAACTTTTCCCTTTTCTTGTGAGGAATCCTATTCGGAATAAGGGAATTTCCCTTTAAAAAAGGGAAACAGTGACAGCTATGACCCCCAGTCTATGGCAACAGCAGGAGGAGGAGGAGGAGGCAAGGGCGGAGTTGCTGGCCATGGAAAACAAGCTGCCATGTGACACCTGACGTCACACGTGACGTCACGACATCACACACAACGTCAGCCCCCAACCCACTCTCCTACCTGAGTTGGCACAGCTGCTGCCAGCCAGTGCAGGCAGAACTGAGCCGGATAACACCTGTGATCTGATGGACACCCTTGTTTTTCACCTTGGGCTAAAGGAGCACATGACTGCAACACTGAATAGGCAGAGGCTCAGGCCTTGGCCTCGATACAGCTTTAATACTTAGGAAAACTCTGAATTCCATGCACCACACCAGAAAATGGTCTCCTGGGCATGTTCAGGAGCATCTAGGTTTTAATGGTAAAGCAAACTGTTGATACAAAGTTCCTCTGTCTGGGGGTTGGTGTATATACGATACGAAAATCTTTATTGTCATTGTCCCATACAGAACAATGAAATTGAAAAAATCTACATCAGACATTCAAAAACCCACAAGCCTGCTATCCCAGTCATCCCAGCCTGGTTAGCCCCCTAAAAACTCTGATACCCCGTAATTAAATACAATATACTCCCATAGAGACTACCTTACACTGTGTTTAAAACCAAAATCGCATTTGGGTAGAAACTGTTTCTCAGGTGGCTAGTCCTAGTCTTTATAACCCTGTACCTTCTTCCAGAAGGCAGAAGCTGAAAGAGATCATTTCCAGGGTGCGCACTATCCTGCACTATCTCTGCAGCTTTCTTATGGCACCAGGAAGAGTAGAATTGATCCAAGGTGGGTCTGGGCTGTACTTCTTCTAAGCAATTAAGTTCACAGTCCGGGCACTGACTGATCCAGTTTTGTGCACCGTTGGAGAAGCACACTCAACTACCTGAAGCTGGTTTGCCACATCATAAATCCATTCCTTTGTAAGCTCTTTTGGTTACAAATTGTTGGAGAGTTGATGGTCCCTCCTAGACCTCCTAGACCTCCTGAGCACCGTTAATTTCAGCAGGAGAATGTTAGACACAGGGTTATTTCTCCCATTGATAATAGTTACATTTTGGGGGGATCTTGCCCTTGATTTCCCCTGGGTTTTCTTGTTTCAGAACCCTTGTACACTCAGTTGAAGACCAGTTTCCAGAATTAAAACCCTCCTTGCCCACCCCACCCCACCCCACCGTTTCCATGGAATACTAGCATGATTTTACCTTGCTTTAAGCTTTCACCTGTTTGCAAAAATGGGAGAAAGAGTGTGTTCATTTTGCAAGCGAAATTCATATTGAAAGACAGATTCACCCCATACCTGCATGCCGTCTCCTTCCTAGGACAGTGCTGTGCACGCTTACCCAGATATAAATCCCACTGTGTGCAACTGAGTTTACTTCCAGGTAAGTGTGCCTAGGACTTCATTCTTTGTCTCCAGTCTAGAGATCTGTGATGCATCAATAACTACCCCCCAAGACCCACCACCCACTGCCAATTGCTTTATGGGAAGAATCCTCCATTCCCCAAAATATCAATGTACCTAATTCATAAATTTTCCATACCAACCAGCTCTCCTTAATTCTGATCATACTGGTACACACCACCCCACTCTCAAAGCAGCAAAAGACTCCAGGATTTCCTTGGAATGGGGGTCTTTAGGATATATGGTTTATTTACACATTTATGCAAACTGACCATAAGATAGAGGATATCACAAGGAGAAGGGGATGACAGAGGACGAGAAGAAGGTCTTGAGTTCAGTCTTCGGTATCTGCAGGTAGGACTGGGGAAGGCTCCTTCCTGGATGGCTGTCAGTCAGTGTTGACAATACTGGGCTAAATGGAACAATGGTCTAACTTAGGTTGTGTAAGCACACCAGTTTCAGGCACTGGGTAGCCAAGTTCCTCAGCTTTCTGGGCTGCAAGATTAAACCCTTGACCAACCTTTAGCAGTCATGGAAAAACAGGAGAGGTCCTATTGTGTAGTATGGAATTGAGAGCTGGACCATAAAGAAGGCTAATCGTTGAAGAATTGGTGCTTTTGAATTATGGTGCTGGAGGAGACTCTTGAGAGTCCCATGAACTGCAAGAAGATCAAACCTCTCCATTCTTCAGGAAATCAGCCCTGAGTGCTCACTGGAAGGACAGATAGATCCTGAAGCTGAGGCTCCAATACTTTGGCCACCTCATGAGAAGAGAAGACTCCCTGGAAAAGACCCTGATGCTGGGAAAGATTGAGGGCACAAGGAGAAGGGGACGACAGAGGACGAGATGGTTGGACAGTGTTCTTGAAGCTACAAACATGAGTCTGACCAAACTGCAGGAGGCAGTGGAAGACAGGAGTGCCTGGCGTGCTCTGGTCCATGGGGTCACGAAGAGTCAGACACTACTAAATGACTAAACAACAAATCACAGCATTAGCACTGCAATGGATCTTGCTTCTCCATTAAGTTTCAGAGAAGCCTCAAACTGCAGCTGAGGTTTAGAGTGGAACAAGGCATATCTCTGTGTCTGCTGTTCCCAGCTTTCACAGCACAATTCTGGTGATTCTTCTTCTACCTAGGGTCACATGGCATCCAGCTAGATGATGGGAGTGCGTAAAATGCCTACTGCCACTTTTCTGGAGAACACCATCACGTAGTGTAGCTTTTGCACCCTAGTAGATTTTTTGAGATGCCGATGAGGACACTTAACTGGCCAGCCAAAGCCATCACCTTAACAAAGGAACTGGTCTGGCAGACTCACCAGCCTCTTCCCCTGGATTCTGACCCTTACTGAAGACAGGATCACAAGCCTGGAAGGGTATCTAAGGATACCATCCGGACTAGGCCCCCAAAGCCCCACTCTATAAATCCTGACCCCTTCATGGATCACTGCCTTGCCGTGGCGAAGGGGCTTGAAGAACTCAGAGAAGCTATGAACTACGCCGAGCAGGGCACCCAAGATGAACAGGTCATAGTGGAGAGTTTTGACCAAACGTGATCCACCTGGAGTAGGAATCGGCAAGCCACTCCAGTATCCCTGCCAAGAAAACTCCATGGACAAAGACAACAGGCATATAAAAGTTATGACACTGGAAGATGAGCCCCTCAGGTCGGAAGGTGTCCAACATGCTACTGGGGAAGAGCGGAGGACAAGTACAAGTAGATCCAGAGCTGATGAAGCGGCTGGGCCAAAGCCGAAAGGACGCTCAGTTGTGGATATGCATGGAAGCGAAAGGAAAGTCCAATGCTGTAAAGAAAAATATTGCATAGGAACCTGGAATGTAAGAACCATGAACCTGGGTAAGTTGGATGTGGTCAAAAATGAGATGGCAAGAATAAATATTGACATCCTGGGCATCAGTGAGCTAAAATGGACGGGAATGGGCGAATTCAGTTCGGATGACTACCATATCTACTACTGTGGGCAAGAAACCCGTAAGAGAAATGGAGTGGCCCTCATAGTCAACAAAAGAGTGGCGAAAGCTGTACTGGGATGCAGTCTCAAAAATGATAGAATGATCTCGATACGAATCCAAGGCAGACCTTTTAACATCACAGTAATCCAAGTTTATGCACCAACTACTGGTGCTGAAGAAACTGAAATTGACCAGTTCTATGAAGACTTACAAAACCTTATCGAAGTGACACCAAAGAAGGATGTTCTGCTCATTATAGGGGATTGGAATGCTAAAGTAGGGAATCAAGAGATAAAAGGAACAACTGGCAAGTTTGGCCTTGGAGATCAAAACGAAGCAGGGCAAAGGCTAATAGAGTTCTGTCAAGAGAACAAGCTGGTCATCACAAACACGCTTTTCCAACAACACAAGAGACGACTCTACACATGGACATCCCCAGATGGGCAACATCGGAATCAGATTGATTATATTCTCTGCAGCCAAAGATGGAGAAGCTCTATACAGTCAGCAAAAACAAGACCTGGAGCTGACTGTGGCTCAGATCATCAGCTCCTTATAGCAAAATTCAAGCTTAAACTGAAGAAAGTAGGAAAAACCACTGGACAGGTAAGATACAATCTAAACCAAATCCCTTATGAATACACAGTGGAAGTGAGGAACAGGTTTAAGGATTTAGATTTGCTGGACAGAGTGCCTGAAGAACTATGGATGGAGGCTCGCAACATTATACAGGAGGCAGCAACTAAAACCATCCCAATGAAAAAGAAATGCAAGAAAGCAAAGTGGCTGTCCAACGAGGCCTTACAAATAGCGGGGGAGAGAAGGCAAGCAAAATGCGAGGGAGATAGTGAAAGATACAGGAAATTGAATGCAGATTTCCAAAGAACAGCAAGGAGAGACAAGAAGGCCTTCTTAAACGAGCAATGCAAAGAAATAGAGGAAAGCAACAGAACGGGAAGAACCAGAGATCTGTTCAAGAAAATCGGAAATATGAAAGGAACATTTTGTACAAAGATTACCATAATAAAGGACAAAAGTGGTAAAGATCTAACTGAAGCAGAAGACATCAAGAAGAGGTGGCAAGAATACACAGAGGAATTATACCAGAAAGATATGGATGTCTCGTACACCCCAGGTAGTGTGGTTGCTGACCTTGAGCCAGACATCCTGGAGAGTGAAGTCAAATGGGCCTTAGAAAGCACTGCAAATAACAAGGCCAGTGGAAGTGATGGTATTCCAGCTGAACTGTTTAAAATTTTAAAAGATGATGCTGTTAAGGTGCTACACTCAATATGCCAGCAAGTTTGGAAAACTCAGCAGTGGCCAGAGGATTGGAGAAGATCAGTCTACATTCCAATCCCAAAGAAAGGCAGTGCCAAAGAATGCTCCAACTACCGCACAATTTCACTCATTTCACATGCTAGCAAGGTTATGCTTAAAATTCTACAAGGAAGGCTCAAGCAGTATGTGGACCGAGAACTCCCAGAAGTGCAAGCTGGATTTAGAAGAGGCAGAGGAACCAGAGACCAAATTGCAAACATGCGCTGGATTATGGAGAAAGCTAGAGAGTTCCAGAAAGACATCTACTTCTGCTTCATTGACTATGCAAAAGCCTTTGACTGTGTTGACCACAGCAAACTATGGCAAGTTCTTAAAGAAATGGGAGTGCCTGATCACCTCATCTGTCTCCTGCGAAATCTCTATGTGGGACAAGAAGCTACAGTTAGAACTGGATATGGAACAACTGATTGGTTCCAAATTGGGAAAGGAGTACGGCAAGGCTGTATATTGTCTCCCTGCTTATTTAACTTATATGCAGAATTCATCATGCGAAAGGCTGGGCTGGATGAATCCCAAGCCGGAATTAAGATTGCCGGAAGAAATATCAACAACCTCAGATATGCAGATGACACAACCTTGATGGCAGAAAGTGAAGAGGAATTAAAGAACCTTTTAATGAGGGTGAAAGAGGAGAGCGCAAAATATGGTCTGAAGCTCAACATCAAAAAAACGAAGATCATGGCCACTGGGCCCATCACCTCCTGGCAAATAGATGGGGAAGAAATGGAGGCAGTGAGAGATTTTACTTTCTTGGGCTCCATGATCAGTGCAGATGGTGACAGCAGTCACGAAATTAAAAGACGCCTGCTCCTTGGGAGAAAGGCGATGGCAAACCTAGACAACATCTTAAAAAGCAGAGACATCACCTTGCCAACAAAGGTCCGTATAGTAAAAGCCATGGTTTTCCCAGTAGTGATGTATGGAAGTGAGAGCTGGACCATAAAGAAGGCTGATCGCCGAAGAATTGATGCTTTTGAATTATGGTGCTGGAGGAGACTCTTGAGAGTCCCATGGACTGCAAGAAGATCAAACCTCTCCATTCTGAAGGAAATCAGCCCTGAGTGCTCACTGGAAGGACAGATCGTGAAGCTGAGGCTCCAATACTTTGGCCACCTCATGAGAAGAGAGGACTCCCTGGAAAAGACCCTGATGTTGGGAAAGATGGAGGGCACAAGGAGAAGGGGACGACAGAGAATGAGATGGTTGGATGGTGTTCTTGAAGCTACTAGCATGAGTTTGATCAAACTGCGGGAGGCAGTGGAGGACAGAAGTGCCTGGCGTGCTCTGGTCCATGGGGTCACGAAGAGTCGGACACGACTAAACGACTAAACAACAACAACAACAATAAATCCTGACAATACAGATACACAGTTGCCAGAACTTCTTCAAGAGGGCAGAGAGAGGGTGCAGAAGGCTACGAATGAGCCTGTGCCAAAGTTGTATGTGCTACAGCCGCTGCCATCTAATTAAAACGATGTTCTGCCAATTGCTTTTGTTGGGCGAGATCCACACATAATATAATTTTAATCCTGTTCCTATGCCTCGCTGGGAGAGATCTCAGATCAGCCATTGCCATGTAGGTGAAATTCGGCAAGCCAGCCGCGTGCTTCTCTGTGGCGTGTGAAAAGGTGACCAGCCTGCTGATTCACTGCTCTCCCCGGAAACTTCCTTGTTCGCAGAGTGTCTGGCTGTTGGCCTAACCTTGTCCCTACCCCACCCTGTTATTACACGTTCTGCCAGCTCCTGCAACTGCACAGCTGTTTCCTGCCGCAGAGGAGCAAGGTGAGCTTCTCTTGACAATGACGCTTGACACAGGCAAGGGAGGAAAGGCTAGGCGCCATGAGAAAAATAAATATCCTTTCCTTAAAAACGAAAACAAAACCAAATACCTTTTTTGTGTTGTGTTTCTGGAGGGGCTTTTATGTACATATAAAGTACATTACGGCGGAATGAGAGAGGCCGCTGTAAAAAAAATCCTTCTTGAAAAGTATTGTTGCTGACAGGAGTGACCTCTGCGAGTCGGCATGTTTACCCATAATTCATAATTAACAAAGACATTAGAACTGCCACTAGAGGATTCTGGGCTTTATTTCTTCCTAACTGGGCAGTACTAATGTTGGAAGTGCTCCCAATCCAGCGATTTAACATTTCAGGGAATCTCGGAGAGGCAGCAGAAGCCTCCTTATATAGTTCATACTTTGGGGGTTTGGTTCGGCAGAATATGGCTGGGATAATTATTCAGCACTTGTTATTGCCACAGCTCCGCACCTGATCCCTGAGCCATTAGAACACTCGGTAGGTTATTACAACTATCAAACATCAAGGTCTCTTCCCCACCCCCCTCCCCAAGTCTCTTGACTGCGGCGTTATCGTTTTTACCTCATTTAAATCCTCCATCTGCATTAGGAGAATGATTCTGGGCTCAAATTCAGAGATCAACTGCTTTAATAAGCCACTGCCATCACCCTCCCATCAATCCAGGTCCTTCCCTTAGCTTACAAATGGGAACTTGACTTGGAACCCACCTGGACCACTTTATTCTGTTGTCGGCAGTTCTCAGAAACATAGAATTGTAGAGTTGGAAGGGACTTTAAGGGCCACCTAGTCCAACCCCCTGAAAAGCAGGAGTCACAGCTAGAACATCCACTCAACAGTCCTGCTCACATTTCACCAACTTCTCTGCAAGAATATCATGGGAGACTTTGTCAAAGGTCTTACTGCAATCAAGATACGCTACATTCACAGCATTCCCCTGATCCACCAAGCTTGTAACTCTCTCGAAAAAAGAGAAATGACTTGTTTTAGAGAAACCCGTGCTGAGTCTTAGTCATCACAGCATCCTTTCCTAAGTAATCACAGACCAACCATCTGAATGGAGCTTTCTGAATTCGACACTGAGCTGACCGATCGGTAGTCTATTCCCACCGTTTTTGAAGACAGGGACAACATTTTCCCACCTCCAGTCTATACTCTCCAAGAATTCTCAAAGATTATAGACAGGTGCTCTGAGATTACTCCCACAAGTGCCCTTTGTGTTCTTGGGTGCAGCTCATCAGGCCCTGAAAATTTGAATTTATTTAAAGTAGTTCAGTGTTCCCTTACAACCTCTTGTCCTGTCTTGGGCTGCAGCCCCCTCCTTGCATTGTTAATTCTGTTATCACCAGGTTGGGCACTGCTTTCCTTTTGGGAGAAGACAAAGGCAAAATAGGTGTTGACCCTTTCTTCCTTCACTGTCACTCAATAGCATTTCTCCATCTTTTCCATGCAGAGGACCTACTACTTGCTTCTTCTTCCTCTTGCTTGGAACAAAGCTGAATAACCTTATTTTAACTATAAAACCCCCCTCTCTTGCAAGCCTGAACTCATTCTGAGTTTTGGCCCACCTTACCTTCTCCCTGTAACTGCTAGCAACTCATACATACTCTTCCTTCATGATTTTGCCTTTCTTGTATTTCTTATACACGAGCTCCTAAAATCTCAGCTTATCTGTAAGGTACTTATGCAGCCATACTGGTTTCTTTATATGCTTTCCACTTTTACTTCTTGTTGGAATTGTCTGCATTTGTTCCTTCAGTATTTCGCCTTTAAGACACTCCCATTCATTTTGGACTCCATTCTCTTTGAGTATTTCTGACCATGGGATCTCACCCAGTAGTTCCTTAAGCTTTTTGAAATGGGCCTTCTTAAAGTTTAGAGTTCATGTCCGACTACACTCAGATTTTCCTTTTCTCATGTAACCCATGAAGACATGATCACTTCCTTCCTAGGTTCCCAGAACTTCCACTTCATCAATCAGTTCCTCCCTGCTGGTGAGGACCAGGTCCAGAAGAGATGATTTTCCTTGTTGTTTCCTCCACCTTCTGGGAAATGAACTGGTCAGTGAAGCAACGGAGGAATTTGTTGGACCTTACATTCTTGGCAGAGTTTGAGTTCTAACAGATATTGGGGTGGTTGAAATCTCCCATGACTACTATATCTCTCCTTTCTGAAAGTTTGGTAAACTGCTCTAGGAAGGCATCATTCAAGTCTTCAGTCTGGCTTGGAGGTCTATAGCAGACATCTACAGTAAGATCATTGTTGCTTCCCTCTCCTACAATTTGTACCCACATACTTGCAATCTTCCTTCCATGCTCCAGGTCATGGATCTCTTCACAAGTGTACCTATCCTTTACATATAATGCTACTCCTCATCTCTTCCTTTTTGGACTATTCCTTCTGAAAGGAATATATGCCTCAATTTCTACATTAGGTCCTATTTGCCATCCTTTATCAAGAGCTCAAATTCGTCTTACTTGTTTCCCATACTCTGTGCATTAGTATAGAGACAACTGAATTCAATGCACTTTAGCCCCTGGCCCCTCTCATGAATGGCAAATGTGGCCCCCACAAGGTAGCCCAGAAGGCAATGTAGCTCTCAGACTGAAGCAGGTACCCCATCAATGCTTTTACATGATACCATAAATAAAGATAATGAAGTATCTTGTGGTACCTAAAATACTAAGAGGTCTATTACGTATTATGTCCAACTCCTAGAGATGGTGAACTCTAGTACATGAAATAATAGGGCACCACAGCTCCCATGGGTACGACACTGTTGATCGCCAGTGTAGTGCAAATCATCCTGTCACTTTCCTAAGCAGAAAAAAAAATCCAAGGAGGAAAATGATGGAAAATGCCACAGAAGGCTCAACTGGCGCCTTCATTAGACATCGCTATACACCTTTAGGTGCTGGACAAAAACATTGCACTTCAACCAGGTCTTTGGCTAACATCCTATTTCCTTTGAAATGTGTTTGTGGGAAGGGGGAAGTATTGATCTGATTTGTTTTTGTTTTTTATTGTGGATTTTGTATTTTTCTCTTGTATTTTTATGCTGCATCAAACGACCCTGAGATCTTTGGATGAAGAACAGTATACAAATCAAATCAAATCAATCAGTTCAGGATAACATCCAAAGGCTAGCAATGCCATATAGCCACCCTGGAATATATGCCAAATAATCCCATATAACCACTGCACAATTTTTGCACAGATTGGCGCAAAAACTCAGTAAAAGCCGACCAAGGAACTCCTGTTATTTTTGCACCAACCAACTAACACGGCCACTGTTGCTGCAACTGTAAATTAAGAAACCAATCCCTACCTCCATGGATTGTAGCCAAAAACAGAGGAAATCATGGATACTCTTGTGCACACCAGAGCTTAGCATTCTGGAAGCTGTGTTTTACAATAGGATCTTGCAAAACACCTGTGTGTTTTTTGTTTATTAAAAAACCACTATCAGCAGCAGTACAATGCTAGCTGAAGCGAGAGCTGGTCCACCAGGAGAGAAGGGGAACCACAAGAAGCATGGCAGGAGTATGAAGAACCATATGGCTGCCTTGTTCAGAAGTGCCGGAAGGTTGTCCCAAAGCACATTCTCCTAAATGGGCATTAACTCTGCTGGCAAATTAGGAAGATCCACAACACAAGCAAAAATAAAATAAAATAATTGAAAACTGCATTTACAATTTTATTTATTTATTTCCAAGGGGTGGGGGGAGATAAAACTGAGGATGCAATCTGCATTCTCTCTGCAATGCACAGTTTGTTATTATTATTTTTTAAATGATGGATACAAATGGCCTGCTGAGCTGGCAGCAGTTTTGTCAAAGGGAAGCAAAGGGTAATTAAATGTTGCACTTATTGTACATTTAAAAGGGGAATAATAGTAGCCTTAGCAGAACCATCAGGGGAATGAGCTTTAGCTTGCTGGTAGAGCATATATTTTCAGTGCAGAAGGTCTTGGGTTCATTCTTCGGTATCTGCAGGTAGGACTGGGGAAGACTCCTTCCTGGATGTCTGTCAGTCAGTGTTGACAATACTGGGCTAAATGGAACAATGGTCTAAGTTAGGTTGTGTTAAGGTATAAGGAAGGATCATAAAAAAAACAAATTCAGTAAGCACACCAGTTTCAGGCACTGGGTAGCCATATTCCTCAGCTTTCTGGGCTGCAAGATTAAACCCTCGATCAACCTTTAGCAGTCATGGAAATACAGGAGAGGTCCTATTGCGTAGTATGGAAGTGAGAGCTGGACCATAAGGAAGGCTGATCGCTGAAGAATTGATGTTTTTGAATTATGGTGCTGGAGGAGACTCTTGAGAGTCCCATGGACTGCAAGAAGATCAAACTGATCCATTCTGAAGCAAATCAGCCCTGAGTGCTCACTGGAAGGACAGATCCTGAAGCTGAGGCTCCAATACTTTGGCCACTTCGTGAGAAGAGAAGACTCCCTGGAAAAGACCCTGATGTTGGGAAAGATCCAGGGCACAAGGAGAAGGGGACGACAGAGGTTGAGATGGTTGGACAGTGTTCTTGAAGCTACGAACATGAGTTTGACCAAACTGCGGGAGGCAGTGGAAGACAGGAGTGCCTGGCGTGCTCTGGTCCATGGGGTCACAAAGAGTCGGACACGACTAAACAACAACAACCGGTTAAGAAATAGGAAGCAGAAAGGAGGAATCAGTGCAGAGTTCTCCCAGTGGAGGAATGTAGAAAGTGGAGTCCCTAGAGGGCACATGTCCATGAATGATTTAAGAGCCAAGGGGTGAGGTAGCCACGTTTGCTGATGATACCAAACTGTCCAGCATTGCTCAAACACTGCTAACTTTGATCATCATGAAGATCTACACATCCTGATACACAGGCTCGTAAGCTTTCAAGATGGCATCGCATATCATGTGGACACTCTAGGGAGCAACTTGACTGCTTCCCTAGGTGTCTTCACTCTGTTGACACTGCTGCCAGTGTCATGCTGATTTGGGAAGCAAACTTTCTGTAAAAGAACGCACACTTTAGTGACAGGAATGAGGAGTGTGGCAATTCAGGGAAACATCCACCTTTCTGCCTTGAATGTCCCTGCTATACACAGCAACATCTTCAAGACAGGAGGCATGAATCTGTTAGCGTTGCTTTCCCTCATTTTCTGTCCCTCCCCATCTTAAATTCAGTTCTCTACATTTTGGGATCAGTTCATGATTATTTATTTTTTCAATTCCTCATTGAAAACTCAATGCTGCTGTGGAAACTTGCACTACATACACATTTTTATAAAGCGGATTTGCCTAATAAAATGGATTTTTGCAGACTCCCCCAATATATACATTTTACTGCATGCTTTGCTGTAGCCTATGTATTTTTTTTGTACACTGTGCTTGGCTGTATAACCACATTGCTCAATTTGGAGGGCTATAAATTGTGACAGACGGCTGTGCTTCGGTTTTCATGTTCTGGAAAGCGTGCCTGCCAATTGCCTTTAAAGGTGAACAGAACCACATTTCTCCCACAGATTTATCTTGGAGGTCCACATAGACGATTAGCCGTGTAGGACCATGCGATCATCAGATCTTAGGACACCCAGGGCCAAAAAGAACAACAGAAATGGGGAAACGACAAAAAATAAAAATTGCATTGGCACCCTACCCTCAAGCGACTTGAGTACAGTTTGTGAAGCGGTTTCTCCTCCAGCCTCAGTCTATATTCCAAGGTGGGTAAAAGGAAAGAAAGAAAAAGTGAATATTCATCCCAGCCCTTTGCTGGGTTGGCACCGGCCCTCCTACACATATTAATTAGCCGCCAGCGTCACTTGTGAAAGACGCCTCTTTGCAGCCTCTGGTTGTAATCAGTTCGTGACACCTTCCTACCCCCGTGCCCTGTTCGTTCTTCATAATTAAAACTGGGGGAAGCAGATGGAGTGAATAATTATAATCAGAGCCTCTTTTTTTTTAATATTACATCTGAGAAACTCTTTCATACAAAAGAGCCTTATAGCGAGGGCAGCGCTGTGCATTTTGTGCCTCATGCATATTTCAGTACGATGAGAAGGCGACGAAGAAATCTCTCTTCCCCACACACACCCCGCCCTCAATTCTGGCAACTTTGCTTGTGAGCCCGAAAGGGTTCCACCCAGCTTCGGAAGGATAACAGAACCGTACGCCGACACACGTTCATCTTCTCCCTTGTATTCCTTTAACAACCCTTAGCACAGCCCAGCCACATCTCCCAGCCTTGTCCTAGAGGGCTCGCCTTCCCCCCGTTGTCTTGCGATAGCTGCCGCCAGCGTGTGGAAACTTGCTGGCACAGCCTTGCAAAGTGACACCGCGGGGCCTGGATGACTTCCAAGCGACAGAGAGCCACAGCCAAGAAATGCCAATATGGATAATGCAAACAAGGGAGATTTGGGGGCACATTTCGATTTCGCCATCTGATTTAATTGACAGAATAAATGCACCTGTCAACGGGTAATATTCTTGTGATTAGTTTTGGCTGCCACGACGAGGCGACGTTAAAAGAATGTCAGGACAACCTGTCCTAAGACATCAGCAGAGGCAATTTCAAGGTAGGGAAGGTCAATGAGGATGCAGCTAGTTACATGGGTCTCTTGAAGCAAGAACTGCACCTTTGCTAAATCAAGCCAAGGTCTACTTGGAACTTAGTGCTCCCTCCAACTGCTTGTCCGTGGGTAGGGTAGCCAAGTCCTTGCTACAGAGAAGGCAGGTAAAGATAAAGGAATCCTGGATGGTTAAGTCCAGTCAAAGGCAATTACTGGGTTGCGGCACTCATCTCACTTTCAGGCCGAGGGAGCAGGCTTTTGTCCACAGACAGCTTTCAGGGTCACGTGGCCAGCACGACTAAACCGCTTCTGGCGCAATGGAACACTGTGACAGAAACCAGAGTGCAGAGAAACACCGTTTACCTTCCTACCACAGTGATACCTATTTATCTACTTGCACTGGCGTGCTTTCGAACTGCTAGGTTGGCAGGAGCTGGGACAGAGCAACGGGAGCTCACTCCATCATGGGGATTCAAACCGCCGACCTTCTGATTGGCAAGCCCAAGAGACTCAGTGGTTTAGACCACAGCGCCACCAGCATCCTGATCAACTCCCACCTAGAAACCAATGTCCCCACTGTGGAAGGATGTGCGGATCCAGAACTGGTCTCCACAGTTACTTACGGACTCATTGTTAAAACCATGTTTATGGAAGACAATCTTACTCGGCTATGAGTGATCACCAAAGAGGAGGACAGAGAGGGCAAATGAACTGAGAAGGAGTTGTGCTCAGTATGGTCAAATGAGAATCTCAGGAAAAGAGGGAGACTGAGATCATTCAATCATTTGTTTACTTCTTCCATTTTTATCTTGCACGTCTTCTAAAGGCATACTTAGAGTGGGCAAATATTTCCATTTCAGTTTCTATTAGTTTCTCATCTTTTCCAATCATAAGCTCAGTTCTTCAATTTGGGGGTTGTTGTTGTTGTTTTTTTTTAAAAAAATATTAACTAAAAGTTACAATACAGCTTTGTCCACTGCCCATTTAAATTTAACATTTATTTTAAAAAGAAGTCCTCATCAAAATCCATCAGCAGCTTTCTCCTAATGTACACATTTTTCTATGCAATTTTGCATAGCACGCACGTTTCTTCAGAGCAATTTCCCCAAGTCTAGAGCCTTTTTGTGTGTCACTAAAATATGAACATTATGACACTGCAAGATCTGGAGACGTGTAAGTTTTAAAGGATGGCTGAGGTTAAATTCATGTATTTGGGGAAGAGTGAATTAGGTGGGATCACAATTTGAGCGAGTGAGCGATTTTATTTGTATGCCACTTTGCCTCCCATCCCAAAAAAAAACCATGCTCAAAGTGGCTTACAACAGAAAAGGAATACATTTCAAGCAAACACCACAAAAACAATTTCATAACAAAGCAAAATAACAGAGTAACAGTGGCACAATAACATTGCAAAGCAATAGCAAAACAGCAGCTGCATAGCAAAAAAAAAGCAAAAAAAAAAAGGGAAATATAAGGTGCTGTAATGGGTTTAGGGGTTGCTCGTGCGTACGTTGCCGCCACTCCTGGCTAAGTTACCTGGTTGAACCCTTTCTGACTGAACTGCCTCTAGCATCGTGACTGTCTCAGTCACTGGCAGAATCCGTCAGTGGGCGTTTCTTAAACTTCTTCCAGCACAAAAATTCTTTGACGCCTAGTCTCCGCCTAGTCTCCCTGCGCGGAAGCCTTCTGCGCAGGGAGGGTGTGGGCAGCGGAGGACCCGTACTCTCTCCGCTGGTCTCCGGCGAGGAGTCTTGGAGCCTCCTCTCCGATTCCCCCATCTCCACTGGTGTTACGCTGATTTCCTTCCCCGGCAATTGGCCCCCCCTCGCCCTACTGGGACCCTCTCCGGCTTCCCTCTGGAGCCTTCCCTCCGCCTCTAGCTCCGATGGCAGTTCCCTGGCAGGTACAAAACCCCATATTGCAATACTATGAATATAACAAGATTACTTAAGCAATGTGTAGCGTCCAATAGTAAAAATAGCAAGGGAACTTCACAGTTTCACCTTAGTCCTAGAAACATCCCTCCCATAATGTTTTCCACAGTCACTCCTGCAGCAGCTTCTCATAAGACTTCCAAGGGCAAAGAATGGGATAGCGGGAAGAGTCCCTTCGATTATGTTAAATGCAAACTGAATCAAATTTCACTCCCATCCGTACTTAGAATTCAGTCTAACAGCAAAACAAAACAGCAAGAACACTCCGGTAAAAATGGCAACAAAATAACAACACCTTCCAGCAAATGGGAAGAACAAAACCATAACCCATTATTACCCTTCCCTGAAAGCTTGGGCAAAAAAGTGTGTGTTTTGATGGACAGTGAGAAAAAATGCCAGTGTGAGGGACAAATGCAGCTCTATAGGTTCCATAACTGAGGGGCAACCACAGAGAAGGCTCTGCCAGGTGGGGTGAAGGAAACAGACAGTGGTGGCTGGTGCTTCTTGAGAATGGTAGAGTGGAAGACAGGTAGGAGTTAGTTGAGGGCAGACCAAGATTGGTGAGGCAGTGCCCCTGTGTGTCCCTATCTCCAGCCTCCTTCTTGGAGATAGGCAAGTGGACTAGCAAGACTAAGGAAGCTCAGGAGAGGACTTGCAGGCCTGAGAGGTGAGAGCAGGTTCAGGGCACTTGAAAAAGAACACCTCGTGCATGTTCTCCATTGAGAAGCCAGTGTGGTGTAGTGGTTAAGAGGGTGGACTCATAATCTGGTGAACTGGGTTCGATTCCCCACTCCTGGGTGACCTTGGGCTAGCTACACTTCTCTGAAGTCTCTCAGCCTCACTCACCTCTCAGAGGGTTTGTTGTGGGGGAGGAAGGGAAAGAAGATTGTTAGCCGCTTTGAGACTCCTTTGTTGTTGTTGTTTAGTCGGTTAGTCGTGTCTGACTCTTTGTGACCCCATGGACCAAGGCACGCCAGGCACTCCTATCTTCTACTGCCTCCTGCAGTTTGGTCAAACTCATGCTGGCAGCTTCGAGAACACTATCCAACCATCTTGGCTTCTGTCGTCCCCTTCTCCGTTTGCCCTCAATCTTTCCCAACATCAGGGTCTTTTCCAGGGAGTCATCTCTTCTCTTGAGGTGGCCAAAGTATTGGAGCCTCAGCTTCAGGATCTGTCCTTCCAGTGAGCACTCAGGACTGATTTCCTTCAGAATGGAGAGGTTTGATCTTCTTGCAGTCCATGAGACTCCCAAGTCTCCTCCAGCACCATAATTCAAAATTTAAGATGGGGAGGGACAGAAAATGAGGGAAAGCAACGCTAACAGATTCATGCCTCCCATCTTGAAGATGTTGTTGTGTATAGCAGGGACATTCAAGGCAGAAATGTGGATGTTTCCCTGAATTGCCACACTCCTCATTCCTGTCACTAAAGTGTGCGTTCTTTTACAGAAAGTTTGCTTCCCAAATCAGCATGACAGTGGCAGCAGTGTCAACAGAGTGAAGACACCTGGGGAAGCAGTCAAGTTGCTCCCTAGAGTGTCCACATGATATGCAATGCCATCTTGAAAGCTTACGAGCCTGTGTATCAGGATGTGTAGATCTTCATGATGATCAAAGTTAGCAGTGTTTGAGCAATGCTGGACAGTTTGGTATCATCAGCAAACGTGGCTACCTCACCCCCTCGGCTCTAAATCATTCATGGACATGTGCCCTCTAGGGACTCCACTTTCTACATTCCTCCACTGGGAGAACTCTGCACTGATTCCTCCTTTCTGCTTCCTATTTCTTAACCGGTTGTTGTTGTTTAGTCGTGTCCGACTCTTCGTGACCCCATGGACCAGAGCACGCCAGGCACTCCTGTCTTCCACTGCCTCCCGCAGTTTGGTCAAACTCATGTTAGTAGCTTCAAGAACACTGTCCAACCATCTCATCCTCTGTCGTCCTCTTCTCCTTGTGCGCTCCACCTTTCCCAACATCAGGGTCTTTTCCAGGGAGTCTTCTCTTCTCATGAAGTGGCCAAAGTATTGGAGCCTCAGCTTCAGGATCTGTCCTTCCAGTGAGCACTCAGGGCTGATTTGCTTCAGAATGGATCAGTTTGATCTTTTTGCAGTCCATGGGACTCTCAAGAGTCTCCTCCAGCACCATAATTCAAAAGCATCAATTCTTCAGCGATCAGCCTTCCTTATGGTCCAGCTCTCACTTCCATACATCACTACTGGGAAAACCATAGCTTTAACTATACGGACCTTTGTTGGTAAGATGATGTCTCTGCTTTTTAAGATTCTGTCTAGGTTTGTCATCACTTTTCTCCCAAGAAGCAGGCATCTTTTAATTTCGTGACTGCTGTCACCAACTGCAGTGATCATGGAGCCCAAGAAAGTAAAATCTCTCACTGCCTCCATTTCTTCCCTTTCTATTTGTTGAGACTCCTTAGGGGAGTGATAAAGCGGGATATCAAATCCAAATTCCTATTCCTCCTCCTCCTCCTCCTCCTCCTCCTCCTCCTCCCCCTCCTCTTCTTCTTCTTCTTCTTCTTCTTCTTCTTCTTCTTCTTCTTCTTCTTCTTCCCCTTGAAGGCCCATCCTGGAGGCTGAGCCCTCATAGACCACAGTGGCAACCCATCAACTACTTTCAAAGTCAGCTTTGTTAAGTAGGCCTGTGACTTCCAGTAGTTTGGGGTGTTGAGAGGGAGCACCGGGGTTGGCATGGCAACAAGAACTCCAAGGGGATTCAAAGCAGGGAGGCCCAATGTGTAGTGAGAGCATCCTTCTACGGAAGGCAGGGAAAAGCAGGTTTTTGAGAGACCCCCAGAGATTGGAAGAGGTTTTCTATTGTACTCTCAAGAGCATCAGGGGAAATACAAAGAGATGGGTTAAAAATCTATTCTCTTGGTACAGAGCAGAAAAGGCAAACACACCCACCTGTATTTCCTGAGAAATGAATAAAGGGAAATAATATGAAAATGTATTTTTAAAAAAAGAAAGAAAGAAACCTACTTAACTCAAAGAGTTACATTCCTCCTTTCAGCCTAGATTTTAATCTTATTGTGCATATATTCAGCGTGAATCCATTATTTCCCATTTGCCCATACATCTGTCCTGTTGCATCATTAAATCTAAGAGCAAGCACAGAAACATATAGCTCGAGATTTATCAATGGGAATGTTGTTTTACATTTCAAGTGTATACACAAGCCATTACAGAACTCACTGGTGCGTGCTCGGAAGCAATATGTATTACTGTAGATATCAGTAGATAACTAGTTATAATTAATCCTGGAGGAATAGCCGTCTGAAAATGAAGACGCAGCCAAGGCGAGTTAGTGGAGGAGAAAAGAAACTCATCTAGTCTATCTGTTTCCATGGAAGTTGAAGCGTTTGGCTTGGTCAGCGCAGGTTCAAGCCATGCCTGTTGAGGAAGGAGGATTCTCTGCCCAGACTCAAATTAGCAGTTGCAGACTCATATGCATTTCTCTTCAAGTCCCTCTCTCTCTCTCGTTCATGGAATCCATGTCACAAGGCTTTTGGTGGTAGATGGCCCTGTGAGCTAAGGGCAAGTTCCTGTTGGAGCAGGCTCTGAACTGGTTTTTGTCTCCCCCTCTCTCTCTCTTTTGTGGAATCTGTCCCAGAAGGCGCATGGTGATAGATGATTCTGTGGTTGGAGGGGAAGGTTTGGCTGGAGCAGTTTGCGTTGTCTTCGTTGCTTGCCTCCATCTTCCAGAATCCTTCCTAGAGGGTTTGGTGGGGAGCTGCCACTCACCTGACATTGGCTTGGTTGCATTGCTGCTGCTTCCTGTGAGGAAGTTGGCATGGTGCAAATAACAACAACAACAACAACTTTTATTTATACCCTCTGGCCAGAGCCGGGATCAGGGTGGCTAACAGCAAAAAAAATTCAGTAAAAGCATAATAGGGAACAAGAAGAAAATGAAGAAGAAAAAAATTAAAATACAGGTTAAAATGCAATTTCAAATGCAGTCTCATTTTAAAAGTCAAAACCATAAGGCGAGGGAAACGTAAGGGTCAGACTGAGTCCAAACCAAAGGTCAGGTGGAACAGCTCAGTCTTGCAGGCCCTCTGGAAAGATGTCAAGTCCCGCAGGGCCCTGGTCTCTTGTGACAGAGCATTCCACCAAGTCGGGGCCAGTACTGAAAAGGCCCTGGCCCTGGTTGAGACCAACCTAACCACCTTGGGACTTAGGACCTCCAAAATGCTGTCATTTGTGGACCTTTAGGAAATGTAAATTGAATATTCAGCCACTTATTATTGAGGGGAAGTGCGTGGAACAGGTCTCGGTGTTTCGATTTCTGGGAATGGAGTTGAGAGACAGCCTAACCTGGGGAGAAAACAGCAAAGACCTGGTGAAGAGAGCACAGCAGAGGTTATATTTTCTGAGAATCCTCTGGAAAAACAATCTCTCAAAGGACCTGTTGATGCCATTGCACTGTGGAGAGTGTATTAACCTATGGTCTCTGTGTGTGGTTTGGGAGCTGCACGGCCAGGGGAAAAAACAATGCTATCCAGGGTTGTAAAGACTGCAGAGAGAATAATTGGGTGCACTCTTCCCACCTTAGATCAAATCTATGCTTCCAGGTGCCATAAGAAAGCAGCAGAGATAGCGCAGGATAGTGCACACCCTGGAAATGATCTCTTTCAGCTTCTGCCTTCTGGAAGAAGGTATAGGATTATAAAGGCCAGGACTAGCCGACTGAGAAACAGTTTCTACGCAGATGGAATTCTGGTTCTAAACGCAGCATAAGGGGTCTCTATAGTATAGCGTATTTTAAAATGGGGTTTCTGAGTTTTTAGGGGGTTTTGAATGTTTTATGTAGTTTTATGTAGTTTTTATGTAGTTTTTCAATTTCATTGTTCTGCATGGGACAATGACAATAAAGATATCGTATATTGTATATATCGTATCGTATATCGTAAGGTCCTCCGCGGGGCATACCAGGAGAAGCGGTCCTGTAGGTACGTGGGTGTCCGCACAAGTAGAGCTGATCTGGCAAGCCTGTGGGTCTGTTTGTTGTTTTCCCCCAAAATATATTTATTAAAGTTTTTTTAAAATATAACAGTGAAAAACAATAAAAAATAAAAAGAAACAAAATACAAAATACAACATAAAAACAGTTAAAAAACAAATAATTTTCCATAACATATCTTCCTTACGCTTATTTCCCCAGACCTCCTCATACCTCCCTTCTTTGTATTCCACTTCAATTTGTTAGTTCAGCAAATCCTTACCATTAAGCTTTTACCCATTTGTAAACCTTTTTTTCCCATATCTCCTAAAGCATCACAGCTGGAAACCCCTTAATTTCTATCCAACATCCTTCTAACATTCATTAATTTTACAATATTTCTGTAAATAGTCTTTAAATTTCTTCCAGTCTTCTTTCACCAACTCTTCTCCCTGGTCTCAGATTCTGCCAGTCATTTCTGCCAATTCCATGTAGTCCATCACCTTCATCTGCCATTCTTCCAGAGTGGGTAAATCTTGTGTCTTCCAATACTTTGCAATGAGTATTCTTGCTGCTGTTGTAGCATGCATAAAAAAAGTTCTGTCCTTCTTTGGCACCAATTGGCCAACAATGCCCAGGAGAAAGGCCTCTGGTTTCTGTGTTTGCACCACACCAGTCTCCCTGCCACCTCCCCTCCCCCTGGACCTTCCGATCAGCGGCAGCAATGTGATCGAATGGAGAGAAGGTGGGCATCACCAGACTACCATGCCATTCACAACTGATGGCCCTGTGGGGTGAGAGGAAGGGTGAGCTGGAGGAAGCTGTGGAGTGGCCTCTCTCCCACCCCTCTGTCTCAGTCCTTCTCAGCAGGCAGTTAGTGATACATGACCCTGCAGATAGGGGCAAGTCCAGTTGGAATAGGCTTTGCACTGGCAATCCCATATACAGTTGTACCTTGGTTTTCGAACAGCTTAGTTCTCGATTGTTTTTGCTCCTGAATGCCGCAAACCTGGAAGTGAGTATTCCTGTTTGCAAACTCTTTTGGGAAGCCGAACATCCCACGGGGCCCTCCGCAGCTTCCGATTGGCTGCAGGAGCTTCCAATCAGCAGTGGCGTAGCGTGGGTTGTCAGCACCCAGGGCAAGGCAAGTAATTTGCGCACCTAACCCGTGGATTTGCGCCCCCTAACCCTAACCCCCAGATGTTGCGCCCGGTGCGGCCGCCCCCCCTGCATCCCCATGCTACGCCACTGCCAATCAGCCAATCAGAGGCCGCGCTTTGGTTTCCGAACATTTTGGATGTTGAACGGACTTCCGGAATGGATTCCGTTCGACTTCCAAGGTATGACTGTACAGATTTAGGGAGCTTTATACATGATGAGTAAGGGACACAGGTGGCACTGTGGGCTAAACCACAGAGCCTAGGGCTTGCCAATCAGAAGGTCAGCGGTTCGAATCTGTTATGTAGTGTAGTTTCACCCTGGGCCAACAGGGGGAAACTGTATATAGTTTTCACTCAGGTCTGTAGATAGTTTTCACTCAGGTCCGCGTCCGTTATTTTAGGCGGGAACTCTGAGCTGTTATGGTTACAATGTTGACAGCCGGCTGACTATAAATACAGGCCGGCTGAGCTGTTCGCAGTCAGTTTATTTCCAGCTTACCAGAATAAAAGAGCTACTTGAAGAAATCGCTGTGCCGGCTGCTATGTCAACCCACAACCTAACACTGGCGACGAGGATGGGATGGATGGACATCAGAGCACAGCCAGATGCGGCCAGCCTCTGAACTGAGCTGAATCACAGAGCGAAATCACTGAGCGAAATCACTGAGCGAAATCACTGGGCAGAACCAATTCAGAGCTGACTGTTCTGGCTGGAGCACTGTGTTCCATCCATCGCCCTTCACGCCGGCATCGGAATCATGGCTTCACTTGTGCCTCTACCGCCGTTTGCGCCAGCATCTGAATCATGGGACTCCTACCTCGCTCGGTTCGACTGCTACCTCCAAGCCTCCTAGGGCTAGACTGGTTTGATGCCCTCGGCCTGGAAATCACCGGCATCAACCGCATCTCTAACGCAGAGACTGAGGGTCTGGTCAAAGACTTTGCCGAGGTTTTTGACGGCACCTTGGGGCAATATACAGGTACGCCCATCTCCTTTAGCCTTGATCCACAAGTCGCCCCCATCAAGCTAAAGCCACGCCGGGTTCCCTTTGCTCTCAAGGCTAAGGTGGACGAACAACTGGACAAACTGATCGCCCAAGGAGTTTTGGAGCCGGTTGACCACGCAAAGTGGGAAACCCCCATCGTCACGCCTGTCAAGCCAGATGGGTCGGTGAGAATCTGCGCTGACTGCAAGTGCACGATTAACAAGGCACTTCAGCAGCACGCTTATCCGGTTCCTGTTGTCCACCACCTGCTGCATTCCCTGGGTGAGGGTAAGGTCTTCGCTAAGCTGGACCTTGCCCAAGCCTATCAACAACTGCCTGTCGATGATGCCACTGCTGAGGCCCAGACGATCGTCACCCACCGGGGGGCATTCCGTTGCCGCCGGTTGCAGTTCGGGGTGAGTGTGGCTCCTGGCATCTTCCAAAGCCTTATGGAGCGTCTCCTGCAAGGGCTTCCGGGCGTGGTACCATATTTTGATGACGTCTTGGTGTCTGCAGACTCACACCAGCAGCTGTTCGAGCGCCTCCGTGCCGTGCTGACCAGGTTCCAGGAGGCCGGGCTCAAGGTAAAGAGGGAGAAGTGCCAGATTGCCGTTTCACAGGTAGAGTTCCTGGGCTATCTTATCGATGCCTCCGGCCTTCATCCAACCACATCCAAGATCCGCGCTATCCAGCAGGCCCCCACCCCAAAAAACAAAACGGAGCTGCAGGCATTCCTGGGGCTGCTGAACTTTTATAACATGTTCCTGCCCCACAAAGCCACAGTGGCTGAGCCTCTTCACCGACTCCTTAGCACTAAGACGCCTTGGGCCTGGGGTCATCGGGAGACGGCGGCCTTCAACGCGGTCAAGGCTCTCCTTTCTTCAGACAGTGTGCTGGTACAGTACAGTGAATCCAGGCCGCTGGTCCTTGCCTGCGACGCCTCACCTTTTGGCATCGGTGCTGTCCTTAGTCACCGTTTTCCAGATGGAAGAGAAGCACCGCTCGCCTACTTTTCCAGGACACTATCTCCGACGGAACGGAATTACAGCCAGCTCGACAAGGAGGCATTGGCACTTGTGGCTGGAGTGAAGAGGTTCCATGAATACCTCTATGGCAGGACTTTTGACCTCATCACTGACCACAAGCCACTCCTGGGCCTCCTCGCCGGTGACCGTCCAACTCCACCGGTCCTCTCACCACGCATGCTGCGATGGACTGTTTTCCTGGCTGCCTACCACTACCGGCTCATCCATCGCCCGGGGAAATCGATGGGCCATGCCGACGCCCTCAGCTGTTGCCCTCTTCCAGCATTTGTGGAAGACCCGGCTCCAGCTTCATCGCTCCTTCTGATTGAGGATCTTCCGACAGCGCCTGTATCGGCTGCCACTGTGGCCTCCGCGTCTGCCCAGGATCGCACCATCAGCCGGGTGCTCAACTGGGTGTGGAGGGGGTGGCCACAAGGGCCTTTTGCATCGGAGTTCCAGCCCTTCGCAACCAGACAACATGAACTCTCAGCTCATCGCGGCTGTCTGCTGTGGGGAGACCGCGTCGTGATTCCCCAGGGACTCCGTCAGCGCGTCCTGGAGGCTCTGCACGTTGGCCACCCGGGAATTGTCAAAATGAAGGCGTTGGCTCGGTGTTACGTCTGGTGGCCTAATATGGACGATGCCATCACTGCCTGGGTGTCCGCCTGCCAAGCGTGCCAAGAGTCGAGGCCTGCACCACCGGCAGCTAAGGGACACACCTGGGAGACGCCAAAGACACCCTGGTCGAGGGTGCACATCGATCTGGCTGGCCCCTTTCACGGCCGGACCTTTATGGTAGTGGTGGACGCCTATTCCAAATGGCTGGAGGTCGCCCTGATGCCCTCCACCACTACCGAAGCTGTCATCCGGGTGCTGCGAGGCCTGTTTGCAACGCATGGGTGTCCTGATGTCCTGGTCTCTGACAACGGACCACAGTTCACGTCAGGCACGTTTGAGTGGTATCTTTTGGGACTGGGCATCCGCCATGCCCTAACGGCACCTTTTCATCCATCCAGCAACGGGCAAGCCGAAAGAATGGTGCGCTCGACAAAAGAGGCACTGGCGCGCCTGGACCGGGGAGACTGGCATGAGCGGGTCGCCGAATACTTGTTCGTGCAACACATCACCCCTCATGCGGCCACAGGGAGGAGCCCTGCTGAACTGCTTATGGGCCGCCGCCTCAGGTCACCGCTCGACCGGCTACACCCAGACTTTGCCGTGGCTGAACCCCCAGGCTGTGCCAACGCACCACGGTCATTTGTCCCAGGAAACCAGGTCTTTGCCCGGAACTATGTGGGGGACATCCCTTGGGTGCCAGCCACAGTAGTGGGAGTCACTGGACCTTGCTCATACCAGGTGGCACTCGAAGACGGACGCTTGTGGCGACGGCACATAGACCAGCTTAGGCGCAGGGTTGGGGACTTGGACACTACCGAGGTGCCCCCAACTGCGCTTGCGGCTCCGGAAGAGACACGTACAGATGGCGAGGCCCCACCTACACCTCCCTCGCAAACTGCCAGCGTGGAGCCGAACCAAGCCGTTTCAGAACAGACTCAGACCACTCCACTTGCGGAGGCTCCACCCACAGCAGCGGATCCAGGGGAGTTGGTTCCAACACCACCTAGGGTTGCACCACAGCCTCAGCGAGAACTGTGTGGCCCTCCGGACTTGGCTACCAGTCCCCGGCGGTCTGGCAGAGTTTCCAAGCGCCCAACTTATTTAAAGGACTATGTTGTTGGACAGGTATCACTGTTGGTCTAAGTAGGGGAAATGTAACCGATATGCTTTTGTGCCTAATTGAACCATTACGCGTAGTGCTGTATATAAGGAAACCATTACGATTGTAACTAA
Organism: Podarcis vaucheri; assembly: GCF_965113315.1. Classification (NCBI taxonomy): domain Eukaryota; kingdom Metazoa; phylum Chordata; class Lepidosauria; order Squamata; family Lacertidae; genus Podarcis; species Podarcis vaucheri. The sequence goes on from NC_138761.1 coordinate 11,555,673, forward strand.
CGCCTTATCTCGGTGGGGAGGGGTGTTATGTAGTGTAGTTTCACCCTGGGCCAACAGGGGGATACTGTATATAGTTTTCACTCAGGTCTGTAGATAGTTTTCACTCAGGTCCGCGTCCGTTATTTTAGGCGGGAACTCTGAGCTGTTATGGTTACAATGTTGATAGCCGGCTGACTATAAATACAGGCCGGCTGAGCTGTTCGCAGTCAGTTTATTTCCAGCTTACCAGAATAAAAGAGCTACTTGAAGAAATCGCTGTGCCGGCTGCTATGTCAACCCACAACCTAACAGAATCCCCGTGACGGGGTGAGCTCCCGTTGCTCAGTCCCAGCTCCTGCCAACCTAGCAGTTTGAAATCACGTCAAAGTGAAAGTAGATAAATAGGTACCGCTCCGGCGGGAAGGTAAGCGGCGTTTCCGTGCGTTGCTCTGGTTTGCCAGAAGCAGCTTAGTCATGCTGGCCACATGACCCGGAAGCTGTACGCCGGCTCCCTCGGCCAATAAAGCGAGATGAGCGCTGCAACCCCAGAGTCGGCCACAACTGGACCTAATGGTCAGGGGTCCCTTTACCTTTACCTTTATACAAGATGAGTAGTATGGACAAATTTTATCTACTTTTTGTGCTGTTGCTATTGCTGAGGGTTAATTTGGTTCAAGTTATGAATTAAAGGATATATATAGATATATAGATGGGATGCAGGTGGCACTGTGGTCTAAACCACTGAGCCTCTTGGGCTTGCTGATCTGAAAGTTGGCAGTTCGAATCCCTGCAATGGAGTGAGCTCCCATTGCTCTGTTCCAGCTCCTGCCAACCTAGCAGTTCAAAAGCACACCAGTGTAAGTAGATAAGTAGGTACCGCTGTGGCGGGAAGGTAAACGCCATTTCTGTGTGCTTTGGTTCTTGTCATTGTGTCCCATTGCGCCAGAAGCGGTTTAGTCCTGCTGGCCACATACCCAGAAAGCTGTCTGTGGACAAATGCCGGCTCCCTCGGCCTGAAAGCGAGATGAGCACCACAACCCCATAGTCGCCTATGATGGGACTTAACCGTTCAGGGGTCCTTTACCTTTTACTTACACACACACACACACAGGTTGATTCAAAGGTGACTCTACCCATTTTGCAACCATGAGGCCCGTTACAGTTTAAAACATTTCAAAGCCCAATTTTCGCCATGTGACACAAAGGCGCCACAACATTTTTTAATCAATCTCCAAAGGACGGGAGAAGTGCAGTGGTGAAGCATCTGTTCTGCATGCAGAGGGCCTTATGTTTAATCTACGACATCTCCAGGGGATACACCCATAGCAGTCAACTTACAGATTTGAAAATAAGGGACCAGCAGCCTCGAAAATAAGGGACCGGCAGCCAAAATAAGGGATTTTCAGAGCACAGGTATGTTCAACTTCTGAGCCCCTCCGAGCCAAAGGCAGAAAGCCCAGCCAGCAGCCAAACGAAGCCTCAAGCGGTGGTTCCCACAGCGCAGTAACCTGGCAAAGGGGATGCAGCAAGGAAAACCACCGTCACCTCTCCGCTGGGAAGCGCTGAGCAAAGGCGAGTCTCCAGGCAATGCGTCCAATTTGATTGGCACAAGGCATGCAAGCTCCATCCCCCAGTCGTTCTTAGACTCCTTATTGGGTGAGCAACGCAGCCAAGCAACACAGTTGGAGCCTCCCTCCTCCCTGGCCGGCAGGGAGGGAGGGAGGGAGGGAGAAGAGCTGCTTCCTTTGAAACCTGGGAAATTTAAGGGACATCATCAATAAGGGACAGCAGCGGGACACGGCGCTAGGATAAGGGAGTTTCCCGCCAAATAAGGGACGGTTGACAGCTATGGATACAACCCGTCGGAAATCCCGGAGGGCTGCTGCCAGTCAGTGCAGACGTTACTGAGCTAGATGGATCCAGAGTTTAACCTGGTCTAAACCTACTTCCTATGTTCCTATGGGCAAAAGAGAGAGACATTATGAAATACAAGTTTCTCTCACACTTAAATCTTTTTTTCCTCCCCAAGTAGGAAATACTTCCTAATAATAGAAAGCTCCGTCAAGGTCACTGTGCCTTTTGTACCTTATCTTCCTCTGCCTCTTATTTTATACATCCTGCAACTAGATTTAAGTGCTGAACCTCTTCACACTAGGAGCTGTATGTAGGACAAGAAAATTGACATAAGAAAATGTAGGTTTTAGAGCAGGAGATTATGAGGGCAATCTGAAATCTATACAGGGAAGGGGGGTAAACGTATTGGCAAACGATGTCACTTTGCTTAGCATGGTCAATAAAAGGACTTCATAGTTATACTTTGTGGTCAGCTTGTATTACTGCAAACGGGTTTCACAAAGCTTATGTTTCAAGCATGCAATTGAAGCCACAGTCGGGGCCATATTTCCCGAAGCGGCCAAAAGTAGTTTCCAAATTCTCGCAAGTGGAAGTTGCCAAACACGTTTTCAAAACCTTCCTTCTTAAAGGTCCACCTTGCATTGCACAATTTGCACCCGGGAGCTGCTTCTGTGTCAAAACAGAACACAAAATATGGTGAACATCAAGGCACATTTGTACGTGTGGGGTTTTTGTTGCGCGTGCATCTAGGTGGAAGGCACAGGTTGCAGGCCCTCCAGAGTTTGCTGAGCCACAACTCCCATAATCTGTGGCCACTGGCCATGCTTGCTAGAGTCAGTGGAAGTGGTTGTTTATCCGCATCCGGGGAGCCAAAGTTTCCCCACATCCAGGGCAGGGGGACCCCTTGTTCGCTTTGCAGCCTATAGAACAGCACAACATGCTGCTGCTGCTTCTTCTTCTTCTTCTTCTTCTTCTTCTTCTTCTTCTTCTTCTTCTTCCTCTTCTATCACTCATAGCTGACTAAGATTGTCTTCCATAAAAAATGTTTTAACAATGGGTCCGTAAGTGACTGTAGAGGTCAATTCTGGATCCACACATCCTTCTACAGTGGGGACATTGGTTTCTGTGTGGGAGTCGATAGTGGTGAGGGTTTGCCAAACATGACCTTCCTCTTAGCACATTTCTCCTTTTCGTCCTGAGTTTGAGCATCTTCAAAGTCCATGACACCTTTGGTAACTGTGTTGTACTAAGCTTGGATCCTAGAACAATAGGCAGGTAACATCCTAGAATGCAACAACTCATTGGCTTGCAGGAAAAGACCAGTCAGGCTCCAGGAGAGAAACAGAATCAGCCAATCAGACAGGACTCATTGTTTAAACAATGTATATAAAAGCCTGAGGTTTGGGGGGCAATTCAATCACTCTTTAACAAGCTGCAATAAAGAGCATGAAATCACTAGAGGACTCCGAGTATATTTCAGTAAGGCTGTTCTCCAACTGGAGTGCTTGCAGGCCAGTGTTTCCCAATTGTCAGTATTTATACTACATTTTAAAAAAGATTTGCCTTGAGAAAGTCTTTAAACCTCTTTTGTTGACCACCAGCATTACGTTTTCCATTTTTAAGTTCAGAATAGATTAGTTGCTTTGGAAGACAATAATCAGGCATCCACACAACATGACCAGTCCAATGAAGTTGATGTTGAAGAATCATTGCTTCAACACTGGTGATCTTTGCTTCTTCCAGTACACTGGTATTAGTTTGCCTGTCTTCCCAAGTGATGTGTTATTTTTTTCAGCACAACATACACCCAGACACATACAGAGCAAATCTGGTTACATTTTGGGTGGGAGGATATATTATTTGTTCCTTATTTTAAGAATACATATGCTGCTTATATACCGCATTGGCCTGAATATAAGCCTCACCTTTTTTCCCAAATTCCGACTGTGAAAAGTTAAAGTGTGGCTTAAATTTGCAACCTTACAAAAATTGGCCTTTACGATATCGCTCCTGAAACAGACATACAGTAAAACGGAATGGTTGCAAGTGCCTGCAAAATTTTAAGGGAGCGGCTTATATTCAGGTATTGTCTTTTTCTCTCCCCCTGCCTTGAATTTTAAAGGTGCGGCTTATATTTGGGTGTGGCTTATATTCGGGCCAATACAATAGAAACAGAACTCTAAATGTTTTACAACATAGAATAGGCAAAATGTTTCAGGGAGGGCACACCGCTTAGTCTCCTACCCTAAAGAAGTTTATTTTAGTTGTCCTTGAATCTATGATTGTATATCACCCTGAAATGTATATGAAAGGCAATTCTTACTGTTGTTATTCCAGATTCAATTCATAGAATCATAGAATCATAGAGTTGGAATAGACCACAAGGGCCATCGAGTCCAACCCCCTGCCAAGCAGGAAACACCACCAGAGCACTCCTGACATATGGTTGTCAAGCCTCTGCTTAAAGACCTCCAAAGTAGGAGACTCCACCACACTCCTTGGCAGCAAATTCCACTGTCAAACAGCTCATACTGTCAGGAAGTTCTTCCTAATGTTTAGGTGGAATCTTCTTTCTTGTAATTTGGATCCATTGCTCCGTGTCCGCTTCTCTGGAGCAGCAGAAAACAACCTTTCTCCCTCCTCTATATGACACCCTTTTATATATTTGAACATGGCTATCATATCACGCCTTAACCTCTTCTTCTCCAAGCTAAACATGCCTAGCTCCCTTAGCCGTTCCTCATAAGGCATCGTTTCCAGGCCTTTGACCATTTTTGTTGCCCTCCTCTGGACATGTTCCAGTTTGTCAGTGTCCTTCTTGAATTTAGCAGTTGTGCTACCTGTAGCTAGCCCTCTTTCACCCATGTGCCCATTGAAATCACCTTGGGGGATTGATAGAACCCTCAAAAATGCATTGGGGGGGAGAAGAAAGGAGATTTGTTCTCCTCCTGTGCATTTTAATGTTTCAATATTTTAATGTTGTATTTTAATCTTGTTTTTAAGTTGTATTCATTCAACTTGTTTGTATTATTGCTTGTTAGCCGCCCTGAGCCCGGCCTTGGCTGGGGAGGGTGGGGTATAAATAAAAATTATTATTGTTATTATTGTTGTTGTTGGAACTATCATAACAGTGCAGTGCTGAATTCCTCCCTAGTTTAGTTTAGCTCCTTTGAAAGAAATGCTTTGAACTATTTCAGCCCAGGGGCATGTTGAACTGGATATTATGGGAGGAATGGGTACTGCTGAAAATGACATTCCTATGAGTAGTTCTTCCATTCTTCACCATAAAGTAATAATAATAGCGTATCCTTTTAATTTGCCCAGACATTTAAAGTGTTGGTCTGTAGCCGCTCTGTTTTATTTTCTTTAACTGCATTGTTTTGATACGATTAGTTGACCATTTTCTTTGTATACCGCTCTGATTCTCATGACGACGGATGGTGGCTTAAAAGAGTTCTATTAATTATAGTATAATATTATAAAATAATACAATTATTGCCACCTTGCCATCATTGTACGGGAGTTGCATGGAAGGAGTTCACCCTAGGATAACATGTCTGTCAAGGAATTACCGTATTTTTCACTCTATAATGCACCAGACCATAAGATGCACCTAGTTTTTGGAGGAGGAAAACAAGAAAAAAATATTCTGAATCCCAGAAGCCAGAACAGCAAGAGGGATCGCTGCACGGTGAAAGCAGCAATCCCTCTTGCTGTTCTGGCTTCTGGGATAGCCATGCATTCGCTTCATAAGACGCACAAACATTTCCCCTTACTTTTTAGGAGGGGAAAAGTGCATCATATAGAGCGAAAAATACGGTAATTTTCTGGCTTCAATATGGCTGATTCTGCTACACCTAAAACTCCCCCCCCCCTGTATAGAAGAAGTGCTCAGATGATTTAATCGTTCTCATCTGAGGCAAATCTCATGATTTGTCTGGAGAGATGAAAACCGCAAGCTAGGGTATGGAGAGCAGAGCAGCATAACTGAACGATGAGGGGAGTATCAAAGCAGTCCCACCAATGGGAAAACACACACTTACTTGTTCATGCTAAGCCATGCTTTGTCTTAGTGCTATGCATGTGCCAGGAGATTATGACCCTTCAATTCCAGGTTGAAAATGTTCAAGAGACCTAGTAGGACCTACTCCGTAGCCACATCCAAACTAGGCAACTGCCAGAGATACCTTCTTGGGCCCCTCTTGGCCTGTCTTCTGCCACCCAGTTAAGGTCTTTTTTAGATATAAGCTTTCAGTTTTCCTGATTAGTGTTTTAAATGGCTGGTCCCAATGTTTCCTGAAATATACTCAGAGTCGAGAGTGGATTTCATGCTCTTTATTCAGCTCATAGTGGTGAGGAGGAATGGAAGTTCCCCCAGAATGTCTGCTTTATATACATTATTTACACAATGGGCCCCACGTGATTGGCTAATTCTGGGATTCACCTGTAGGCCAATTAGGTTGCGGAGTGTTCTCCCATCCCTATCACCTGAACCAGAGCCTATCCACAACCTTACAAGTTGTGACGATTTGCTACGCGGCAGGCGAAACCCAAATGGCAACAGCCAGTCAGCCAAGTGGAGGAAATTCCTGCCGTGCCCCCGTCCCAACGACAGATGACACACGACAGCATAGCAAGGTCAAGCGCAAAGCCCTAAAAGTAGGGAGAGGTGGGCGGGTGTTCCGAATGCACGCGCCGAAAGAGGAAGCTCTGGGTCACGTTCATGGGTATAAATAGGTCGCTCAAACTGTTTGGACTGCGTCCCATTGGCCAGATTGCACCCAGCTTCAAGGGACCTCCCAATTGGGTGTTGTGGCTGACCAATCGTATCCACCCACAACACAGGGTGTTGGTTTTCCAGGTCTCACCGCAATACTTGCCCTCTTTAAGGGAGGACCCGATTTACCAGAGCATAGATAGCAGTAGTTAGGCTATCCCTGTCCAGATAGGGGCATAGCTGGGCCACCAGTCGAAGCTGATAGAAGGCACTCCAGGCCAGGAGTGGGATAGGAATTTAATAAATATATAAGAAAGAATGGCTTCATATGGTCAGTGGTCAAAGCTTTGAAGATTTATAGTTGTGTAGCATCTTATATCAGACTTTGGAACCTTTTTCTCCAATATGTTTTCACTTAACTTCAGACAACATGCCTTAAGCGCTAGCAAATAAAGGGAGTGGATGGCAATTAAGTATATTCACATGTTGAAAACTTGCTTTTTAATGGATGCCCTCCAGAATCCACACAGGAAGATTTCCAATACAAATCTGCAAATAATATTTTCTAAAAGGGTGCATCCACTCATCGTAGCCGGACAATCCCACATATTAAAAATGGAAACATATTCAAGTGAATAGCAATTCACACAGCTGTGGCTATTTAATTGTCTAAATATTTTTTTAAAAAAACTGATATTAGATGCCACCCAGGAGGCATATACTAATAATTAAATGCAACTCTAAAGAATGAAGTGTGTAGAAGAGAACAAGGTAAGTATAATAAAAGCAAACAGATTCTCGGCAACACCAAGAAATGAATGGAAACAGATTTGAGATTTTAAAATGAAGAGTTTATAAAAGGCCCAGACAAATAAATGGGATGAGAAAAAGATGAGAAAATAGGTACCAAGCAAGACTGTCTTGGGAGAGCATTCCACAGCCAAGGTGCCACCACCAGAAATGTCTTTTCCACACCTCACTTTGTGAAAGTAAGTGCCTCTGAGGATAATAATAATAATAATAATAATAATAATAATAATACCCCACCCATCTGGCCAGGAGGAGGAGATGAGCTACCAAGTAACCTGATCAAATGCAGCTTAAGAACTTATAGATGAAACCAATCACTTTTAATCCCTTGAACAGCTCCATTTTTGTCCCTGTGGTTGCAAAGATGTAGTTTATTGACTGCCTGGCAATCAAATAGCGTGAAGCTTGTTTTCCTGTGAAAATGTTGAGATGGGTCTCTAAGAATCTGAACATTGCGAAGGACAGACATGATAGTGCAGGTCTAGATGGGGAAATCAAGGTTCATGGAATGGAGAGCGTTGGACTTGGACTAAGGTGTTCCGGTCTGAATTCCCTGCTTGACCCTGAAGCTGTCTGGACAGCTTTGAACCAGTCCTTTTCCCTCACTCTGATCTCCTTCACAAGGGGCAAAATGCTGTGGCTGGACTTTTGGTGCAGAGAGGTTCCTGCCAGTGCTTTACTCCGGAGCTTCTAAGCTTGCAGCGGCTGCTCATCTGCTACCAGGCCAGGCTCACGGTTTTACATTCATTTGCAAGGCCCTTAACAGCTTGGGTCCAGGATACCTTGAGGACTGTTTTATGCCTGTCTGAAGTCTTGCTGGAGGGAAGTCACTGTTAGTGGCTCAGAGGCATGCTCACATCTACCAGGAGCCATGAATTTTGTATAATAATAATACAGTGGTGCCTCGCAAGACGAAAAGAATCCGTTCTGTGATTCTCTTCGTCTAGCGGTTTTTTCGTCTTGCGAAGCAAGCCCATTGACGGATTAGCGGATTAGCGCTATTAGCGCTATTAGCGGCTTTTAACGGCTTTTAGCGGCTTTTAGCGGCTTTTAGCGGCTTATCTGCTGATCGGATCAGCTGATAAGCGGCTTAGCGGCTTAGAAAAAGGGGGGGAGGAGAAAAAACCAGCAGGAACTCGCAAGACATTGTCGTCTTGCGAAGCAAACCCATAGGAAATTTGTTTTGCGAAGCACCTCCAAAACGGAAAACTCTTTCGTCTAGCGAGTTTTCCGTCTTGCGAGGCATTCGTCTTGCGGGGCACCACTGTAATAATAATACAATTATACCTCGGGTTGAAGTTGCTTCAGGTTGAGCGCTTTCGGGTTGCACTTTGCGGCGACCCGGAAGTTACGGAACGTGTTACTTACGGGTTTCGCCGCTCACGCATGCGCAGTCAAAATGAAGTCACGCGTATGCGCAGAAGTGGCAAATCACGACCAGCGCAGACGCATGTTGCGTTCGCTTCTGGATGCGAACGGGGCTCTGGAACGGATCCCATTCGTATCCAGAGGTACCACTGTAATAATAATAATATTTTTTATTATTTATACCCCACCCATTCGGCTGGGTTTCCCCAGCCACTCTGGGCGGCTTCCAACAAAAGATTAGTTCTGTTCTGTAGAACTCCCTTCTGGTTGAAATCAGATAGGCTGAACTTGTTAAATACATTTAAAAATAATAATAAAAAAGGGCAGGCATTTCAAGCAAACTTTTCTGGTTTTATGGTTACTTTTAACAGATTTTTATCTTTCGCCTCTCTTCCATCACATTATTGTGCACAGTGTTAAGCAATGTACAAACAGTTGAAATAAAATAAATAAGGTTGTACAGAAACAGCAAGTACAGTACATCTGTAAGGACGTTTCGCCTCAGGAGTGGGTGGGAAATATGTGTGTTTGTTTTTTATTGCACCCAGTGTTCTAACTTTGGACTGATCTGGTAATAGTAAATCTGTGTAAAACCGCTCTGAATGCTCTCTATCTTATACTGTAGTCTTGTTCAGTATCGACTTAGACCCCCAAAGATTGATTTAGTAAGTCATGAACTTAAAAACATAAACTTGTGCTATTATCTGCCTACCTGGAGACCCAAGCTATAGACATTCAGCCTGGGCTCTGTCAGAGGATGAGATTAGCCCGGCTAAGACCAATTGTCACTGGGAATCACTATCCCAGAATTTCCTAGTTCAGTTAACCATTCCATGTAGTGAATTTTAAAGCACCCAAACTCTGAACATACAGTATTTTTCGCTCTATAAGATGCACCAGACCATAAGACGCACCTAGTTTTTGGAGGAGGAAAACAAGAAAAAAAAATATTCTGAATCTCAGAAGCCAGAACAGCAAGAGGGATCGCTGCGCAGTGAAAGCAGCAATCCCTCTTGCTGTTCTGGCTTCTGGGATAGCTGTGCAGCATGCATTCACTCCATAAGATGCACACACATTTCCCCTTACTTTTTAGGAGGGAAAAAGTGAGTCTTATAGAGCAAAAAATACGGTAATTTTCTTTTTCGACCACCACCCTTTCTTTGGGCATCATGTCTTCTAGATTCTGTGCCATGCTGTCCATATGGTTATTTATACTGCGGTTAATAGAATCTAAGCATGAGAATAATGGATGGCTGCAGATTAAGGAAGAATGCACAACCAAATGATACCGTGACCAGTGCTTAAATTTCATCTTGCTTTGTACTGAAGTCAAGGAGCTACTCCTGAAAAGGAGGAACTCTACTTTTGAGTGCAGTGTGCATATCTATATATTTAACACAGTACGTAAAACATAGCTAGGCACCTCTTGTGTGTTTGTAAGTGAGAGCTTGTCAGATAGCGGTTGCAATATGATTTTTTGCTCAGCAAAATGCTCTCTGGTAGATCTAAGGTATTATCAGTGCTTTTTTCTCTGGGGGCACTCAAGGGTACGCAGTACTGGCATCTTTCTTCCGAAAAGTTAAAAGTGTGGCACACCTTTTTTTCCTTAAAAAAAGCGCTGCATATTATTATTATTATTAGTCTCACCAGTTCGGCATATTGAGTCATCTTTGTCTGCCATTCTTCCAACTCTGGAAGTTCTTGCTGCTTCCATTTTTGGGCTAAAAGTATCCTTGCTGCCGTGGTAGCATACATAAATATATTTATGTCTTTAAAAAAAAATCTTATTGCCTTTTCATTTGGACATTTTTTTTAAAAATTACATTTTTATACATGAAATTGTGCGGTGGTTCTTATCACAGGTTTTTAAAATTATTATTGTAAAATCACTTGGAGATATCTTATGGGGAGGGATTCGTAAATGAACCTAATTTATTTGTTCTGTACTCGCTCTGCTGCTGTTCTTGACAGGTTGCAGAAGGATAAGCCCACAAGAAAAATGGGGCTCTGGCCACACAATTCAGGGTTTACATTTAAAGGGTACTGGATGTAACGTAAATTCTGTTGCTGGGAGTATGAATGCATTCTCAACTCATGTTAATAGTTATGCAAGTCCGTCGGAACTCATAGAGCAAGATGTTTAGCAGATGTTTAGCTGGGTTTGTGGGACTATCATCCAATCCTATCCCTTACTTGAAATCCCTTTTGGAAGCAAGACATAAATGGAATAATAATAATAATTATTATTATTTATTGCGGTCCAAAACCCATCGAACAATTTCAGAACAAAATACAAGTAAGACAGCCAACCACAAAAGAGAGAGGAACGGAGGCGGACATTTTGTTTTGTCTCAAGCATGATGATCCTTGTTTCTTTTAACTTCTGAGAGAAACTTTGCCATGGCCCGTGAAATATCATTAGACTTGTCATCCAAAAGATATTTAATATGGGAGGCTTCAGATTTTCCCGGCAGATCTTCCAGTAGGAGTTTGATCATTTGGTCCCTTGCGTGCTCGTACTGCAATAAAATATGCTTCATGCAATTGACGTCATGGGAACATAATCACAGCCTCTTCTGATAAGGGATGCCTCTCAGTCTACCATTTAGCACTTCCAATGGAGATACATTTAGTCTGGCTTTGGTAAATAAACACCGATATCACTGAAGCATTTTGAGGCGTTTCCGAACCTTCTGCTTCTCTGTTGAATACATGTGAGAAATGAAGGGAACACAAATCTACTTACAGGATGTGTTTGTGAGGAGGGGAGGACAGAATACAACATAACAGGTGATTGGGAAGACATTGAAGAAACCAGGTCTACAGGAATGTTTTAATAGTATCGATTGCAGAAAGTCATCCCATCGCCCTAAAGCCATGTCTACAGTGATGGGAGTTGCTCTTTTAATGCTGCCTACAAGATGGTCGCTGTGTTCTCCGCCATGTTCATTTCCAGATAAGCATGACCTCTCCAACATTGTGCATTGCTTCCAGGCCTCATCTGTCTCGCAAAGCACAAATGAATTAAAATATTTAGAATCTACCAACGCACACCTCTTCAAATCCAAACACTGGTCTGACAATTTCCCACTTACTCTTTGTTTCCTTCTGTTGAGTGGGCTTTCTGTTCTATATCTCCGCAGGAATTCTGGATTTTGTTTACCTTGTGTTTATCTGGGGGGAAAGGCCATTTAACATCTGACAGCTTCAATTTCATTGTTGATCTTTGAATATCAATCATAGCACAGCATATATTTTTTTGTTGAAAAAAGTCGCTGTGTGAAATATAGGCCATGGCGAGACACAATAGCGAGTCTGGGCAAGCTATAAAAAGAGCTCTACTATAGACGTCTTAGCAGGACCACGTGGTTCCACAGTATTGCCATGACAATTCCAATTATTACACCCTCATTCTTGTTATAGTCTTACAACGGATTTTACATGTTGCGACATCAGATGCAAATAATCATTATAAGAACCGGGGCCGTGCTATACAGAATATGCAACCGAATCTTCTCCCTGTGGTTGAAGTTACAAAGTACATGGTCAATTGGGGCCTAATTTGAATGAAGTTTCGTTGGCACTCAGAGGTTGGTACAAGGAAGGAATTGTCAACGTTGACCTCTGGTAGCCTCTCTATAGAGATCTTAATAGAAATACGTTTTAAATTACAGTATGTTCCAATTACTGTACATTTGTGGGACGGTGTGAGCTCCCTCTATGGGCTAATTTAACGTCGACAAATTCCAATAATTCTTTTCTTGTAACAAAGACTCTGTGTAGCCTAGTGGATGAGGTGCCTGCCTAAGGTGTCTAAGGTTGTGCTCTTTTGAGCGCGAGCAAAATGGCTGCCGTAAGGATGTTTGAAGCTTCCGCATTTGAAGCTGGCGCGGGTGTTTGAAGCTCCCGGGTTTGAAGCCGGCACGTTTGAAGCCGGCGCGTGTGTTTGAAGCCACCGCGTTTGATGTGGCTGAGTACGTTTGTAAATTTGAGGCAGACTTTAATATTGTTAGACGGTAGGGGAGTCCTTTCAACCTTTTCCCCATTTCTCACTTGAACTTTTTGAAAAGTTTCATTTCAACTTTTTTTTTCACTGAAAAAAAGAGGGGGAAAAAATCCACCCTATTTTAACTACTTATGTCTGGCGAGGAATGCTGTGATTCACAGCCATTATTGTAAGGAAGCTGTTATGTATTTTTAGTGCTGCTGGGAGCCTAAGATTTTTTCCAGCGACTTTGACTGCAGACAACAATGTGGAGAATAATTCTGACTGTGAAAAGTGCTGTTGGGGCTGCAGGAAAAAAAAAATATACAGAACAATTCTGACCAGGGGCAACCGTGGCAGCTTTATAGAAGGAGGAAAAAAAACACACATGCATGAACATGCCACACCACACCTGAATTGCGCCTGGGTGTCAAATCTGTGACTTGCTGGGACCTGAAGGAACCAATTGCTGGCACAAGAAGGTGGAAGATCATAAGAAGTTTGACACAATGTGACTTAGCCAGGAACCTGAGTTTTATTCTTTCCTTCTTAAATATATATATATATATAAATCTGATGGAACTACCATGAAGACACTTCAGTAATGATGGGAGTGGAGAACATTAACTCTTTGGACTGTAGAGGGAAAGTGTGAGTTGATGGTGTCTGCTGAAAAACTCTTGAAATACTGGATATCCCCAAAGGAGGCGACAGCTAACTCTAGAAGTGGGTTAGACAGATAATGACCTTCTTTCTAGAGGAGAAGTCAGCCATCACACTCTGTCTTTGAGATCTCCTGGAGCGCGCAAAGTGAAAGATGACGCGAGATGGCTGGACGTTGGCTGAACTTTAGCCTCTGTGGGAAATACACTGGGGGAGGAAGGTTCCAAAATCTGGATATGTCAAAAGAAGGAAAGATAAGCAATGTTGCCTGCCACACGTGCGGTTGGAACACTTGGTTGGAATATAATGTGCTTGGAGTTACGAATGCGATTGAATGGAATAGAATGGAAATGACTAATACTAATTGTGTACTATTTCAAATGGTTCTGCTATTGTTCCTTCCTGCCTTTAGTTAGACGTGAATCTTGGTTCTCTGAGCTGAGACAGAACAAGAATTGTGTTCTTGAAGAGTTGCCGTTAGAATTCCCATATAGAATTAGAACTCTTTAAGGCTGGTTCTTGTCCCCTTTCTCACTGAAAATCTGGAAACCTTTAAAATAACCATTAACCAAATTCCAGTTCCAGTATCCTTAAACTAGATTAAACTGGATCTTTAGACCAGAGGGTCCCTTATTTACCCTGATTATTTCAGATCCTTCCCCTAGCATAAAGCCAGGGCAATTGTCTAAAGGGATCACTGTGTTCCCCAAGCAAGTACTTAGAAGTTCACAACTTGGTTTGCATGCACTCATCGAATCTTTCCTCTTGTCCGATTCTTATATTGTCTTTCAATATTTTTTTTTTGCCAGATCACACAAACCATGCTTCTGTTGTAGTCTGGCGATTCTCAGATCAAATGTTCATTATTTTCACAGCAGTTGTATTATAGGATGTGATGGTTGAAAATGCCTCCTTGTATTTTACATTACAAAGAACGGATGAACAATGCTGTATTGTGTCGACGGTGGACTGTTCCTACTTCGTATAACAGCGAAGTGTTTGCTGTCGGTAGTTGGCTTAGCTCATTATAATTTAACATCCTCAGAACTTTCTTCACCTCTGTGCTCCTGCTCCCGATATCGCATTCTTATTTATTACTGCATTATACCTTGTTCTGTTTTGCTCAACTCTCAGTTCCTTTTTTGCTCACCAACAAAAATAACACTGACGAGCTTGGGGCTTCATTTGTTTGTTTTCTTTTTTAAATAATAATAATAAAAACTAGACAGCCCCTTTTATTGAGATCCTTTAAAAGTGAAGCACCTACAGTTTCGACTGTGGCATCCCTTCAAAATATAGCACAGACTCTCTGGGTTTATTTTACTTCTCTATCAGCTCGATATCCAAAGCAGTAGGAGACTGAAACCTCGATACAGCTTGTTCCTTTGCTTTATTCAGAACATTTACTTGCCCTTGGTTGGGTTGCTAAACTCGCAGTAACTTCAACGGTCACTCAAACGGCAAACTGTCTTTTAAATAAAAATAATAGAAAATAAAAATAAAATCACATATAATTTCACCTTTCCCTCTGACTCTATACATATTTCCATGTCCCTTACAGCTGATTTTTAAAATTATTTTACAAGCAGCATTTTAATTATTTTACAATTATTTCTAAGAGCTGGCTTGTGTCCGTTAATCTCGAGACATTCCTTGGTGCTTGTTGAGAATGTCACATCCTTGAATCAAAACAGACATCTCTCCCCCCCTCTCTCGTTTCACTACTAACATTTGTGATACTTTTTGAGGCAAAGAAAGAAAGAAGCAACAGTTGAGAAAGCAACGTCGCACTGCCTGTTTTACCAAAACCACCTAACCTTAAATCTATACCCAATTCATCAGTGTGCAATTGACTGGCGAAAAGCAGAATAGTCAGGAATGTAACATGAATCCCTGCAGAGGAAAGAATTATTATTATTATTATTATTATTATTATTATTATTATTATTATTATTATTTCAAAGTGGAGGAAGAGAGAGCAAAGGAGAGGGGAAAGGAGAGAGGAAGGGAAGATGATACAGCTAACAAATAATAAGAATTACTAGTAGCATAAAATAAAATAAAATAATAAAATAAAATAAAAAAGGGGGCCTAAAATAGGTGCTAAAGGGAAAGGGAAAGGGAAAGGGAAAACCAGTAGGAAAAGTCTGGTAACAAGGGCTTATAGCCACTAGTCCCCAAAATGAATTAAAACAGTCCTATCCTTGTTTGATCGACATTTTAAAGCTTCACTTTCTTCCATGAGATTATCATACCTTTCCCCGTTTTGCTAAACCCTGCTTAATTTTGATGCTTGAATCATAATAAAAAACAGCTTTGCTGGGAAACATGTTTTTATTATTATTTAGTACCATTAACATTCTAGTGTACAGATCAGTGGCCCACCAACGTTTTTAGAATGTGCATAAACAAATGGTAATGTTATGTATCTTAGAAGAAGCTTCCAAAAACCAATCTATTCCACTGCCCTAAAAATAAAATAAAATGCACTGCATTTTGGCACAGCCAAGTGATATTTGTCCATTTGTGTCCTGAAGGGCAACACAATGTCAGAGATTCCATGTCCGTTCGAAAGCCTTGCCTCAATTTACCCTCACCATTTTCAAATCTTTGTTCGATCACCTTCTTCTCTGTATTTCTACATCTGATTTCCACAAGTTATAGGGGCTTATGAAAGGGTTTAGTTTCAATCACCAAAGGTTGAAAAACACATTTATTTTGCAGGATTAATTTTTTAAAGAAACAGGTTAAAATAAGAAATATGGTGTGAATGTCCAATTTGATTTATATCTTTCTTTTCCAGCTACTCAGGTCGGCTCCCAATAACAATTTTCTCCTGCACCAGTTTCTGCATTTCTGTCATCCTATCTTTAGATTTTTTATCACCAGGGTCTGTCTCCTAAGGAAATGACAGTAGAAACAATATACAAATAATAATAATAATAATAATAATAATAATAATAATAATAATAATAATAACTATTATTATTATTAAAATTTGTATTCATCTGAAGATCTCAGGGTTGTTCATAGCATAAAAGTACAAAATACAAAAGTACAAAATACAAAATACATAATGAAAGCCAGAAGAAATCAAACCAATAAACTCTCCTCCCACGGATACTTTTAAAGCAGAAAAATATAAATGTTTTGACATGCACTTAAAAAAATTATTTTACATAAAATATTAAGGTTGAATACTAAGTCACACAAACATGCTCCCGGCTCCAGAATGAGGGGTAGTGGAGTCGCTTCTCATCCTTTTCTTTAAAATAGAAACTTTATCCCTTTTCTCCTTCTCCCATTTTTACCTCAGTACTGAAACTGTGTTACATTTATTTTTGATTACTATTATTACAGTGGTACTTTGGTTCTCAAATTTAATCTGTTCCGGAAGTCCGTTCCAAAACCAAAGTGTTCCAAAACCAAGGCGCGCAAAACGGGTTAATCCGTTCCAGACTTTTAAAAGCAACCCCTAAAACAGCAATTTAACATGAGTTTTACTATCTAACAAGACAATTGATCCATAAAGTGAAAGCAATAATCAATGTACTGTACTATAAAATAAATAAGACTGTATTGTAGATGACAAAAATTAAAATTATTTTTTTTCCCCTTACCTGCACTAGTCATTGTTTGGATGGGGGGCTTTTATCCATTTCCATAGTTACACAATCAATCAATCAGTCAATCAATCAATAGCTGAACTGGGTTCCACACAGTCCCAAAAACCAATTAACTGAAAAAGCCTCAAAAACGAAAACGCAAAATAAAGAGCAAAAACAAAAGCGGCAAACTTAATCAGTTCCAGAAGTCCGTTTATCTTCCGAAATGTATGAAAGCCAAGGCGCAGCTTCTGATTGGTGCAGACGCCCCAGAAACAATAGCCGACAGCCGCATTGGATATTTGGCTTCCGAAAAACATTCAAAAACCATAACATTTACTTCCGGGTTTTCGGCGTTTGTGTACCAAGGCACCACATTATTATTATTATTATTATTATTATTATTATTATTATTATTATTATTTCAATTTATATACCGTCCTTTATCCAAAGATCCCGGGGCAGTGTACAACATTAAAAGCAGAACATAAATAGTATTAATAGTAGTAGTAGTAGTAATAATAATAATAATAATAATAATAATAATAATAATAATTCATGAAATTTATATACTGTCCAAAGATCATCCAAAGATCACAGGACAGTTTACAGCATAAGATTTCAAAATGGAAAACACAAAATACGTCGCTATCACCACCACCACCACTAACTAACCCCCACTCCCTGGGACAAAAACCAAGAACCCCCTTGTGGATGTCAGTTGGGAATATAAGGGTAAATATAACCGAGACCCCCTCCAGACAAAATAAAGGCACTTGGATAGGTCACTGGATGAGTTCAACCTTTTTCTGGAAAGGGTTTGGCATGCTTAGCCCCGGAGCCACCAGTTCTCTCTCTGGTCCTCCGTGAGCGGCCACAGCCTTCACTGCCCCTGCTCTAAGGAATCCCCAGGTGATGTCTTGCCAAATGCAAGACGGTTCTTTTAAAATTAGATTCAAATACAAATGCACATGGGTGAGAAGATGATGGTTTTATTCCGAACAGTGAGCAAAATATACATTACCAAAGCAGTGCTTCAGTCTGCCACTAAGAAGCCCTGAAGAAGTGGGGCAGTGACCCCCAGGTAGCCTTCGATGCACAGCTGCGTGGTCAACAGCCTGTGCGCGAACTTCTGACTGGCATGCTCCAAAACTAGATATTTTATGGATGCTGTGCCCTGTTGTGGCCAGTACAGACTCAGCTACGAGCCACTCTACATCCAAAGGTAAAAAGCCAGGCCGCACATCAAAGGTTTTTTACTGACCAGTGCCCTTTGCCAACAGACCACACATCAAAGACTTTTTATAGAGAAAGTAATAAAACATAGATAACCCGAACCCGAAACAAAGATCATGGCCACTGGGCCCATCACCTCCTGGCAAATAGAAGGGGAGGAAATGGAGGCAGTGAGAGATTTTACTTTCTTGGGCTCCATGATCACTGCAGATGGTGACAGCAGTCACGAAATTAAAAGACGCCTGCTTCTTGGGAGAAAAGCAATGACAAACCTAGACAGCATCTTAAAAAGCAGAGACATCACCCTGCCAACAAAGGTCCGTATAGTTAAAGCTATGGTTTTCCCAGTAGTGATGTATGGAAGTGAGAGCTGGACCATAAAGAAGGCTGATCGCTGAAGAATTGATGCTTTTGAATTATTGTGCTGGAGGAGACTCTTGAGAATCCCATGGATTACAAGAAGATCAAACCTCTCCATTCTTAAGGAAATCAGCCCTGAGTGCTCACTGGAAGGGCAGATTGTGAAGCTGAGGCTCCAATACTTTGGCCACCTCATGAGAAGACAAGACTCCCTGGAAAAGACCCTGATGTTGGGAAAGATGGAGGGCACAAGGAGAAGGGGACGACAGAGGACGAGATGGTTGGACAGTGTTTTCGAAGCTACGAACATGAGTTTGACCAAACTGCGGGAGGCAGTGGAAGACAGGAGTGCCTGGCATGCTCTGGTCCATGGGGTCATGAAGAGTCGGACACGACTAAACGACTAAACAAAAACAACCCGAACCAGGAAGAGATATGTGGATAACCAGAGACAGGAAGAGTTGGCCATGTCAAATCACTAATCTCGAAATCATGATAATCTTCCGGAATAAGTTTCCCATACAGGTGTTTTTGCCTGGCTGGAACATGTCCCTGAACCACAACAATACCTGCTGCTTGCCTGAACGAAGAGATGCGCACCTGTGTGCAAACCTCTGGTTTTTGTGCGGCTAGAATGTAACCTGTTGGTTAAAACCCTACTAATGCATTAACCTGTGTGCAACAGTTCTGTGTACATGCAATAAACACCTTCCATTCTTCCTTAACTTTGATGTAGTCTCTTCCTCTTAGTTTCATTGTCGATTTTGCCATTTCGGCATGTTCCATTAATTTAACTTGCCCATCTGCTTTAGCTGGGAGACCTTCCTCTTTCCAGTGATGTGCTAATAATGTCCGTGCGGCCGTAGTTTTAAGATTATTTATTATGAACTGACAATAGGTGATTCAAATGTGTTATAAAACTTAAAAATGGACATGCAGTATCTTGATAAATGGACCCAAGGAAGGGTTTAGAGGGTAGCTGAAATATACTCGGAGTCGAGTGTAGATTTCATGCTCTTTATTCAGCTCATAGTAGTGAGGAATGGAAGTTTCCCCGAAATATCTGCTTTATATGCATTATTTACACAATGGGCCCCACGTGATTGGCTATTTCTGGGATTCTCCTGTAGGCCAATCAGGTTGTGGATTCACTTCCACCTGGAGTTGGATTGGGTGGCTCCTGTGGACCAATCAGACTGCTTCATTCTGGATCCTATTGTTCTAGGACTGTCGGACCATCCATCTCTGCTATTGGGTCCCCGGAGCTCAAATTCACACAAAGCGGCAAAACGTCCTTGCAGGTTATTAACAGGATTTTATTTGAAGTGCATATATGCAGAACAAAGGTACAGGGCAATAAGCTCGCAACCTGCACACCCAGTCAGGGTGCGCCCCCTTTTTATACATTTGCAGGATACAATACCACCTGATTTCTTGTAAACTGAAAGTTACGGCAACTTCCTATGTCCTTACATGGGCTTGCCCCCCCCCCTTCCTTCCTGCAATGGCCTCCTCCTGGGGTTACAATAAAATCCATTCAACCTTGTTCTTTATCTCTACCCGCCCAAGCCAGACATTCCAGTGAGAGGCCCATTACCCCGGTAACATTTAAGCAACAGAAATAATCCCCTGTCCTTCTGGCTGGTGTAGACCCCCCCCTTTGGGATAATATAGAACAATATTGTAATGGCCCTTCAGGACCAATCAGACTGCTGCATTCTGAATCCTATTGTTCTAGGACCAATCAGACTGCTGCATTCTGAATCCTACTCAGGACATAACAGTAGCCAATTGGTTTTGTTTGGTTTTTTGTATTGTTCTTGTTTTTTATTTTTGGAAAACCAATAAAATGTTGTTAAAAAAGAAGAAAAGAATGTGGCCTGTTGCCTTGTCCACTATTGCCTCTGGCCTTATCAACCACCTCCATCCTGCTTCTCAAAGGTTGCCCATGGGATTTTATGGGCCTGGGGATGAACCAAAGACTGTCCCACCCCACCCCACGAAGCCCGGCTCTCTAGAGCAAAGGATCCAGAGGCTCAGGGTTATTGACTTTGGCCGATACAGGAGGACGTCCTGCTCAGGGCCTGAAGGACCCTGCCCTTGCCTCTTTTCACCTGGCTTGACTTCACAAGGACTGCAGCTGCTTTTAAATTGCTGTTAATTTTAATCTGCATTGTTTTAAATGAGACCATCTTGGCTGTGAGCCCTGGAAGACCTGCACCCTGCTTTGCTGGCCCTTTCCCATCTGGCCTGGGAGAGTGGAGCGCGGACTGACTCCAGCTACAAAGCTGAAGCTGTTGAAAAAATTATTGGGCTGGAATATTTTTTTTATGGGGGCTGAGAGAGCTGTTGCTGTTACTGATATTATTGCTGCAGCTTTAGTTTTAGATCTTATGTTTGGTTGTGTACTTTTCAATGGGTTTTATTTGTTGTTGATGACTTCTGTTATGTTTGTAATTGTAATTGTGGCCCCGGTCTGGTGGAACGCTCTGTTACAAGAGACTAGGGCCCTGCAGGACTTGACATCTTTCCGGAGGGCCTGCAAGACAGAGCTGTTCCACCAGGCCTTTGGCCAGGGCACAGCCTGACTCCCTCCCTTGGCAATCTTCGCGGAGCTCTGGCCCAATGGTTGCCATTAATTTGATTTTGAATGGATTTTAGAATGAATTGATTTTAGCATGCGTTTCAATTAATTGACTGTGATTTTATGTAAACTGTGCTATTTTTACTGTTGTTAGCCACTCTGAGACCGGCTTTGGCTGGGGAGGGCGGGATATAAATAATAAATTATCATCATCATCATCATGTAAATCTTGTCATGTTGTAAGCCGTCTTGAGCACAGTTTCATCTATGGAAAAGGGGGCATACAAATAAAATGATGCTGCTGATGATGATAATAATAATAATAAAAATTTTTATTTATATCCTGCCCTCCCCAGCCAAAGCCGGGCTCAGGGCGGCTAACAATCAAACAATCAAACAATCAAATAATCTAACATTCTAAAACATTTCATTATAACAATTAATTAAAATCAAATTAATGGCAACCGTTAAGCAAAGTTCTGTGCAGGTTGCCAGAGGAGGGAGTCAGGCTGGGCCCTGACCAAAGGCCTGGTGGAACAACTCTGTCTTGCAGGCCTTGTGGAAAGATGTCAGGTCCCGCAGGGTCCTAGTCTCTTGTGACAGAGCGTTCCACCAGATTGGAGCCGCAGCCGAGAAAGCCCTGGCTCTAGTTGAGGCCAGCCTAACCTCTCCGAGGCCTGGGACCTTCAGGATGTTTTTATTTGCAGACCGTAGGTTCCTCTGTGGGGCATACCAGGAGAGGCGGTCCCGTAGGTACGAGGGTCCTAGGCCGTATAGGGCTTTAAAGGTTAAAACCAGCACCTTAAACCTGATCCTGTACTCTACCTGGAGCCAGTGCAGTTGGTATAGTACCGGATGAATGTGATCTCGCAGCGAATACCCCATAAGGAGTCTCGCCGCGGCATTCTGCATGATGATGATGATACACAGGCTGCAGACCCCCCACAACAGCCCCTGGGCATATCGACTTGTAAACTGCTTTTAGAACCCTATTTTGACACAAAGCGATATATAAATAGCAGCAGCAACAGCTTGGCCGCAGCGACTCGCCCTCTGGTAACATCCCAAGGCATTGCCTTTTAAAACAGCT
Source organism: Podarcis vaucheri (assembly GCF_965113315.1). Lineage (NCBI taxonomy): Eukaryota > Metazoa > Chordata > Lepidosauria > Squamata > Lacertidae > Podarcis > Podarcis vaucheri. The sequence goes on from NC_138761.1 coordinate 11,577,924, forward strand.
TGGAAACAGCAGCTGCTTTAGTATAGGATGAACAACTGGGACTGGGGCATTTTGATCATAATACCCTTCATCAGCCGCACTGGTTCCCAGTTCGTTTCTGAGACTGGTTTTGTCAGGGCTGCTTCCAGATCCGAGCTCACAGAGGATCACGCTAGCCAGCATTCACTGTATAAAAGTCTTTATTGATTTACAGTTTCCCCTTTCAAGCTGTAGCGCGCAACTCTACGTCTTATAAGCTAGACCGGCGAAGCTCCGTCTGAGTCTCCGCCTCCTGTACACCAACTTAATACCCTAGCCTTACTCCACCTTTTCCTCCTGACCATTCTTCTCTGGGTCCCTCTGCCCCCCGTGGTCTCTTCCTTCCGGGACTCTTCTGACGCTGACCCCCCGGACCCTTCTGTCTCCTTGCGGCGGGCTTTAGGACCTGGCTCCCTTTCCGGGCTGCTTACTGTGCCGCCTTCCTGTGCATTTGAACTTGGCGCGCGCGCCCAACCTCCCACTTTCCGTTTGACCGTTTCTTCGCTCCCCGATGGAGGTGTGGCCACTCCTGACTCATGTCCTCCCCCCTGCGGCGAGCCGCCTGATCCCGATGCCTGGCGCCCTTCCTCCCCACTGCGCTCTGTTGGGGATGTTGGCCCCGATTTCCACCTGCTGCTCTCTGAACCCCCTTTTGTCCCTTCTTCCTGGGGTGTCCCCCTAAGCTCCCCCCTTGCTCTGGTCACTGGCGTTTCTTTCTGTGAATCTTCCGATTCACTGGAAAGACTCGGAGATCTCGGGTCGTCGTCATCGCTCATCTTTCCTTCGGACTCCTCCCCTTCACTCTCTGTTTCCTCCCTTGCCCTCGCCTCTGCTCCTGAACCCCTGACAGGTTTTATTCTTGACCTTTAAAGCGTTTCACATCCTGGGACCAGATTACCTAAAAGAGCACCTTTTCCTGAACGTTCATAGTCTCTTTATGTCGGGTTGCCATATTTCAGAAAGTGAAAATCTAGACACAAAAGTTGTTGAGCTTTCCAGTTGTTGACCCTGGAGCCTTCTTTAGGCTCTCTTCCATGCAAGCTTCAACACTCTTCAAACCAGTCATTTCAGGCTTTTCAAATCTATTTTTTAATTTACGTAACAGAATTAATATGCTGCTCAAAACCACAAAACAGTTTACATAAAATATGCACTGTACATTAAAACTATGAATGAAATCATACGCCAAAAAGCATGTTAAGGAAGAAGGAAATAAAATATAAACTCAGCAGTATAAAAATATACTTCTAAAATAAAATTATGTCTTAAATACAAGTCAAATTTACATCTGTGGGCAGGTTTGCTGATATAAAAACAAAAAAAAGCATTGAACAGCTGCTTTTTATAGCAGTTTTTTAAAATCTGAAAATTTATCACACTGCTTGTATATTGTGTGATTTCAGTTATTTTGTGCACTTGATCTCTGACCTTTCTACTGGGAATCCTTTTATGCTGTCCATTATTACGGTATTTTTTAACACTGTGTTATATCATTTTATCTGCGCGAGACAGACTGAGAACTCTGTTCCTAGTTGGCTGGTATAACTACTGCAAATCAATCAATCAACCAACATAAAATCTTTTGACTTTCAAATAATTTCGGCAGACTACAGTAATAGTATAATATAATCTGTCTGTCTGTCTCTCTATCTACCTATTACACTTTTAGTTTTCAGAGTGATAGAGAAATAGACAAACTCCATGCAAACCTTTCATGTAGAAATGTACCCGTGTTTTCAGACCCTAAACCTCGTTTCCTTTCTTCTTCCTGAACACACAGAGCAATTCCCTGTTACATCTTGTGTGTTGCATGACTTGGAAAGCTGGGATCTGCCTGGAATGTGAAAAAGGGAATAATTTATATTTAATTGGTCTAAACTTACCTTTCCTAGGTCAATAAGAAGAAGGAATGCAGCCGCATTAATCAAGATAAAATTATCAGCTGATTAATCAGTGTTCTAATTACTGCATAGTTCTTTCCCTTTTCAGTTTTAATTACCAAACTTCATTGTCTTTTCCATATGGCCATCCTGCATTTGCAATACCCTCCCCCCCCTCCTCCTGGTGAGATCATTAATATAAAAAATGTACATTCAAAGGCCTATTGAAAGCATAAGTGATTGCCACGGCCGGCTAATGCATAGGCAAAAAAGTGACACGTAACATAACAGCTAAAGGAGATGCTAGCTCAAATCTTCTGTTCGTCCTTTTAAAAAGAAAGAGGCAGAAAAATGGGAGCATGGGTTTGTTTTTTTTTGCAGGGCAAGAAAACCTATGGAAGTCATGGGCTACATAATTATTCATTTAATTTATATGTAGCCATTCATAAAGAGATTGCAAGGCAGTTTACAACATAAAAAAACCAAAATGCATAATGTAATAATAATAATAATAATAATAATAATAATAATAATAATAATAATTTATTTATACCCCGCCCGTCTGGCTGGGTTCCCCCAGCCACACTCGGCAGCTTCCAACCGAATATTAAAAACAATACAGCATCAGGCATTAAAAACTTCCCTAAACAGGGCCGGCTTCAGTTGTCTTTTAAAAGTAAAATAGTTGTTTATTTCCTTAACATCTGCTGGGAGGGCGTTTCACAGGGCGGGTGCCACTACCGAAAAGGACCTCTGCCTGGTTCCCTGTAACCTCACTTTTCACAGTGAGGGAACCGCCAGAAGGTCCTTGGAGTTGGACCTCAGTGTCCAGAATGAACGACGGGGGTGGAGACGCTCCTTCAGGTATACTGGGCTGAGGCCATTTAGGGCTTTAAAGGTCAGCACCAACACTTTGAATTGTGCTTGGAAACGTACTGGGAGCCAAAGCAGATATTTCTGTACACATACACACACACACACACCCTGGGCACATTTAAAAGGCCGTAGATTGTTTCACAGCTGCAGGCCTGGTTGAAGAGGAATGTTTTTGCCTGGCTCCTAAAGATATGTAATGAAGGCGCCAGGCAAGACTTCCTGGGGACAGCATTTCAAACAGTGAGCCACTGCAGAAAAGACTCTGGACCTCTTGTGGAGGTGGCACACAATGAAGGGCCTCAAATGGTGATCACAGCGTCCAGGTTGGTTCATATTTGGAGAGGCAGTCCTTGAGGTATTGCAGTCCTGAGCCATTGAAGGTTCTACATCAAAACCATCACTTTGAATTGGGCCCAGAAACTAATTTGTATCCAGTGCAGTCAGGCTATGTAATATGCTCAAATTTTGCACCAGCTGAAGTTTCCGAATTGTCTTCAGAGGCAGCCCCATACATATCACGTTGCAGTAGTCTAACCTAGAGGTTACTAGAGCATAGGCAACAGAAGTTAAGCTATCTGTCTCCAGACAGGGGCGCAGCTGGGCCACCAGCTGAAGCTAATGCAATACACTCCATTGTTGTTGTTGTTTAGTCGTTTAGTTGTGTCCGACTCTTCATGACCCCATGGACCAGAGCACGCCAGGCACTCCTGTCTTCCACTACCTCCCGCAGTTTGGTCAAACTCATGCTGGTAGCTTCGAGAACACTGTCCAACCATCTCGTCCTCTGTCGTCCCCTTCTCCTTGTGCCCTCAATCTTTCCCAGCATCAGGGTCTTTTCCAGGGAGTCTTCACTTCTCACGAGGTGGCCAAAGTATTGGAGCCTCAGCTTCAGGATCTGTCCTTCCAGTGAGCACTCAGGGCTGATTTCCTTCAGAATGGATAGGTTTGATCTTGCAGTCCATGGGACTCTCAAGAGTCTCCTCCAGCACCATAATTCAAAAGCATTAGGGTTGCCATATTTCAAAAAGGGAAAATCTGGACACAAAAGTTGTTGAGGTTTTCAAAGTTTTGCCCAAAGTTTTTGAGCTTTTCTTAAAGGAAATTCCCCCAAATCTACACTACTGATATGGGTTGCCATATGTTCAGATTTTCCCAGACATTGAAGCGATTTCTGCCCAGAAACTGTTTCCGACAGCTGGCTCTGTCCAGGAAATTCTGGATGTATGGAAACCCTAACCTCTGTGACACCTGAGGCTCAAGCAACAGCAATGGATAAAAACAAACAAAACCGAACTATGTACCTTCTCCTTCAGAGAAAGTGTAACCCCATTAAGAATGGGCAACTTTCATCCATCTGGTCTAAGGCAGTGTTTCCCAACCTTTTTTGGGCAAAGGCACACTTGTTTCATGAAAAAAATCTCGAGGCACACCACCATTACAGCCCCGTGACGTCAGCGCGCAGCGTCACGCCGGGAGGGACTTGAATTGCTAGCAAATTACATAATCACCTCCTTGAGGGCTGGCTCATCTTCTCCGAAGGCAGAACCCCATTAATTAACAGGACAGACTCACACCATAGCCAAGACGAGGGGGGGAAACCTCAGTCATGCACAGTCATGCACATGTGGGGGCTAAATGAGGACGAAGACCGGGCAGAGAGCAGGGTTCAAATCACCCCACCTGGCCAGGACTATCCCTGGGTGCTCCCTTGGGCCACTCGCCTGACCCACCTCGCAGGGCTGTTGTTGCGAGGATAACACGGGGAGAACCACGCGCGCCCCCGGGAGCTCCTTGGAGGAGAAAGCGGGCGATGAATGCAATGCACAAAATATATGAGAGGTGACCAGGTTTTGCAGGTGAGGGGCCCCCGCCAGCCTCCACTTCCAACACCCGGCGCAACGACGCCAAAGTTTCCCCCCGGGCTCGGCTCGGGGAGCAGCGCTGCTCCCCCCTGGCTCCCCTTCGCCCTCCTGGCTCTCTCTGCTGCCCACTGGGGACCCCCCTCACCTGCCAAGTCCGGAGCGCCGGTGGAAGTTGCATGCATGCATGCAGGGTGCCGCGTTGCCAATGCATTGCACTGCACTCCATGCAACGCCTGCACGCATGCATTGCCTTGCACGCCCACCAAGGGGTCTCCCCGCGGTCCGATGCGTCCCATCCGGCGCGGATGCAGCATTGCAAAAATAACCCCCCCGACGCAGCTCTACCTGGGGGGCAGCCTCCGCCTCTGCCGCTCCGCCTCTGCGGGGATCCCCGGGCTCCATCCTGCTGCCCGATCTCCGCGGGGGCGCAGGCAGGCTGCGCGGGGTCTGCGCGGAAGAGCCCCTGCCCGCCCGGCCGCCGCCGCTGCGCTCATTCCATGGCCGGGAGAAGAGTGCTTCAAACAAAACGCCCGGCCCGCCAGGCCACGCTGGGAAACGTAGTTCGCACACCCCGCGCGGGCGTGGAGCCCAAGGGCGAGGGGACTACGGATCCTGGCAGCCCCCGTGCCGGGGACGGAGGGGGAGAGGCCGGGTGCAGGGATGGAGGGACGGGTGGGCGAGCGAGTGAGTGAGTGGCAGCTGCCAAGCCTTGGCCGAGAGCCAGGAAGGGCCTCCCCGGAGGAGGAGGAGGAGGGAGGCGCAGAGCGGGAGGGAGGGAGGGAACCCCAGGGGTCATCTAGTGACGGCGCCCCAATCGAAAATTTGACTTTTAAAAAAAAATCTTTCGAATTTTTTAATTTTTCCCGCGGCACACCAGGCAACATCTCACGGAACACTAGTGTGCCACGGAACAGTGGTTGGGAAACACTGGTCTAAGGAACCACCCACTAACAGGGCCTCAGCCTTATATTGATGAACTGAATTGCCACAGGCAGTAAAACTGCGACTAGCTATGCCCCCTAATTTAAAAAATGAATGATTGAATAGAAGATCTCTATCATAACCTCACTTCCAGATGAAAATAATGAATTTCTGGAGGGGGGTGGGTAGGATACTCATGAGAAGTCCTGGGTAAATCTGTCAGTTTCAGTTATTCTGAATTCTTCCAGTCGTAAATTCAGTTCACCAAATTTCCATGTAAAGTTTGCGATATATAATTAGGTATATAATGTCATGAAAATTCACAGCCATTTTACTGTGGATTTCTTCAAATAGAGATATTTAGCATGCAGTTTCCCATTATAGCACATTTTTACGTGCTATTTTCACGAATATATGCATTTTAATGCGCACTTTCCCCTAGTATAAGCCTTTTTGTACATCATGCTTGGCTGGCGAACCCCACAGCAAAATTCAGAAAAGTCTGAATTTTTAAAGGTGGCCGAATTTCTGCTCGTATACTGTTTTGGTGAGTGAAGAATCTGTAGATTTGCTTTTAAGTGCAAACCGAATTGGATTTCTCCTTTGTCTCTACTTGAACACTCTCAGATTGATGCCCCATCATGATACAGTATTTTTAAGGAGTCTTCTAGCTGAAAACATGGTGGTTGTCACTAGGAAGAACACTATGATGCTGGTGAGTTTCAGTCAGCCGCAATAAATTTCACACACCCCAAATCCAAGAATTAACTCCTCAGTTTCTCTGCTTGTGAATGTTGTCACAAACCTGTAAGGAGCATTTTGGTTCCGTTCTCTCTACACTTTCTGTCCCAGTAATGGGACCTCCATGGTGGCTATTTCACTCATCTTCCTGAAATCATTAAACCTTTCCTCAAAAGTCCTACAGATGACTTGCTTGAGGAAGAAGTTCCAAATTCTTCTCATAGGTGCCAGCTAGAGTGGTGATGTATCCTACCTTTCAGAAGACAGCCTTCATTTTGAAGAACTGCTTCGCCTAAGTCTGGCTTCATTTAACCACCAACAAAACCATATCCGAGTTTATATTTCTGGAACAACATTGACAGTCATAGTCCCCCCCCCCCAAAGAATCCTGAGAACTGTTTGTTAAGGGTGCCATATTCCCCTCACAGAGCTACATAGATTACTGAATAATGGGACCAGCTGGGAATTTGGTGTGATCATGAAGGAGATTTTCCCAGGGTGAGGCTCATCCATTACACTGCAGGTGTCCTGACCCCTGTGATTTCCCCAAATGCGGGAAACTCAACTGCATAATTTGTGGCATGAATTTTCCCAACAGTGGCCCCCACCAATTTGCTCGAAAGGGTCGTGGCAACTCTCGGAAGAGATATGCAAGCTGTACAGGGAAGGAGAGGAAGTTCAATTGCACAAGTGGAAGTCCTCATGCAGATGGAAGGATTTTGTTGAGCACAATCCATTCTTTCGAAATTTGCACCTACAGATATAAATTAGCCCACCCTATTGCCCACTCCAGGTAAGCACGTGATTACGCAGCGCATCGATCTGAAGTGTCCTTGCTCGTTTCTGTGGCAACTGTTTCCACTGCCAAAGAGGCAAGCCACTGTGTAGTCTAACAAGTGGCTTGTCTCTTCAGCTATGAGGTGTGCTGCAGCAGAAACCACTATTAAGACTTCAGATGCAATGCCCTCCTTTGTACATGTGTGAAACTTCTTTGGATCCCACCCTCCATAAGGGGGAAAAATGCTATTGAAAAGCAATTTGTTACAAACATGGCTGGTGCTTTCCCTCCTTTAGCTTAATTATATTTCTTTTCTCTGTGTTTTCTTTCTTACCCGCTTTGAATGGCCTATTGCATCTTTTAAGCCCTTTCCTCCTGAGGAAAAGATAGGCGTGTGAGTTATTTAGTGAACTGATTAGTAATTGAAGGGCCTAGTTTGGAAACTGTACAAGTTTTTCAATGAATATTCATAAAAAAATAATTAACTTGCCTCCTGATTTAGAACCCAACAACAGTTTGCTTCTATTTGATTTTTTTATTTTTTATTTTTTTTGATAGATGAGTTAATTATACGCTGTGGTTTAGTTGCTGAGGGTTTCACTCCTAAGTGGCGATTGACTAACTGCTTCTGGTGACAATAACCCTGTGTGGGGTTTTTATGCTCTCATAATAGGCCTCTGCAGCTGGAGGGAGGGACTTAGCCATTTGCCCAGGAGAAGCAATGGCTCCCTAATGTGAAGGCCTCTTACCCCTTTCCCAAGAGCATCCCTCTCTGGCTCTTACGGACGCCATTCTTCCTCACTGCAAACTTGTAATTAACTCTCTTTGATGCCAACGGGAAGTTGCTAAGAGCTACCCTACGGGAGAATATGGCTCCCTATTAGCCCCATTGGGTGTGTGTGTGTGTTACATTTTCAAAATGGCTGACATGCCCACCAGTTTTTGGAGAATCAAGACAGGTTGCTGCAAATGGGAGCACCTTTGACATGCAAAACAACAGCCAGGCTTCTATTCTGAGGCTCACGTGAGCACAGAAAGACAACAAGACATCTGACTGAGGAGTTCAAAAGGCACATTTGGGCATGAAAGTCCTGCAGGCAGAGAACATGGCGTCGTCCACATCCACCGTCCATGGCTGGTGGATCTTTTGAATAAAGAGGGAGAGAGGCATAAAGAAGAGCTTAGTCATAGGCTGGTACCCAATGAATTGGTAGGGTGAAAGCTGGAGGACCATCACTAGGGGGAGCCAGAGTTACCCATGACTCGTTGTAAGAAGGTAGGCAGGTGAGGACTGTCTGAAGGTGGACTGAGGTTGGTAGGGCAGTGCCCCATTGACCCAAATAGGACCAGGCTCTGACTGGACAATTCTGAAGGGAAAGGGATTAGAGATAATGCCCAAATCTTCCTCTTTGGAATTTCTCGTTGGACTGTGGAGTTATGAATCCCCTTGTCTTGGTTCCACCTTGGGCACCCAAGTGCATTAGGAATTTCTCCGTTGTTCTGTTTCCCTCCTTTCCCTCTGAAATGTTGTTCCAAGCACATGTTGTGCCCTAGGGGACAGGTTTCAGTTCCACCTTCCTTCAATTTAATTGTGCGATACCTTCTTTTGCAGAGCCAACTCACACACTGGAAAAACGAATGCATTTTTTTTTTAAAGTTATCGTTGGCGGAGCTGACTTATGATCCTTCTTGCCAGGATTTCAACCGGTGCACACGTTGATTGGTGTTTTTGATAGTTTCAAGACAAAACTGTTTTTGCCATCCTATTTGGGGACTTTAGCAGAGAATTTCAACTATTTAATGTCGTTTTCCCAAATATATGCTTTATTTTTATTTATTTTTTGCATGCTTTACTGCAGTACAAATCACTTGGCTGGAGAACGGCACTGCAAAATTCAAAAAAGTGTGAATATTGAAGGACGGTTTCCAATTCTCATATTGTTCTGGAAAGCGCAGATTAGGTATGCTTGCCTTTAAATGTGAACTGAATATATTCCTTCCGCCCATCACATTGCAGTGTCATTATGAGGGGAGAAATAGCAACAGCGAGTGCATTCCACTATTTCCTCCCAAAATATGAACATAGAAGAATTAGGTAGACTTCTCCCCCGCCGTCCCGTACACCCCCCCCCCGAAGCATACAGACACCTATGGAAAGAGGGTTGAGAACCAGAATTGTACATGCAAACCAATCATTTTAATGCATTTTGGGGTTTTAACTTTTGTATGTTTTAAAGCAGACTTTTGAATTTTCCCTGATTTTGCTCTTTTATCTTTTGCAAACTGCTTTGAGGTTTGCTACCATCAAGTGGTGTATAAACCTTATGAAATAAATAAGAATAAAGTAAATTTCTGCAACCCATTGGATGACTCTTCTATTTCTCTGGTTATCTTCTTCTCTGTCTCGAGCCTAACCGTGAAAATAAGTGGGATGATGTCGGATTATTTATATGTCAGGAACATAAGAAGCAGGCGTATGACGAATCGGAATCGGTTGTCCATCTACCTCAGTACTGTATACACTGGCTGGCAGCATCTGTCCAAGGTTTCAGGCAGGGAGTCTTTCCCAGTCCTGCCAAGAAATAATAATAATAATAATAATAATAATAATAATAATAATAATAATGCCACAACCACTCTGGGTGGCTTCCAACATAATATAAAAACACAATGAGACATCAAACATTAAAAACTTCATGATATAGGGCTGCCTTCAGATGTCTTTGGACTTGCCAGGAATTGAACCTGGGAACTACCACATGCACAGCAGTTGGCTCAAAGTTTTTGTTTTTATAGGTAAGGTAAAGGACCCCTGACCATTAGGTCCAGTCGTGACCAACTCTGGGGTTGCGGCGCTCATCTTGCTCTATTGGCTGAGGGAGCCGGCGTACAGCTTCCGGGTCATGTGGCCAGCATGACTAAGCCGCTTCTGGCAAACCAGAGCAGCGCATGGAAACGCCATTTACCTTCCTTCAGGATCGGTACCTATTTATCTACTTGCACTTTGATGTGCTTTTGAGTTGCTAGGTTGGCAGGAGCAGGGACCGAGCAACGGGAGCTCACCCCGTCGTGGGGATTCGAACGCCAACTTTCTGATTGGCAAGCCCTAGGCTCTGTGGTTTAACCCATAGTGCCACCCGCATCCCGTTTTTATAGGTGGCATTCATCAATACTGATTGTGAAAACTGGGACACAGTGAAATGAAGCATCATTTCCAAAAAGCTGAGATTCTCTTAGCCATTGTGCTATGCAACCTCTATGAAAACTGATATGCAACTGTCCTCTCTTACCATGTGTGGCTTGATCCCCACAACCCTGTGATTGAGAGCCCTCATGACTGACTGACTGAGCTGTCCCAGCTGTAGGAAAGGAGGCAAAAGCCTATGGCACCCGGTATTCCCAGGTGGTCTCCCATCCAAGTATTAACCAGGTCTGACCTTGCTTAGCTTCCAAGATCAGACAAGAACGGGCATGTTCTCAGTTCCGAGGAAAGAGGTGACACAATAGGAGTGTATAAAATTATGTGTGGCTGGTGCAACCCAGTCAGATGGTTGGAGTATAAATAACAAAATTGTTGTCATGGAAAAGGACATCCCTATTTTAATCAGAGAAATGTTGGAGGATATGTACTTCTTGGGAGCTACTGTGAGACGAGGATACTGGACCAAACTTGAATGATACGATAATCTTTATTGTCATTGAAAATATCTACACCAGACATTCAAAAACCAACAAGCCTGCTATCCCAGCTTGGTTAACCCCCTAGAAACTCTGATACCCCATAATTAAATACAATATACTCCCACAGAGACTACCTTACGCTGCATTTAAAACCACAATCACATTTGGATAGACACTGTTTCTCAGGCGACTAGTCCTAGTCTTTATAACCCTGTACCTTCTTCCAGAAGGCAGAAGCTGAAAGAGATCATTTCCGGGGTGCGTACTATCCTGTGCTATCTCTGCAGCTTTGTTATAGCACCTGGAAACAGAGATTTGATCCAAGGTGGGAAGAGTGCACCCAATTATTCTCTCCGCAGTCTTTACAACCCTGGACATCAGTGTCCTTCATATGTTCTTACGAGTGGGGCCAGCCCAAAAAACCCCTTTAAAACAATGTTTATTTCTTACAGCGTTTAGTCATTTTAAGCCTCTTCTTCCTTGTGGTGAAATGGGCAGTTTAACGTGACTTCCCCACCTCAGACTACAGTATTGAGAAATGATCTACATTCCGTTGAGCGGGGAATTTTATTTTATTTTTATTCACGAAATCTTCAGGTGACCACTTTCTGCTTTATTTACACGCCACTTCTCCCAGGCCCAACATCTCCCAGCCCTCCTTGGAGAGACCAAATTCATTTTCCCCCCTCAGATGGCAGAGCAAGATTGCCACCTAGCGTCCCTCTCTCTTTCCAAGTCTCGTCTTTTTCCTTTCCCCCTCTTTCTCTCCTCTCCCCCCCCCTTCAACCCTTGCTTCCTTGCCATTTTTTTTTTCTTTCAAAAAAAAAAAAAAGAGGTTTTTATCCCGTCAAGGAAAACCCAGCTCTTGGAAAACAACCAACTCTGTTGGAACTCGGAGATAATAATCAGTTTCTCTGGGCTTGTGAAATTGGCTCATTAAGCGTGCTTTTTAACAGAAAATATTGGAAGCGATTAAGTCTGCTTTACTGAGTGGGCATGAAATGGCTAACCTTCGGCCACCCACGGCTCCTAGGTGCCTGCCGTCGTTTTATGCATGCCGCGTAATGTCTTTACTTGAAGTGCTGTTTATTCACCGCCTGCTTATTTATCTCTTTGCGTTTGGCAGGCCCATCGATCAGTCTTAAACTGTCACACAAGGTTATTTTTCTTTTACATAACTGTATGGGCGAGAGGTAGCGGCGTATTAAAAGTAATAACTTTCTAACTTTGCAGCCCCCGTTTTTTGCAGGAATGCGGCAACATGTGCGCGAGAATATAGATATATACTTGCACACACACTTTTAATGCGGCACGAAGATCGAGGACCGAATTAGGGTTCATTCGGAATATATTGTATTAGTTTTCTGCATTATAATGCCGTCCCGTTTTCTAGCAGGTCTTTCGCACCGCACTGCCTGCTGCGTTAGGGAAATCTTTCTGACCGATATTCCGGCATTGTTTATCGTTTGCTTATTGCATTTGTATCCCACCTTTTCCTCCAAGGACCTCAAGGTGGCGTGCAAACCCAGGGCCGGCCTACCCATAGGTGCCAGGGCTGCGGAGCACCCGGACGCCAGGTTCTCAGGGGCGCCAGGCCGACAATTATGGGCCGAGATTTGGAATCCATGGAGTGAGGAGCCAGGGTGGCCGACAGCCGCTGCCGAGTGGAGCAGAGCCTGTCAAAGCCTGTTCAAATATATAAAAGGATGTCACATAGAGGAGGGAGAAAGGTTGTTTTCTGCTGCTCCAGAGAAGCGGACACGGAGCAATGGATCCAAACTACAAGAAAGAAGATTCCACCTAAACATTAGGAAGAACTTCCTGACAGTAAGAGCTGTTTGACAGTGGAATTTGCTGCCAAGGAGTGTGGTGGAGTCTCCTACTTTGGAGGTCTTTAAGCAGAGGCTTGACAACCATATGTCAGGAGTGCTCTGATGGTGTTTCCTGCTTGGCAGGGGGTTGGACTCGATGGCCCTTGTGGTCTCTTCCAACTCTATGATTCTATGATTCTATGAAAGCACCGCAGGCTTTTCTGGGATTGGCGGGCCGTCGATAGGCCCTCCCAGCGCACGAATGCTGCTCACACGAGGCACACAGTTTCCCTCCCAAGCCTCTGCAGGGATTGCAGCAGCATGGGAGAGAGTTGCGTAACCCCCAAAAGCTAGTTCAACAACTCTGAGCTGCCCCCCTAAAAAAGCTCATAAACTTTGGCCTGCCCCCTCCCCCAAATTGGGGGGCGCTGGGCAGTTTTTTGCACCCCGGCACCGCATATGCTAAAGACAGCCCTGTGTGCACCTCTCCGCTTCCTTGTTAAATACCCACCACAGCATTGTGAGGTAGGATAGACTGAGAGGCAGGCTCATAGATTTTCATGGCCGAGTGGGGATTTGAACCCTGGTCTCCCAGGTCCTAGTCTGACACTCCAACCACTGCACTACACTGGCGTGTCATGCTAAATCTCGCCCATGGGTGTCTGGTCACTGCTCCCCCACCCTTTCCACACAACGTGATCTTCTGTTCTCATGTGAAAACAGCCAGAAGGATTCGCCCATCAGTAAATCACCCCTAATTTTGTCACTTCAGTCTTGTGCTTTTCTAGGTTAAGGGCCATTGGGCAGATCGCTGGGGTTATCTGGCCTAATAAATGCTGCCTTTTGAGCTGGCTTCTGCCTGGCAGTGGGGAAATTAGTCTTTCAAACAGGGTTGTGCTTACAGCACCACCCCTTTGGGGACTTGTTACTTCAGAAAAAAGGCATGTAAGGAAGAACATGATTTTCCCCAATACACAATGCTACAACTTGGAACCACCCCTAAATTCCACTAACTGACTGAACTGAAAGAGGTTTGGAGCAGTTCTAGGTGTCTCCCTGTCCTGTCCTGTCCTGTCCTACCCCCCACCAGTACCACATTTAAAGGTAAAGGTAAAGGACCCCTGACAGTTAAGTCCAGTCGTGAACAACTCTGGGGTTGTGGCGCTCATCTCGCTTTACTAGCTGAGGGAGCCGACATTTGTCCACAGACAGTTTTTCTGGGTCATGTGGCCAGCATGACTAAGCTGCTTCTGGCGAAACCAAAGCAGTGCATGGAAACGCCGTTTACCTTTTCTCTGGAGTGGTACCTATTTATCTACTTGCGCTGGTGTGCTTTTGAACTGCTAGGTTGGCAGGAGCTGGGACAGAGCAACGGGAGCTCACCCCGTCACTGGGATTCGAACCGCCGACCTTCCCATCGGCAAGCCCTTGGCTCTGTGGTTTAGACCACAGCACCACCCGCGTCCCATTAACGTATAAGCTAAACAAGCTATAGCTCAGGGCCCCACTCTCTTGAGGGCCCACCAAAAAATTAAAGAAAAAGACACCTGGATGTACATTTCCAAAATATAAGATAAAAAACACAAATGAAACAAAACCTGCATACCGCAACAGTGTTTTGTGTTGTGTAGGTTAATGAGGGATGCCTTTCCCCCATCTATTAAAAGGCTTTTAATTAGTTAATTTAACTGACTTAATTGGTTAAACTTTAATCCTAAATTTTGCAGCGCTCTCTCTTTCTCTCTCTTGCATGTCTACTTCCTTTCTGGGCTGGTTAGGCTCCAGCCAGCCAGATATTGGAGTCTTGCCCAACTCAGATACGAAGATGGCACCCTCTTCTCCAACCCTCTGTAGCTTCGCCAAGGCTGCAGGATGTCTGAACACTGCAGATGGCTTGGTTCTCTATAAAACCACCACAGAAAGGAAGCAGGGAAACCTCCTGGCTGTGGACTTTTCATACTGCACGGTCTAAAGTCTCTGTAGCAATAGAACTGGAACTATATATCCATGTGAAACCACAATTCCATACATATGGGGTCTTAACAACAACAACAAATACCTTCCAACATTTCTCCGATGAAAACAGGGATGCCCTATTCCATCATCATCATTTATATGTTACCAATTAAAAATTTAAAAAATCCCTATACAGCCTTCAGATGTCTTCTAAAGGTAAGATAGTTACTTATTTCCTTGGCTCAGGGGTTGCATAACTCCATACCCTCCAACATTTCTTCGGTGAAAATAGGGACAACCTAGCAGTTCAAAAGCACATCAAAGTGCAAGTAGATAAATAGGTACTGCTCTGGCGGGAAGGTAAACGGCATTTCCGTGTGCTGCTCTGGTTCGCCAGAAGCGGCTTAGTCATGCTGGCCACATGACCCAGAAGCTGTACGCTGGCTCCCTTGGCCAATAAAGCGAGATGAGCGCCGCAACCCCAGAGTCAGCCACGACTGGACCTAATGGTCAGGGGTCCCTCTACCTTTTTAAGGAAAAACGGGACATTCCGGTATCAAATCGGAAACCGGAATGGCTTCTGTAAATCCAGGACTGTCCCTGGAAAATAGAAACACTTGGAGGGTCTGTAATAGTATTATTATTAGTAGTAGTAGTAGTAGTAGTAGTAATACCAATCAACTCTGAGCGGCTTCTAACAAATTAAAACACAGTAAGACATCAAACATTAAAAACTTCGCTATACAGGGTTGACTTCTGATGTCTTCTAAAAGTCAGATAGTTGTTTGTTTCCTTGTCATCTGATGGGCCGGTGCAACTACCGAGAAGGCCCTCTGCCTGGTTCACTCTGCTTAAAACTTAGTCAGCAGTGGGCACTCTGCTAAGCTATCAGCGGTCTTGCCTTCCTCAACTAAATCAGATCTGACAAGCTTGAAGGCTGCCCACCCTGGGTCTAGATTATATAATAATAATAATAACAATAAATTATTTATACCCCGCCCATCTGGCTGGGTTTCCCCAGCCACTCTGGGCGGCTTCCAACTGAATATTAAAAACAGTACAGCATCAAACATTAAAAACTTCCCTAAAGAGCCTTCAGATGACTTTTAAAAGTAAAATAGTTGTTTATTGCTTTGACATCTGCTGGGAGGGCGTTCCACAGGGTGGGCACCACTACCGAGAAGGCCCTCTGCCTGGTTCCCTGTAACCTCACTTCTCACAATGAGGGAACCGCCAGAAGGCCCTCGGCGCTGGATCTCAGTGTCCGGGCAGACTGATGGGGGTGGAGACGCTCCTTCAGGTATACTGGACCGAGGCCATTTAGGGCTTTAAAGGTCAGCACCAACACTTTGAATTGTGCTCGGAAACATACTGGGAGCCAATGCAGATCTCTCAGAACCGGTGTTATGTGGTCCTGGTGGCCACTCCGAGTCACCAGTCTAGCTGCCGCATTCTGGATTGATTGCAGTTTCCGGGTCACCTTCAAAGGTAGCCCCACGTAGAGCACGTGGCAGTAGTCCAAGCGGGAGATAACTAGAGCATGCACCACTCTGGCGAGACAGTCCGCAGGCAGGTAGGGTCTTAGCCTGCGTACCAGGTGGAGCTGGTAGACAGCTGCCCTGGACACAGAATTAACCTGTACCTCCATGGACAGCTGTGAGTCCAAAATGACTCCCATTTTGGTTGCATAGGTCGATCTCTGTTGAGCTTGTGATGCACAGAGTTGGCCTCTCTGGCCGTTGGGGAACGCCCAGCTCTATGGTTCTCCTCCTCCTTTTGCCTCAGAGAGCCTGGAGTTGTGTCTGAAGGGTGTGGCAGATGAATAAATAGGCTAGCAACCACCAGTCTAGAAGGAGTAAAGGAAAAGCCTCCTTCTGATATGGAAACTATTCGTTTAATATCTTTTTTCATCCCCTCTCCCCCTTCAGTGTTGTCGCAGCATTTCGTTGCTTTCAAACATCCCCTTAGCTTTGATAGACTTCCTGTCTTGGCTTACAGCCAGGCGAGCGTACTCTGTACAAACAGGTTTTTTCTTTTTATTTTCCAGCCCAACCTAAAAATGCCTACAGATAGAAAGCATGTCAGATCTTTTTTAGCGTTGAATTTCAAAGCGGTCCTTACAATTCCTTCCCTTCCCTTGATCTCCTCTTTGGGTTGCAGCTTGGGCTAACACGCTTGCTTCTAAATATACACCATGGACAGAGGCTTTCTATTAATAAAACAGAAGTAAAGCTTTGATAGCCTTGTATATGTGGGAATTAAACACAGAGCTGTTTCTGGTCAGGCTCTGCCAGTACAAGTTACTCTTCCTGTCTTGTGGTGAAAGGGCACTTTCGTGCATCTGCTCACAGAGCTGAAGGACAATTTCACCATGTACTACAGCCGTGGAACGGCTTGCTGGCTATCCCTCCAATCCTTGGCATGTCTACTCAGGAGAAAGTCCCACAGGTCTTACTCCCAGGTAAGACGGGTGACTGGGAGCGGCCACCAAGACCATATAACACTGGTCCTGAAAGACCTACATTGGCTCCCAGTATGTTTCCGAGCACAACTCAAATTGTTGGTGCTGACCTTTAAAGTCCTAAAGGGCCTCTGACCAGTATACCTGAAGGAGCATCTCCACCCCCATTGTTCGACCCAGACACTGAGGTCTAGCTCCGAGGGCCTTCTGGTGGTTCCCTCCCTGCAAGAACTGAGGTTGCAGGGAACCAGGCAGAGGGCCTTCTTGGCTGTGGCACCTGCCCTGTGGAACACCCTCCCATCAGATGTCAAGGAAATAAACAACTATCAGACTTTTAGAAGACATCTGAAGGCAGCCCTGTTTAGGGAAGTTTTTTATGTCTGTTGTTTTATCGCTTTTTTATTATTCTGATGTGAGTGGCTGGGGAAACTTAGCCAGACAGATGGGGTATAAATAATAAATTATTATTATTATTATTATTATTATTATTATTATTATTATTATTATTATATTGCAGCCTACTTTGTGAACCAAGATGAGCTTGGGGTGAATGTTGCCTCTACCAAAAACATGTTGCTATTATCACCTTCACTTGAAAAGGTTCAGAAAAGGGAAAGTGAAATGGACAAGGAGACTCAGCAAGTCTCTGAAACACTTACAACATTGGGGACTTTTTAGATAAGGACATAGATAAGGAAAAATCACATGGAAGAGGGAACAAGCTTGTTTTCTCCTGCACAGGAGGGCAGGACCCAAACCCATGGCTTCAAGTTACAAGAAAGTATATTCCAACTAAAGATACAGAAAAACTTTCTGACAGTAAGAACTGTTCAACAATCTCACTTGGGAGATAGGAGATCTCCTTCCTTGGAGGTTTTTAAGCAAAGGTTGGATGGCCATCTATCATGGATGCTTTAGTTGAGATTCCTGCATCGTAAGGCTAGATAACCCTTGGAGTCCCTTCCAACTCTCCAGTCCCATGATTCTATGATTCTAAGTCTCCTGGACTCCACTCATAATACTAGAACCTCGAACCATCCAATGAACTTGAACGCTTGAAGGTTCGGGAGAGACAAAAGATAGTCCTTCTTCACACGACACGTTTGGAATTCGCTTCAGCAAGATGTAGTGAGGGCCACTAACATGGAAAACTTTAAAAGAGGATTAGATAAGTTCCTGACACGGACAGCTACCAATGACCATTAGCCATGATGACTATGTTCTCCCTTCATTGCTGGAGGTAGTATGCCACTGGAGACCAGGACCTTGGAATTGCAAGTGTGGAGCATTGATGTTGCACTCAGCTCCTGCTTCCGGGCTTCCTGCAGGCATCTGGTTGCAGTGGTGGACCGTGGGGGTCTCAAATTTCAGCGGTGCCCTGTGCAACACCAACATTTGGCAACCTCTGTCTCTCTCTCCATTTTGAATCGTATTTGCGGTCCCTCCAAGGCTCCACTCCAGGGAGCCAGTGTGGTGTAGTGGTTAAGAGCGGTGGACTCATAATCTGATGAACCGGGTTCGCTTCCCCACTCCTCTACATGCAGCTGCTGGGTGACCTTGGGCAAGTCACACTTCTCTGAAGTCTCTCAGCCTCACTCACCTCACAGAGGGTTTGTTGTGGGGGAGGAAGGGAAAGGAGAATGTTAGCCGCTTTGAGACTCCTTAAAGGGAGTGAAAGGCGGGATATCAACTCCTCCTCCTCCTCCTCCTCCTCCTCCTCCTCCTCCTCCTCCTCCTCTTCTTCTTCTTCTTCTTCTTCTTCTTTTGTGCCCAGTGTGATCTAACCTCTGCTGGTTGGCCACCCTGAGAACAAGATGCTCAACCAAATGGATCTTTGTCCTGATCCAGCAGGACTCTTCTTATGATCTTCCTTAAGTCAGCTTCAGGAAAGAGACATAAGTGAAAGGATGCACGGCAGGAAATGGGGAAGGACCTCTGCCTGAGTCTTTGGATACAGTGATCCACACAGCCTCAGGCCCAGGGAAGCCTATACCTCACTGCTGGGACTCTCCCGAGGCCACAAGCCTTCTTTTGCACACCCCTTGAGTGTTTTCCCCTGGGTGGAATATGTCCTTATGCTAGAGCATCCCAAACTAGGATCTCCAGCTGTTTTTGGACTAGAACTCCCATTATCCTTAGCTAGCAGGACCAGCAGCATGCCACTAAAGACCACTACAGTGGCCACGAAATTAAAAGACGCCTGCTTCTTGGGAGGAAAGCAATGACAAACCTAGACAGCATCTTAAAAAGGAGAGACATCACCTTGCCAACAAAGCTCCGTATAGTTAAAGCTATGGTTTTCCCAGTAGTGATGTGTGGAAGTGAGAGCTGGACCATAAAGAAGGCTGATCACCGAAGAATTGATGCTTTTGAATTACGATGCTGGAGGAGATTCTTGAGAGTCTCATGGACTGCAAGAAGATCAAACCTACCCTTTCTGAAGGAAATCAGCCCTGAGTGCTCACTAGAAGGACAGATCCTGAAGCTGAGGCTCTAATACTTTGGCCACCTCATGAGAAGAGAAGACTCCATGGAAAAGACCCTGATGTTGGGAAAGATGGAGGGAACAAGGAGAAGGGGACGACAGAGGACGAGATGGTTGGACAGTGTTCTCAAAGCTACCAGCATGAGTTTGACCAGTGGAAGACAGGCAGTGGAAGACAGGATTGCCTGGTGTGCTGTGGTCCATGGGGTCACGAAGAGTCGGACACGGCTAAATGACTAAACAACAACAAAGCAGGACCAGTGGTCAGTGATGATGGGAACTGTAGTTCAAAAGCAGCTGGAGAACCAGGTTTGCTAGAGAATAGTGAGGGGTGGATGGGGTGTGCGTGTACAAATAACCTACCTTGGTTGCCCCTCTGGCCCTGCCTACCATTGGCATGTGACTTCTGGAATATTGCCCAGAAGGGAATGTGGTCCTGAGGCTGAGAATGATTTCCCAGCTCTGCTCTTAGGGCTTGTAGAAGGATAGACCAGTGGGATGGGGATGTTCTTTGTTTATTCGTCCTGCCCCATATTTATTGCAAATTCTGGGCTGGGGCAGGGGAGATCGTGGCAACCTAGTTGCTGGCTTGTAGTTGTGGGTTGGCTGCTGGGATGCCGGAACTTCAAAAGCTCATGCATATCCTCAAATTCATGAACAAAACCCCCTGGCAGACCTGAATTATTCTCCTGCTTGACCCCGACTGCTTAGCCTCTAGTGCATGCTGATATATTTAGTCACACAAAGTAAATACTTAAAGGAAGAGCAACTGTTGAAGGAGATGTTGTGTATGAGAGAGAGGAGGAGGAGGAGGAGGAGGAGGAGGAGGAGGAGGAGGAGGAGAAGGAGAAGAAGAAGGAGGAGGAGGAGGAGGAGGAGGAGGAGGAGGAGGAGAAGAAGAAGAAGAAGAAGAAGAAGAAGAAGAAGAAGAAGAAGAAGAAGAAGAATGCAGGAGGTTGAGAGAGAATGGCCATTAGGAAAACAGGCATACCCTGTGTGCACTTGCTCTTTTGATCAATAATTTGCATCAAAGTGGTCTAAGTGTCTGCCTCTCTCGGCCCAGCTGTTCTTTCAGCCTGACCTGTGGCATTGATTAGCACAGGGAGAGAAGGGAAGGGAAGATGAGCCTTTGTTTGGTTAACGTAAAATTAAACACACGCTGGGAGGAGGGAGGAAGTGATCTGGAGTTTCTCTCTGGCTCCTTAGAGAGAAGCACAGTGAAAGGTCCCCCTGGCTGGGTGGATTAGAGCGGTGATGGGGAGCCTCAGACCAAAAGTGGCCCTCCGAGTCTCCCTACCTGGCCCTCAGGATGCTTCCCAGGCCACGCTCCTTCTCCCCTTTGCTGGTCTTGCTTCACAACTTCCTTGATGGCTTCTGTGAGGACATAGGTTTCTGGGCACATCATGGAGAGGGTTTGCCAAGCGTGCCTTCCTCTCAGCACTTTTCTCCCTTTCATCCTGAGTCTGAGTGTCTTCAAAGCCCATGACACCTTTGGTAAAGGCTGTTCTCCAACTGGAGCGCTCGCAGACCAATGTTTCCCAGTTGTCTGTGTTTTTACTACATTTTGTAAAGATTTGCCTTGAGAGAGTCTTTAAACCTCTTTTGTTGACCACCAGCATTAGACTTTCCATTTTTAAGTTCGGAACAGAGTAGATGTCCAATCCAACGAAGCTGATGTTGAAGAATCATTGCTTCAACACTGGTGATCTTTGCTTCTTCCAGTAAGTAAAGGTAAAGGGACCCCTGACCATTAGGTCCAGTCATGACCGACTCTGGGGTTGCGGTGCTCATCTCATTTTATTGGCCGAGGGAGCCGGTGTACAGCTTCCGGGTCATGTGGCCAGCATGACTAAGCCGCTTCTGGAGAACCAGAGCAGTGCAAGGAAACGCTGTTTACCTTCCCGCCAGATTTATCTACTTGCACTTTGATGTGCTTTCGAACTGCTAGGTTGGCGAGAGCAGGGACCAAGCAACAGGAGCTCACCCCGTCGCGGGGATTTGAACTGCCAACCTTCTGATCAGGTTTAACCCACAGCGCCATCCGCGTCCCCTTAATACCTAATACCAGCCTACTATGCAAAGGTATACCTGCATTTGTCTCTGGCATGCAATACATTTTGCACCATCCTGGCTGCAGGATTTGCCAGTTCAAGGCACCATCCAACTGTCTTAGGGACTCACTTTGCCCACTTCTAGACTTTTCTTATAATGCAAGGCAGTGGAGGTTTAGGATGAAAGTTTCCCTTAACCTACAACCTTTCTCCATGTCATGCATGAGTTTACAAACTACTATCATGCCACTGCTTACTCTCCTTTTCTGTAAACTAAAAAGTCCCAAACACTGTAACCTTTCTTCACACAGGAGCTTCTCCCCCTACTTGTTCCTTTTATTGGCCCTTTAATGAACCTTTCGCAACTCTGCAATATCCTTTTTGAGATGAGGTTACCAGAACTGTACACAGTCCACTCCCCACTATGAAATGCTGCATGTAAGAGAGAATTATTACATGGGTGGGCAGCAGAGAGGAGAAGAGGAGGAAAGATAAAAAAACAGTTCTTGCACTGGCCCTTTCAGACCCGAGTGAAAAATTTGGCTCAGTGAAGCTCTTGGGGCTTCATACATCCCTGGGAATATTTCCATGTCCAGTGAATGTCATGAGCTGATCCATCATCTTCGCCATGGTGTGCTGGAGGTAATCGGTGTTTGGCATTCTGCTGGATCCATTTGTAACAGCAAAAGGAGTCGAGCAAAGGTATATTTGGGCGCAGAATCTCCTTGGACCATTTCAGATAGGCATGATTGATGATGCCACTAGAGGCCGGGTTGCCAGAAATGTTCATTCAGTTTCAAACATCTGGCAAGCTCTTTAACTAAAGAAGACCGAAAAACGTTGCCAAAGGAAATAAGAAGGTTATTTGGGAACACTTTTGCAAACAGCGGTGGGGTTTACTCTGCGAAGGTCTGGTAAGTTCACACCTGGTAGATTTGCTGCAGGAGGGAGAGTCCAATGGACTCTGAACCAGTTCCAGTGTTCAATTTGGCATTTGAGGGATGAGTTTGGGAATGGTGGTTGTCTCTCTGCGTGAGAGGATCTTTAGTTGCAGCCTTCAGCAAGATGTTCCAGGGTAGCCATTCTATATTATGCCCATTCAATTCATTAAAAGGTAAAGGGACCCCTGACCATTAGGTCCAGTCATCACTGACTCTGGGGTTGCGGCACTCATCTCGCTTTATTGGCCGAGGGAGCCGGCGTACAGCTTCCGGGTCATGTGGCCAGCATGACTAAGCCGCTTCTGGAGAACCAGAGCAGTGCACGGAAATGCCATTTACCTTCCCGCCAGAGCGGTACCTATTTATCTACTTGCACTTTGACATGCTTTCAAACTGCTAGGTTGGCAGGAGCAGGGACTGAGCAACAGGAGCTCACCCCGTTGCGGGGATTCGAACCGCCGACCTTCTGATTGGCACGTCCTAGGCTCTGTGGTTTACCCCACAGTGCCACCCGCGTCCCAATTGCTTCAATGCATCAATGCATTGCTTGCATGTAATAGAGGAAAAGCAAAGCTAGAGCGTAGGAAGATGGCTTCTACTAAGGACTCAGCTACATAAGTCAAAAAGCAGTGTTTTGAATGTGGTATAAACATGCAACACCAGATGGCGCTGGAGAGCAGAAAAAAAATCTTTGCGATTTTCGGTAGCTTTTTTTTTTTGTTATAATGATTTAATTTCTGATTATTTATAGCATGTGTGTTTTTTCTCCTGTGTGTAGATCCACCCAAAGTCTGCATTCATATATCAGTTTTCTTCCACTTTCATGACTTTTCCTTCACTGTTCTGTTCTGCCTTATATTTGAGCTTTCACACAACTTCTGGAAGTGGAGTAGACTATAGTGCAGATGTAGCGCTCATCCCTGTGTTCTTGGCTTCCGGGACAAAACTCGTTGGCAAATAATATGGAGAAGAGTGCCAAACGTGAGCTATATTCCGCCACAGTTCCACTGTATTGCATTGCAGTTCTAGAAGTGCATTTTACATTGTGTGAAAGCTCATATATAATGTGGAAAGTAAACAGGTAAACGTAGAAATGGAATAAACTGCCATGTGAATGCAGCCTGAGTCAGAACAATGGTCCATCATCTAGCCCCCTTATTATATACCTCAACTGGCTGCAGACTGGGGTCTCTCTGAACCTTACCTGGAGATGCCAGGGATCAAACATGGACCACTCTGCATGCAGACCAGATGCTCTGCTGCTGAGCTACAGCCCCACCCCCAACCTCAGGTGCATTGGTTGGCTTAGCATCCCTCAGTACCCCTTTGTAAATGGATATTTGAATGTGAGCTTCTTCTTCTTCTTCTTCTTCTTCTTCTTCTTCTTCTTCTTCTTCTTCTGCGATTACTCGTAGCCAAGTAAGATTGTCTTCCATAAACATGGTCTTTCCCCCCTTTTTTTCAAAAATTTTATTAAGTACAAATTAGAAAACATACATATTTACAACAAAAGAAAATACAAAAGAAAAAGAAAATACATATAACCAAGAAAAAAAATTACAGAATACTTTGTCTCTTTTCATATTTAGAGTTATTTATACCTCTGTAAAATGCTATTCACAATAAAGGAGTGAAATGAAAGATAAGATATCAGAAAAAAGAAAAAAAGAACATAGAAAAAATAAAGAAGTAAAAGAAAAAGATCATAGGTGGAAATTTTTAAAAGTAGATAAGTATTCACTATACATAGCCATTTCCCATCTATATTTATATTCAATTGTATAATTTCATGGTCTTAACAATGAGTCCGTAAGTGACTGTGGAGGCCAATTCTGGATCCACACGTCCTTTCACAGTGGGGACATAGGTTTCCGGGCAAGAGTTGATCACAGTGAGCGTTTGCCAAACATGCCTTCCTCTTAGCACATTTCTCCCTTTTGTCCTGAGTTTAAGCGTCTTCAAAACCCATGACACCTTTGGTAAAGGCTGTTCTCCAACTGGAGCGCTCGCAGGCCAGTGTTTCCCAGTTGTCAGTGTTTATACTACATTTTTAAAAATTTGCCTTGAGAGGGTCTTTGAACTTCTTTTGTTGACCACCAACATTACACTTTCCATTTTTAAGTCCGGAATAGAGTAGTTGCTTTGGAAGATGATAATCAGGCATCAGCATAACATGACCAGTCCAACGAAGTTGATGTTGAAGAATCATTGCTTCAACACTGGTGATCTTTGCTTCTTCCAGTACACTGGCATTAGTTCGCCTTTCTTCCCAAGTGATGTGTAAAATTTTTCAGAGACACCAGCGAATATATATTTGAATGTGAATGTGATTTTGGAAATGGCAATAATGACAATCAATAATAATAATAATAATAATAATAATAATAATAATAATAATAGAATGTCAGTGACATCTTATGCTGAATCAGCAAAGCTAACAGCTCAATAATGACTGTTTTGTGGAAGAGTGGAAGCCTTTTTTGGACCATTTAAAGAAATACTATGATGTGATAAATTCACGAGCAGGATTTAAACTATGAACAACAGAAATAATTAGAGATTATTGTATTATGGAGTATGAACAGAGGAGAGGAAAGTGGAAGGGGAGAATGGAAGAGGGCAGATAAGTGTTTAGGATGAGAGTCATGTGCCAACTCTTGAATTATACCTTCTTCCAGGTGAGGGATATTCCATCAATATAGCATCTCATCCATTGCCTCAAGTTTATTTAGCAGGGAAGGGAATCCCACTTGTCATCTCTGCCTAGTTTTTCAAATGCGCCATGGCAGAATGTTCATTTCTTTTCCTTTTTTCCTTTTTTTTTGAAAAAAGCAATACTTTGCATCTTCTCGGGGACCCTGATAGGTCATGGCTCACACCTTCCTGTACTGTTCGTCCTCTTATCTAAAACGACATGCCGGGATTTATACAGAGATCGGTTTTTTAGAATGTCCATATTTTACATCACAATGAAGAAAATATAAATATGCTTCTCGGGGCCTATGTACACACCGCCAGTCTATTCAGAGGTAACAGGCAGATGGATGTGTTTGAAGGCCATTATTATGTGTACAATGATATTATCTCTGCCATGAAAAATTCAGCAGGTTGGAATGTCTCCTGATCAAGGCAAAAGAGGAGGGGGGGGAAACGGATGGTGAGAAAAACACAATCTCTGGGAGATAGATAGTGTGCGTGTGTCTGGGGTGTGTGTGGGGTGTGTGTGTGTGTGCGCGCGTCATATTGCATCTTTTTAAGGCAGGATAAAAATCCCACCTCCTCAACTTCCCTAAACCCCCCCCCTGTGAAAATGGGGCCTGATTTTCTGTTTCTTTATTGGATGGGGGGTGGGAATTCACTGATTTTTTTTAGGGGAGCAGGGGTGTGCTACTTAGCTTTCTTAACTTTATGTAGCTAAGGTTTTCCACCCCATCTTATTTTAAAAATATTATTATTATTATTATTATTAAGAACCTCCACACTACACACAGGAAGAAGAAGAGTTTGGATTTGATATCCCGCCTTTCACTCCCTTTAAGGAGTCTCAAAGCGGCTAACATTCTCCTTTCCCTTCCTCCCCCACAACAAACACTCTGTGAGGTGAGTGGGGCTGAGAGACTTCAAAGAAGTGTGACTAGCCCAAGGTCACTCAGCAGCTGCATGTGGAGGAGCGGAGACGCGAACTCGGTTCCCCAGATTATGAGACTACCGCTCTTAACCACTACACCACACTGGCTCTCCAAGACTGCAAAGCTCTCTTCCCAGCTTCCCAGCAGCCTTACTCCCTGGAATGCCTTGGGAGTGATGTAACATGGAAGATGCAAAGAGAGTACCATACATGAGGCCAATGTGAGCAGCATGGGGTGGTTTATGTGTGTGTGTTTTTAAGTGTTGTTCAAAAAACGGGGGTGGGGAACAAAGCTCTCATCCACCTTGTAAGGTTAAGTAAGATGAATGGAACCTCACTTAATGTTTGGGGAATTTAGGAATACAGTCATACCTCAGGTTAAAGTCGCTTCGGGTTAAATCTTTTCAGGTTGCGTCCCATTCATAGCTGTCAAGTGTCCCTTATTTGAAGGGACAGTCCCTTATTCCAGCGCCATGTCCCGCTGCTGTCCCTTATTGATGGATGTCCCTTAAATGTCCCTTAAATGATGTCCCTTAAATTTCAAAGGAAGCAGCTCCTCTCCCTCCCTCCCTGCCGGCCAGGGAGGAGGGAGGCTCCAACTGTGTTGCTTGGCTGTGTTGCTCACCCAATAAGAAGTCTTAAGAAAGACTGGAGGGTGGAGCTTGCATGCCTTGTGTGTGGCTAGTTAATGCAAGCTGAGGGAGTTTTTGAATGCTGGGCGCCATTTTGTTGCACGTGCTGCTGAAAACTTTGCAGTGCAAAGCCAGGCCGGGGAGCCATCTTAAGTTGAGGCTGCATAGGCCTTGTGGTGCATGTGATTCAGATTCAGTTGAATCTCTGGTTACAAAGTTGGTTGGACAGTGTTCTCGAAGCTACCAGCATGAGTTTGACCAGACTGCAGGAGGACAGGAAGACGGGAGTGCCTGGAACAGGTGAGGCTGCAGGTCCCTTATTTTGGCTGCTGGTCCCTTATTTTCAAGGCTTCTGGTCCCTTATTTTCAAATCTGTAAGTTGACAGCTATGGTCCGATTCCATTACTTCCGGGTTTCGCTAGGACAGTTTCGCTAGGACAGAGGCATAGCATAGCAGGAGAAGTCAAGTCAGCAGGGTCACAGTCTGTTTTCCTTATGGAACTCTTGGCTCCAGGTCTCTTCCAAGCCCTGAAGGTGGGCAGCGCTTTGGCCTGTTGGAGCATCACATCGTGACAATTTTTTCATCCGTCTCGGGGAAGAAAATAAATATGCTTGCCGACCGAAGTTGGCAGGCTCGCTGCTACCTTGTCACTTTCCAGACATCTCCAGGTCTGGTTGGCGTTGGAGAAAACAGGATTGTGAGCCAGGAATCATCTGATAGACATGCTGTTACATGAAGAACACAGATGAGTGAGATTTATTTTTGAAAAAGAGAGAAAGGGAGCCTGGTGAAAACAAGGTTTTACTGGGACAGAAATGATGATTTGCTAAGAGAGCTTATATAGGCCATCGTTTCAATTTGATAAAATTCTCAACGTGGCTTAGAAATTCATTTTTTAAAAGAAAACTAGAAGGGTTCTAATCCTTTTTCTGCTTAGGAGAAACTGTGCAGATGGTTTGTACACCAGCATCTTCCGCAAACAAGCCAGCTTCCTGGAGCTATGTATGATTTTTCAAGACTTTATACGTGAATTTGCTTCCTTTGTGTTTTCGTTGCCGGTTCGATGTTGCCCTTCCTTTCTGTTACTGATTTCATAGCTTTGTAATTTGATAGACTCAATGTGACGATATACTTATTTCTGTGCAATGAGCCCAGTCATAAGGTAAAGATGTGGAACTTTGCTTCTGTAGTTTTTAAAACCAATTAATTGCCCGTTTGTTTCTGGGCACAATTTAAGGTGCTCACATTAGTGAACCCTAACTGACTCAGGTCCCAAATAACTGAATACCTCCTTCCCTACAGTAGATAGGTAGCCGTGTTGGTCTGTCATAGTCAAAGTAAAAAAATTCCTTCCAGTAGCACCTTAAAGACCAACTAAGTTAGTTCTTGGTATGAGCTTTCGTGTGCATGCACACGAAAGCTCATACCAAGAACTAACTTAGTTGGTCTTTAAGGTGCTACTGGAAGGAATTTTTTTACTCCTTCCCTACAGTGTTGGATGCTAATACTGGCAAATAAGGTTCTTTTGGTGCTTACACAACCCTCGGAAGCTCAAGAGGGGGCTGGCGCTCTGGAATGGGGTACTGTCTGTGGTAGACCCTAAATTGTAGAACTTCCTCTCCACTGATCTCTTCTCTTTGGCAATCACATGTAGCCAAGTAAGATTGTCTTCCATAAACACAGTTTTAACAATGAGTCTGTAAGTGACTGTGGAGGCCAATTTGGGAGCCACACGTCCTTCCACAGTGGGGACATTGGTTTCTGGGTGGGAGTTGATCATGGTGTGAATTTGCCAAGCGTGTCTTCCTCTTAGCACGTTTATCCCTTGCGTCCTGAGGTCAAAAGTGTCTTCAGAGCCCATGACACCTTTGGTAAAGGCTGTTCTCCAATTGGAGCGCTCGCAGGCCAGTGTTTCCCAGTTGTCTGTGTTTATACTACATTTATTTAGATTTGCCTCGAGAGGGTCTTTAAACCTCTTTTGTTGACCACCAGCATTACGCTTTCCTTTTTTTTAAAAAATGATATTTATTAAAGTTTCAAAGAAAGGATTACATAAATAAAAAGAAAAAGAAAAAAAGAAAAAGAAACAAAAGGGGAAAAAATACAAAATACAAAAAAGGATAAAAAACACTTAAAAACACACCAGTCTTTCCATGCCTTACATTTCATTTCCTTACTTCCCTGACCTCCTCACACCTCCCTTTTTTGTATTCCAATTCTGTTAGTTAATTCAGCAATTCCTTTCCCTCTTTGTTCTTGTCTTAATCCTTTAACTTAATATATTATAACTTTGGATTTTCACCTGTTAACAATCCATTTTTACATACACCTTTATAACATTACTGCTAAAACCACTTAACTTCATTCTGACATCATTCTAACATTCATTAATTTTGCAATATTTCTGTAAATAGTCTTTAAATTTCTTCCAATCTTCTTCCACCGACTCTTCTCCCTGGTCTCGGATTCTGCCAGTCATTTCCTCCAGTTCCATATAGTCCATCACCTTCATCTGCCATTCTTCCAGAGTGGGTAAATCTTGTGTCTTCCAATACTTTGCAATAAGTATTCTTGCTGCTGTTGTGGCATACATAAAGAAAGTTCTGTCCTTCTTTGGCACCAATTGGCCAACCATGCCCAGGAGAAAGGCCTCTGGTTTCTTCAGGAAGGTATATTTATATACCTTTTTCATTTCATTGTAGATCATCTCCCAGAAATACGCTTTCCATTTTTAAGTTCAGAAGAGAGTATTTGCTTTGGAAGGTGATAATCAGGCATCTGCATAACATGACCAGTCCAATGAAGTTGATGTTGAAGAATCATTGCTTCAACAGTGGTGATCTTTGCTTCTTCCAGGACACTGGTATTAGTTTGCCTGTCTTCCCAAGTGATGTATAATTTGATGGAATCTTTCGAGGACTTGGAGATGGCGTTTATAAGTGGTCGACGTTTCACAAGCATACATTAAGTTTTGTAGTACAATAGCTTTGTAAACAAGCATTTTGGTTCCCCTTCAAATGTCCCGGTCCTCAAACAATAGCTTTGTAAACAAGCATTTTGGTTCCCTTCAAATGTCCCGGTCCTCAAACACTCTATACAGATATGTGGCTACTGCAGTAAAATTCTAATATATCATAAGATGGAGATTCATGTTAAATTGCCATTTTAGGAGTTGTTTTTAAAAGCCTGGAATGGATTAATCTGCTTTGCATTACTTTCTATGGGAAAGAGCACCTTGGTTTTGGAACGCTTTGGTTTTGGAACGGACTTATGGAACAGATTCCGTTTGAGAACAAAGGTACCACTGTATCTATTTTCGCATTCCGAGACACTTAAAATTCCAGCTTGCAGGCTAGCAGGCCCGGGCGTAATAGCCATTTTTAACAGGGCAATCTCTAACTGGGACCAGTGTATAAGGATGATGCTCTCTCCCCCCGTGATTCTCATGGGCAATGTTCTCTTTAAAATATAGGGCTTTTGGTCAGAACAACAGCTGTCTGTCGTTAAAACAAAAACCCTCCTTGCCTATTGGCATTGCTGCGAGGTTGCTGGGGAATTTTCACTGAGGGCTCAGGGAAGGTTACTGAAGAGACAAAAGTAGGTCTGGAAGAAAAAATAAATTAATCTAACTTGTAAAGGAGCTTGGAACCATACCACAAGCATCATAATTAACTTTAATAATTATAAATGTAAATGCAGACAAGCCACAAGGTTTTAATGGTGTGCCACATGCTTCTGCTAATTATTTTAGAGTTTGGACACATTCAGTGCCAACTAATTATAAAACCCTGCTATGGAAATCATCTGTTTATATTAGACTTATTGATCTCTAGTGTTTAAGCAATATGAAAGGGGAAATCTACAATGCAGCACCATCTGCTTTGTATTCCTAATTGCTTTTAAAGAATCAAATATATAAATAGTCAGCTTTTTACAGGGTAGGCTTCAAAACCCATTCGGCGAGCAGGTTTTGCAGCGCTAAGCAAAGCGGAAAGAGATGAAGTATTAAAAGCTGTAAAAAAAAAACCCAGGAAAAAAGTTGCCTTATTAATATTTTTAACAGTGCTGTTAAAAGAACCACCATGGGCGGGGGAGAAAGAAGGAGAACAAGAACAGAAAGGAAGGAAGGAAGGACGGAAGGAAGGAAGGAAGGAAGGAAGGAAGGAAGGAAGGAAGGCAAGAAGTCTTAGATCTCTTAAGCTATTGTCAAATAAGCCATGAAAGTATATTATTATTATTATTATTATTATTATTATTATTATTATTATTATTATTAGCATGTTTATTAAATGTATTTATTTATCAAATTATTTTTTATAAATTTATTACCAGCATTCACTACTATATTATTATTATTATCTTTCACTATTATTATTATTATTATTATTATTATTATTATTATTATTATTATTTGCCACTTATTACTATTAATGTAAGTTATTTATTAAATTTTTCCACCACTTTATGTTATTATTATCATCTTGCTTATTGCATTTATCAGTCACTTCGTACAAAAGGAATCTCAAAGCGACTTGCAACAGCGAAAAACAGAAACCAGCTAAGATTTGTGTTTTTAAATAAACAGTTAACGGGAAGAAACAAAGCGCAATCGAAACACTCACCCTTTATTATTTATATATCCTCACCATTAAGGTACCATCCTCAATGCACACAAGCTTTTACAAAGCCAGCGGTCCCAGCCCAAAGGAGCTTACAATCACAATTGCGGCAAGAGGGAGTCTCCCAGGGCAGCTGGCATACATGATGGGGGTGAAGCCAGCCTGCCAACACTGGAGTCTGCAGCTTACCTGGACTGGGGTGAGGCAGTGCAGGATGGAGACCAGGTGAGAGCGCTGGAAATGGCTCTGCTGGTCTGCCCCCAAAGCCCCACCTTCACCTCCGGCCCATCTAGGAAAGCTGAATCGATGTTTGTGTTGAGAAGGCAGCTCTGCCCAAGTGCCCCAAGAAGAGGGACTGTTAAGTTGTGGGTGAACATTATCAGATGACACAGCGATTCTTGTTTAGTCACAGGCCAGAACAGAACTGAACTGAAGGGTTCAGCCAGCCTGCTTATATAGAGCTCCACCACAACGCAACAGTAACCAGTAATGGTCAAAGGCCTGGAAACGATGCCTTATGAGGAACGGCTAAGGGAGCTGGGCATGTTTAGCCTGGAGAAGAGGAGGTTAAGGGGTGATATGATAGCCATGTTCAAATATATAAAAGGATGTCATATAGAGAAGGGAGAAAGGTTGTTTTCTGCTGCTCCAGAGAAGCGGACACGGAGCAATGGATCCAAACTACAAGAAAGAAGATTCCACCTAAACATTAGGAAGAACTTCCTGACAGTAAGAGCTGTTCGACAGTGGAATTTGCTGCCAAGGAGTGTGGTGGAGTCTCCTACTTTGGAGGTCTTTAAGCAGAGGCTTGACAACCATATGTCAGGAGTGCTCTGATGGTGTTTCCTGCTTGGCAGGGGGTTGGACTCGATGGCCCTTGTGGTCTCTTCCAACTCTATGATTTTATGATTCTAACCACTTTCTGTAACTATCCAATTACTGAACGTCACTTTCAATCCCTTATTTGCATAGGTGGACCTGAGTGAAAACTATCTACAGTATCCCCCTGCTGGCCCAGGGTGGGAACTTCAGTACAGGGACTGGTTGTTAAAAATCACTCTGGGAACTGTAGCCCTGTGAGGGGAAGGGAGATCTCCTCACAATTCTCAGCACCCGGAACAAATTAAACTTCCCAGGATTCTTTGCGGGGAGCCAGGAAGGGTTTAAAGCGGTGTGATGCTGCTTTCTATGAACTGGTAAGGTAAAAAAGGTAAAGGACCCCTTTACCTGGTTAAGTCCAGTCAAAGGCGACTATGGGGTTGCCGCACTCATCTCGCTTTCAGGCCGAGGGAGCTGGTGTTTGTCCAGAAACAGCTTTCCGGGTCATGTGGCCAGCATGGTTAAACCAGTTCTGGCGCAACAGAACACTGTGACGGAAACCAGAGTGCACAGAAATAGCATCTACCTTCCTACCACAGCTCTACCTATTTATCTACTTGCACTAGTGTGCTTTCAAGCTGCTACGTTGGCAGGAACTGGGGCAGAGCAATGGGGATTCAAACTTCCGACCTTCTGATTGGCAAGTGCAAGTGGCTCAGTGGTTTAGACCACAGTACCGCCCACAGATTTCTATGAATAGTGCAGACGTGGCCTGAATCTCACCTCTGTCTGTCCTGCCAAAGCCCAAAAGTGGGCAGGCTGAGGAACCGCAGCTTGATTCTCCTTCTCATGCTCCACCCTGTACTTCTGAGACAGGGAACAGAGAGATCTTAGAAGGACAGACCTCAGGCCATCTTTATTGAAGAGATTTCTAACCTGTTATTCACTACAAGGTCCGAGGATGAGGGACCACCACGTACAATCATGTAAGATTAGGTAAAGGTAAAGGACCCCTGACAGTTAAGTCCAGTCGTGAACAACTCTCGGGTTGCAGCGCTCATCTCGCTTTACTGGCCAAGGGAGCTGGCATTTGTCCAGTTTTTCTGGGTCATGTGGCCAGCATGACTAAGTTGCTTCTGGCAAAACCAGAGCAGTGCACAGAAACACTGTTTACCTTCCCGCTGGAGCGGTACCTATTTATCTACTTGCACTGGTGTGCTTTCGAACTGCTAGGTTGGCAGGAGCTGGGTCTGAGAAATGGGAACTAACCCCGTCATGGGAATTTGAACTGCCGACCTTCTGACTGGCAAGCCCTAGGCCCTGTGGTTTAGACCACAGCGCCAACTGTGTCCCTTATCATGTAAGATTAAAATCTAATAAAACAATTCAAACCAAACTATGCACAATAGATGAGGCCACCCAATGAGGCCAAGGGAATCTTAAAGGCTGAAGGAAAGAGGCGTGTCTTCAGCATTCGATGAAAACTGCGCCATGATATACGTATAATTGATGCCCCTCTCTATGGGGAGATGTTTCATGCATCTTTGCAGAGAGGGAGTTTCACATTTTGGGTGCTGCCCCAGAGAAAACCTAGCCTTAGATTGCCATCTCCTATGCTTCTGAGGGTGAGGAACTCCCAAGGGGGAACTCCTTGCCAACCTTAACACCCGAGAGGCTCTGTTATGAAGGAGGTATTCCTTCAAGAATTTGGGGCCTAAGATATTTGGGGATTCTTGGGCTCCATGATCACTGCAGATGGTGACAGGAGTCACAAAATTAAAAGACGCCTGCTTCTTGGGAGGAAAGCAATGACAAACCTAGACAGCATCTTAAAAAGCAGAGACATCACCTTGCCAACAAAGCTCCGTATAGTTAAAGCTATGGTTTTGCCAGTATTGATGTATGGAAGTCAGAGCTGGACCATAAAGAAGGCTGATCGCCAAAGAATTGATGCTTTTGAATTATGGTGCTGGAGGAGACTCTTGAGAGTCCCATGGACTGCAAGAAGATCAAACCTCTCCATTCTTAAGGAAATCAGCCCTGAGTGCTCACTAGAAGGACAGATCCTCAAGCTGAGGCTCCAATACTTTGGCCACCTCATGAGAAGAGAAGACTCCCTGGAAAAGACCCTGATTTTGGGAAAGATGGAGGGCACAAGGAGAAGAGGACAGCAGAGGACAAGATGGCTGAACAGTGTTCTCAAAGCTACTGACATGAGTTTGACCAAACTGCAGGAGGCAGTGGAAGACAGGAGTGCCTGGAGTGCTCTGGTCCATGGGGTCACAAAGAGTCGGACACGACTAAATGACTAAACAACAAGAACAAATATTTGGGGATTTAAACACCAATGATAGGACCTTGCATGGAACCCTTACACCCTGCTGTGAAGGAGGCATTGTAGGCAAATATGTTGGGCGGGTGTTAGTGGGTTGTTGTTTTTATTTTGATTATGTACTATGTGGTTTTATATTCTGATTTTATCCTGTGAACCACCCTGAGATAGAATCATAGAATCATAGAATCATAGAATCATAGAATCATAGAATCATAGAATCATAGAATCATAGAATCATAGAGCTGGAAGAGACCACAAGGGCCATCGAGTCCAACCCCCTGCTAAGCAGGAAACACCATCAGAGCACTCCTGACATATGGTTGTCAAGCCTCTGCTTAAAGACCTCCAAAGTAGGAGACTCCACCACACTCCTTGGCAGCAAATTCCACTGTCAAACAGCTCTTACTGTCAGGAAGTTCTTCCTAATGTTTAGGTGGAATCTTCTTTCTTGTAGTTTGGATCCATTGCTCCGTGTCCGCTTCTCTGGAGCAGCAGAAAACAACCTTTCTCCCTCCTCCATATGACATCCTTTTATATATTTGAACATGGCTATCATATCACCCCTTAACCTCCTCTTCTCCAGGCTAAACATGCCCAGCTCCCTTAGCCGTTCCTCATAAGGCATCGTTTCCAGGCCTTTGACCATTTTGGTTGCCCTCCTCTGGACATGTTCCAGTTTGTCAGTGTCCTTCTTGAACTGTGGTGCCCAGAACTGGACACAGTACTCCAGATCTGGGGGTATAAGGCGGTATAGCAACAACAACAACAACAACAACAACAAGGAAGTGGCATATTCCCCCATACTGTCATCTCCAGAGCTGTTGTCATGTGGCTTGGACTAGGCCGCCCAGGGAATCGATCTGACTGACGTTTGTACACTAAAATGATGTCTGTCCCAGAAAACGCAACTGTGTCTCTTGCAGCGAAGCACTTTGAAATGGCAAAGGTATCGAAAGTCCTTCAAGATCAGCACTGCTGCAGTATAAGCACAGACCGTGGGGGCTTTAAACAGGGCAATGAAGATGAAGCCAGGTGCGTCGATGTTAACATTTTTGCTCATTAAGACAGCCCCTTATGAAAGACGTGGTGGGAAAAGACTCTGAACTTATTTTCTTTTCTCTTTTTAATTTCCATGTTTGCAGAGCAAATCATGCCAAACTTTCAAACCAGCAGGTCCTTTTGACTGAGTGCAGAGAAAGAGTTATATATATATATATATATATATATATATATATATATATATACGCGCACTGGGTTAGATCACTGAAGCTTTTCCCTTCCAGAAGATGACCTTAGGAACTGTCATCCCCCCTTGAATTTATACAAAGAATTCAAAGTAAAGGCTTTCTAGGTTACACTTCTCTTTTTTCCACAAACCCTTTGTCCTGTCAGCTCAGTCCTTGATATCTTCATCTAGCGACATGCCCAGATGTACCATGAATGTTGATTTGCACTGGCCTCACTCTGCCTCCCTGCTGGTGTCATTAAAACCAGGGAGGTAGCTGCTCCCCTGGCATCTTTGGCGCGGCTTGGCGCTACACCGCTGGCTAAATTATTGATGAAGATCACTTTTCTCACTGTGTGTATTGCCCACCTTTAAATGAAACAGTGGAGAGGGAGGGAGGGAGGGAAGGAGGGAGAGTGCTGACATTGCTCCCTCGGTCTGTGCAATTTCGACGTGACATTTATGATGCCGTTCAGATTGCATCCAAGCAATTAATTTCCAAGGTAGCCTCCCTCTGAAACAAAGATCCCCACGTCCCCAGAAAAACACCATCCGGGGCATGCTTTTGCAGCAAGCCTCCAGCGAGCCTCGGGAGGCCCGATCCCATAATAATAATAATATGATAATAATAATTTATTTATACCCTGCCTGTCTGGCTGGGCTTCCCCAGCCACTCTGGGCAGCTTCCAACAAAATATTAAAATACAGTAATGCATCAAACATTAAAAACTTCCCTAAACAGGTCTGCCTTCAGATGTCTTCTAAAAGTCAGATAGTTGTTTATTTCATTGACATATAATAGGAGGGCGTTCCACAGGGCGGGTGCCACTACCAAGAAGGCCCTCTGCCTGGTTCCCTGTAACCTCGCAGTGAGGGAAACGCTAGAAAGCCCTCAGAGCTGGACCTCAGTGTCCGGGCAGAACGATGGGGGTGGAGACGCTCCTTCAGATATACTGGACCAGATAAAATGTCCCTTTCACACAATGTCCCTGATGCCTTATGGAACTGTGATTTTTTTTACCACTAAGGTAAGGTAAAGGACCACTGGTGGAGGAAGGGGTGCGGCCAGCCCTGGGCATCATCCCTGAGGAGGGGTGACATCGTTGCAGGTGGTGGCCCCTGGGACGCTAGCTGCAGGTGGCACCACCCCTGTGGGGCGCTCACTGTGGGCTGCCCCACCCCTGGGTGGACAGCTAGCTCTGCCTCTGCTTGGACCGTTAAGTCCAGTCAAAGGCAACTATGGGGTGCGGTGCACCTCTTGATTTTAAGGCCAAGGGAGCCGGTGTTTGTCCACAGACAGCTTTCCGGACCATGTGGCCAGCAGCACTAAACCGCTTCTGGCGCAAGGGGACACCATGATAGAAACCAGAGTGCATGGAAACACCATTTACCTTCCTGCCGCGGTGGTACCTTTTTATCTACTTGCACTGGTGTGTTTTGGAACTGCTAGGTTGGCAGGAGCTGGGACAGAGAAATGGGAGCTCACCCCGTCATGGGGATTCGAACCACCGGGCTTCTGGTCAGCAAGTCCAAGAGGCTCTGTGGTTTAGACCACAGCGCCACCCATATGACCACTATACCTGAATGTCATGCTTAATATGTGCTTCTGTTTCCCCATACTTCCTCCATGAAAACATACAGGGGAAAACTGTATGCCAATAAAGGTAAAGGTACCGCTGACCGTTAGGTCCAGTCGCAGACGACTCTAGGGTTCTGGTGCTCATCTCACTCTATTGGCCGAGGGAGCCGGCGTTTGTCCACAGACAGCTTTCCGGGTCATGTGGCCAGCATGACTAAGCCACTTCTGGCAAACCAGAGCAGCGCACGGAAACACCATTTACCTTCCCACTGGAGCGGTACCTATTTATCTACTTGTACTTTGACATGCTTACGAACTGCTAGGTGGGTAGGAGCAGGGACCAAGCAACGGGAGCTCACCCCTCACAGGGATTCGAACCACCGACCTTCTGATTGTATGCCAGTATACCACCCCAAATTCTGTCACTTTACTTCTGTGATTTTGAGGGGCTAGGGGGGCCCCAGGTAGATTAATTTTTTTTCTGGAATCAAATAACACAGAAATGGGTACTAAAGCTAATGTACAGTCCAGTAAATTTCCAGGAGTGGCTTCTACATCATCTGCAAGTTCGAATAGAGTGCGGAAATCAACAGTTAAGGAAATGTCGGAGAAATGGAACAAACTGCTGTGTGAATGCAACCAGTGACAATTAAACTCCCCTTCCAGGCTGCAGCCAAGTCAAGTTACCTTGATGTGCTGGTAATTGCATCAGGATACCTGTGAAATATTACCAAAGAGGGAAGCGTTATCATTCTTTTTAAAGAAAGAGATCTCTATTGTTTTTTTTAAAAAAATTTTTTTATTGGGTTTTCACATTTTATATAAACAAAAACAAACACAAAAACAAACACAAAAAACAACAAACATGTATAATTTCAGAAAATCTTATTTTCTGACCCTAGTCCCAGACTTCCCCCCACCCCCTCCCTTGCATCCCTATTCCCAAATTTATGTCAGCAAATTGGCATTTCTTATCCATCTTAATATTAGTCCTTTTATCAAAAAAAAACAAAAATAAATTTTTTCTAAGTTGGACCCCAGTTCCCTTCCATCGATTTCCCATTTTGTCTTGAATAATAATCTTTTTAACTAAACCCCATGGTCTTGAGTGTTGTTAAAATTAGATCCTTCCCTCCCTCCCATCCCCGATTTGCGTCCCTTCCCGAAACATGTCCAAAATAACAGTTCTTAGCCTGGGTTCCTCACGTCCGAGGCTCTCAAATCTCTTTCAGTCCCTCTCCGCCGGTCTTGTTGGTAATCCTTTATGTCGGTCATCGAATCTCGAAAGAATTCTATCACAATCAATCCATAGTTTCTTCCCATATTTGAAAACAGCTGCTGAAGAATTTCCACAAGGCATGAATCTTGAAAGTAGTCAAAGTCAGAGTCTGTGTGGAGGCCCCAATTATATTTCTTTATTTTAAGTTCCTGGATTTCATAAACTCCCAGGGCCTCCACTTTCTTCTTCTGCTTCTTTCGTGGATTTGTAGTAGATTTAATCCAATAGTCTCCTTGCTTATATTCCGCAGGTGTCAGCTTCTGGTTAGTGATTTCCAGCTTCACTTTTTCTCTTTCTTGTTTTGTCTCTTCCTCTTCTTTAGTTATCATTTCAGGTTCAGCTGTGGATTCTTTCTCATTCAGGTCCTCGTTACATTCAGCAGAACTGCTTGTTTCAGAAGTCAAGGTCATCAATTGTTTGCTCATAGCTGAAGTCTGCTCCTGTAAGATTCCCACCAAATAAAACATCCTTTCGATTTCCCCCAGTATCTTTCCATCCACAGCCATTGTAATTCCACAGAATTCCCCCTAGAGGGAATCTGGTTACTTAGTGTTCTTTTCTCCAACAATCCTCTGTCTTATTGTTGTTTCTTTGTTTCCAACAATTTTAGTTCAATTGTAACTCCTTTTAATCCAAAGGGATCTTAAGTAGCAATTTTTCCACTATAAACTGTCTGTTTGACAGCTTTGACAGCTGTCAAACTCTGCACCTCTTACACAGGCTCCAAAACAGGACGCTCCCGGGCCCGGGAGGGGGGTTGTTTACAGCAAAAGAAGAAACTTCCAACACTCCACTCTCCTGCTCAAAATTAGTTTTCCAAATCTTGGAAGTTACTGTCTTTTTAAACTCACCCTTTACAGGGTAGGCTCTCCAGCTTAGTTCTTATATCGTTGCTCTAGATCGTCTGCAAGGGGGGGGTGCGGACTTCCTTTTAGCACCCCCCCCCGATCGTCTCAAATTCAGAAGGAAAAATTCTTAAAATCCAATTCCAGTTTACTCACGGGTTCTTCTTTTCAGTCCGAATTTCAAGGAAGGAAGTCAGCGCTCTCCAATCATGGCTCGCGGCTTCACTCAGCGGAGGTAGCGATCGACTCTCAGCGCCACGCCGCCCCCTGTATCCTCTCCATAGCCTTTAAAAAGGCTCTTCGTGAATCAGGGGGGGCGCTTTAGGCGCCCACCGAGTCTTCAGTCCGCAGGCTTCCGCGCCTGCGGTTTTTAAGGGTCCCCGTGTCGCCGGCACGGCAAAGACCCATCCTCCACTGAGCCGATTCCCTCCGGAGCTCGGAGGGAATCCGCCATTTTCGGATCGCGCCAACCCCGGAAGTCCGAAAGAGATCTCTATTGTTTCGCAGAGTGCAATCACAAGGGAGAAATAAGGGTCTTGTGGCATCTATGCGTATCCAGAGTACAGAAGATTTATATCTTGGCGAATATGTAGATGGCCACTTTACTTGACCAAACACCTCAGGCTGTCCTTGAGTATGTCTGGGGTTTCTGCTTTTTCCTTCTCTTTAAGCCTCCACACTTTAAATACAGAAAGAGACAGTTACACACCTTTAAGTA
Organism: Podarcis vaucheri; assembly: GCF_965113315.1. Taxonomy (NCBI): domain Eukaryota; kingdom Metazoa; phylum Chordata; class Lepidosauria; order Squamata; family Lacertidae; genus Podarcis; species Podarcis vaucheri. The sequence goes on from NC_138761.1 coordinate 11,618,066, forward strand.
CCATTCTGGGGGATGGGAGTCCGCTTGCCCTACATGCCAGGGGTTGGGGAGGGCACAAAGGGCAATTTTCATATTTTTGCTCTCAAAGCCGTTTTGCAACCATCACTCCTACACTGCTGTGTGGGGAAGGTTTGGCAACTGAGAAGCCACATAGCAGATCTGTTGCTTTAAGGAAGGAAAGAAGCTCAGATCAAAAGCGTTTCAGGCATATTCAGATTGGCTCACAATTAACTCCTGAGCATTGAGCGATTGGCATAACTGAACGCTTGGGTCATACATGAAACCTGCCCAGAGAGCCACATGCACACCATTTAAAGTGCTGTGATACCACTTTAAGAGTCATGCCTTCCCCCAAAGAACACTGGGAACTGTAGTTTGTCAAGTGTGTTGAGGGTTGTTATGAGATTCCTATCCCCCTCACAGAGCCATAGTTTCCAGAGTGGCTTAAACGATCGATCCCTTTTCCCATATAGGGACTGAACCTGCAACCTTGGTGTTATCAGCAGCACACTCTAACCAACTTAGCTAGCCAGGCTGACACCTTATTATTTAGGCAGTACACATGGAGTGGATCCAGACACAGGAAAAATACCCCCCGCTATAAATAAGTCAGAAATAAGATCGTTCTAACAAAAGGGGGGGGGGAATCTCTATGGAAAATAGTGTTTTAAAATTTCCTGCTCCCTGGCGCCATCTGGTGCTGCATGTTCATAGTGCACTCAAATGGCCATTTCTTTACTAACGTAGCTGAGTCCATGGAGAAAGTAGACAGAGAAAAGCTTTTTCCCCTCTCTCAAAACACCAGAGCTCATGGAGATCCGTTGAAGCTGAATGTCGGAAGATTTGGGACAAGCAAATGAAAATGTGTGCAGCTCTTAGTTAAACTAGGGAACTCAGAAGGCAGTGATGGTCACTAACTTGGATGGCTTTGAAAGAGGATTGGGCAGATTAATGGAGGGTAAGGCTATCAGAGGAGGATATACCGTATTTTTCACTCCATAAGACACACGTTTTTCCTCCTAAAAAGTAAGGGGAGATGTCTGTGCGTCTTATGGAGCGAATGTGTGGTCAATCACTGGCTCCCTTTCTGGCACAGGCCTCCATTGTTGAATGTTCTGCAGACGGAGGCTGTTTCTTTCCCCAGCGACATGTGATTGACTGATTAGATTTTCTGTCTGGAAACTGTAGAAACAGCTCCCTTTCCTTTCCTAAAGAAGCTGCAGAACTGTGAGCTGAACCCCATAAAAACAGGATTTCCCCCCTTTGCAAAGTAAGCTCAACAACTATGAGGTGATCCCCCCAAAAATGGAGCTTTCCCCCTTTCCTCCTCTAAAAACTAGGCGCATCTTATGGTCATGTGCATCTTATGGAGCGAAAAAACGGTAGCTAGGATGACTATGCCGAGCCTCTGTGGTCGATGGCTGATATGCTACTGAATGCTCGTTGCTGGAAACTGCAGGCCGGGAGAGAGCTCTTTTGCTTGGGTCTTGCTTGCGGGTTTCTCACAAGCCTCTGGTTGGTCACTGCGAGAACAGACTGTTGGACAAGATGGGTCATTGGCCTGATCCAGCCAGCTCTTCTTATGTGTGCATTTTGCCCCCCTTTTTTTAAATAGATATTTATTGAAGTTTCAGAAAATATATAAAGAAAACAAACAAGACACAGACAAAAAACAAGTATAATTTCAATCCCTTATTTTCTTATACCTTACTTCGCTGACCTCCTCCTACCTCCCCTTTCTGTATTCCAATTTCAAATTATTTATTCAGCAAATCTTTTCCCTTAATTTCATTTAGTTTTTAACCTTTCTTTTCTTTTAACTTAAACATTACTGCTATAAACCACTTAGTTTCTAAACCGTCATCATTCTAACATTCATTAATTTTACAGTATTTCTCAGCCCTTCCTTCAATTTGTTTTTGATAACCTTATCATTGAACTTATACATCAGTTCTTATTCTTAAAACATTTTTTCTAAGATCGACCAAGATTCCCTTCCATGAATTTCCCAATTTATATAACAATAACAAACGAAGTAAAAAATGAAATAAATTGTAATTATGAACCCTTTGGATTCCCAAACTCCACCCCCCCCCTTTCCCGGTTTCAGCCCCTGTGTGCATTTTGCCCTTGCACCACTGCCTATGGTCACGTTCAGCCCTCGGAGGCAGAATGTTTTTGTTCTGCCTTCCAGCCCATTGGCATCACATCTTTGGGACAATTACCTGTGAATGCCTCTCATATTGGGGGGCACTTATCTGTGAATGCCTACACTGAATATATGAAAAGCAGGCAACTTTGCTTCCCTTGCGCATTACGATCTGCAACCGCAGAGACAGCAATACAAATCTGAGTCATTGTTGTGCGTTGCCTACACACAAGCGATTTAATTGAACGTTCGCGTTCCCTGCTCGGGAGCGCAAACCACAGTATAAATTACGGCAGATCTGAGTCATTGTTTCTCATTGCTTGTGTATTATTATCTACAACGGTGCACCAAGTTCCCTGTTCAAAAGCAAGAGAGATCAGAATTGCTGTTGTTCATTGCATGTGCGTTTAAAAGGGGATTAGAGGATAAGACTACTGAATAGGTGTGTACAGGACTGCAGAAATGACTCTTCTGTGAACACACAAAAAATTGTTCCAGTGGACAGTCATGCCAGTGGGTAACATTTCTTTGCAGATTGTTCTTTCCTCTGCAGGCCCCTCCATTATTAGCAAGGATCCCCTCAACTCTCTAGAGTGGATCTGCGGGAGCAAAGGCTGCTACAGAGGGAAGGAGAATCAGAAGATATCACCCTTGTACTGGTGGTGCTGTGTTCTAAACCACTGAGCCTCTTGGGCTTGCCTATCGGAAGGTTGGTGGTTCGAATCCCCACGATGGGGTGAGCTCCCGTTGCTCTGTCCCAGCTCCTGCCAACCTAGCAGCTAGAAAGCACACCAGTGCAAGTAGATAAATAGGTACCTATCTGGCGGGAAGGTAGACATTATTTCTGGGCACTCTGGTTTCCATCACGGTGTTCTGTTGTGCCAGAAGCGGTTTAGTCATGCTGGCCACATGACCCGGACAGCTGTCTGCGGCCAAACGCTGGCTCCCTTGGCCTGAAAGCGAGATGAGCGTTGCGACCCCAGAGTCATCTTTGACTGGACTTGATTGTCCAGGGGTCTTTTACCTTTACCTTTACCTTGTGCTATCAAGACTCTTGTCGCTGTTGCAGCATACATAAATAAGTTCTTTATTTTTCTTGGCAGGTCTTGTCCTACAATCCCTAGTCCAGTCCTCTTTTAGAGCCATCCAAGTTGGCGTCCATCACTATGTCTTATGGGAAAGACGTCCTCTTGTGAAAGCACAGGATTCAACACACTATTGGTAAATTTCCTCAAAGATGTCTCTGCAATAGTAATGGTACTTGGAATCATAGAATTGTAGTGTTGGAAGGGACCCTGAGGGGGTCAGAGGGCCTTCTAGTCCAACCCCTTCCAATTATACTTTCCCCAGGAAAGTCTGCTACTTGAGTTCTTTCTTCAGGCTGCATTGTCTTAAAGCTCTCCTGTCCTTCTTGAAGAATGGCAGCCCTGTTTAAGTTCCAAGACAATAGATGGAGCGTGGCACACAATGGTAGTCACCCTTTACTCTTCTTTGAAAGGAAAGAGAGGAAGAATGAACATGTTTATTTCACTACGATTGTACTCCCACCAGCTAATTACATTTCAGGTAGGAAGTCCATGAACTTCCCTGATCTTTATTGATAAAGGTAAGTGCAATAGCCACCAACATTCATGTGTTATTTCTGGAAACCTCCATTCTAAAGCAATCAACCGTTATTGTTTTTAAAATTCTTGACTTCTAAAAAAAACCCCAAACCCCTCTTAAAAGATTCACTATAAGTGGGGCGCATGATCAAGGTGAGATGAATTGGAGCCTTTTGTTTTAGTTGTGTGTTCCCATTTCCTTTAACAAAGAACTTCTCAGCGGAAGTTTTCTTATCAGGTTGATTGACAAGATGGTCAGAAAATGCAAAACAACAAGCAGTTCAACCAGCCAGTTCTGAGCAGCGCTTTATGTAAGACTTAGATGTGCAGAGCCAGAACTGAGATGTTCCTACGCTGCAGAGGCATAGTTTACTACAGTGGTGCCTCGCAAGACAAAATTAATTCGTTCTGCGAGTTTTTTCGTCTTGCGAAGCACGGTTTCCCATAGGAATGCATGTATTAACAGTTTTAAGAAAAAGGAAACAAACTTGCAAGACGTTTTCGTCTTGCGAAGCAAGCCCATAGGGAAATTTGTCTTGTGAAGCAACTCAAAAAACGAAAAACTCTTTCGTCTTGCGAGTTTTTCGTCTTGCGAGGCATTCATCTTGCGAGGTACCACTGATTAGGAGTTAGGAGATGGAGAGGGCTGGTCCTAAACAGGGTAGTCTCTCATCTCTTTCTTCTCTTTGCATAATTCGTAGTTCAAATTGTGCCATGTCTTGACACAGAACGACACAAATCGAGTCCAGCCACTTGCTCAGTTAAGGAAATCGAAAGCAGGGAAACTTTTTCCATTGGAGAGCCGCATTCGTTTCTCTCTCTTTTTATATTTTATTTATGATTTTCAGGTTTTTACATTTCAATAATTTCACAGTCATTTTAACATTTCAAAACTTGACTTCCTTCCCCCTCTTTCTGCAGTTCCTTAAATTTATTTTTAAGGTTTTCTGCATATCCAAATTAATTTGTTCATTTATTCATCTACTTTAAATCCCTACTCTTATGAAACTGCAGGTTATTGCCGTAATCCTGCCAATGTTATTACCTGTTTACAATTTGGTTGTCAATATTCAATAAAGCATTTCCATTGTTTGATCAAAAGTTTGTTATCTTGATTTCTTATTTTCTTGGTAAGTGTTGCCACATTCCTTTCTCGGCAACCTTCTGGGGGCCGGATGCTGGTTGTGAAAAGGGCCAGAGGCAGACATGAGCAGAGCCACAAATAGGTTACCTTTGTACAATTGGTTAGTTTCTTTACACATCCCCAAATCTCCAGACCCTACAGACCCTCTCGGGTGAAATCTCTTAGGCTGCGCCTGACCTTCATAGATGTCCTGTGCAAAGTGGAAATGTTAAGAGAGAAGTGATTTAAGATATATAGCTTATATGTGATTTAAGGTGTGTTTGTGTGTGTGTGTGTGTCCCTACACATGCTCATGCCTGGATAATTCAATATTTAAATACAGTGGTGCCTCGCAAGACGAAAAGAATCCGTTCTGTGATTCTCTTCGTCTAGCGGTTTTTTCGTCTTGCGAAGCAAGCCCATTGACGGATTAGCGGATTAGTGCTATTAGCGCTTTTAGCGGCTTTTAGCGGCTTATGTGCTGATCGGATCAGCTAATAAGCGGCTTAGCGGCTTAGAAAAAGGGGGGGAGGGAAGGAAAAAAAACCAGCAGGAACTCACAAGACATTGTCGTCTTGCGAAGCAAGCCCATAGGAAAATGGAAAACTCTTTCGTCTAGCGGGTTTTCCCGTCTTGCGAGGCATTCGTCTTGCGGGGCACCACTGTAGTTAGAAACACTGCATTCATTTGTTGTGATTATTTATTGATCCCTACAACAATTTTCTTCCTTTTTCATTTTTCAACATAAGGAGGATTTGAAACCCCTATTCAGTCATCAAGATCACTTGGGGCCCACAGGGCATTAAAAAAGTAAAACAGTTAGGCAGCCCTGACCTCCACACCGAACTTGCTTTTCTCACCACTGCAGCACTTAGGGAACCATCAGTGGCTCAATTTCCTGGTATTTCTTTACAGAGTAGCTAATAATAATAATAATAATAATAATAATAATAATAATAATTAATATTATTTATACCCCACCCATCTGGCTGGGTTTCCCCACCTACTCTGGGAGGCTCCCAACAGAATATTAAAAACACGATAAAACATCAAACATTAAAAACTTCCCAAAACTTCCCTAATTATTTATCAGCTGGGTTGTTTGTTTGTTAAAGTGTGCATTGTCTTTTGCATTTTTTTAAAATTTCAAATTAATGCCATTTCCCTTGAACTTTTAAAGTGTGCATTAGTTACCCGAGAGACCGTCCTTTTCTATTCCCATGGGTAAATTTGTAATTAGTTAATTTCCCAAAATGCATTTTGTTGACTCGACAGGGCTATGTACTGCTGCTGGGGGGGGGGGCTGCCCTGCTTTCTGGCTAAGGACATTATTAGTTGGTTACGTTAAGAAACAAGCCTTCCATTTCTCACACATCGAAACCATCCCAGCTCATTGGCTAAGGAGTCGCTTGTTATTTTGCACAGCCCACTATTTAAGCATTTGACCAGAAAATGCACACTATTTTAAGATATGGGGCTCTGCACAGAAACCTGAATTTTTGTAACAGGTAACACTTCAGATTACATATTTCATATCCAACAAGGGCTGAGCTGAAAGTTTTTCTGGAACTATTCGTAATTATTTGCAGCCCCCCCCCTTGATTTCACTGTAATGTAAAATGATAATTGCTTGGTTTTTCTTTTCTCATAAGCAGCCTAGGAAGAGTTTGTGCCAAAACACTAAGCATCAATGAATGCAGAACCCTAGAGCTCTGCACTGGATTCAGCTGAAGCCAGAACTGAATTGGGCTGATCCGGAAGAGCTTTGGCTGAGTTGACTGGAATGAGCCCCAGATCACCCCAGTTTGGGTTGGGCCTCTCAGACCAATCTGGGCCTGTCAGGGGCAGGAGTGGAGCTTCATGCTGTGGCACCGGGGGGGGGAGAGCAGGCGGGGGTGTGACCAGCGTGCATCCTGGGCATGTGGCGCGCTGTGGCGATCACACAGGGTCCCCAGATGTTTAATGGTCTATTGATTGCTTTGCCACCACTGTGCTCGCTTCCCCGCTGCCACCAACCAGTTACTTTCTTTTTTTTAAGAATAATTTTTTATTAACCGACCAATCACATCAAATCAAACCAAATTACATAAATTCCAAATTACACAGCCGAATTTTAAATTTTTGTTGGGGGTACCCATATTTCAAGTTCCGAAGGGGATCCAATCAACTTCTTGCTTCTTACTGCTGTTTTAATGTCCACAAATCTAACCTTATGATGTTCACAGTACTATCCAGTCCTTTCTTATTGTTTTTTCACATCTCTTGTTGTTATTTTCATATATTTTTCCTTTCTCTTTGTGACCTCTGATAGTCTCCACAAGCTGGTTAGAACATTTTGTAATCCTGCGTGGATATTTTTTTTTATCCAGTAGCCATATCCAGACGTTTTCCATATAACATCACTTCCATACATCAAAACAGTCTTAGCGTCATTAATCTTCACCAATCTGCCTCCTTTCTCAAAACCTCTGAGGAGATTCACCAGGAATGCAGTCTGAAAACAAGTCCGTTCTTCTCCCGGCTATAAATCCTTTGGCAAGATGGCGACTCCAAATTAATTGCTGCGCTATTCCAAAAGCTCTTATTGCTTCTCGATCTCCATAAAGCATACTTTTGGTTAAAGGTTATCTCCACACAGACCTTAATCAGTTACTTTCTGGTAAAACACTGAGTCCAGTCAGTTGTTAAAAGTGAATAAAAAAAAAGTTTATTTTACAAACATTAGCAAGTTTATGGTTTCTCAGATACTATTCCTGTCAGTTTCTTAACTTTAGTTTCTTTACCGGCCTATACCTTCCTAGTACCTTCTGACTGATTATCTCAACTGTTTGGCTGACTCCTCTTAACAAATTTTCTCACTCTATCACACCAGACTAGCCCAACTCACAGACTTATCTTCTCTGTCTTGTCTAACTCCAGACTGTCTTCTCCACCACTCTAACTCTAACTCTTTGAAAAAAAACACCTCTGTGCTTAAACCTTATACACAGTTAACTCTGCCCCCTGGGTTCCCATTGGTTAGTCATTTTACAATTAGTTAACCCTTTTTCCACGGACTGCAAGAAGATCAAAGCTCTCCATTCTGAAGGAAATCAGCCCTGAGTGCTCACTGGAAGGACAGATCCTGAAGCTGAGGCTCCAATACTTTGGGCACCTCATGAGAAGAGAAGACTCCCTGGAAAAGACCCTGATGTTGGGAAAGATGGAGGGCACAAGGAGAAGGGGACGACAGAGGACGAGATGGCTGGACAGTGTTCTCAAAGCTACCAGCCTGAGTTTGACCAAACTGCGGGAGGCAGTGGAAGGCAGGAGTGCCTGGCATGCTCTGGTCCATGGGGTCACAAAGAGTTGGACACGACTAAACGACTAAAGAACAACAACATCAGGGTCTTTTTCGGAATCACTGTTCACTATGTCTGTTTGTGGACCACTTTGGCAGCGTTGGACGTCATAAAACAAAGCTTTACGGCTTGTTTTCATCAGATAAGAATCTGACCCATTGCTTCTTTCAGAGACTTGCATAGCCTACAAAGACTTTCAGAGATTTAGAAGATTGTGGTTTATTTGGTTTTTCATATTGTTTACTGTTCTGTATAGATTATATAAAGAGTTTATATTGATATTGCATCATTGTATTGGTCATCGTGTTGCCTTGGATATTACAGGAAAGTATAAAGACAAGGGAAAGTTTCTTACCATCCTTTTTTATTTCAATATTTACAGAGAGAGGCTATAGGACCCAGCCTCTTGGATAATGGCAATGTCCTGAGTCAATCTCCACCCCACCCCTGTCTCTCCCACTTCCTCATTTGTCATTCTCATCATCTCCTCTAGGGGTGCTGCTACGTGCCCTCTGTCTTTGAGCTCTTTGCTCTCCTACTTTTAAGGCTCGCCAGGTTCTGGGAGATGGAGGGTCTGTCATTGGGAGATGGAGGGTCTGGGATGCTTTCCAATGGCAACGTGTCAGCTGGGTGTTGTTCTAGCTCTGCCTGCTCCTCTTCTCCCATGATTTCCCAACTTCCCCCCTCATCTGCCTCTGAGCTGTGACTTCCCTCATGTCAGTGTTTGTAAAAAAGCAAAAAAAAGAAAAAAAAGAAAAGAAAGGAAAGGGTTCTGACCTCCCTTTGTCTCCTCAGTCTCCTTGTCGGCACAAAAAGAGTCCACGGGAATATCCTTGCAGAGTTTTATTCTTAAAAGTCCTTGTGCAAAACACGACTGAATAACTATACACACCAGCACCAACCAACCCAAACACCAGCCACAGCCCAAACTAACATTTCTCACTTATATATACAACTTGGTGCAGACCGCTGAGTCATGCCGACCCAGCTTTATTCGCATTAAAGAAACAGCGGCCATTTTAGCCGTGACACCTCAAACCCCTATTGTAAATCCATACTGTCTCCCTCTTCCTCCTCCCTGGAAGGGTCAGGATGGGAAGGCGGATGTGGTGTTTGCCCGTTCGTTTGAAAATGTCTGTACAGGGGAGAGAGAAAAAATGTAGACCAATAGGAAAGCCGGAGGCGGAGCCTACCTGTTTATAAAAGGGCTTAGCCCAAGGTTTGGGTGTGGGTAGTTTTAGTGGGTTGGTTGGTTGGGAAAAGGCTGTTGGGAAAGCAGTTGGCAGGCAGCTGGAAATAGAGAGACAGTTAGTGCAGTTGGTTCTTGTGTGAGGGGAGGTGGAAGAGATGGAGACAGGATAAAATAAGACTAAGAAGGTAAAGAGTAACAACGTTTGGAATGCAGTTAAAGTTTGTTTGTGTCTGCAATGAACTACACTCTTCTTTGTTAACTTGAGAACCTGACTGAGACTAAGTGGTTTATCGGGGACGCGGGTAGCGCTTTGAGCCTAGGACTTGCCGATCAGAAGGTCGGTGGTTCGAATCCCCACGATGGGGTGAGCTCCCGTTGCTCAGTCCCAGCTCCTGCCAACCTAGCAGTTCGAAAGCATGTCAAAGTGCAAGTAGATAAATAGGTACCACTCCGGCAGGAAAGTAAACAGCGTTTTCATGCGCTGCTCTGGTTCGCCAGAAGCGGCTTAGTCATGCTGGCCACATGACCCGGAAGCTGTACGCCGGCTCCCTCGGCCAATAAAGTGAGATGAGCGCCGCAACCCCAGAGTTGGTCATGACTGGACCTAATGGTCAGGGGTCCCTTTATCTGTTTGGTGGCAGCGGATTAGTGGTGTACGGGTCAATAGTCCGTGAGACGATCGGGGGCTCTGTACAAACACCACAGAGGTCTCCACCATTTCTCCTCTGCCCAGTCCCAAGTCTCCTTGTCTTCTGAGCTTTTTCTCTGGCTCTTATGGAGACTACCTCTGGAGACTCGCCAAAGTGCAAGCATTTTCTAGAGGTACCTTCTCACTGGCAGCTGCGCTGGCCATTCCGGTCACCTTTGAGAGAGATGACGTGCTCATCTTTCCATTACACTCATCTGGCTGCCAGTGAGAGCTATGCATGTCTGAGCTGTCAGGAAAGGGCTCAGGGTAGGAGGAAGACGGGAAGTGTGTTCCTTTGTGAGCAGACTTGCTTGAGTTCCCAAGGATTTGAAGAATCTGACACACACAAAAACCTGCATTTTCTTTCAGCTCTTCTATTAATTAAATTAGTCCCTTTCCAATAGCTGGCTGAAAGGGGGATGTCAAAGAGGTGAGAGGCACCTTCTGCAACTTTTCCTGTGAAGCTGCTGGCAAGGCACCAGCTTTTTCACTTCAATCTGTAGCAGGCACAGGGAGAGAGCATTGATGAAAAAATAGCTTGACAAATAGGAGATTCTTGCAGGGGTCAGAAGGAGGATGTGACCGACGTCTTCTGTATTTTAATTATTCCACCAAAAAGTCAGCACACAGCAATTGGCAACCTTTTTGCTGCTCTGATTTGCAGGTAAGCTCTCCAGATACTTCCAAGGTCCCAAGGCTTACCTAGCTTAGACTTCCTCCACAGGTTTCCAAATAATTATAGTAATATTTATAATAAAAGAACATTGCTTGGATATGGCTAGGTAAAGATAAAGGACACCTGACAGTTAAGTCTTGTCACGAACGACTCTGGGCTTACGGCGCTCATCTCGCTTTACTGGCCGAGGGAGCCGGCGTTTGTCCGCAGACAGTTTTTCCAGGTCATGTCCAAAAACTTCATTGGTTATTTTCATGGATACTTTTTGCCTAGTCCAAAACTGGCATCAGAACACTTATCCAGAACAGAGATAGTTTTTTATTTGATTTCATTTAATATTTCTATTCCTCTTGACCAACAACAGAGGTTGAGCTCAAAGTGGCTCCTATGGTTTAGGTAAACATAGGAATTTCTGAGGGACTAGTTCATAAGCTTGTGTTGCCTTCTGTTCAGATGCTAGCCTGTCTTCTATTTTCCCATAGTGCTGCAATGCGGTTTATCATCTCCCCCTCAAATGCCGACCACCACCTTGCTATTGCTTAGAACTGTCCTCTACCAAATCACCTTTGCTTACAATCCTGCTGATCCACTAGGTGCAGGACTCTTTTGTCAAAAAGACTACAGTGGTACCTCGGGTTACATACGCTTCAGGTTACACACTCCACTAACCCAGAAATAGTACCTCAGGTTAAGAACTTTGCTTCAGGATGAGAACAGAAATCGTACTCCGGCGGCATGGCGGCAGTGGGAGGCCCCATTAGCTAGAGTGGTGCTTCAGGTTAAGATCAGTTTCAGGTTAAGAACAGACCTCTGGAGCGAATTAAGTACTTAACCCGAGGTACCACTGTCTTGCACTTCCTGGACGAGGGTATTTTCTGCCCCATTCTGTGGAGCCAGTTTAAATATGCAGTATCTTGCTCAGGGAATCTGCTTTTTATTTCCCTCTCCCTTCCATATCCTATAATACAGGGGTAAGGAAACTGGCCCATAGGCCAAATGAGTTGCACTAGGCCTGCCCATTTGACCCACAAGGCCATTTTGGCCAAGCCACTTCCTACATCTAGCTTCATATATGTGGGTGTGGAGGAGGTAAGAACCTGGCTTGGCCAAAAGGCAGTTTGCAGGCACTTCGGTAAAGCGCTGTGCAAAAGACACTTTGAAAGGGACTTTGCAAGACCATACCATCACCAGTGCTCCTTGCAAGAGAACACAGTAACTACAGTCATACCTCAGGTTACAGACGCTTCAGGTTGTATTTTTTTGGGTTATGGATGCGCCAAAACCCAGAAGTACCGGAACGGGTTACTTCCCAGTTTTGGCGGTCGCACATGCGCAGAAGCACTAAATCACGCTTTGGGCATGTGCAGAAGCGCTGAATCGCAACCCGTGCGTGCACAGATGCGGCGCTGTGGGTTGCGAATACTGCAGGTTGCGAACGTGCCTCCCGCACGGATCACGTTCGCAACCCAAGCATCCACTGTATTTGAAAACAGGTTTCTTTACTCAAAGGTCTGGGGATCTGTGGACCTCCTAGTGCTGTCAGACCCCCACCAGCCCCAACCAGTATAGCTGATGGGGTTAGTGATGATAATAATAATCTTTTGTTTATATCCCGCCCTCCCCAGCCAGGGCCGGGCTCAGGGCGGCTAACACCAAATATGAATTACAATAAATAACATAATAAGGGAAAAACAACAATAACAAACAAACAAACAGTTAATTAAAATATGGCTTAAAATACAGCTTAAAATGCAGCCTTATTTTAGCAGTAGCCGATAAATCAAGAACATAAAGGGAGGAAACATCAGATATTCACCCAAGCCAGCTATCCATGCTGGTCCTACATAGGCCTGCAAAAAAGCCAAGGGAAAATTTATATACCAAATCCCATATAAGGTGTCAGAGTGAGTCTAAGCTGAAGGCCAGGCAGAACAGCTCAGTCTTGCAGGCCATGCAGAAAGATGTCAAATCCCGCAGGGCTCTAGTCCTTTGTGACAGAGCGTTCCACCACATCGGGGCCAGTGCTGAAAAGGCCCTGGCCATAATTGAAACCAATGTAACCTCCTTGAGGCTTGGGACCTCCAAAGTGTTGTTACTGTTGTTGATGAGAGTTGGAGGACCATAGGTTCCTTGCTCCTGGCTTTACTCAGTGCTTAGCCAGAACTGTGGTTGCAAGTATTTTCGCTCCTGGAATTAAACACCACAGACATTCATTGGATCCTTAAACACAGGCATTCTGGCAATGCTAAATCCTGCTCCAGAAATTAAAAGCAGATGAAGTGCCTTGTTGGATCAGACCACTGTCTGATATAGTGGACCGGTACCATGTTTGGTCCACAAAGTGTCCCATTCAACCTGGGCTGTGGTGAAGTCACCAGAGACCAGCAGCTGATGGCTCCTGGACTGGAACTGCCCTACGTACCACCAATCAGAGGCTCTCTGATCTAGTAGATCCAATCCATCATCTGTTTCCCAGAGTTGTCAGATGATTCTTCAGCAGCCAACATCAGGATATGAAGGCCATATCTTCATCTGGAGGCTCCTCCACAACCTCTGTTGGTGCTGCGATTTCTAGGCACAGGTCCTAGGCATGGGTCCGATCAGTTTTTCCTTTCGTCGCACTGCTTTACCCAGGAAAACCCACAATTTACCACTGAACTGGAACAAACATCAATCTACTGAAAACCCCTATCAACAGGTTTTCAATTTCAACCTCTAATTTCAGATCGAACTATCCTTTGTGATTTTGGTTGCTTCCAGATGACCTGTTTATTGCACATTCATTCTTATTTGTTTGCAGGGAAGCTATATTACGCTGAGTCAAAGCAAGTATTATACCACATTTTCCTGTCAGTTTCCTTATGGCAGAAAGCCCGATTGTTTGGGGAAGCCAGTTTCTTGTGCAAGACTTCGCAATCAACAATCATTGCACAACCTGAATTTGTCAGTAAGTGATCGAATCCTATCCAGAAAAATAGAGAAACTGGATACACGTTTTGTCTAATATTCATTTAAAGCCATGGGCAGGGCAGGCTAGTTCCTGCTCTTGTCAGTTCCACTAATCCATTTGTTTCCATATCATTAACCCCCCCCCAGCACATAGCACCTTTTTGCAACATGTTGTATTTTAGCCTGAAATGCACATTTCTGTAAGCAATTTCTGTCAGAAACACACATTTCTATACAAATTTTGGAATGTTACTTTGAGCTGAATATTTTATTTACCATTCAAAAATGAAAGGAGATAGATGCATCCTGATTTATTTATTTGCCATTTATTCAATTCTATACCGCCCTTCATGTGAGGATCACAGGGAAGTTTATAGGATAAAAATACAAGAAATGCATAACAAATGAAACAATACCAGCCTAGCCCCACATTCATAGATTGGTTAATTAGCTGAAGGCCTGGAAGAAGAGGAATGTTTTTGCTTGGTTCTTAAAGATATGTCATAAAAGTATCAGGTGAGTCTCCTTGGGAGAGCATTCCACAAATGAAAGCCACCACAGAAAAGGCCCATTCCTATGTTGCTGCCCTTTGGACCTCTTGTGGAGGGGGGGCACACATAGAAGACCCCAGACCCTCTAAGGGTCCTTATTTTTCAGGGACAGTCCTGGATTTACAGAAGCTGTCCCAGTTTCTGATTTGATCCAAGAATGTCCCTATTTTCATTGGAGAAATGTTGGACAGTACAGTGGTACCTCAGGTTAAGAACTTAATTCATTCTGGAGGCCCGTTCTTAACCTGAAACTGTTCTTAACCTGAAGCACCACTTTAGCTAATGGGGCCTCCTGCTGCCGCTGCGTTGCAGCCGCACAATTTCTGTTCTCATCCTGAAGCAAAGTTCTTAACCTGAGGTACTATTTCTGGGTTAGTGGAGTCTGTAACCTGAAGCGTCTGTAAACTGAAGGGTATGTTACCCGAGGTAAAGGTAAAGGGTAAAGGGACCACTGACCGTTAGGTCCAGTTGCAGACGACTCAGGGTTGCGGTGCTCATCTTGCTTTACTGGCCGAGGGAGCCGGCGTTTGTCCGCAGACAGCTTCCGGGTCATGTGGCCAGCATGATGACTAAGCTGCTTCTGGCAAACCAGAGCAGCACACGGAAACACCGTTTACCTTTCCGCCAGCGTGGTACCTATTTATATACCTGCACTTTGACATGCTTTCGAACTGCTAAGTTGGCAGGAGCAGGGACCGAGCAATGGGAGCTCACCCCGTCTGGGGGATTCGAACCGCTGATCTTCTGATCAGCAAGCCTTAGGCTCTGGGGTTTAGACCACAGCGCCACCCGCGTCCCTTCGGACAGTATTGTAGGACGTCCCTATTTCCATCGGAGAAATGCTGGAGGATATGAAGTTATGCGGGCCAATGAGATAAGCAACTATACAACCTTTAGAAGACATCTGAAGACAGCCTCATGTAGTTTTGCTATCTTTTTATATACTGTATGTTGGAGGCCGCTCAGAGTGGCTGGGGAAACCCAGTCAGATGGGAGAGCTATAAATAAAATTCTTCTTATTATTAATGTTATTATTGGACAGGACATCCCTATTTTCATCGGCAAAATGTTGGAGGGTATGTGAGCCTCAGATGATGCTTGCAAGGTTCGTCCTTCAGGTATTGTGGTTCTAAGCTGCTTAAGGCTTTATAGGTCAAAACTTTGAATTTGGGCTCTGAAACTAATGTCTTGCCTGCTGAGCAATCTGGCTGCTGAATTCTGTACTAGCTGAAGTTTCTCATAGTGGTCCAGAAAGAGCAAATCAGGTTGATTCACTTAAAAATGTGGAATGATCAGAATCCTGAAAGCATCATTAAATGTACACTCGTAAGCACAGCTTGTAGCAGCAAATTCCATAAATCCACGCTGGCTTGCGTGAAGAAGCATTTGTCTGATGGCTGTGCTGAAATCTGAGAAAGCCATAATTCTCACCTTACGCCCAATACACCTTATGATATTTTAACTTGTTTTATGCCAAACCCACATTTGGGAAGTCTCGAAGCTGAACTTTCAACCTGATATGAGGAACGCATGCTAGAATAATTCATAAATACCGGAATGGCCCCGTGGGTATCTACTGTCTTGCGGCAATGGAAAGAAGTTGCCTTCTGGTGGGACGGGAAATGATCTGCTATAAGAAAGAATCTGCTATAAGAAATAGGGTATTAGAATATAATTATTTTGGCTTTTTAGGGGGGAAAGGTGATGATTTCTGCTTGACCAGGGTTTGACAGCTCTTGACAGAGCAGCTGAAAAATCCAGAGTGTTGCAGTTCAGTCTGAACTGTCTACCACAGTGTATGACTGCCCTCTGCTGTTCTTACGTACATCACACATCTTTGAAATGATCCACAGTATTGCATGATTTTTTAAATTTACAAATGCCAGCAAAATACGGCATATACTGGGCTCTGTCAACCCTCTTGCCTGAATTCTTTTGTTTTTCTTGTTTAGTCGTTTAATCGTGTCCGGCTCTTTGTGACCCCATGGACCAGAGCACGCCAGGCACTCCTGTCTTCCACTGCCTCCCGCAGTTTGGTCCAACTCATGTTGGTAGCTTCGAGAACACTGTCCAACCATCTTGTCCTCTATCGTCCCCTTCTCCTTGTGTCCTCAACCTTTCCCAACATCAGGGTCTTTTCCAGGGAGTCTTCTCTTCTCATGAGGTGGCCAAAGTACTGGAGCCTCAGCTTCAGGATCTGTCCTTCCAGTGAGCACTCAGGGCTGATTTCCTTCAGAATGGAGAGGTTTGATCTTCTTGCAGTCCATGGGACTCCCAAGAGTCCCCTCCAGCACCATAATTCAAAAGCATCAATTCTTCAGCGATCAGCCTTCTTTATGGTCCAGCTGTCAGTTCCATACATCACTACTGGGAAAACCATAGCACTAACTCTACAGACCTTTGCCGGCATGGTGATGTCTCTGCCTTTTAAGATGCTGAATTCTTTAGGGTATCAGTAACTTTTGTGGGTTTCTTTGCAAGGCCATCATCCAGGTGGTCTCATATCCAGGCAGTCCTGGTGCTCTCCTGGCCAGCTTCAACAGTATCTTTACATCACATGGCTTCAGAAATTGATATCTATTAGGCAAGATTAGTAAATTGGTACAGATTTCTAGTACAGTTCCCTGGCAGAGATTCTCTCCTCCCTTTATGCCACACCCTTTATGCCACAGCGGTGTCTTACTTGATGAAAAGTTGTAAACCAATCAGAAGCCAATTTGGGAATCGAGTGGTTTATTATTATTATTATTATTATTATTATTATTATTATTATTATTATTAACAGCAATCAAGCATGGTAGGGATTGTAATGCAGTATGTTATGGTCCGAATATACAGAAGCCCTTGGCTGTGAGCCTTCTCTGACAGTTGTCCAGAAGGTGGCAATGTTTACAGAATGCTTCCCCAAAAGAGAATCACCAACACTGACATCATTGACATCAAGATGTTTCTCTTATCCCTTGCACTTGAGAGTTATTGCTTTTTAATTTCAGCAATCCCATCCCATCTCACCTCTGTGTTGTTGATAATTTCCTTATATATACCTATGAGCTCTCCTGTCCAGGCTGTCTTGAAGTCAAGATTCAAGTCAGGCTAAGGTCTGAGCAAGACGCAGACCGATGACCAACCTTTGTCTCTGACTTGATCCTCATCTGCCTTTCCTCTCCCCAGCCACTAAACTATATCCAAGCTCAGAACATAAGACGAGGCCTGCTGGATCAGAGCCAAGGTCTGTGTACGATAGCTTGTCTCCCAAGCAAAAACACACAGCCAAAGTGCTTGATTTAAGGCATTAGTGATTCAAACGAACTGTCTTCTCACTTTCCTCCTTCCACAATCTCTGTGGACTCCATCAAGTGCACCCTTTAGAGCTCATTTCACTTTTATTTCAGTTCATTTTTATTTAGAGCTCGTTTCGCTTTTGCAGTGCCGTGCCTCTGATACTGGAGAATGAAGAGAGCCATCATTGCTAGTAGCTACTGATAGCTAGTCTGCCCAAATTGTCCAATCTTCTTTGGACGCCATCCTAGTTGCCAACCATCTTGTGAGATTTTTTTAAATTTTATTTTTATGAACACCGATCTGTGCATTCGCCCCAGACGTTGAGCAATCAAGTGTTGTGATTCTAAACTTTTAAATGGAGATATTATTTTGTAAACTGCCTTGGGGGACCATTTGGTGGTGTTCAAGCTCTGAGTTTAAGTAATAAGTTAATTAAAATTAAAAGTTCAAGCGATGTACAAGGCACAGACGAACTGGCCCCCTCGGTAGCCAGCTTGCATTCCAGGTGAAGTTCTGCTGCGGGTATGAAGTGGATAATCCTTAAGGACTCTCCCCCAGATCTATGATTCCTGCATAAAACTGCAATACTCAGGAAGAAATGGCTCTCCTTTAGAATTTTAATTAGTCCTCCTGAACATGAAGCCCAAGAGGGCAGTGAAGTCTCATTTCACCAAGCAGCTGCAAAGAATGGGTTGGGTAGATCAGAGCCCTTGAAACCTTCCTTTTAGACTAACAATGTAAAATCCAAGGATGATTCCATATATTTTTTTTAATATGGGCAGGGGAGGGGCTTTCAAGCAAGGAGGAAACCTGCAGAAATTAAACCTCCTTAAGTATCTCAGAAGCAATTATAAAAAATGAGTCGATTAGAGCCGGGTAATACTGTAAATGGAAATGCGCTGAAATGCCAAGGCACTTGTCGTAAAAATATGGCAATAACACGACACTAAACACAATGCAGAGTTAATACCTTTTTATTATTTTCACTATTAATAACAATAAAGTTCAAACAACCGTCACCAAATTGATTGGGAGGGAATAATAATATCGTTATGATCAGCTGTTCTGGGTACCTCTAATGGCTCTGCAGGAAAGATCGCTGGTGAGACGAGGAAGAATTTACAGGTAAATGACGGGAGCGTTCCAAGGCTTGGAGCATGATTGTAAATGTGCCAAATCATGATTTAGTGCTGCAAGAATCCCAATTATAGTGAGGAAAGATTATATATATATACACATACAAGAAGGAAAAGGCTATCAATAGCCACTAATCACAGTGGCTGTGTTCTGTCTACACTTTCAGGGGTGCCATGTCTCTGAATATCAGTTTCTGGGAATCAGAAGTGAGCAGAGTGCTATTGCACCCATGTCCAACTTGCAGGCTTCTCTTTTTTTATATAAGATTTTTATTAAGATTTTCACATTACAAAAAAGGGATAAAAAACAAAAATAAAAAATACAGCCATTATTTTTTATTTACTTGTTTCTTGGACCCCCTCATACCTCTCTTTTTTGTATTCCAATTCAGTTTATTAGCTCAGCAATTTGTTTCCCTCTTTATCCTACCCAAATCTTTATTCTTAAATTTTTATGATCTTGAAATTTTACTTCTATAAACCACTTTTTTCATATTCTTTTAACCCATTACAGCTAGAAACCTCTTAATTTTAATCCAACATTATTCTAAAGTTCGTTAATTTTACAATGTCTCTGTAAATAATCTTTAAATTTCTTCCAATCTTCTTCCACTGACTCTTCCCCCTGATCTCAGATCCTGCCGGTCATTTCCGCCAATTCCATATAATCCATCACCTTCATCTGCCATTCTTCCAGAGTAGGTAGATCTTGTGTCTTCCAATATTTTGCGAAAAGTATTCTTGCTGCTGTTGTGGCATACATAAAGAAAGTTCTGTCCTTCTTTAACGATTGGTCAGCTATGCCCAGAAGAAAGTTGGGGCTTCCGGGGTGGTGCCATCGGAAAATGGCTGATTCCCCTTAAACAGTCTGGTAAAGCGAATGATTAGCCCCATCATCCCTTGCCACTGGTCTTGCTAGTCAGGGATGATGGGAGTTGTAGTTCAAAAACAGCTGGAGGCCCAAGGTTGGGAAACACTGGATTAGAGGTCTTGGGGCCGCAACTTGCAGGCTTCTCACAGGCAACCTGTCACCCACTGTAGCTGGACTAGATGGGGCACTAGCCCATCTATACAAGCTATACGATACAATATGATACAATACAATACGATAATCTTTATTGTCATTGTTCCATACGGAACAACGAAATTGAAAAATCTACATAAAAAATTCAAAACCCAACAAGCCTGATATCCCAGCCATCCCAACCTGGTTAGCCCCTTAAAAAGCTCTGATACAATATATTCCCATAGAGACTCTGCATTTAAAACCAAAATCACATTTGGGTAGAAACTGTTTCTCGGGCGGCTAGTCCTAGTCTTTATAACCCTGTACCTTCTTCCAAAAGGCATGAGCTGAAAGAGATCATTTCTGGGGTGTGCACTATCCTGCACTATCTCTGCAGCTTTCTTATGGCACCTGGAAGCATAGATTTGACCCAAGGTGGGAAGAGTGCACCCAATTATTCTCTCCGCGGTCTTTACAAACCAGGCAGCATTGTTTTTCCCCTGACTGTGCAGCTCCCAAACCACACACAGAGACCACAAATTACCATATTTTTCGCTCTATAAGACGCACCAGACCACAAGGCGCACCTAGTTTTTAGAGAAGGAAAACAAGAAAAAAAAATTCTTCACCTCAGAAGCCAGAACAGCAAGAGGGATCGCTGCACAGTGAAAGCAGCAATCCCTCTTGCTGCTCTGGCTTCTGTGATAGCTGCGCAGCCTGCATTTGCTCCATAAGACGCACACACATTTCCCCTTACTTTTTAGGAGGGAAAAAGTGAGTCTTATAGAGCAGAAAATACGGTAATACTCTCTCCACAGTACAGTGGTAAAATGCCATCAACAGGTCGTTTGAGAGATTGTTTTTCTGGCGGATTCTTGGGGGCCCCACTCTCTTGGGCCCCCCAAAAAAATTGTAAAGGGAAAAAACTGGATGTATATTTCCAAAATATAAGATAAAAAACAAATAAAACCTACATACAGCAAGAGTGTTTTGTGGCTTTAGAACCCTATTAGGTCCATAAATTACCATAGCATATACCATAGCAGGCTCATCTCTAGCTTTCAGACTGGGCTCCTCAGAACTCTGAGGTCCCTGGAAGAATCATAGGTCTTTGCAGGACTATTTTTCTAGAAGATGAGGTGCCAGAACTCACTATGAACACCTCCCTCATTCTCTTAGAATGGCAATGGTGCCCACCTGAGAGATGCCAGAACTGAGTTCCGGTGAGTTCCAGCTGAAAAAAAGCCCTGGACTTTCAAGAAGATCAGAAATTCCCCTTCAATGGACAATCATGGGGTGTTGATATGAATTCTATGACACCATGTGTGGCGTCATGTATGAAGACAGATCTCTCTTAAGCCATAGATCTTATGACGTGCTGGGGAAATTGATTTGATTTATTATATTTCTATACTGCTTTTCATTCCAATGGAAATCCCAAAGCGGCTTACAAACAATAAATAACAATAACATGATAGAACGTAATGGAACATCACAAATACAGCATCAATCCTATAGGACAATTGACAAATCTTGAGTAAAACAATGACAATCGACGAAACGCTGTTAACAAAGCGACAACTAAAAAATAAGCTAAACGTTATAATTAAAGCAAAAGTCATATGATATGATTAACAAATCAATATAGTATTCATAATCCATAAAACAACATGAGCAACATTAACAAAAAAGCAACCAAAAAATAAATGAAGCTCTGCTAAGTTCACACTCTCCACACCCCTAGGACTAATAATCTTTCACTGTATTCAGCTCATTAAAATGCAGATACACCTAATGTCCATGGCAGCAACTCCCTTTTGAAGGTGAAGGGTGAACCCACAGGTGAAACCAACCACCCTGTGATGGCTAACAGAATCTCTCTCCCCTTACAGTTCTTCCTCTGGAAACAGCTCCCTTCTGAAGGCTCCTAGGGCTGGAGGGTGGGGCAAGGCAGGTGGGGAAAGCCATTGCCTTCTGGCCAACATAGAGTCTCTCCCATGTCATGTTGTGTGGGGCCAACCACATGCCTAGGAGATACCCACGAGCAGAATCTGAATATGAGAGCATTCTCTCCACTTTTGGTGCCCAGCAAACCAGTATTCAGAAGCATCCTGCAGGGATTATGGTAGTCCAGCACTGTCTGGAGGTCCACAGGTTTAACACATTTGCTTTAGGATCAGAGTCAGTATGCTCCATAATTTCGGTTGCTAGGTAGCAAACAGTGGGGGAGATCTACTGCCGTCATGTCTCACTTATGGAGGCACCTGATGTGTTTTTGTGGAAAACTGGCTGTTGGGCTTTGGCTTGATCTGTCGGACTTTGCGTTCGACCAAGCTATCTCCTCCGGTCGAGGCCTCCAATGGTGATTAATGACCTGAGCCTTTGATGAGGCTCCAGGCAAGTTCCCATTACGCAGAGTGTCCAAGCAGCAGTGGAAGAGGACGAGAAATATGAGCTGCATTGCTAAGAGTTTTATTTCTAACTACACAGACAGAAAAGAAATATACATCCTCTCTCTGTGAGAGCAGAGAGGCAACTGGTACAAAGAAACAAGGAACCAGTAATATCAACATCCATCTCCCGCGAGACTTCCAATAATCTGGAATCTCTGGAATGTAAACAGAGTCTTGTGACTCCAAAGCACTGCACAGTGGCACAAACAGAAACATAACATGATCTAGTAGGACTTCGTTAATGTTCTTGTCATCATTTGTGTGAGACTTCCACCATCCCAGCCAGATAAATTCCAGCTTTTGTATAGAGTTAGGCTGAACCACAATCACAAGGGTGATCTCTAACACAGATGTACCTGCCATGGGATCCTATGAATACAAAGGTGACCTTAAGTGAACTTATTTGGATGCTGAAGGTTCCCACAAAGTGGTTCTTCCACTACATTCTGCCTAAGAATAATTGTGATCTCAAATGAAGGGTTATGTTGAAAACTGAAGCATTCGCAGAAGAAGGGTCTAGTAACACTGGGGGGCGGGGGCGGGGGGAGAGACCCAGAAGGAAAGATGGCACATCAGGCAAAGATGTAAGTCCCATTTCTTAATGGATGTTAAAACTTTAGGGTGTTTTGTGGATAGTTCTGTCCCCCACCATGTACTTCACTGACATACTTCTGAATATGATTTCCATTTAAGAAAGCAAGTTTGATATGCATGGGAGCAATCTGCACAATTAATTATTACACTGAATATTAATTAACCGAGCACATCAAAAACCCATTGCTGGCTGCTGTATAATTAGGTACCTACACCCATCAGATCAAAGTATGCAAACGAGCAACATTCTAAGAAGCCCTGCTCAATATTTAGCCAGAGAATGGTAATGATTCTAATTTGCCTTCATAAAGTTGGCCAAAGCTACTAACTACGTGGTTCTCCCCCTTCTTTGTACCTTTTTTATGAGTTGGTACAAAAAAGTGATAATCAACAATAGAGAAAGAGTCTCTTGAGTGACACCTGTTATTGCTAACGAGAGCTAATTGCTTAGGTTTAGAGGAGATAGTGGAATTCATTAACAGTTTCAATGCACGGATCCCATTTACACTCCCAGCATCTCTGAATGATAGGTGGGATTTAGAGACAGTGGTTTGCCAAAGCTTTGAGTTTTGTGGAGTAAAAGGAGGAGGTGTTTCTGAATCTCAAAGATTCAAACCCAACAAACAACCCATTGCAGCAAATTGGCCTTCAACCAAAGAATTTCAATGAAAACTCACTGTTAATATAAACTATTAGAAACCACAGATATATGGATTCTCATTTCTAGGATTCAGAGTGATATATGAATGAAGCAGATGAACTCCGAAGAGGGTGATGATGAATTAAATTGAAATAGTGGGTGCTGGGGAAAACATAAGGGTTCTCTCTGTCAACCCTCACCTCTCCTTATGACACAGTGATTTCCTAAAATGGTGTTGAGACTAGGAGAAGAAGGGGACGGTATGTGTGTGCACAAAGTATCAACCTAATCTCTCTACAGAATTCAAAATTTGGTATCAAGTAATGGATAAAGTGCAGTGAGATTAATTGGAAGTCAGTTTTTAATTTCTTCTCTGTAAGTTTTATAAATGTGTTCAGTATCAGGAGTATATATGATTATAATTATATTAATCTTCTTGTATCTTATAGTGTGGTGGTTTGTTTGTTTGACTGTATGTTTGTTTACTTATATGTACGTCTGTTTTCTCATAAATGTATTTATTTTAAATTAATAAAAGATATATTTAAAAAAAGAAAAAAAAATTGTTATTTGATACCTGATCTTTGACATGTTATACCTAGCACCTGCCATCTGAAATACAATTTGATTCTTGGCATTCAACATTTGGTACTTATTATGGATTTTGCTGACATCTACAATTATCTACTTTAAAAAAGAAGTATTTTATTCCTAAACAATTGTGCATACAGTTTCAATGTCTAAAATTCATTTTGTTAGTTTTGGCACAGTTCTCCAATCTGTTAAGGTCAACGTGGATCCCAGTTCTGTCTTCTGCAGCTGCTCCTCCCAGTTTGGTGTCATCTGCAAAGTGGATGAGCACCCCCTCAATTCCTTCACCCAATTTGTTTATGTTGAACAAAAATGGGCCCTGCAGCACCCCACTTGTCACATTTTCCCAGGATGGTGTGGAACCATTAGTGAGCATTCTTTGGATTCTGTCAGTCAACCAACTTCAAATCCACCTAACACTTACCTCATCCAGCCCACATTTTACCAGCTTCTCCACAATAATATCACGAGGGACTTGGCTGAAAGCCTTACTGAAACCACAATCCTGAAGATTTGCAAAGAGTTGCAGGACTTCACAAGTCAACCACACACAGGAGTTGCCTTGTGGACTTTGGCACAGCAAGGACTTTGAAGCAAAGAACCCTCTCTGGGCTCAGAGAGAGTAAACTACCTGTAACATCTGTAAAGCAGAGAAATCACCTTGCCAACAAAGGTCTGTATAGTTAAAGCTATGGTTTTCCCAGTAGTGATGTATGGAAGTGAGAGCTGGACCATAAAGAAGGCTGATCGCCAAAGAATTGATGCTTTTGAATTATGGTGCTGGAGGAGACTCGTGAGAGTCCCATGGACTGCAAGAAGATCAAACCTCTCCATTCAGAAGGAAATCAGCCCTGAGTGCTCACTGGAAGGACAGATCGTGAAGCTTTGGCCACCTCATGAGAAGAGAAGACTCCCTGGAAAAGACCCTGATGTTGGCAAAGATGGAGGGCACAAGGAGAAGGGGATGACAGAGGACAATATGGTTGGATAGTGTTCTCTAAGCTACCAGCATGAGTTTGACTAAACTGCAGGGGGCAGTGGAAGACAGGAGTGCCTGGCGTGCTCTGGTCCATGGGGTCACAAAGAGTCGGACACGACTAAATGGCTAAATAACAACAACAACAACATCTGTAAATAATGTGTTTCTATAAAGTGTGTGTTTATGTTGGCCTAGTAAAGATAACTCTGCTAAACATCCGTTCCCTGTGGTCAGCTTAACCACTTGACTGAGCTTCTGTGGCACACAACACCCAACAAACTGATCCCAAGTTGTTAAAGGCTTTATATACTGTTATAAGTTGGGAGGGCATGCTAAACCCAATAAATGAATGAATGTCAGGCTCTAGATGATATTTGGAGTATTGAAAGGAAGATTTCAGGAAAGGGGAAAAATACAGGCTAAGTTTCCTTTCCAAGCCAGGGCCTCATTTGGAACAGAGACCATAACATGATAAAAGTTATTGATGACCCACATCACAGAGGAATCCTTGGACCTGGGCAGGCAGGCAGGCAGTGCTCTCTGAAAAAATGTGTCTCTAAAAAACTAGGCTTGAGATAACAGACAGATGGGGAGAGGTTTCTTGCAGCAGGGGTTGCTGGGAACAAGAAAAGGAGGAGAACCATATTGGCTGCTGACTGGTGAGGCTGCTTCCAAGAGACTGGGCAGCAGGGCTGACTGCTGTGGACTCAGACTGGCTGAAGCTGTGAGAGAAGCAAAGAGAGTCACTCTGGAGATGTAATCCTGTGGAATCTCTTCCTCTCCCTGTAGATTCAGGTGTATATAGGTGTATGCTGTCGGACTTGCATTCGGCCGAGCTATTCCTCCGGCCGAGCCCTCCAACATTGATTAATGACCTGATCCTTTGATAAGGATCCAGGTACGTTCCCCCATTACGCAGAGTATACAGCAGCATGTCGAAGGACAAGAAATATGAACTACATGCTAAGGGTTTTATTTTCTAACTACGCAGACAGAAAAGAAAATACATTCTCTCTCTGTGAGAGCCGAGAGGCAACTGGAACAAAGGAACAGGAAACCAGTAATATAAACATCCGTCTCCTGTGAGACTTCCAACAGTCTGGAATCTCTGGAATGTAAAACAGAGTCTTGTGACTCCAAGCACTGCACCAGTGGCACAAACAGAAACCTAACATATACAGCATCCCTAAAGTCTGCTTTGATCTCCTCTCTCTCCCAGATTTTTTCAATGAGCTTGTGAAGTTGTGCAAATTCCATTCCACCCACTTTGAAGACTTCAGCCGGGATCCCATCCAGTCTGCTGGCTGGCTTTGTTGTTTTTCATTTGGTTAATAGCTGTACACAACTCACTCAGATTTGGAGATACTGCAAGCTCATCTTACTGCAGAGCTTTGGGGGGGGGGTGCAGCAGGTGCTACTACTATTATGTCCAATGGAAGGCGAGAGGTAGAGGGGGGCGCCGGATTTTGGCATCACACAGGGCGCCGCTGAAATTCGAGATGCCAAGGTCTGCCACCGCTCGGTGAATGCCTGGAGCCCCTGGAATTTTGCTACTTCTCAGCAGAGATTGGAATGGTGTTGAATAACTCTGCTCTTCTGTTTACCCTGAAAAGGGTCAAACCTGGGACGGATCAGAGTGAACCAATGCTTGGAAAAGTCTTGGGCAAAGCATCCTCTGCCATTTTTCACTCACATTCAAAGGGAGTCGAATAAGACCTTTCCAACTTAACATGGGATGGCCTTTGGAGCTGAGCTTGCATGCACTCATCACTACTTTTAAACATGGTGAATTTCTTCTTCTGTTTTTTGAAAAGTAGAGCTTTCACCTTTGCTGCCTTACACCACCCAGTCAACCAATCAGGAAACACGTCACTGTCCAAACTGATGACAAAAAACATTCAGTCAAGAGACTATTTGCTCACCTGTCTATTCATGCAAAGGAGCAGCATGTCAATAAAACATATCAGTGGATATATTTGGTCCTGGGATTGCAATACCTGGGGTATTTTAGACCAAGCCAGTGAAAATGTTAGTTTGAGGTGTTGGAGGCGGGGGATAGCTTAGCGAAGGAGTTAGATATTTCTGTCCCTGAGGTCTGGTTTGCCTAAGGCAATGATGGCTAAATACTGAAATAATTATTGTCAACATTAAAAAAAAAGTCTGAGTTATTTACATAAGGAAAATGGGATTAGACTTCACCTCTTGATATACGTGAATGGGTGGGATGCTTTAAATTGGTATCGGACATAATGGACTGTTGTACAGTGGTAATTTGCAAAGCCCCATTGATTTCAATGAAAGGGCTATAAAATGTTTTAAAGGTATTGGGAGGAGGAGAGGTTTTAGATGAGGGGGAAAATGAAGCAGGCCATAGTTGGGAAATAAAACACAAGGAAAGTGGACCGAGGGGGCACGTGATAAAAATAATAAATGTATGAATTTAGCATTTTTTTGAAATATGGCAGTTAACCAAATGTTTAGAGCTCTGAAGGACTCAAAAAGCATTGCAGATTAATGTTTGTGGTGGAATCACCGCACACGTGAGAATTTTCATCAAGCTGTTGTAACTTTTTTCTTCTAATGAAAGAAGAAGGCCAAGAATATTTTTATTATTATTCAATTCACTTCATAATGTGGTAGGAATTTTGAGGCCAGGATTTCAGATCTTGAATGTGAAGAAGAAGAAGAGTTTGGATTTGATATCCCGCTTTATCGCTACCCGAAGGAGTCTCAAAGCGGCTAACATTCTCCTTTCCCTTCCTCCCCCACAACAAACACTCTGTGAGGTGAGTGAGGCTGGGAGACTTCAAAGAAGCGTGACTAGCCCAAGGTCACACAGCAGCTGCATGTGGAGGAGTGGAGACGCGAACCCGGTTCACCAGATTACGAAACTACCACTCTTAACCACTACACCACACTGGCTCCTCCAAGACTCTCTATCAGGCCACTGCGGCTCTCTCTAAGCCATACCCCATTCTCATCCCCATCCCATCCTTGCACTTCTTCTCACACCCCTTGAGTGCATTTCCCAGCCTTGCATGTGTCCTTGAACTCTGATAATGCCTCTTGCTCACTTGTGTGTAGGATAGAGAGGAGTGTTTGAGTGTCTGCAGAAACTAGCCTACCATATAAAGCTAAAATTAAAAGTTATTGCCCCATCCACCTCTGCCTCTGCTCCACCAACTACTAGGATGTGGCTTCCAGACATTTGCTGATATAGGAATGCAACATTCACCTCCCCTTTTCTAGGTGCAGTGGTCAGCCTTCTCTTAGGACCAAGGTTAGCAACTTTTTTCTTTCAAAAAGTAAATTCCAGGCATGTCTGCATCCGTGGAGACATCCTAGAGAGTTACTATCCATAGTACTGAGTGTTTTGGCCCAACCATCTGTTAGCAGACCTTGCAGCTTGGGTGAATGAGATTGAAGTAATCACATACTGTTTCTGCAGTTCAAGTATTCATATACCGTTTCTGCAGTTCAAGTAATCACATACCGTTTCTGCAGTTCAAAGGCTTTATTCATGCAGGAACTACTTGCAGGATGAGTGGAGACAGAGAGAGAGAAATAGCAGACATATTGTCTAAAGAGAACAGCAAACAAAAATGGCTCAGCTTTTAGGGGGACATTAATTTAGAGAGCTGCAAACAAGTCTGGCTAGAGTGCTAGATAAATGTTGCTCCCTAGTGGTTTCAAGTAACTCAGGCATTAACTACAACCTCAAGAGAAGGAAATGTCATCTGACTTGTCTGTTCCCAGTGAAGGGGTTGATAGAAGCTACTTTGGTCTGGATTGAAGCCTTTTTGAAAGGTTGCTTCCAGGAACAATTGCTGCTCAATACAGAAATGTCCACCCTCTTGACACAAGTGTCTCCATTAGAGTGCATAGTGGCCCACCATTGACCCTCCAGTCTTCTTCAGAACCTCTGTCAAAGTGAGGAAGGGAGGGGTACCCAGAAGAGAACTGGGGTGGTGGTTAGCTGATGACCTCCTCCAGACAGGCTAAAGCTGCTTCATTCCAGATCACAAGAGTGTTGTAGAATGCCCTCTCCTGCTGTAGTGAGCATTCCACAGCTTTGAAAGACACACCTGTTTCGGCAAGCCTTTCACTTGAACTTCCCGACCTACTTGCTTGAACTGCTCTTTTAACTTTAATTTAATGGTTCTGCTTTTTAATTGGGCTTGTTTTACATTCTGAGTATGGATGACTTTAGTATTTTGATAGAATTGTTTTATTGCATACTTTAATTGTGTGGATTTTATACTTGGAAACTGCTTAAAAGCCATTTTGGCATGTCAGTGATGATGATGATGATGATGATGATGATGATAATAATAATAATAATAATAATAATAATAATAATAATAATAATTACCTCTAGTAGTGATCTAAAGGTGTATATAACACACACACTGAGAGACATCAATAGTCTTACTGAAACACATTTGGTTTCCCTTAAATTCTCCATAGATTTTGCCTGAATAAGAACCACCAAATATGCTTCAAATGTGACCTTTGGGAGAAAATACTGCAACAATGAAACAATGTCCACAGATATGCAGAGACTTTCTGAAGCTCTGGTTTAAAGAACTGTTGAGAAACCCTTCCTTCTTATAGGATCACTTTTTGAAGGGGATTCAGTAATCCACTGGGTGGGTGTGGAAGAAGCATGCAGAATTAAGTGCCCAAACTCTTTGTTCCCCCAGACTCCTATATTACAAACCTGGATTTCTTAACATCCCTTTCCCCTGCTTTGGGAGTTCTTAAACCTTGGACATCCTTGGGGAAATTAGGAAGCCTCTAGACAAGATGACATATTGAAACCGTCATTTAAATGCCTCTCTCTCTCTTTCCCTTTCTCAACCGCCCCTCTTTTTCTTAAAGTAACTTGGCATATTTTAAAAAGGAGATTGTAATAATAATTATGGATATATTGACCTCTTTGTTCTCCAAGGGTGGTCACTCAAGTGAAGTAGATTTTAACCAGCTCCCCGAAGGCCTCTCTTTCTTCTGTCGTCAGCATATTTCTTTTGGTGTGTGTGTGTGTGTTGGTTCTGGAAATTCCTCATCTTATCCAAAGGATCATGACTCATAGACTTGAATCCATCAAACGAACGGCCATTTTCAAACATTTATTTCATACAAAGAGAGGGAGAGAAGGATTTACTTCAGCTTGCTTCATAACATGTTTCTGTTGCGTTTCTGTCGTCCATATTTATTAATTTGCCAAAATAGGCTTCTAAGCAGTTTACAAAATATAAAACCACCTGTACAACATTGTTAAAATACACAATACAGTAGTTAAAAAATGAACTGTAATTAAAACGAGCAATAAAGCAATCCTGTTAGAATGCAGCGATGAAAACAAGAGATGCAAGTCCAAGGATCAAGATGATGCTTGCATAAACACGTGCTTCCTCAAGAGCCAGTAGAATGCCAGTATAGATGAGGGTCTCTCGTATTATTATCATGCTGTGTATTATTTTGCTCCTTATTATTATTATTATGCTAGATGATAGATAGATAGATGATAGATAGATAGATAGATAGATAGATAGATAGATAGATAGATAGATAGATGATAGGGGAAACCCAGCCAGATAGGCGGGGTATAAATAATAAATTATTATTATTGATAATTATGCTGTTGCTGCTGGAATTTTTTCAGAGCTGGTAGTCGACCCCAGAATGTGAGTCTTCAGCATCAGCTTTCACATACAGTGGTACATCTGGTTATGAACTTAATTCATTCTGGAGGTCCATTCTTAACCTGAAACTTTTCTTAACCTGAGGTACCACTTTAGCTAATGGGTCCTTCTGCCACCGCGCTGCCGTGCACGATTTCTGTTCTCATCCTGAAGCAAAATTCTTAACCCAAGGTACTATTTCTGGGTTAGTGGAGTCTGTAGCCTGAAGCATCTGTAACCTGAGGTACCACTGTATATGAAAGTATATTCCATAGCTTAACTACAGAATGCGTGAATATTCAACTTCCAACATTCAACTTCCTTGGGCAGCTCCAAGTTCCAATATAGTGGAACCTTAGTTTTCAAACTTAATCCATTCCGGGAGTCTGTTCGACTCCTGAAACCATTTGAAAACCAAAGCGCAGCTTCTGATTGGCTGCAGGAGCTTCCTGCCCTCAAGTGAAAGCCACGTCGGATGTTCAGCTTCTGAAAACGTTCAAAAACTGGAACACTTACTTCTGGGTTTTCGGTGTTCGGGAGGCAAAACGTATGAGTACCAAGGCGTTTGAGAACAAAGGTACAACTGTACTATGAATGCATGGAATGGACACAGAAGGAATTGCATAATGACCTTCTTGCATACAACTCCTAATATGTGCTTCACATTTGAAGGCAACTTCTCCAGGTTTCACAACATCTTCAGGGGTTTTCATAAATAAAGTTTATATATATAGTTTTCATAAATTTTTATTGTTTCCGTTTTAATGTGTTTTTGTAAAATGGTTCCAGTGACGCAATTCTCAAATGTTATTGAAAACCATAAGTGAAGGCTAGCATTCCCTTGGAAACAAAGGAAAACAAAATGTTGATGTAACACAATAGCTGGCCCTGGATTCTTGTAATAAAATGACTATTAAGAGATTTTACGTGACTGGAAACATTTGCTTTAAGCTGATGGAACAATGTTCTTCATTTACCTCATATTTTATACCCAAAGAACACACTGTTCCACATTATTGAAACTGCATTTAGAAAATTGCAGCTATGTGTAAATTCCTTGCATAAGTCATCATGCAACTGTTACTATCAACTTCTGAAGTGTCCCCACTTCATAATTAGTAAAGGAACAAGTTAAGAAGTTTTTTGAGAAAATTATTTTAGAAATAAAACTATTTCCAGTTTGTGTAGACATTCATAACAGTAAATAGAACAGAAACACATTGAGCTATATTTACTGTGGACTTTCAGCCCTAACCAAAGTCAATACTTATCAATTTGCACCCTTGAGTTGAGCTTCAGGATCCCCTTTTGGTTTTCCCTCCTCTCCTTTCTGCTGTAGTGCCCAGAAGTGTTCCAGCTCTCTTAAAGTGTGTTGGCCCCTTTTCTCTCTTGCAAGTCTTCATCTCCAGCTGTTGAAGTTTCTGACTGCACAACCTTCTGACTTCAACTCTTTTCTACCTTGGCTTATATAGAACATCTTCACTCCAACTCCCAAATGTTTAGCCAATCGGGAAGAGAGGACTTGGTTAAATATTTATTTCCCCTTAATTGCCAGGTTCCAAGGATAAGCTTTTGACCTTCTTGTGCAAAACTTCCTGAGCAAAACATTCCCAGTTACACTTTTGATCCTCCTGTGAACAAGTTTTTGAGCAAAACTGTGCCTTACACTTTTAACCTCCCTGTGAACTTCTGGCTCTCCTCCTCACAAGAGAATTTAACACAAAAACAACCATGTTGCAATTAAAGTTTTACATCCAAAAATTCCAACACCAAATGCCTGAAAGTTATATTTATCTACAGGGGCATTGTGATCTATCATTTTAATTTACTTCAGTGCCCCTGATGTACCACCACTCCAGGGCATTGTGGGAAATGAAAAACGGCAGCTCCCGGACTCATACTGAGAGCTACTTGACTCTGATCAGAGGAATGCTATTGTCTGACACTTTGAGTAAGTTCACCTGAAAGGGTCATTAATGTAAGTGCGGGGTCTAGCAGAATGACATTTCAAGGGCCTCACAAACCTTGAGCTCAAATCAGAGTGAACTTCAAATTATGGTGTGCGGGTCCAGGGGGGAGGTTACCGTGAGGCATGGTCAGAGTCCGGTCCTAGGTCGAGGGTATGGAGGCTGTCCGTCATGGGCGAAGCGGGGTCCAAGGCAAGGATCCAGGCGTGGTCAGGAACTCTGGAAGAGCAGGACAGGGTGCTGGCAGGAACAGGTTACCAACAACATTGCTCCCACAACCTGGGACTGGGCTGACTGGCCTTTATCTCCTCTGGGGCCTAGGGCGGTCCCGGCCCACAGGTGACTCGCCTCTCCTGGCCTTAAGGCAAGCACTCCTCCTATGAGAACTTAGTTCCCTCCGCTTCTCTGCCCTGAGCCTCTGCAGCTCAGGAGAAGCTGGAGGGTTACTGGACCCAGGGGGAGGCTCACCTTCCCCTGACAGGGCGGGGAGAGGAGCACCTGCAGGCAATGGGTCCCCAATCACCCCCGGAGCCAGAGTGGATTCATCTGGTGTCTGCTCCTGAGGATCCGGCACAAGTGCGGGCCCTTCAGATTCAAGGCCCAGCCCCGGCTCAGCCGGCCCTGGAGGCAGGGACTCCTGTGCAGGCTGGGATTCTTCAGGTTCAGCCTCTGAATCAGATTCCCAGGCCATCACATATGGGCTGGAAGTATTGTGGAATAATGCCATTTTCATCTTTTCAATGAAAGGGCCAAACAAAAATCTGGAAGGGGGAACCTCCATCCCCAAGTTCCCCATGAGGACTAAGCATATTTAGTTGTCCAGAAATGCTGTCATTCGGGGGGGGGGGTAGAAAACCAGGGAAGGAAATGAATGAATGGAGTATCCTGGGAAAGGGGCAGAACTGGCTGGCTATGGCCCTGAATAGGAGCAACAATGCAACATTTTGTTGCACTTCCTGCTTGCTGTATAGACTGATCAATCATATGAATGCTGCAGACAGTTGTACACCTTTTGAGGAGCTGTGGGTTAAACCACAGAGCCTAGGACTTGCCAATCAGATGGTCAGCGGTTCGAATCCCCACGATGGGGTGAGCTCCCGTTGCTCGATCCCTGCTCCTGCCAACCTAGCAGTTTGAAAGCACGTCAAAGTGCAAGTAGATCAATAGGTACTGCTCCGGTGGGAAGGTAAACGGCATTTCCGTGCGCTGCTCTGGTTCACCAGAAGCGGCATAGTCATGCTGGCCACATGACCCAGAAGCTGTACGCCGGCTCCCTCAGCCAATGAAGCGAGATGAGCGCTGCAACCCCAGAGTCGGTCATGACTGGACCTAATGGTCAGGGGCCCCTTTACCTTTACCATTACAACAAAAGGTTTCATCGCAGTGCTTCTGCTTAGTCACCTGTCCTTTGTCTAATGACAGTGCCGAACTGGGGTCAAATCAAATTCAGCAGCCCAAAAGAATGTCCGGTTGTCCTTCTATATTCAGAAAAGAAAATATTTGCAGCAAGACACTTCCTAACTCTAAAGTGGCAGAAAGAGAAATCAAGGATAACCATGAGGGGTGTGTGTGTGTGTGTGTGTGTGTGTGTGTGTGTAATCTTCAAGGATAAATCTTGGCATCCCCTTGTGGAAATGTTAACTATTTTTTAATGATGTGATCTGATATTATAACAATGCGGCAGGGTTCGGGGTTTTGTTGTTTAAATATCTTCGACAGCATGTCATAACAAATTAGTTTCTCGGGGTTGCCAATTTGGCATACAAACCTGATTATTTCCTGCAATCGTGCGGCATATGTGCGCGAGATTATAATTAATGACCAGGGATGCTGAGCTCACTTTAATAATGATCCTTCAGCATTTAGGGGACTGTTTAGAGTTATTGGCATTTGTGCCTTGTGGTGCAGAGGGAAAGGGGAATTGAATACTGATAGATCTATCAGTGTCACGGAATCAGATGGTTCCCTGATCTTCCTTCTAAACGGGGTGATTCTTTGGGACTTTTTGACAAAACAGATGCAGTAGCTATTGACCGTGTTTATGCTGTTTCCGTTGATGCGCTTTGGATTCCAGATGTCGCAGGAATTGCATTGACGGGAACATTTTTTGGTGTTAATTTTAATTGATTTTATCCGCTGTATGCTCTTTGTAATCATATTGTACACCGTTCGGGCATGTTGGTGATTAAGCGGCGTATAAATAGCTGGAATGAAATGAACAGATGAGTGATAAACTTTGCAGCACAGCTTGCTTATATTTCCCCATTTCATAGGTTAGGATATCCATCCATAATTAGCAGCCTTAGTATTTATTTCGTTTATGAATGGTTTCCCATGAAGCACCCCAAAGTGATGAACGATAAAATGTACACAATAAAAACATACAGAAATACTGTTTCTCATTCAATACGAAAAGAGAGCGGGATAGAAAGAAATCTTCACTTAAAAAGCTTGTTGGAAGAAAAAGTCTTCAATGGGTACCAGATAAAGATAACAGAGATTGTGCCTGTGTGATACATAACAAGATGGAGTTTCAAAAGGTAGGTGTCACAACACTAAATGATTCCTACACTGTATGGAACAGACCTCCTGATAAGATGGTCTTCTCTGGAACACAGTGATCTACTGAACATATGAGGTCTCCCTCTGTTTCATTTTTTGAGAACCAGTTGGTCTAGTACAGATATTCTTTCAGAATTAAAAACTGGTGATCTGCCAGGGGGGCAGCTCAAAGTTATTGAGCTTTTTTTAGGTAAAGGCACCCCTGACCATTAGGTCCAGTCGTGACTGATTCTGGGGTTGCGGCACCCATCTCGCTTTATTGGCCGAGGGAGCCGGCGTACAACTTCCGGGTCATGTGGCCAGCATGACTAAGCCGCTTCTGGCGAACCAGAGCAGTGCACGGAAATGCCGTTTACCTTCCCACTGGAGCGATACCTATTTATCTACTTGCACTTTGATGTGCTTTCGAACTGCTAGGTTGGTAGGAGCAGGGACCAAGCAACAGGAGCTCACCCCGTCACAGGGATTCGAACCGCCGACCTTCTGATCGGCAAGTCCTAGGCTCTGTGGTTTAACCCACAGAGCCACCCAGGTCCCCTTTTTTAGGGAGTTTTTTTTAGGGAGGAACAAATCACTTTTTAAGGGGTTTTTTAAAAAAGCTTTTTGGGGGGACTTCTGTTTTGGGGGGGTTAAAGGCAAGGGACATAGGGGTAAAGTCACTCACAAAAAGATTGCTATGGATGAAAACAGCAGCACAGAGACAGCTCTCTCTTCCCTTCCAGAGATCAAACAACAACGGAGTGCAGGGTAAGGGGGCGGGGCAGGAGTCATTTTTAGTGATGCTAAGGAAAAGGAGCCAGAGATCGACAGAGATCTACCAACACCTCACAGGGGTCTACCAGTAGATCGCTATCGACTTGTAGGACATCCCTAATCTAGTTGACTCAGGCTGTGTACACGACATACATTTAAAGCACATAACCTCCCCCCAAAGAATCCTGGGAACTTTAGTTTTTGGAGGGTGCTGGGAATGGTAGCTCTGTAAGGCATAATTTACAGTTTATCGAGTCTTTGGGGGAGGTGTACTTTAAATTCATGGTGTGTACACAGCCTCAGACTGTAGATATTTGGGTTTCATCCATGCGCAGTGGAATAAAGCCGACTTTTAAACTTATTGAGGTGGTGGTAGGGAGCCAACAGGCGCTGAGGAGCCCTCTTATTTAATCTCAGTGAAAACCACCAGCACACTTTTCCTCTCGGTTTGCTTGGCTTTCCACATGACACTATCCCCCCTATTCAAATTTAGCAAACATAAAGGTGACGGGCATGAAATATTCACAAAGCGCAATAGATATTTGCCTGTGATCTTTGGCCATGGCCCCATTAACTTTGAGTTGACACTTCGCTTAAGAATGCACCTTCCCCAATTAAGGAGACTTGGCTCGCAAACCCTTTTTTAAAGCTGATGTTTGATTTGCGCGTGGAACCTGGCCCACCTTTCCTGCAGTCACACCACCAGCATTGCTTAAGCTAGATTCTTCCATGTCAATAGCATCCTTACTCCGATAGCATGAGATTTCCCTCTGCAGCCGAGATGAAGACTTGAATCCACAAACCTAGCGTGATATGTCCCATCCCGCTTCAGGACCTGCATAGCTTAGAGACTCTTGTTATATCCCATCATCTCTTAAATTTAAGTGATTAATATATGAGTTTTTGAATGGCATCTTTCAGTATACAGTATGATGATCTGGCAGGTACTGGTGTGGTGGCTTTAGGCAGGGGTGGTGAAACAGGGCTCTCCAGAGGTGGCAGTAGCAGCTGTCAGAGTTACTATCAACTACAGTCACCCAGAGGCTTCTGATCACAGCTATCTGCTACAGTCACCAGAGGCTTCTGATCACAGCTACAGAATCTGCTATAGTCACCCAGAGGCCTCTGATCACAACGATCTGCTACAGTCACCCAGAGACATCTGATCACAGCTATCTGCTACAGTCACCCAGAGGCTTCTCATCACAAAGGGTTTTGATGAGTACATCACCAGGATGGATTTAAAAGTCATCCCCTCCCATGGGGAACACCCATGCAGGCGTAGTTTTAGCCCTGCAAGTTTCAGGAAGGGGAAAAAACCAACAACCTATGCTGCTTTCTTGTGTGTAGGTCTTAGGGCGAAATCAGCAGCTTCCCAGCTCAAATCCTTGGATGCTAAACTCCACTGATGACTGCAAGAAATTTTGGCTTGCGGTCAAGAAAGAACAATATGACATTTTTCCTTTGGCTTTTTCTTCCTTCCCCGGGGAAAAAACCCCACATGCCAACCAAAATAAAATCTGTAGCACAGTAGCTATTTTTCATGCCATGGCAGGCAAAATTTATAGGCCCAATAATTCCTCGCAAGCCACTTGAAAAATGTGTCTTTACCCAAAGGTTAACTCCTTTAGGAGTACAAACCTCTAAATTTTCCTCCCTCGCTCTATTAGTTGGTACAACTAGACTCACCGAGGCTGTAAATCTGTCCATTTCCTAGTCTACAGGAGAATAATCCCTGAAATCTCATAGTTATAAATGGAATTGCTAATTTTCAATAAATCTGCCCTAACGGACAATAATGTCAGGAGCACCAGTTCCAATCATTTTTGCAATAATAAATGAGCCTGTGGATCACTTGTATTTGGCCATAAAATTTACAGTTTGGGACACCAATTTTAACCCCCGAAGTACTTAACCAATTCCCCTTGCTTTGCTCTCGTGGATATTTCGTTTTAAGACCAGCTCTTATTTTTTTTCCCCAGGTGGGCGGGGGAAGTGGCAGACTTTTCACGATGATTTAGTATCTGTGCTTATGGGAATAAAGTTTTTTCATCCCTAATGCATGGTGGCAGGTTAATGCAATGCATTGTTTGGAGGCAAATCCCCAATGGAAATGATGACCCTGTGAACTGTTAAGAAGAAAAAGAGCCATCTTAAGCTGTCCACACTTATTTGGGAGTAAATTCTGTTGAACCCAGTGGTGCTAAATGCTGAGTAGACATGGACAGAATTGTACGGTTAGAGTTTTATGGTAAATCTTATATTTTCCAGTGGGATTTGTTTCTAGGGAGGGTCTAGAGTGGGGAACCTCCAGTCAAGTAGAATGTGGCCCTCTAAGCATAGCTGTCAACTTCCAGATTTGAAAATAAGGGATCAGCAGCCAAAATTAAGAGATCAGCAGCCTCACCTGTCCCAGGCACTCCTGTCTTCCACTGCCTCCCACAGTTTGGTCAAGCTCATGCTGGTAGCTTCGAGAACACCGTCCAAACATCTCGTCCTCGTGGTTCAATGTTACTAGTGAGCAAAGTTACCCAGTCAGGATTTGAATCTTGGTCCTAACTTTTGGGTTTAAGTTTCTATTTAGCTGTCCATTAATACTGACAAACCGTATCTCCCATTCATCTCTCAGATCCCCTTGTAAATCTAAAGCACTGACCTCACCACAGCCTGTGGTAAAAAAAAATCCCCAAGTTAATTACAGATTGTGTGAAGGTAAGTGTGTGAAGCTACAGCATTCCTGCTATCAGCTTAAGTGACACTCTCTCTCTCTCTCTCTCTCTCTCTCTCTCTCTCTCACACACACACACACACACACACACACACACAGACACACACACACACAGAGTAGAGCCCCTCCGAGCCAAAGGCCCAAAGGCAGAAAGCCCAGCCAGCAGCCAAACAAAGCCTCAAGCGGTGGTTCCCACAGCGCAGCGACCCAGCAAAGGGGATGCAGCAAGGAAAACCACCGTCACCTTTCCGCTGGGAAGCGCTGAGCAAAGGCGAATCCCCAGGCAACACCGATTTGATCAGCACAAGGCATGCAAGCTCCACCCCCCAGTTGTTCTCATACTCCTTATTGGGCAGCCGAGCAACACAGTTGAGGAGCCTCCCTAGCTGGCAGGGAGGGAGAGGAGCTGCTTCCTTTGAAATCCGGAGTTTCCCGCCAAATAAGGGAAGGTTGACAGCTAAGCCTTTCTATCTGGCCCTTAGGGCTGTCCCCACACCCTACCCCAGCCATACCCTCTCCTCCCAGGCACACCCCCACTGGTCTTTGCCTGGGTGTTTTTGCCTGTCTGGAATTTGTAACTCTGTTAATGACTTCTACTTACCTGGATGTAGGCAAGAGCACATGCAGAAACCATTCTTCTGCACAAAATGTGCATTTGTTGCTACACCAACATTTCCTTCTGGTGGTCCCGCCGATCACTGGCACGTGGCCCTCAGATGGTTCAACAGAAGCTTATTATTAACATGCCCTTCACTTTGAGGTCCCAGAGCAGGTTACAGCGGCTGAAAAAAGTCAATATTCAAACCAGTGGAAACAGATTGCAGCCAAGAGAATAAGGTGGGTGATGAAATAAGCAATGACAAACCTAGACAGCATCTTAAAAAGTAGAGACATCACCTTGCTAACAAAGGTCCGTATAGTTAAAGCTATGGCTTTCCCAGTAGTGATGTATGGAAGTGAAAGCTGGGCCATAAAGAAGACTGATCGCTGAAGAATTGATGCTTTTGAATTATGGTGCTGGAGGAGACTCTTGAGAGTCCCATGGACTGCAAGAAGATCAAACCTCTCCATTCAGAAGGAAATCAGCCCTGAGTGCTCACTGAAAGGACAGATCCTGAAGCTGAGGCTCCAATACTTTGGCCACCTCATGAGAAGAGCAGACTCCCTGGAAAAGACCCTGATCTTGGGAAAGATGGAGGGCACAAGGAGAAGGGGACGACAGAGGATGAGATGGTTGGATAGTGTTCTCGAAGCTACCAGCATGAGTTTGACCAAACTGCAGGAGGCAGTGGAAGACAGGAGTGCCTGGCGTGCTCAGGTCCATGGGGTCACGAAGAGTCGGACATGACTAAATGACTAAACAACAACAACCAAGGAAATTGGTCATAACTCAGTCTGAATTCGGACTGAGTTATGACCAATTTCATTGGTTCATGACCAATTTCATTCCAGGGACAGTCCCAGGTTTACAGAAACCCTCCCGGATTCTGATTTGATCCCGGAATGTCCCACTTTTCCTTAGGAAGTCCCCACTTTTATAGGAGAAATGTTGGAGGGTATGGAGTTTTTGACCTCTAAGCCAAGGAGATAAGTAACTATACAACCGTTAGAATACATCTGAAGGAAGCCCTATGTAGGGAAGTTTTGTAATGTTTCATGTTTTATTGTGTTCTTATATATGTTGTAAGCTGTCCAGAGTGGCTTCAGCAACCTTGTCAGATGGGCAGGGTATAAACAGTAAATTATGATTATGGAAAAGGAAATCCCTGTTTTCATCAGAGAAATGTTGGGGGCTTTGTGACGCCACTCGCTGAAGCTTCTGAGCTACTGGCTTGAATGGAGTCACTGCCTAACTGGCTATAATTATTTATTATAATTATTTATTATTTCTACCCCGCCCATCTGGCTGGGTTTCCCCAGCCACTCTGGGCAGCTTTCAACAGAACATTAAAAACAGAATAAAACATGGAACATTAAAAACTTCCCTAAACAGGGCCGTCTTCAGATGTCTTCTAAAAGTCAGATAGTTGTTTATTTCCTTGACATCTGATGGGAAGGAGTTCTACAGGGCAGGCGCCACTACCGAGAAGGCCCTCTGCCTGGTTCCCTGTAAACCTCACTTCTCGCAGGGAGGGAACAGCCAGAAGGCCCTCGGAGCTGGACCTCAGTGTCCTGGCTGAAGGATGGGGGTGGAGATGCTCCTTCAGGTATACTAGTCCAAGGTCATTTAGGGCTACCATTTCTGGGTCTCCCTAAAAGGCAACAGCTTCCGCCAGGGTGTGTGACCTTGCTAGCTTAAAGGATGATCAAGACCCAGAATCACCCACAGTACCCAGCACAAGAAAATATACAGTGATACCTTGGTCAAAATAAAAAAATTCCTTCCAGTAGCACCTTAAAGACCAACTAAGTTAGTTCTTGGTGTGAGCTTTCGTGTGCATGCACACTCAGATGTGTATCTGAAGAAGTGTCCATGCACACGAAAGCTCATACCAAGAACTAACTTAGTTGGTCTTTAAGGTGCTACTGGAAGGAATTTTTTTATTTTGACTATGGCAGACCAACACGGCTACCTATCTGTAAGTGATACCTTGGGTTACAGACACTTCAGGTTACAGACGCTTCAGTTTACAGACTCCACTAACCCAGAAATAGTACCTCGGCTTAAGAACTTTACCTCAGGATGAGAAGAGAATTTGTGCACCGGCGACAGTGGGAGGCCCCATTAGCCAAAGTGGTACCTCAGGTTAAGAACAGTTTCAGGTTAAGAACGGACCTCCGGAATGAATTAAGTTCTTAACCTGAGGTACCACTGTAGTAAAAACACACACCAGCCTTTAGAGTTTTTATTCTCTTCCTTCTCAATTTTAGAAACCTATTTAGGAGCATTGGATGGTCAAAACACGGCACAAACATTTTGTGCCAGCCTTTAACCATTCAACAGCTTCTCCACATGCAGAAAAATGGGTGGAAAAATTTGCAGCTTCGTTCGCTCGAAGCACCCTGTTCCTGTCGCCTTTGCATCCGTGTGTGAAGATTCGCTGCAAGAATTCATCTGCTAATATTAATAATGAGGAGTGTGTTGTTGTGGTTTTGTTTTTTTACTTCACTGACAAAACACCAAGTTCCTCCTAAGCTTCTGCTGTAGGATAATCCCCCCCCAGCTCACTTTTTCTCTCTGCTCTCCTCTCTCTCCCCCCCCCCTCCCACTTCGATCAACCTGCTAAATCAACTTGTCATTCCTGGAGCCGACTCAGGAAAGGAGTTATCAGACCCTGTCCTCAGAGACCTGAAGTATAACCCAGGAGGTCTCTGGGGTCAACCTCATCCTTCCTCAAAAGAGCTTATTGCATGATTTGATAGTCACCGCAGTCATTATCAGCCAGCCCAGGAAAGGTCTCTGGGGTGTTTCCTTGAGCAAGGGTCGCCACTCGGCTGCCCATAGGTTCCTCTCACCAATTATGAGCTGTGTGCGCTTTGTGAAAAAAGCCGGCAATAACATATCAACATCATTCCCTTCTCCTTGTAATGAGGAAGCAATTTCTCCTTATTATACCTGACTCGATATGCATGGACTGACTCACCTGGACCCCAGCTCACCCTTCTTCTTTCCCTCTGGAAATCATATTCCAGCCTCATCGCTTCCATTTCAATTTCGTCTTTCCTCCTCCAATCCCCCCTCTGTCATCTTCCTTGATCCTTCCCTCGTCCCATCTCTAGCTTTCTTTCCCAAGTCAACTTCTTCACTAGTCCCCTTTTCTCTTGTTGGAGTTATCTTCGCATTGTGCCCCTTCCCTGCTCAATCCCTCTTCTTGTTGCTGAGCGAGAGTTGTTGGCATCCGTCTGGGAGAATTTGCAGGGGTTTGCCTTTGGGAGTGAAGCCGAACCGTTGGGGAGTTACAGCGCCCGCTGTGGCTGTAGACATCAATATGGGAAAGACATGTTTTGTTGCAGCCAGGGCAGATGAAGGCATCCAGTTGTGCTGCTGCAGATGAACCACGGCATGCCTTCTGCACTCCTCCCAGAAGTCATTCCTCCTCTGGACACTGCTGTGGACACACAACCTGACTATGTCCGCACACACAACACTGTGGTTGTCTGCAAGGGTGCAGTATACCTGAAGGAGCGTCTCCACCCCCATCGTTCTGCCTGGAAACGGAGGTCCAGCGCCGAGGGCCTTCTGGTGGTTCCCTCGCTGTGAGAAGCCAAGTTACTGGGAACCAGGCAGAGGGCCTTCTCAGTAGTGGCGCCCGCCCTGTGAAATGCCCTCCCATCAGATGTCAAAGAGAAAAACAACTACAGTGGTACATCGGGTTACATATGCTTCAGGTTCCATACGCTTCAGGTTACAGACTCCACTAACCCAGAAATAGTACCTTGGGTTAAGAACTTTGCTTCAGGATGAGAACAGAAATGGTGGTCCGGCGGCACGGTGGCAGCAGGAGGCCCCATTAGCTAAAGTGGTACCTCAGGTTAAGAACAGTTTCAGGTTAAGAACGGACCTCTGGAACAAATTAAGTACTTAACCCGAGGTACCACTGTACCAGACTTTTAGAAGACAGTCTTGTTTAGGGAAGCTTTTAATGTTTAATAGGTTATTGTATTTTAGTGTTCTGTTGGAAGCCGCCCAGAGTAGCTGGGGAAACCCAGCCAGAGGGGCGGGGTATAAATAATAAATTATTATTATTATTATTCCCATATGGCGGGGTTGAGGCAGGCAGCCTTCATGCCTTGTTTGCAGACATCTCTGTGACACAGAGTTGGTCAGTCAATGGGCCTGGTGCCTAAAGCCAGCCCCTCTAGAGCACATCCCTGGGGATCCTGCCATCTTCTGTGCACAGGATCAAGCCAGCATAGATGTCACTGAGACAGAAGCACGAACATACTGGAAATATGGGCTTGGGAGAGCACGTCTTTGTCTTGCTCAAAATCTAAGTATCTTAAATAAAGGTCTGTATAGTTCAAGCTATGGTTTTCCCAGTAGTGATGTGTGGAAGTGAGAGCTGGACCATAAAGAAGGCTGATAGCCAAAGAATTGATGCTTTTGAATTATGGTGCTGGAGGAGACTCTTGAGAGTCCCATGGACTGCAAGAAGATCAAACCTCTCCATTCTGAAGGAAATCAGTCCTGAGTGCTCACTGGAAGGACACATCCTGAAGCTGAGGCACCAATACTTTGGCCACCTCATGAGAAGAGAAGACTCCCTGGAAGAGACCCTGATGTTGGGAAAGATGGAGGGCACAAGGAGAAGGGGACGGCAGAGGACGAGATGGTTGGACAGTGTTCTCGAAGCTACCAGCATGAGTTTGACCAAACTGCGGGAGGCCGTGGAAGACAGGAGTGCCTGGCGTGCTCTGGTCCATGGGGTCATTAAGAGTCGGACATGACTA
The DNA here is from genome assembly GCF_965113315.1 of Podarcis vaucheri. Classification (NCBI taxonomy): domain Eukaryota; kingdom Metazoa; phylum Chordata; class Lepidosauria; order Squamata; family Lacertidae; genus Podarcis; species Podarcis vaucheri. Next base: position 11,662,105 of record NC_138761.1, read on the forward strand.
AACGACTCAACAACAACAACAAAGTCCAGATAATAATTGGCAGCACCTGGCATTCAGAGCCTGGCATCTGGTCAGAAGGCGCATGAGGCCACCACTTTGCTGAAGCTAAGCAGGTCCGGGTCTGGTCACTTAATGGATGGGTGACTGCCCTGGGAACTACATACCCCATGATGAAAGAAAGGCTTGATATAAATGAAATAAATGCCATAAAGGAAGAAAACAAGAGGACTGCATTGCTTTCCTCACTGCCACTTCCACCAGTAGCAATCTGACAAATAAAACCACAAATAACTTACCATAGGCAGCCAAATTATTCCCCGACTCAGTTTTCTCCAGATTCTAATAGCCTAATAAAGGGATTCTCAGCACCCAGGCTAAGTACAGTCAGATGTAATTGCTGTGACTCTCACATTAAGCCATAAGGAAGTGGCACAGCCAATTAGATTAAATCCTACGCTGCCTCTTTGGGATTTGTGGGAGACATTTAAACGGAGAGACGTGTCACTTCCATAGACCAATTTGCTTGTACCTGTCGGCATAGATTTATTGTGATCTTTCCTCATGCCGCACACACAAACCGCTCTCCACGTGTTTGCAGAAGCAAGCTGGTTCCAGAATAAGACGAGATGTGAAGTTTTCGTTTTAATTAGCCGGGCACAGATTTGGGGATCATGCATGAGCTGCTTCTAGGCTGCTAATGGAGTGTGGAAAACAAATATTGTTGCTATCGACTGGCTTGTTTTCCCTCTCGCAGGCAAAGAGAGACCATGTGTTCTAGTTAGAGGTGACCAGCTTTCCTTTCTCGTTCTGCATCTAAACTTGGCCGTGTCTTCTGCTCGGACTAAATTTAACTAGCGGAAGGTTCAAAATTAATGTTGGGATTCAAACATTTTTTTGCAGCAAGTTTCCAGTTGTTCCATTTCATTGCCCCCCCCTCCACCTCCTTCTGAGTTAAAAATATGAAATCTAACAAACTTAAGGAACTGCCCTGCCAGATCTGGTCAAAGCCCCATCTGAGTCCAGCATCCTGTTCTCACAGCGACCAACCAGATGTGTCGGGCATTTTTGATAGGGGAAAGGTAAAGGTAAAGGGTAAAGGGACCCCTGGCCATTAGGTCCAGTTGTGGCCGACTCTGGGGTTGCGGCGCTCATCTCGCTTCATTGGCTGAGGGAGCCGGCGTACAGCTTCCTGGTCATGTGGCCAGCATGACTAAGCCGCTTCTGGCAAACCAGAGCAGCGCACGGAAATGCTGTTTACTTTCCCGCCGGAGCAGTCCCTATTTATCTACTTGCACTTTGACGTGCTTTCGAACTGCTAGGTTGGCAGGAGCAGGGACCGAGCAACGGGAGCTCACCCCGTCACGGGGATTCGAACCACCGACCTTCTGATCGGCAAGTCCTAGGCTCTGAGGTTTAACCCACAGAGCCACCCGCATCCCATGTAGGGGAAAGAGATAGGTGTAAATTGGGAAAAAAGGAAAGGTGGGTTTCAGAAAGTGTGAATTGGGTAGATTTGCATTCATAGAATCATAGAATCTTAGACGGGACTATGGTGGAATGTCTCCAGGAGAAAAGCACCGAGTTAAATCAGTAGCAAAGTATTTTCCGGGGTTATCTTGGCCTTCCTGAGTGAGCAGATATCAGTGACAGAAGATGCGCGAATATGTCAGTTTTGATTTCTCTCTGTTTCTCATTGCTTTCCCAAGCTTAAGTTCAGTTCTGTGGGGACATTAATAGGCAAGATGTTGAATTGTTTTTATATGCAACAACTGCGGTAAGAGTATTGTTAGCCCAGAAATGGAAACAAGAAGAAATTCTGACGAAAGAAAAATGGCAGATGAAATTAATGGACTATGCAGAATTGGACAAAATGACCGGAAGGATTTGAAACCTGCAGGACCAGAGATTTACAGAAGATTGGAAGAAGTATATGAATTACTTGAAGAGCAACTGTAATCAACAAATTATGCTAGTAGGACTACAAGAAGTTTTGTAAGGAGGAATATATGAAGTGCTACAAAGTAGATAAAGAACAGAGATATTGGTTATGAGTTTGAAATGTAATAGGGAAGATAAGAAATGCATACTGAGAGATTAGATTGGAAAATTTTCAGACAGGATTGATGGGAGTGAAAAAAAAATGAATAAGATGTAAAAGTATGTTTAATTACTGCTGAAAATGATATGTTAAAAAACTAATTATATATATATATATATATATATATATATATATATATATATATATATATGCTTTCGTAGATTTTCACGGGTATAGGAATGCAGGTTTTGGTGTCTTCGGGTGTCTTCCCGTGTAAGAGTCGGGGTGTCTGTGCGACGTTTCGACGAGGTCTCACTCGTCATCTTCAGGCTGGTGCTGAAGCCTAAAGAAGCCTAAAGCACCAGCCTGAAGATGACGAGTGAGACCTCGTCGAAACGTCGCATATATATATATATATATATATATATATATATATATATATATATATATATATTTGCTTTCGTAGATTTTCACGGGTACAGGAATGCAGGTTTTGGTGTCTTCGGGTGTCTTCCCGTGTAAGAGTCGGGGTGTCTGTGCGACGTTTCGACGAGGTCTCACTCGTCATCTTCAGGCTGGTGCTTTCGGCTTCTTGTTACTGGAACAGAGCAGAATCTGGTGTTTGAGTTCCTATAAATACTGTTGAGGGGTGTGGTGTATAGCCTCCAACGTTCTGGGCAGAGAGGAAGTTCCTAGATTAGTGTACAAGGAACAAAAGAAGAAAAGGCACACTAATCTAGGAACTTCCTCTCTGCCCAGAACGTTGGAGGCTATACACCACACCCCTCAACAGTATTTATAGGAACTCAAACACCAGATTCTGCTCTGTTCCAGTAACAAGAAGCCGAAAGCACCAGCCTGAAGATGACGAGTGAGACCTCGTCGAAACGTCGCACAGACACCCCGACTCTTACACGGGAAGACACCCGAAGACACCAAAACCTGCATATATATATATATATATATATATATATATATATATATATATATATATAATGTGTTCAGTTCTGTGCATTTCCAGATCAGTTTGAATTTTTAAATATATTTTTGAACTTATCCTTGTGAAAATGAAGCAGTATTTTAGTGTGAACTTCTCCTAACACGCACATTTTGGTATGCAGCCTTGCCTAATCATCATCATCTTAGAGTCTTATAGTTGGAAGAGACCCTGAGGGTCATCTAGTCCAACCCCCTGCAATGCAGAAGTCTCAGTTAAAGCATCCATGACAGTTGGCCACCCAACCTCTGCTTAAAAACCTCCAAGGAATGAGAGTCCTATTCAAATAGGCACCAAACTGAATTTTCCCTCCCTGTCCCCACAGAAGGCAGAAGCAGGCCAGGAAACAAGACTAAAGGAGATAAGAATGTAACAGCATAAGAACATCACCTGCTCTGACTCTATAGTTTGGGCCAGTAATGCTTCTGAATAGCAGTTGCTGGAAAACACAGGAGCAGAGAAGGCTCTTGTGTTCGAATCCTGCTTGCAGATTTTGGATGGACTGCAAGAAGATCAAACCCATCCATTCTGAAGGAAATCAGCCCTGAGTGCTCACTGGAAGGACAGATCCTGAAGCTGAGGCTCCAATACTTTGGCCACCTCATGAGAAGAGAAGACTCCCTGGAAAAGACCCTGATGTTGGGAAAGATGGAGGGCACAAGGAGAAGGGGAAGACAGAGGACGAGATGGTTGGACAGTGTTCTCGAAGCTACCAGCATGAGTCTGACCAAACTGTGGGAGGCAGTGGACGACAGGAGTGCCTGGCATGCTCTGGTCCATGGGGTCGCGAAGAGTCGGACATGACTAAACAACAACAACATCTAGTTGGCCACTGTGAGAACCGGATGCTGGACTAGACGGACCATTGGCCTGATCCAGCGGCCTCTTCAAATGTTCTTAGCATTAATTTACAATGCCCTTGCGTCCAGGATTCCTTCTGGGCCGTCTGATCCCGTCTGATCGCTGAGATCTTGGAGGGATCCTTTGTTTGTGGTTCCCCCCATGGCTCAAACGCAGGGCTGTATCCACTAGAATCTGTGAAGGCAGCATCGTGGGTCTGATCCTTTGTGTGTGTTTTTATTATTTTTACTGCATTTTTAAAAAATTACTACGAAAACATGAATTAAACATTACATCCAAATATTCAAAAAGAAAAAGGAACAATACAAATAAGTAAAAATACAAAAAGAAAAGAAAAAAGAAAAATGATAAATAATAAAAAACGAAAAAGAATTAGTCAGGTACACAAACTTGTTCAAAAGATACAAAAACAGTAATTTGAATATTCTATACGCCAGGTTCTCAGAAAGAAATCACATTTGTGAACCTTATTTTCCTTCTTTCTTTACTGTCACTTTCTTTCTGTTTTGGAAAACTAGTTTGAATCCCTGCTATATTAGTTGACTTACCTCTATCTCTTTGTGGCTTCAACACTTCTCTTAAGTGACAGGTATTCTGTGTTCATTTATTTGAAATCAGTTTTTTCCCATTATATCTGTGAGATTAATCTAAGCACAACCAAGTCTTGTTTTTGGAACCATATTTTGTCAGGTATTTTTTAAAGCAATTCCATTCCTTTTTTTACCTTGTCGCCAGAGTGACCTCTTATTAGTTCTGTCATTTTGGCTAGTTCGAGGTACTCACACAACTTTAAGTGCCACTCGTCTTTTTCTGGTATGAACTCACTTTTCCCGTAGTTTGCTATTTGCATTCTAACCACTGTTGTCTCATAAAGAAACACTTTTGACAAACACATTTCTATCTCAGCAGGCATTTTAAGGAAGTTTTCTGTTTTCATAACTCATTCATTTTAGACACTGCATATACTTTTAAAAATATTTTTACACACACAGCTGCTTAGAAACTTCAGTAACTAAGCGAGATGTAACTCCTGTACAGTAAATAAATAATTTTTAAAAATGAGAAATTACGCAACGTCAAAGCTTCAGCCTAAGACAATCCCACTCCTAACAAACAAGGGGTGTGCCATGTGTAGATTATACTTCCGTCCCAGGACTGGGCGAATAGCATTAGGCTACTGACAGGGATGCCACAAGGAAGGGCGGCAGTTTCTGGATGAAGCAGAGGTTTTATGAATGGCATTTGGAGTAAGGTTACCAGATTTTTTTTCAATGAATCTGGGGACACAGCAAACAAACAAGCAAACAAATCTTCATGTTCAGGACATTGATGCTGCAGTGATAGCAGTGGCAGAGGGGCGGCCGCTGCCCTGACCTCAACCGCCACATTTCCCTTTCCTCCAAAGCTTCTATCTCCTTTCTTTTTTTCTTTTTCTTTTTTTTGCACATTCATTTGAGACCCAATTAAAACAATTTAATTCATTCAATAAAACTGATTAACTTGATCCAGTGATACCAGCTTTAAAATTATAATGCTATAAGTTGCTATACATTTTATCGCCTAATGCTGTAAAAATGCAAACTTTTTTTTAAAAAAACCACTTGTTGTTAACAAGTAATATATATATATATATATATATATATATTTAAAATAATATTTATTAAACAATTAATAACTTCAAAGTTTAAACATAAAATAGAGAAGCCAAAAAAACTACAAAAATAGGAAAATACAAAGCAAAACACATCAAAGTACACAATAAAAAAACAGTTAACAAACTAGAAGAAAAAGAATAAAAAACACCAAAAAGCAAAACAGAAGAAAAAATTAGTATTTTCATATCCTAAACTTCCTTTACTAGTTTCTTGACCTCCTCACACCTCCCTTTTTGTATTCCAGTTCAGATATTTAGTTCAGCAAATCCTTACCCTCAATCTCTTAACCTTACTCAACATCTTAACCTATATTAAAAATACATTTTCTCTCATTGTCAATCTATATTTACCTATTCTTATTAATCTTTTTACCAACACCACTTATTTTCCATCCAACGTCCATTTAACATTCATAAATTTTACAGTATTTCTGTAGATATTCTTTAAACTTTTTCCAATCTTCTTCCACCAACTCCTCTCCCTGGTCTCGGATTCTGCCAGTCATCTCGGCCATTTCCATGTAGTCAATCACCTTCATCTGCCATTCTTCCAGAGTGGGTAAGTCTTGTGTCTTCCAAGGCTTCTATCTCCTTTCTCCATGAGCCTGAGTTGTTGGATCTTCAGTGGTGGTGGTAGAAGGTCAGGGCAGAGAAGGAGGGCCGAGAGTGACAGCAGCGAGGCTCAGGGAGCGCGATGCCTCACTTCCCATTGGAGCAACCCCAATCTCATTCCTACTTGTATGCAAGCAGGAGGGGTCAGGGATCCCTCAACTGGGAAGCGAGGCTTCACACTGCCTTTTGGAACAGCCCCATCCCAACTCCTACTTGCATGCAAGCAGGAGGGAGCAGGGAACTCTCATGCAGCACGATGCCTCCCTTCCCATCGGAGCAGCCCCAATCCCATCCCTACTTGTGTGCAAGCAGGAGGGGGCGGGGATCCCTCAGCTGGGAAGTGAGGCTTCCCATTGCCTAAGAGATCCCTGCCCCCTCCTGCTTGCACACAAGCTCTGATAGGCAGCGTGAAGCCTCCCTTCACAGCTGAAAGATCCTTGCCTCCTCCTGCTTGCATGCAAGTAGCAGTTGGGAGGCTGCTTCAAGAGAGAATAAGAATAAGAATAAGAATAAGAATATCTTTATTGTCATTGTCCCCTTTGGGGACAACAAAATTACTTGACTGCTCCATAAAAACACTAATTAAACAATACAATATAATACAGCAAGGGAGATTCGATGACTTTCAAAGTCCGGGCTTCCCATTCAGGGCCGAGTTCGCTCTGGAGAAGAAGCTGTTCTTAAGACGACTCGTTCTTGTCTTCATCGACCTGTATCTCCGTCCCGACGGCAAGAGCTCGAAGAGACAGTGACCAGGATGCGATGGATCTTTTACTATGTCCAGTGCCTTCCTATGGCACCTTGTGGCATAAATCTGCTCTAAGGTGGAGAGTGGGCAGCCAACAATGCTCTCTGCTGCCTTAACAACCCTGCACAACCCCATCCTGTTCTGGGCAATACAGCTTCCGTACCACACACATAAGCCATAAGTGAGCACGCTCTCAATGGCACAGTGATAGAAGGCAAGCAGCAGTATGAAGCCTCTCTTCACAGCTGAGTTGCTGGGGTCAGGGAAGGTGGAGGCAGCCTGGAAGCTGCACCTGAGAGTCCCTGCACCACCATCATATGGGGACTTCCGAGCAGCTCCTGAATCCAGCCAGAGCCAACTGCTCCGGGCTCCTGAAACTGCCGCTGCTGCATTTCCTGGGGACATTAGATGAAATCCAGGGACATTCCGGGGATGGAATTAGTCCGAGGACTTATTCGCAAATCTGGGGACTGTCCCCGGGAAACAGGGATGTCTGGTAACCCTAATTTGGAGTATTTGAAGTGAAAGTGAAATAATCTCTGGGCTGTGCCAATGTTGCAGAGTCTTCTTCCCCGTGCAGATTACAGGATCAAAAATGAGTCCAGTGCTTCCACCTGGTGGGCATGAATAGTAATGCAGAGAAATGGGAGAATAGCATTGACCTCTTTTAAAAAGTGGGGATGAAAGGAAAGGAAATGTCAAGTTTAAAGATAAGGCCGTGTTTAACAAAAAAGATGCGCTTTGCCGCTGCTTCAGATGGCAGCCTGGACCCACCAGCAGCTTGGAGGTTTTCTCTTTGAAATATGGGATGCAATGCCCTGTGACAGGCATGGGGGAGCATCTCTGGCCATTGGGCCCCTCCTGGAGGGGCAAATCTGACAAGTGGGAGAGGCTATACCTCCCTGCCCCCCTCCCCAAGAGGAAACAGTTTGTGCTGCTCTTTGAACTTGCAGTTTTTGGAAGTTCAAAGGGCAGCACTAAACTGTTTGAAAGCCATTTTGCAAACGATTATCCTTCTGGGGCAAACAGAGGGAGACTCACCCCTTGCTAGAAGCCAGTAGAAAGGAAATTCATCTGCTGTTATTATGCACTGGCAGAAACTGTGCCCCGCCTGCTGTATGCTGTGTTCATCTGCTCTGCGAGAGCCTGCCCTCTAGCGTTTTCAAAGCTTAGGCAATGTCTGCCTTTCCCCCCCTTTCAGGACGTATTTGAAAGAGATGGTGTCAAGGTTGGGGGAGGCCATAGCTGAATGGCCCTGCCATCTCCAGTTAAAATAGCCTGGGATCTCTCTGCCTTAGATTCTGGAGTTCGACTAAACACACACACACACACACACACGGGGTGGCACACTTTATTGTGGTTCATAGACCCAAAATACACAGTACAGAGGTACCTCGGGTTACATACGCTTCAGGTTAAATACACTTCAGGTTACAGACACCTCTAATCCAGAAATAGTACCTCAAGTTAAGAACTTTGCTTCAGGATGAGAACAGAAATCGTGCTCCGGCGGCGTGGGAGCAGCAGGAGGCCCCATTAGCTAAAGTGGTGGTTCAGGTTAAGAACAGTTTCAGGTTAAGAACAGACCTCTGGAACGAATTAAGTACTTAACCCGAGGTACCACTGTACAACAATACTATATATCAACAGATATTAAGGTACAGTCATACCTCGGGTTACAGACGCGTCAGGTTGCATTTTTTTCAGGTTACGGACCTGCTGAAACCCAGAAGTACCAGAACGGGTTACTTACGGGTTTTGGGGGTCGCGCATGCGCAGAAGTGCTAAATCGCAACCTGCGTGTGTGCAGGCGCGCTGCTGCGGGTTGCGAATGTGCATCCCACATGGATCACATTCGCAACCCGAGCATCCACTATATAAGATCAGCCTTGCTAGCCAACGGAGGAGTTTTAGCCTGTACGTACTGATTTCTGATTTTTACTGCCCCCGAGGGGAATTTTGCTACAGCCAGTGTAATAGTATCAATCTTATCTTCATGGAAAACCTTGACATGCAAAGAATCGGCAATTCCAGGTTGTTCTGTTAATATTGCATTGATTACATGCTGTCTAACCTGTTCATCCCCTTCATGGATCACAGCCTTGCTGTGACGAAGGGGCTTGAACAACTCAGAGAAGCTATGAACTATGCCATGCAGGGCACCCAAGATGGACAGGTCATAGTGGAGAGTTTTGACCAAACGATCCACCTGGAGCAGGAACCGGCAAGCCACTCCAGAAGAAAGCTGATCGGCGAAGAATTGATGCTTTTGAATTATGGTGCTGGAGGAGACTCTTGAGAGTCCCATGGACTGCAAGAAGATCAAACCTATCCATTGTTAAGGAAATCAGCCCTGAGTGCTCACTGGAAGGACAAATCCTGAAGCTGAGGCTCCAATACTTTGGCCACCTCATGAGAAGAGAAGACTCCCTGGAAAAGACCCTGATGTTGGTTAAGATGGAGGGCACAAGGAGTAGGGGAGGACAGAGGACGAGATGGTTGGTCAGTGTTCTCAAAGCTACCAGCATGAGTTTGACCAAACTGCAGGAGGCAGTGGAAGACAGGAGTGACTGGCGTGCTCTGGTCCATGGGGTCACGAAGAGTTGGACACGACTAAATGACTAAACAACAACCACTTGTTCATACAGACTGCAGTGCAATAAAATGTGTTTCGTATTTGTACATTCAACATCCCGGGAACATGGGCACAGCCTATCTTGGTATGGGCACCAGCCAATCTTCCCCTCAGCACTTCAGATGAGCATTTAATCCAGCTTTAGACAACAGATAGTTAGATATGGTCCAATTCTTCAAGTAGGGAGATAACAGAAAACCCCGTAGTGCTGGAGAAGATGACCAACTGTCTTGCCTTGCATAAGGCAGCCTCTTAAATTTCCAAAATAGATTTTATTTTAACCAATTGCAAACACAGTAAAAAAAGGAGTCCTGTAGCCAAGCTGGTGCCAAACATCTTGCTTTCCTTTCCTTTGGGCCACTTCAGTAAGGCTAGGAAGGGGGTCTTATTGTCTGGGCAGCCCAGGACCTCCAGACACACTGCCTAGGTGTCAAGAGCTGGCCAGCTCCCAGTTTGAGAAAACAGCACGCAAGAGGTAGCCTCCAACCACTCTCTCTAAGCGACCATCCATCACAATCAAGTTGACCCTCCTGAAGAATTCTTCCGGCTACTGCAGAATATCCTGAACTTCCTACCCTTACATTTCGGGGGTCATCTTCTGCTTGGACTTTTCCCATTCATCTAGTCCTGGGACTGATGGGGTCAGCTACCTCCTCTTCCAGTGAGGAAATGCTCTCCCTCGCTTGTGCCATGAGTGACTGTGATTCCTCAGAGAGCTGGCTCCGCTCCAGCCCGCCTTTCCTGAGCTGATAAGCCACATTCCTGCCAGCTTCAGGGGGGGGGGAGGAGGCATCAGCCCACTAATTCCAGCTGTCTGAGAAATCTGCACATCTCTCTGCTCTCCTGCCCGTCTGCCTTCTATCTCAGGCTGTCCTCCTTGATTTGGGGCTGTCATGTTCACGACACTAGGCTTACGCTCCAAAGAGGTCACATTGGTGCTATAAATGCACCAAAAACAATGCAGGAGGGGGAAGTTACGAGTTATAAGCTCAATATGATTGGCATAAGATGCAAGCATTACAGGTCGTCTTGGGTGGTGGGAGAGATCATCGTGTCTCACTGATTAGCTACTGCCCTCCTTAAGCTGGACAGCCCCCAGACATTAAAGTGCTGACCAGTCACTGTCCACCTGCTTCAATAGGTAACTGGATCTCAGAATATCACCCGACTAGTGGACTGAAATTCTGCACCAAGTGGGGGAAAACAACAACAGTTTGACTTCACCTGCTAAGGTGCATTCCTCCATTGTCGAAGATGGATGCCAACAAGTGTCGAAGAAGAAGAAGAAGAAGAAGAAGAAGAAGAAGAAGAAGAAGAAGAAGAAGAAGAAGAAGAAAGAAGAATTTGGATTTGATATCCCGCCTTTCACTCCCCTTCAGGAGTCTCAAAGGGGCTAACATTCTCCTTTCCCTTCCTCCCCCACAACAAACACTCTGTGAGGTGAGTGAGGCTGAGAGACTTCAGAGAAGTGTGACTAGCCCAAGGTCACCCAGCAGCTGCATGTGGAGGAGCGGGGAAGCGAACCCCGTTCACCAGATTACAAATCTACCGCTTTTTTTAAAAATAAAATATTTATTGAAATTTCACAAATTATATAAACAGACACAATAATACAAACAAACACAGACATAAAAGGAAAAAAAATACAAGTATAATTTCAAATCCTTATTTTCTTAAAACTTACTTCACCGACCTCCTCATACCTCCCCTTTCTGCATTCCAATTTCAAATATTAGTTCAGCAAATCCTCACCCTTAATTTTATCTAATTGTTAACCTTTCTTTTCTTTTGACTTAATCTTTACAGCTGTAATCCACTTAATTTCTAAATCAACATCATTCTAGCATTCATTAATTTTGCAATGTTTCTTAAGATAATTCTTAAATTTCTTCCAATCCTCTTCTGCCGTCTCTTTTCCCTGGTCTCGGGTTCTGCCAGTCATTTCTGCCAATCCCATATAGTCTATCACCTTCATCTGCCATTCTTCCAAGGTGGGTAGATCTTGTGTCTTCCAGTACTTTGTGATGAGTATTCTTGCTGCTGTTGTAGCATACATAAAGAATGTTCTGTCTTTCTTTGGCACCAATTGGCCGACCATGCCCAGGAGAAAGGCCTCTGGTTTCTTAAGGAAGGTATATTTAAATACCTTTTTCATTTCATTATATATCATTTCCCAGAAAGCCTTAATCCTTGGGCACGTCCACCAAAGGTGAAAAAAGTGCCTTCAGTTTCTTTACATTTCCAACATTTGTTATCAGGTAAGTGGTAGATTTTTGCAAGCTTGACTGGTGTCATGTACCACCTATAAATCATTTTCAAAATATTTTCTTTTAAGGCATTACATGCCGTAAATTTCATACCGGTGGTCCACAACTGTTCCCAGTCAACAAACATAATGTTATGACCAATACCTTGAGCCCACTTAATCATAGCTGATTTGACTGTTTCATCCTGCGTATTCCATTTCAACAGCAAGTTATACAACTTTGACAAATTCTTAGTTTTGGATTCCAACAACTCTGTTTCTAATTTTGACTTTTCCACCTGGAAGCCAATTTTCCTGTCTACAAATCTACCGCTCTTAACCACTACACCACACTTGCTCTCTTCAGGTATCAGAGGTGTTTGATAGAGATGGTATTTTGGCGGAACTGATGGAATGAGCCCTGCTTCCCATCTCTCCCACTGATTCATCCTGCTTTTCTGCATTCAGACTGCCCTCTTGTTCTCTCTCTGCCCTCTCTTCATTGCAACATTTCATGAATTGCAGCATATTTAAGCAAAGTTATCCTAACGTCATCAACAACGTTATGGAAATTTCTGAACTGCTCTGCGTCTTGTTACTTAAATTACGGGGGGGGGCACATCTTTAAAGTTCTTAAATGTTACAAATATTATGCATAAATGTATCCTTACAACCTGAAAGCTCAGGGAAGTTACCTAGCTTTAAAAATCATATAAAATCAACTCCTTTGCCAGTTTCCTTCATTCCACTGCCAATTTGCTTCATTGGCCAAGGACTTGGAAACCACTTGGACAGCGCCATAATCCCTCAAGCAGGAGGTCACAGTACTCATAGGAAGGTACTCATAGGTGTCAATCGCTGGGCAAAGGCACTCCTCCCGACTTGCCCAGGTGGAAGACTATGCAAACCAAAGTTCTATTGTATCCACCTGTTGCCCCAACATATTCCTCCTATGTTAATTATGCATAACCCTCCCCTTTTCTGATGTAGCAATGATGTAGTGATGATGCTTAATGAACTGTATGCTGGGATAAGATAGAAACTTTTAAAAGTCATTGTCACCCCATACCCGGGGTTCAAAATTCCTCTTTGAACCTGTTGCGCAATAAACTTTGGTCTACAGCTATTTGCTCCAGTTGGTGGCTGAACTCCTTCCTTTATTCCGCAGGGACCCGCGGGCTCTGCCCGACGAGCTGGGTGACTGAGCAGCCTCACACCTAGATTATTCTGTAACAGTCTGAAGATCACAGGGCAGTTTACAATATTATTACTACACTCCCTAGCATACAGTATTTGTAAAGTTTGCAAAGGTAAGTATTAAGCAATGTCCCTCAAAATAGTGTATGCAAAAAGGATCTCCAAATACTTCCATAATTACGAGGAAGAAGTCTGGTGCACATGTAATTCCAGAGTCAAGATCAAGACACAAACTGCAAAAGGCTATAGCTCCATGCATATTTATTTGAAAATAAATTTTGCAAACAGTATAAAAACAGACAGAAATAAACCTCCACACAGACCCCATCCTGCTATGTTGTTCTTTGTGTAAATGAGAACATGTATGACTATTAATAATTACTATGTCAGGGCAAATAACCACACAAACACAAATTCCCCACCCTGTGTTGTCACTCACAACTGCATTTATATATAAAGCCCACTAGAGGGCTCTATCTCCCACACCTTAACATTAAATCCCCAAAAGATAACTATGCGTTGTAAGTCATCCTTGAATAAGGAAGCGTTGCACAAGGTTCATGTTATATAATGTTTCTATGCCATTTAACTTTTTAAAGCTTTCAAAACAGTTCATATAAAATAATACAAAATAGTCAGAAGGCAATGTTTATATCACTAAGATAAACACTTAGCAAATGAGCAGACACAATAACACTATCAAATCATGGATTTGTATATATTGCTGCATGCCACCCCAGTCTCCGAGCAAAGAGAGATTCCAGGGGTTCCGATTGTCCCTATTTCCCAGGGACGTCCCTGATTTAGAGAAGCTGTCCCAGTTTCTGATTTTATCCCAAATTGTCCCACTTTTCCTTGTTGTTGTTGTTTAGTCGTTTAGTCGTGTCCAACTCTTCGTGACCCCATGGACCAAAGCACGCCAGGCACTCCTGTCTTCCACTGCCTCCTGCAGTTTGGTCAAACTCATGCTGGTAGCTTCGAGAACACTGTCCAACCATCTTGTCCTCTGTCGTCCCCTTCTCCTTGTGCCCTCCATCCTTCCCAACATCAGGGTCTTTTCCAGGGAATCTTCTCTTCTCATGAGGTGGCCAAAGTACTGGAGCCTCAGCTTCAGAATCTGTCCTTCCAGTGAGCACTCAGGGCTGATTTCCTTCAGAATGGATAGGTTTGATCTTCTTGCAGTCCATGGGACTCTCAAGAGTCTCCTCCAGCACCATAATTCAAAAGCATCAATTCTTTGGCGATCAGCCTTCTTTATGGTCCAGCTCTCACTTCCATACATCACTACTGGGAAAACCATGGCTTTAACTATATGGACCTTTGTTGGCAAGGTGATGTCTCTGCTTTTTAAGATGCTGTCTAGGTTTATCATTGCTTTTCTCCCAAGAAGCAGGCGCTTTTCCTTAGGTTGTCCCTATTTTGTTTGGAGAAATGTTGGAGGTTATGGAGTTATCCAACCCCTGAGGTGTCTGAAGGCAATCCTGTATAGGTGTTTTGTTTTTTAAAATGTTTTATTTTATTTTTTATATGTTGGAAGCTGCCCAGAGTGGCTGGGTCAAACCCAGTCAGATGGGTGGGGTGTAAATAGTAAAATTATCATTGTGGAATGGGAGGTCCCTATTTCGATTGGAGAAATGTTGGAGGGTATGTTGGGGTGGAGATACTCCTTCAGGTATACAGGGCCAAGGCCATTTACCTTGGCTTGAGGGACAGTAGATGTTGTGTATTGAGTCAAAGGATTTTATATCTGTATTATTGATGTCTGTATTTGCATTAGGGTAAAGTAACTGCCTTTTGGTTTCAAAGGGTACAGCTACTATTGGTCCATTTAAGCTGCTGTATTTGGATCCTCTGTCTTATTGGTTTCCTCCAAAAGGCAGGACTGTGATTGCCTGATATTGTTCCCTCCAAAATGTATCCTTTCTAGCTAGTCCCCTGTCCCTATAAATGTAGCTTTCCCTCCTCAGTCTTGAGTCTTGTTTGCTTTAATAAAGAAGTGTTACTAGAGAACTGTTTCCAGCATATTATGTCAAGAGAGCTGAAATCACAAACCCCACGTCACAACAGTAGATACTGTGGTGTCTTTAGGATTCAGGCAGAGGGCATTTTGGGCGTGTTCAGTTGATGAGCGACTGCCAACACATGGATCATTTTGCACCCAGAAGAGGGCAGAAAAAGGGTGGACCAGGGGCAGGATGGGGCCTAATAGGACAAGGTGAGCCTCTATGAGCATCCTTCATGTGCAAAGCACTCAAGAGCATCAACACAAGTGTTTTGTTGTTGTGTGTGTGCTTCAGATGCACAACAGGTTGCAACCCATGGCTGGATCAGTTTTTAGGAGTGTTTCAAAAGCTACTAAGGACATTTGTATTTCCATATGCAAATAAACTTCCAGACTTAACTGCCAACTCTAGTGAGGTGTAGGTGTTTTTTTTCCCCCATCCAGGAAACAGCATGACAGTTCTTTTACTGCTGTGAAGAAAACTTTCATGTGCGTGATCTTAACTGACAAACTTTGGGGATTTGAAGTTAAGCTCCTGAAATTAAAATAGTCTGGCAGCAGAAGCTTAGCTCCTTGTCAAAGCACAGGCAAGATTTCTAAATATTTCCTATGCTATCTGTTGCACTGGGCTGATTGATTTAACTTGTCCTGCCTCCACCTCCAGTCCCTGAAAAGACTCAATGCCAGAAACAACATTTTAAAACAAGACTTTATTAACGACTGAAATAGCAGCAGTGAAATTAGTTCGCTTTGTTCGGGCTTCAGGCAGGTCAGTGAAAGAAGAGCGAGTCCCAGAGAGAAAAAAATTACAATTGTTTATTGTTTATCCAGTTTTGGAAAAGAATCAAACCCACCCACACAGCGTAAGAGCAGATGGAGTTATTATCTTCGCATAAACATTTATCTGTTTCTTTTGTTATATATAACAAATACAACAAATGTTATTTCCCAAAGTAGCTAATTCAAGGTCCCTCCAGACATTTCCCCCCGCAGATATATTCTGCAATGTTCCAAAGTTGCAATGATTAGTACTGAACCATCCACTTTGACAGCTGATCTGCAATGCTACCCCAAATTTACTGCATTATTGCCATCTGGAGGGGCACTCTAGTGCAACAAAATTCCAACAGAAACAAGCAGGATAATTTCATAGAGTCATAGAATTGGAAAGGACCAATTTAGGAAGCATTTAGTCCAACTCTAATGCAGGAACCACAGCTAAAGAATCTCTAACAGATGACCATTCAACCTCTGCTTAAAAACCTCTGTCGGATGAGAATCCACCCTTTGCAAAGGAGTCCACTCTACGGTCAAGCAACTCTGACTGCCAGAAAGTTCTTCCTGATGTTTAGTTGGAATCTCCTTTCTTGTAAGCTGAATCCATTCATTTTGGGTCCTATCTGTCAGCATCTGGGGGTCGAAAGGCCAGCTGGAGATTTGTCGACCTCTGGCTCCGACGTAAATCAGCGACTCAAGCTTGCTGCCTTGAGCACACTATACGTAGCAGAGTAAAAACTGCACAACAGAAGAGGCTGAGGCTGTGGATACATACTGAAACGACAGATTTATTTCACATGAATCAGAACAAAGAAACATGTTGTCTCTGCTTGCCGTCTTCTCAGAGAGAGACTCAAAACAAAAGCAATACACAGAGCGGAAGTTCCGCTCACGGGACCCAGCAGCAATCCCAATATTGCCACTGAATGTATGGAAATAAGTGGCTGTTTTATATTTTTTGACATTAATATTGTGTTCTGTGGGCTTCCCAAAGGCATCTCGTTGGTCACATTGAGAAGAGGATGCTGAGAAAGATGTCCCTTTGACCTGATCCATCAGGCCTCTTTTTATATTAGGAGGGCTAATGCTATGTTCTGACACTAGGTGGTGCTGTTTTGCTCTGAGCTCAGCTTGAATTTACTGTCTGCGGGAAGAGCAATGCCACACTCTATCGTGCTGAGCTGTCTCAGTCATTAGCAACCAAAAAGGACCTGCAAGTAAAAACAAAACCATGGATGCTGATTGTGTGTAACACACACACACACACACACACACACACACACACACACACAATTCTTCTTCTTCTTCTTCGATCACTCGTAGTTGAGTAAGATTGTCTTCCATGAACACAGTTTTAACAATGAGTCTGTAAGTCACTGTGGAGGTCAATTCTGGACCCACACATCCTTCCAAACTGGGGACATAGGGAGCTGATCACGGTGTGGATTTGCCAAGCGTGCCTTCCTCTTAGCACGTTTGTCCATTTTGTCCTGAGTTTGAGCGTCTTCAAAGCCAATGACACTTTTGGTAAAGGCTGTTCTCCAAATGGAGCGCTCACAGGCACTGGCAGAGGGAGGGTGTGTGCAGTGGGTGCGGTCAGCCCCAGGTGTCATCCCTGCCCCCAGTGGCATAGCGTGGGTTGTCAGCACCCGGGGCAAGGCAAGTAATTTGCGCCCCCTAACCCTAATCCCCAGATGTTGTGCCTGGTGTGGCCGGCCCCCCCTGCACCCCCCACGCTACGCCACTGCCTGCCCCGCCCCCACTGGTGGCTAGCCCTGCCCCTGCATATGTGCCACTCCGGGTGCCAGAACAGCTAGCTCCACCTTTGCTCACAGGCCAGTGTTTCCCAGTTGTCAGTGTTTATACTACATTTTTAAAAGATTTGCTTTGAGACAGTCTTTAAACCTCTTTTGTTGGCCACCAGCATTACACTTTCCATTTTTAAGTTCGGAATAGAGTAGTTGCTTTAGAATATGATAATCAGGCAACTGCACAACATGTCCAGTCCAACAAAGTTGATGTTGAAGATCCACTGGTGATCTTTGCTTCTTCCAGTATACTGGAATTAGTTCACCTATCTTCCCAAGTGATGTGTAGAAATTTTCAGAGACACCATTGATGGAATCTTTGAACAAGTTGGAGATGGCATTTATAAGTGGTACACACACACAATTTCATTTCCAGTGTAATAATGTGCTTTGTGTAGTGAAATGCTACAATGCTAGTGTCAACTGAGCCAAAATGGTTTTGACTGTCCTTTGAGGTTTCCTTTCTGCCAGTGCAATAGGTGATGTGTTAAGTATACATTATGCATTCATGTTTATTCATAAGGAAAGAACAAGCCAAACCACTGGGGACAGACTTGGCTCGAAAACTTTGTGCCCTTGAAAAATGTTTTCCGAGAGAGGCAGTGAACTGGCTGAAACCCACCAGAAACCAGCAGATTTGCAAAAACAAAACAGCCACCTCGGCACACCCATAATTAAATTTGAGGTCATGGCACAAACTCCTCGTTCTTTGCCATTTTCTCCCCTCAGATATACATTCGACAGCAGTGGCATATTGGTAGAGCACAAGGCTGTGCAGCTGAAAGTCACTATGTGAAAGGCTTCCCCAGAGATGGAAAATCCAAGTAGAGCCTAGTAATTTGGTTACTAACAGCCTGGCAGATGGGGCATTTTAGCTGGGACAAGTCTCTGATTTTATGTCACATTGAGGGAGTTTCCAGGAGAACTGGTGCAGCCTAAGAGGGTCAAATTATGTATCCACTATGAACTTGCTAGGTAGCCTTAGGCCAGGGGTCAGCAAACGTTTTCAGCAGGGGGCTGGTCCACTGTCCCTCAGACCATGTGGGGGGCCAGACTATTTTTTTTTTGGGGGGGGGAATGAATAAATTCGTATGCCCCACAAATAACCATGAGATACATTTTAAATAAAAGCACACATTCTACTCATGTAAAAACACCAGGCGGGCCCCACAAATAACCTAGAGGTGCATTTTAAATAAAAGGACACATTCTACTCATGTAAAAACACGCTGATTCCCAGACCATCTGCAGGCTGGATTGAGAAGGTGATTGGGCCACACCCGGCCCCCGGGCCTTAGTTTGCCTACCCATGCCTTAGGCAAACCACTCTGCCCGAGTACCACCCCCCACTTCTGGAATGTGGAGATGGTTATGCTAGTCTACCTTACAGCGGTGTTGTAGGATTACAGTGTTAGGAAAACATTCTTTAAGAAACAGATAAAAGTTCCTGGAAGCTTTAAAGAGGGTTCCAGAATTTTCTTTAGTGTGTAGGAGTGTTGGGTTGGAATAACGACAGACAAGTAGCAGGTGTCATGTGTGAGAGGCGTCTACCGGGGCAAGCCCCGGGAACTCTCTTTTATTGAATATTACAAACATTGCCACAGGTGTGCTTGTGGCTGATTGGTTGATACAAACACAAAGCAACTTGTTGCTGATTGGTTAACATAAGTACAAGGCGGGAATTACATGTGAGCATTAATCACCGATAGATTAAAGGCTGGGAAACGAAGCTGGAACTAGACAGGCATGAAGCCTCCTAATTAAATTATAACCAAAGATTGATATAGCATGGCTAAAACAATTACTAATGATTGATCATAACATGAAAGAATATAATAAGTGAATTCCATAGATGTGGTCAGCTGTGCATTAAGTACAGGTCATAGTGTTTTTCATGAACTCAAGATGAACTGAGCAAGGAAGGAATGTCTTGGTGTTTGGAACAGGTTCGTACAGTGTGTGCAGGAGCAGAGAAAAGCTTACAAGCAATGAAGGTTTAATCTTCATATTTTCTGCACATAGTGAGTTTCTGCCCTAAACTTACTTCTGCAAAATTGTGGTCAAGCCAGCTACCAGACAGGCTATGGGGCCATTTCCTGCCTTGCGCTTCCTGCTTCAGTAATGCAAGATAAAAAAGGACACGTGTACGAAGGAGAGGGGAGGGACTGCTAAGCAAGCAGAAAAGGCACATGTACAGGGGTAAGACGAGGGAGTGCTTAGCAAGCAATATAGATATGCCCTAAAAGGGAATAAGTGAAAACTTGCCAGCTGATTGGGGAAGTTTTGGGGGAGGTCTTGAGAGGTGGGTGAATGCTTTCAGGTATAAGAAAGTTTGCTGATGTGTATTACTGGGCAGTCAGATTTCAGAAACTATATTCTGCTGGCTGTCTCTGTGCACAGATTAAACCCTTTTCTCCAAAGAAGAAACTTTCCTGGTGTTATTTTACTCTTTCTTTGGTCCTGGGGACTTCCCAGAATGCAAGAGAAAAGAAGCAATGCTTCCCCATAATGCAACAGTTATGTGCAGAGAGAGGACTTCCCTTTATAGGAGTGGCACTCTAGGCTTGATGGGTGTCAGTTGGAGGTGCAATAAAGGGAGGAAAGCACACACAAACACACACACACACTGTCAGCACGCACGCCAACAAAAATGTGTGCTGTTGATACTGTGAGTTTTGCTGCATCAGGATTGTTAGTTACTGGACTGAGATTATACCTTGCTGGAGAGATAAAGAAGGAATGTAAATCGCTTGTATATAATAGTAACAGAAATGCTTGTGCAACCAAACAAAGAACTTATTTATGTATGCTACAACAGCGGCAAGAGTCTTGCTAGCACAAGGATGGAAGAATGAGGAAATCCCAACGAAAGAACAGTGGCAAGAAAAACAGATGAGTTATGCAGAATTGTCTAAATTGACATACAAACTGCCTGATAAGGACAACTGCAACTTTAAGGAAGAATGGGAACTTTTTACAAATTACCTAAAAATACAGCAAAATGAACTGGACTCCTTGGAAGGTTTTGAATAAACATCCACAAATTTATTGGTTGAATTTAGGATAGACAAGGCAAGGATATGTACAATTTTATAACATGCAGAGAACAATATGTGTAGAGAAATCAGAGAGGGGAGCTGAGGGAAGTCCTTGGTGGGGGGGGAGAGGGAGGGATGGAGGGGAGGGGGGAAAGGGGGGAATAATGTATTTGATTACTTGGATTGATAACTGTTAGGTTGAAACTGTTTCATAAAAAATACTTTTTAAAAAAATTGCTTGTGCAACCAGTCAAGCAATAAAGAAGCTCTTTGATTGTGAATTTGAGTATGCAATCACAAACTTAGACAGCATCTTAGAAAGCAGAGACATCACCTTGCCAACAAAGGTCTGTATAGTTAAAGCTATGGTTTTCCCAGTAGTGATGTATGGAAGTGAGAGCTGGACCATAAAGAAAGCTGATCGCCGAAGAATTAATGCTTTTGAATTATGGTGCTGGAGGAGACTCTTGAGAGTCCCATGGACTGCAAGAAGATCAAACCTCTCCATTCTGAAGGAAATCAGCCCTGAGTGCTCACTGGAAGGACAGATCCTGAAGCTGAGGCTCCAATACTTTGGCCACCTCATGAGAAGAGAAGACTCCCTGGAAAAGACCCTGATGTTGGGAAAGATGGGGGGCATAAGGAGAAGGGGACGACAGAAGCCAAGATGGTTGGATAGTGTTCTCGAAGCTACCGACATGAGTTTGACCAAACTGCGGGAGGCAGTGGAAGACAGGAGTGCCTGGCATGTTCTGGTCCATGGGGTCACGAAGATTCGGACACGACTAAACAACTAAACAACAACAACCTGTTCTTGTCCTCTGCCTCCCGGGAAAACTTTGCTACAAACAGTAAGAAGTGGTTTCACCGAGGTGCCACCACACAAGCATAACAGCACAGCAGAAGTGTGTGGGCGGTAACCTCTAATATACAGCAATATAATACATGTGTAGAGCACGTTCTTGGGGATCCTGCCATCTTCTGTGTGGAGGCAAGAAAGAATCATAGAATCATAGAATCATAGAGTTGGAAGAGACCACAAAGGCCATTGAGTCCAACCCCTGCCAAGCAGGAAACACCATCAGAGCACTCTTGACATATGGTTGTCAAGCCTCTGCTTAAAGACCTCCAAAGTAGGAGACTCCACCACACTCCTTGGCAGCAAATTCCACTGTCAAACAGCTCTTACTGTCAGGAAGTTCTTCCTAATGTTTAGGTGGAATCTTCTTTCTTGTAGTTTGGATCCATTACTCCGTGTCCACTTCTCTGGAGCAGCAGAAAACAACCTTTCTCCCTCTTCTATGTGACATCCTTTTATATATTTGAACATGGCTATCATATCACCCCTTAACCTCCTCTTCTCCAGGCTAAACATGCCCAGCTCCTTTAGCCGTTCCTCATAAGGCATCGTTTCCAGGCCTTTGACCATTTTGATTGCCCTCCTCTGGACACGTTTCAGTTTGTCAGTGTCCTTCTTGAATTGTGGTGCCCAGAACTGGACACAGTACTCCAGGTGAGGTCTGACCAGAGCAGAATACAGTGGCACTATTACTTCCCTTGATCTAGATGCTATACTCCTATTGATGCAGCCCAGAATTGCATTGGCTTTTTTAGCTGCCGCGTCACACTGTTGGCTCATGTCAAGTTTGTGGTCAACCAAGACTCCTAGATCCTTTTCACATGTACTACTCTCAAGCCAGGTGTCACCCATCTTGTATTTGTGCCTCTCATTTTTTTTTTGCCCAAGTGCAATACTTTACATTTCTCCCTGTTAAAATTCATCTTGTTTGTTTTGGCCCAGTTCTCTAATCTGTCAAGGTCGTTTTGAAGTGTGATCCTGTCCTCTGGGGTGTTAGCCACCCCTCCCAGTTTGGTGTCATCTGCAAATTTGATCAGGATGCCCTTGAGAAGGGCATGTATTGAAGGACTAGATGACCCACGAGGCCCTTTCCAACAACAGTTCTATGATTCTATAAGTGGGACTGTGATACTTGGAAGCACCGTAACTCAGAGATGGAGTGTCTGCTTTTCATACAGAATGTCCCAGGTTCAAGCTTAAGGCTCCACCCACTTTTACTTGTGGCCCTACTCACTCCTGGCATGTGGCCCCTGGAAGGTTGCCCAAGAGAGAATGAGGCATGCAGTCCTCAGGGTGAAACAGGTTTCCTTCACTAAATCACCATTGTCATCATCATCATCATCATCATCATCATCATCTCAGTGAAGTACATGACTATATCAACCTTCCTTTTGATTTTTAATGTTCTATCATGATTCAATTAATATTAACATATTAACATATAATCTAACACGACAGATAAATGTCACATCCAAAAGACGGTTGAAATAGTGAGATAATTTGCAGCAGAGATTCAACAACTGTATGCACAAAGGAGGACTAGGTTTTCTTTTTAATAAAAAAAAAACCATCTTACTACGCAATATTCAATGTTTCCACTCTGTTTAACACAGTTGTGTCATTTTAAATGATTCCAGTGTCTAACAAAGGGCTGCTAATCATCCAAAGAATCTTTCCCAGTTTTCAGACCTCCCCAGAGTTAATGTTTTTATAATAAGCTAATGTGCACACCAGTATGCTTTGACCAGTTTTCCCACAGTCAGTTCCACCTTAGAAGGGAGAAGGTGTGGGTTGCAACCAGTGTTACTCACACCCATTGTAGACGGAGGTGGAGAACCATTTTGGATCTGCATGTCAGGTCCTTCTCAAGATCTAGTTTCCTGGGCCAAAGTGGGCGGGTGGGTACAGGGCCAGATTTATGTTTGATGAGGCCCTAAGCCAGGGGTCTGCAACCTTTAAGACAAAAAGAGCCACTTGGACCCGTTTCCAAGGGAAAAAAACCTGGGAGCCGCAAAACTCGTCATTATAAAAATAACTTTTTTGTCACTTTTTTATTATTTCTTTGTTTTACCCCTCCGAATTGCTCCTCCTCATAGAAATAAACGTTAAATTAACAAGTTACCTTTTTTGTGTGTGTGTTCTTCACTCCCCTTAAAAACAGTGACCAGCGTACATGCCCCCTTTCAATGCAGTGACCAGTGTACATGCCCCTTACAATGTAGCGGGCGGGAAGGTGACATCGGGATGGTGAGTGAGTAAAGCACGCACCGCCCCCATGCGATGTCACAGCCAGTACAGCGCCCGCCACAGTGGGGAGTGTCGGGGCGCACAATGCGCAGCCCTTGCTAGTATCCGCCCCGGAGCCGCGGCAAAGCTGTAAAAGAGCCACATGCGGCTCCGGAGCCGCAGGTTGCAGACCCCTGCCCTAAGCTACTGAAGGTAATGGGGCCTTTTATATCTCCAGCTGTCCTTTGTCAACAACAAATTGTCACTGTTTTTGTGTGTGTTGAATATATGCTATATGGTAATTTATTGACCTAATAGGTATTGTAGGTTTTATTTTATTTGTTTTTTAATCTTAGATTTTGGAAATGTACATCCAGTCTTCCCCCCTTTGATTTTTTTTGGGGGGGGGCCAAGAGAGTGGGGCCCTATGCTATAGCTTGTTTAGCTTATACATAAATCCGGCACTGGGTGGGTACAGCTGCAGAGACAATCTTACACAGCGCACAAAGCAGGGGTGGCCAAGGTGGCCCCCTCTGCATGTTGAACTACAACTTAACTCAGCTCCAGCCAGCATGGTCAAGGGGCCAGGTATATGACCCAGGTTCATATACAGTGGTACCTCTGGTTACATACTTAATTCATTCCGGAGGTCCGTTCTTAACCTGAAACTGTTCTTAACCTGAAGTACCACTTTAGCTAATGGGGCCTCCCGCTGCCACCATGCCACCGCCGCACGATTTCTGTTCTCATCCTGAAGCAAAGTTCTTAACCCGAGGTACTATTTCTGGGTTAGTGGAATCTGTAACCTGAAGCGTATGTAACCCGAGGTACCACTGTACAGTCATACCTTGGTTCCCGAATGGCTTAGTTGCGTGGCAAGTTACCTCCCCCAGTGAAATGAAGACACGGACACGATGATATAAGGTTAATGGGCGTAAATGGCCACAACTTTATTGATTACGGAAATTGAAGGTATTGGCCTTAGGCATTGTCTCCTATCGACTACCCGGCATGGTGACCGGGAAGGGTTGAACACAAACCGCGGGAGTCCTGTTGAAGTACGCCAACTAGGATCCCACGGGTGTCACCGCTCGGGGGCGTGCCGGGGGCCCAACCTCGCAAGGCTTCGGACAAGGCCACGCCCCCCGGAGTCCTCTACCGGACTACCCCTTACACATTGGGGGAAGGTGATTACGCATCCTTCCCCCCCTCCATTTTGTCTAACCATTGCCCCATGCCAATGCCTAACCGCCAATGCCGAGAAAGTTGTGACGATTGCTATGAGGTAGGCGAAGAAACCAAAAGGCAAGAAATTGCACCAACTTGGAAAAATTCCTACCAGGCCCCTTGCGGCGACCAACCGGAGTCCATAGCAAGGCCAAGTCTAGCTAATCTAAGGGTGGGTGGGATGGGAAAACCGCTCTTCAGCTGGGCGAGGGGGGAAAGAGGGCGGTCCCCGGGCGTGCCTGGCCCTAAATAGCCCGGGCCACGCCTCCCCCACCCGCCGATTGGTGGGCTGGGTGGCAGACACGCCCAGGGATTCCCCCCAAGTCTCGCGGGGGCAAGGGAAGCCCCCGCGGGTGTGGGAGGAGGTTCCTGCCCGCAACACCCTCTCCGCTGCAGGGGCGGAAAGGGCTTTGCGTTGCAAGTTACCTCCCCCAGTGAAATGAAGACACGGACACAATGATATAAGGTTAATGGGCGTAAAGGCCACAACTTTATTGATTACGGAAATTGAAGGTATTGGCCTTAGGCATTGGCTCCTATCGACTACCCGGCATGGTGTCCGGGAAGGGTTGTCCACAAGCCGTGGGAGTCCTGTTGAAGTACGCCAACTAGGATCCCACGGGTGTCACCGCTCGGGGGCGTGCCGGGGGCCCAACCTCGCAAGGCTTCGGACAAGGCCACGCCCCCCGGAGTCCTCTACCGGACTACCCCTTCACATTGGCCGCAACACCCTCTCCGCTGCAGGGGCGGAAAGGGCTTTGCCAAACAAATTGGCTCCTGAACACCGCAAACCCGGAAGTAAGCGTTCTGGTTTGCTAATGTTTTTCGGAAGCCGAACGTCCGATGAGACTTCTGTTTGAGTGCAGGAAGCTCCTGCAGCCAATCGGCAGCCACATCTTGGTTTTCGAATGGTTTCAGGAGTCGAATGGACTCCCAGAACAGATTAAGTTTGAGAACCAAGGTGCCGCTGTATAGTTAATCTGTTTATGTAATACTTGGGAGAGGATAGTAGTGTGTGTGTGAGAGAAAAGGGGGGTAAGAATCAAAGAAGATCATGGTAAGTACCAGCTCCTTTTTTTTTTCTAGAAAAGAAGCACTGCTTCTACCACATCTTCTAGACATTACTTCTCCTACCACTGCTATTATCTGTACTACTACTAGTAGTAGTGGTAGTACTACCACTACTACCACTACTACCACCTCTTCTTCTATCACAAGTACTACAATAATAAAAATTCAACTATCATTGCTTCTACTACTTCTTTTACCACTGCTATTATCTGTACTACTACTATACTACTAGTAATAGTAATAGTAGTAGTACCACTTCTTCTACCACTACTGCCACCACTTCTTCTATCACAAGTACTACAATAATAAAACTTTGACTATCAATGCTTCTACTACTTCTTTCACCACAGCTATTATCTGTACTACTACTATACTACTACTACTACTACTATACTACTACTGGTACTACCACTAGTAGTGCCACTTCTTCTACCACTACTACCACCTCTTCTTCTATCACAGGTACTACAATAATACCGTATTTTTCGCTCTATAGGACGCACTGGTCCATAGGAGGGGGAGAACGCCCCCTCTAAAACAAGGTGCGTTCAAGGTGCATTCACCCAAAGCCTCTGGAGCGCAGCGGGAGTTCCCTCTGGGCTCCGGAGGCTTCCAGTTCCTTTTGACCAGCTCTTTGGGGCTAGCGGGGGAAAGCGCTGCTTTCCCCCACCACCAGCCCCAAAGACTAGGTTGGGGAGCAGCGCGAAGGCAGCAGGCCACCTTCCCACTGCCCCCCGAGCTTGTGGGGCTGGCGTGGAGGGGAGCGCTGCTTTCCCCCACCGCCAGCCTCAAAGATTCCTCAAGCCTTTGGAGCGCAGCACAAGTTCCTGCTGTGCTCCAAAGGCTTCAGGTTTCGGGGACAGCATTTGGAGCCTCTGCAGGGCAGCGGGGTACCCCGCTGCTGCCCTGCAGAGGCTTTGCGCAGCCATCCCCAAGCTAGAACAGCGAGACGGAGTTCTCCGCAGTGCTCCGTCTCGCTGTTCTGGCTTCGGGGACAGCCTTTCTATTTTTTATTTTTTTTATATAATTTTTTTATTGATTTTTCACAGTTTTTATAACACAAACAATACAAAATACAAACAAACAAACATACAAACAAACATGTATAATTTCATATCCCTCTTTCTTAAACCTTACTTCGCCGACTTCCCCATACCTCCCCTTTCTACATCCCAATTTCCAAAATTATTTCAGCAAATCCTAACACTTAGTTTTATCAAATTTTCCCCTTATTCTTTTCTTTTACTTAATCTTTTACAGCTGTAGTCCCCTTTTTTTCCAAAAATCTCGACATTTTAGCACTCATTAATTTTACAATGTTTCTTAAGATAAACTTTGAATTTCTTCCCATCTTCTTTCACCGTCTCTTTCCCCTGGTCACGGATTCTGCCGGTCATTTCTGCCAGTCCCATACAGTCAATCAGCTTCATCTGCCATTCTTCCAAAGTGGGTAGGTCTTGTGTCTTCCAGTACTTTGCGATAAGTATTCTTGCTGCTGTTGTAGCGTACATAAAACAAGTTCTATCCTTCTTTAACACCAATTGGCCGACCATGCCCAGGAGAAAGGCCTCTGGTTTCTTCAGGAAGGTATATTTAAATACCTTTTTCATTTCATTATATATCATTTCCCAGAAAGCCTTAATCTTCGGGCACGTCCACCAAAGGTGGTAAAAAGTACCTTCAGTTTCTTTGCATTTCCAACACTGCGGAGGCTAGAAAGGGGACAGCCTTTCTAGCCTCCGCAGTGCTCTGTCTACCTGTTCTGACTTTGGGCTTAGCCGCGCAGCCTGCATTCGCTCTATAGGACACACACACATTTCCCCTTAATTTTTGGAGGGGGAAAAGTGCGTCCTATAGAGCAAAAAATACGGTAATACTTTGACTACCAATGCTTCTACTGCTTTTTCTACCACTGGTATTATCTCTTCTTCTACTATTGATCACAGCACAACAACTATTCTTCTACCACCAGCACTACATTTACTGCTTTTACTCCAAACACACACAGATGCTGAACAGATCTTTGTATGAACAGCGGGTCCCATCCTGGGTCAGTTGTTGCATGTAGGCAATATCTTCTATCCCTCTGGGTTGGCAAGAAGGTTGGCATCTTTTCGGAACTACATGGTGTAGAAATGCAGGCAAAATATGCACCAAAACCCGCAAGCAATTGTTGGATTATATAAGCAGCACAGGCCAAACCTTCAAAGCACTACGATGCCACCATAAACAAACGCTGCTTTCCCCGAAGAATTATGAGAGATGCAGACACCACTTTTAGTAGTAGTGGTTCTCCTGTTTCTATTGCAGCTAACGGATTGAGGTTGAATCCTGACAAGACAGAAGTACTGTTTTGGGGGGACAGGAGGCGGGCAGGTGTGGAGGATTCCCTGGTCCTGAATGGGGTAACTGTGCCTGTGAAGGACCAGGTGTGCAGTCAGGGAGTCATTTTGGACTCACAGCTGTCCATGGAGGCACAGGTTAAATCTGTGTCCAGCTCCATCTGGTACACAGGCTGAGACCCCTACCTGCCCGGGGACTGTCTTGCCAGAGTGGTGCATGCTCTGGTTATCTCTCGCTTGGACTACTGCAATGCACTCTATGTGGGACTACCTTTGAAGGTAACCCAGAAACTACAACTAATCCAGAATGCAGCAGCTAGACTGGTGACTGGGGGCGGCCGCCGAGACCACATAACACCAGTCTTGAAAGACCTACATTGGCTCCCAGTACGTTTCCGAGCACAAATCAAAGTGTTGGTGTTGACCTTTAAAGCCTTAAACGGCCTTGGCCCAGTATACCAGAAGGAGCGTCTCCACCCCCATCGTTCTACCCAGACACTGAGGTCCAGTGCCGAGGGCAGTTCCCTCACTGCAAGAAGCAAAACTACAGGAACTAGGGAGAGCCTTCTCTGTAGTGGCACTGTGGAACGCCCTCCCATCAGATGTCAAATAGATAAACAACTACCTGATCATCCTGGAGAAGAGTGACTAGTGGGGTGCCACAGGGTTCTGTCTTGGGCCCGGTCTTATTCAACATCTTTATCAACGACTTGGATGATGGACTCAAGGGCATCCTGATCAAATTTGCAGATGACACCAAACTGGGAGGGGTGGCTAACACCCCAGAGGACAGGATCACACTTCAAAACGACCTTGACAGATTAGAGAACTGTAAAGTATTGCACTTGGGCAAAAAAAATGAGAGGCACAAATACAAGATGGGTGACACCTGGCTTGAGAGCAGTACATGTGAAAAGGATCTAGGAGTCTTGGTTGACCACAAACTCGACATGAGCCAACAGTGTGACGCGGCAGCTAAAAAAGCCAATGCAATTCTGGGCTGCATCAATAGGAGTATAGCATCTAGATCAAGGGAAGTAATAGTGCCACTGTATTCTGCTCTGGTCAGACCTCACCTGGAGTACTGTGTCCAGTTCTGGGCACCACAATTCAAGAAGGACACTGACAAACTGGAACGTGTCCAGAGGAGGGCAACCAAAATGGTCAAAGGCCTGGAAACGATGCCTTCAGGTTACAGATTCCACTAACCCAGAAATAGTACCTCGGGTTAAGAACTTTGCTTCAGGATGAGAACAGAAATCGTACGGCGGTGGCATGGTGGCAGCGGGAGGCCCCATTAGCTAAAGTGGTACTTCAGGTTAAGAACAGTTTCAGGTTAAGAACGGACCTCCGGAATGAATTAAGTATGTAACCAGAGGTACCACTGTATATGAACCTGGGTCATATACCTGGCCCCTTGACCATGCTGGCTGGAGCTGAGTTAAGTTGTAGTTCAACATGCAGAGGGGGCCACCTTGGCCACCCCTGCTTTGTGCGCTGTGTAAGATTGTCTCTGCAGCTGTACCCACCCAGTGCCGGATTTACGTATAAGCTAAACAAGCTATAGCATAGGGCCCCACTCTCTTGGCCCCCCCAAAAAAAAATCAAAGGGGGGAAGACTGGATGTACATTTCCAAAATCTAAGATTAAAAAACAAATAAAATAAAACCTACAATACCTATTAGGTCAATAAATTACCATATAGCATATATTCAACACACACAAAAACAGTGACAATTTGTTGTTGACAAAGGACAGCTGGAGATATAAAAGGCCCCATTACCTTCAGTAGCTTAGGGCAGGGGTCTGCAACCTGCGGCTCCGGAGCCGCATGTGGCTCTTTTACAGCTTTGCCGCGGCTCCGGGGCGGATACTAGCAAGGGCTGCGCATTGTGCGCCCCGACACTCCCCACTGTGGCGGGCGCTGTACTGGCTGTGACGTCGCATGGGGGCGGTGCGTGCTTTACTCACTCACCGTCCCGATGTCACCTTCCCGCCCGCTACATTGTAAGGGGCATGTACACTGGTCACTGCATTGAAAGGGGGCATGTACGCTGGTCACTGTTTTTAAGGGGAGTGAAGAACACACACACAAAAAAGGTAACTTGTTAATTTAACGTTTATTTCTATGAGGAGGAGCAATTCGGAGGGGTAAAACAAAGAAATAATAAAAAAGTGACAAAAAAGTTATTTTTATAATGACGAGTTTTGCGGCTCCCAGTTTTTTTTCCCTTGGAAACGGGTCCAAGTGGCTCTTTTTGTCTTAAAGGTTGCAGACCCCTGGCTTAGGGCCTCATCAAACATAAATCTGGCCCTGTACCCACCCGCCCACTTTGGCCCAGGAAACTAGATCTTGAGAAGGACCTGACATGCAGATCCAAAATGGTTCTCCACCTCCGTCTACAATGGGTGTGAGTAACACTGGTTGCAACCCACACCTTCTCCCTTCTAAGGTGGAACTGACTGTGGGAAAACTGGTCAAAGCATACTGGTGTGCACATTAGCTTATTATAAAAACATTAACTCTGGGGAGGTCTGAAAACTGGGAAAGATTCTTTGGATGATTAGCAGCCCTTTGTTAGACACTGGAATCATTTAAAATGACACAACTGTGTTAAACAGAGTGGAAACATTGAATATTGCGTAGTAAGATGGTTTTTTTTTTATTAAAAAGAAAACCTAGTCCTCCTTTGTGCATATAGTTGTTGAATCTCTGCTGCAAATTATCTCACTATTTCAACCGTCTTTTGGATGTGACATTTATCTGTCGTGTTAGATTATATGTTAATATATGTTAATATGTTAATATTAATTGAATCATGATAGAACATTAAAAATCAAAAGGAAGGTTGATATAGTCATGTACTTCACTGAGATGATGATGATGATGATGATGACAATGGTGATTTAGTGAAGGAAACCTGTTTCACCCTGAGGACTGCATGCCTCATTCTCTCTTGGGCAACCTTCCAGGGGCCACATGCCAGGAGTGAGTAGGGCCACAAGTAAAAGTGGGTGGAGCCTTAAGCTTGAACCTGGGACATTCTGTATGAAAAGCAGACACTCCATCTCTGAGTTACGGTGCTTCCAAGTATCACAGTCCCACTTATAGAATCATAGAACTGTTGTTGGAAAGGGCCTCGTGGGTCATCTAGTCCTTCAATACATGCCCTTCTCAAGGGCATCCTGATCAAATTTGCAGATGACACCAAACTGGGAGGGGTGGCTAACACCCCAGAGGACAGGATCACACTTCAAAACGACCTTGACAGATTAGAGAACTGGGCCAAAACAAACAAGATGAATTTTAACAGGGAGAAATGTAAAGTATTGCACTTGGGCAAAAAAAAAATGAGAGGCACAAATACAAGATGGGGGACACCTGGCTTGAGAGCAGTACATGTGAAAAGGATCTAGGAGTCTTGGTTGACCACAAACCTGACATGAGCCAACAGTGTGACGCGGCAGCTAAAAAAGCCAATGCAATTCTGGGCTGCATCAATAGGAGTATAGCATCTAGATCAAGGGAAGTAATAGTGCCACTGTATTCTGCTCTGGTCAGACCACACCTGGAGTACTGTGTCCAGTTCTGGGCACCACAATTCAAGAAGGACACTGACAAACTGGAACGTGTCCAGAGGAGGGCAACCAAAATGGTCAAAGGCCTGGAAACGATGCCTTATGAGGAACGGCTAAGGGAGCTGGGCATGTTTAGTCTGGAGAAGAGGAGGTTAAGGGGTGATATGATAGCCATGTTCAAATATATAAAAGGATGTCATATAGAGGAGGGAGAAAGGTTGTTTTCTGCTGCTCCAGAGAAGCGGACACGGAGCAATGGATCCAAATTACAAGAAAGAAGATTCCACCTAAACATTAGGAAGAACTTCCTGACAGTATGAGCTGTTTGACAGTGGAATTTGCTGCCAAGGAGTGTCGTGGAGTCTCCTACTTTGGAGGTCTTTAAGCAGAGGCTTGACAACCATATGTCAGGAGTGCTCTGATGGTGTTTCCTGCTTGGCAGGGGGTTGGACTCGATGGCCCTTGTGGTCTCTTCCAACTCTATGATTCTATGATTTAGAAGACATCTGAAGGCAGCCCTGTTCAGGGAAGTTTTTAATGTGTGTCATTTTAATGTATTTTTAATCTTTGTTGGAAGCTACCCAGAGTGGCTGGGGAGACCCAGCCAGATCGGCAGGGTACAAATAATAAATTCTTCTTCTTCTTCTTCTTCTTCTTCTTCTTCTTCTTCTTCTTCTTCTTCTTCTTCTTATCTTATCTTATCTTATCTTATCTTATCTTATCTTATCTTTTTTTATGTAACACACATTTATCAGAAGAAGTGAGCAACTTGTGTGTTACTTGGATTTGAAGTTACTTGAGAGGAAGCCCCATTGAACACAGCAAGATTTACTTCCAGGTAAGCAGGCCTTTGGCACAGGTACTTTGCCCCGGGTCTTGCTCTTACACCTTCGATACCTTTTTCTCCTGCTTACAGAAGAGGGAGCTGGTGCCTCATTTTAGACTCAGCTTTCTGTGCGTACAAAGCTTCCATACTGATTAATAAAGCAAGGGAAGACAAACTCCATAATTTGCACTTCCATTCTTGCTAGCTCATGAAATCTGGTGCTTTTTTTTTTCTTTCCAGAACAAGAAAAATAAAATAAAAACACGTAAGCCCATCTTGTTGAAAAACAGTAACAATAATGGATGGCTGAGATGGCTTGTGTCAAATGCCAAAGACCTTTCCATCTTGAAGGACAAATAGTGTTATTTCAAGCTATCCATAAAATAATACTGCCTCATGCTTTTTAAAAGTCACTTCAGCAATGTTTGCTGAAAACCTTTAGACCCTTAATATCTTTCAAATTTTCTGACAGCACAGCAACACTATATACTGGTATCTATTCCATACCTATTATTATTATTATTATTATTATTATTATTATTATTATTATTATTATTATTACTATTAATCCAATCCACTAATTATTTTGGCACAATGATTTGCACTTGTGTAACATTGTCTCCCCTTTCTTGCTCTGAGTGTGCCCTGTGTCTCCCCCAAATCTGCTCTGGAATATTGGGGGGGGGACGACCCAGAAAAGGTTTAGGGGACATACAGAGAGGTGAAGGGGCAAATTCCATTGTGCAATTGCAAATCCTTGGGTTCCTTTGAACCACGTTAGATAAAACTTACTGCCATTGGCATCGTTATCATCTCCAACAGGAGGCAGGTGGGCAAAACATCAACTTTAGGCCTCCACTTACCCGCCCCCCATGTTGTCAGGATTTTAACTGCCTACAAACAGAATGAAACACTTTGAGAAGCCATGTATTGCTCAGCCTTATCCAACTTGCAACTGATTGACCCTCCGGGAGAGAGAGAGAGAGAGAGAGAGAGAGAGAGAGAGAGAGAATGGCTGTTAAACCAGTTTAAGTCTCTTGATACATATCCATCCTTAGAAATGTCAGACAGCTCCCAAACCAACCTTAATCAACAAATTATTTCTCTAGTCACACCCCTGTGCTGGAGGAAGAAGTAACTTGCCAGCAAGTCTGATTCATCTATGGTCAGAGCCGTCGCTAGGTGATCTTGTGTCCCTGGCAGAACTGTCCAGATTGCATCCCCTAGCCATGGACAAATTAGCTCTTCCTCCCAAGTAGACCCGGCAGCCCGGTGGTGGGTCCAGCCCCTCCAGCAGGTAGATTTGGCGCTTTCCCCCTCCCCCAGTGGGTAGACCGGGGGCACCTTGGAGGTCCTCCACATGGCAGGACGGGTAGTTCCAGTTGTGTAGATCAGAGGTAGGCAACCAAAGTCCCAGGGGCTGGATGCGGCCCAATCGCCTTCTCAAACCGGCCCGCAGGCAGTCCAGGAATCAGCATGTTTTTACATGAGTAGAATGTGTCCTTTGATTTAAAATGCATCTCTGGGTTATTTGTGGGGCATATGAATCCGTTCATTCCCCCCCCCCCTCCAAAATATAGTCTGGCCCACTGCATGGTCTGAGGGACAGTGGGACGGCCCCCTGCTGAAAATGTTTGCTGACCCCTGGTGTAGATAGACCACAGAGTCATTGCTCTACAAAGCTAGGAGACCAGTCGGCTCTGGTAGACCCAGCGTCACAGCCAGACCAGCCCGGATAGAACCAGTGCTACTGCTTCCCAGGGGATGACCGGGGAGTCGCAAGATCAGCTTTGGTCTGTCAGGGTCCTGGCGGATGCTGTTCTGTGCAGCAGCCCCACCCATTCCCCAAGGCAGGCAGGGAGGGGCAACCAACAACCCAGCCCTCGGTCCACCCTCCATATTTATGGACATATTTTTTGTAACCCCTCCCTCACCTGCACCCCTGCCAGGGGCCTTCCTCACCACCCCCTAGCTAGGGCCCTGTCTATGGTGATGCTTTAGATCAGCCTTTCTCAACCTGTGGGTCCACAGATGTTGTTGAACTACAACTCCCATCATCCCTAGCTAGCAAGGCCAGAGCTCAGGGATGATGGGAGTTGTAGTCCAACAACATCTGGGGACCCACAGGTTGAGAACCGCTGTGTTAGATACACCCCTGGCCTTGCACTTGTGTGCTTTTTCTCTTCTGACCTCCCCGGACTCTTCAAGCACACCCATGTCAACATTAATCTTTGGATCTTGTTCGCACATTACTGGACGTCGTGGGAAGTGATGCTGGAGAGTTGCTGCGGACATTGTCTTGCTAAAGAACGAGCCTTTGGCAGCAGCAGGCATCGTGGTGAAGCAGCAGTGCTCACCTGACCTCCCAATGACTGAGTCTCGATGGCTTCCTGAGAGGGAGAGAAGTGAGGCGGCCAGGGAGGCTGGTGTGATGCAAACACACCAGCGGAGCCAGTTCGCTGTTTCTGCTGGGGCATTCACCAACCTCCCCGCCATCTTGCCCCTCCAATTTTTGAAACGCAGTAGTAACTCTTCTCTCGGGAGGTCAGGTGAAAACCACAGCAGCACCATGGTGTCTGTTACTTGAATTCATAGGGACCAATGTCTCTTTGCCTCCCCCCAATAAAACATTTGGGGGGGCCAGACCCCTCCCTAGTTGATGGGCATTGCCATTCAAATGGTGTGTGTATCCCACATCTTGTGATCGATTATGTGGGGCAGGCCTTACCTGTCCCCCAAGTTGCCACCCTTGCTTGGATTGTACCCAACTAAGTCATACTCATAGTAGAACAACTCACTGAAATGAATGGACACGGCTAAATTAAGCCCATTGATTTCAAGAGGTCTAGTCTGAGTATGAGTTAGTTTCCTTCCTTCCTTCCTTCCTTCCTTCCTTCCTTCCTTCCTTCCTTCCTTCCTTTCTTTCTTTCTTTCTTTCTTTCTTTCTTTCTCACCAGAGAGCTCTGAGTTTACCATGGGAGAAGAGAATGGGAACCACCAAGCCTTACTCACTTCTAACTTTGCCTATGTGTATAAAATATGTGTACACATATTTTGGGGGTTGCTGCCTACCAACCCTAATTATTGATATGCCCTAATAAAGTTGCAGTATAAATAAAACTTTGGAAAGTTACTGGTCCCCGTGCTTTTTGCTTTCCTCTTTCAGAAATTTGTGGCACTCAAAGAACCTTAACAGGGAAAGTTTGTTGGGGAGAACCAACTCTAGTCGAATAGACATAAGCTTGGTCACCTGGTGCTGGTTCTTCACTTATCACAGGTGAGAACGCAAACGCACATTTGCTAGCGGCCATTGTATGGCTTATTCCCAGCGGTTCTTGCATTGCGTCCAACACTCCCAGACACAGGCATGTCGCGGAGGATGAGCCGATGATAAGAGTCCCATTTCATCTTTCCTTCTCAGAAATGCTAATAGTCCATTTCACAGCCACCGACTCAAATGAGATTCCTACAAATGTAAATCGGCGTCTGACCTCCTTCGCGCTGGAACACCTCCACCGAGGCAGCTCATTTCGCATGAATCAGGATTCAAATGAACAGCAAGAAATGCCTTCTGTAGTGAGGAACAGATCTTCAAAGTGTATTAAGAGGGCTGAAGAAAATGTTATCATTCACTTCGACGAGCATTTAAAAAATCAATAGCGATGAAAATGAAGTTCTAAACGAGCAAGTAAATGCACTATCATCTCTGCATAGCAGAGCCCCAGGTGCCTAGTGGTATAGTATGTTGTTGTTTAGTCGTTTAGTCATGTCCGACTCTTCGTGACCCCATGGACCAGAGCACGCCAGGCACTCCTGTCTTCCACTGCCTCTTGCAGTTTGCTCAAACTCATGTTCATAGCTTCGAGGACACTGTTCAACCATCTCGTCCTCTGTCGTCCCCTTCTCCTTGTGCCCTCAATCTTTCCCAACATCAGGGTCTTTTCCAGGGAGTCGTCTCTTCTCATGAGGTGGCCAAAGTACTGGGGCCTCAGCTTCAGGATGTGTCCTTTCAGTGAGCACTCAGGGCTGATTTCCTTCAGAATGGTGAGGTTTGATCTTCTTGCAGTCCATGGGACTCTCAAGAGTCTCCTCCAGCACCAGAATTCAAAAGCATCAATTCTTCGAAATTGAGCCAGTGTGGTGTAGTGGTTAAGAGCGGTAGTCACGTAATCTGGGAAACCGGGTTCATGTCGCCGCTCCTCCACATGCAGCTGCTGGGTGACCTTGGGCCAGTTACACTTCTGTGAAGTCTCTCAGCCCCACTCACCTAACAGAGTGTTTGTTGTGGGGGAGGAAGGGAAAGGAGAATGTTAGCCGCTTTGAGACTCCTGAAGGGGAGTGAAAGGCGGGATATCAAATCCAAACTTTCTTCTTCTTCTTCTTCGGCCATCAGCCTTCTTTATGGTCCAGCTCTCACTCCCACACATCACTACTGGGAAAACCATAGCTTTAACAATACGGACCTTTGTTGGCAAGGTGATATCTCTGCTTTTTGAGATGCTGTCTAGGTTTGTCATTGCTTTTCTCCCGAGAAGCAGGCGTCTTTTAATTTCAGGACTGCTGTCACCGTCTGCAGTGATCATGGAGCCCAAGAAAGTAAATTCTTTCACTGTCTCCATTTCTTCCCGTTCTATTTGCCAGGAGGTGATGGGACCAGTGGTAGAGTATAGTTACACCTAATCATCATCATCATCATCATCATCATCATCTATACATGCAGAGGATTCATGGTTCATGGTTCGTTTAAAAAGTCCAAATCATGTGGAAGAGATAGCTAAGTGCATCACAGTGGAGACCAGTGATGGGGAACCTCAAGACCAGAGGCCAAACCTGGTCCTCTGTGCCCTTCTGTCTGGTCTCAGGACTTTACCTAGGCTGTCTTTCTTCTTCTTTGGTGATCACTCATAGCTGAGTGAAATTGTCTTCCATGAACAAGGTCTTAACGGTGAGTCCATAAGTGACTGTGGAGGCCAATTCTGGATCCACACAGCCTTCCACAGTGGGGACATAGGTTTCTGGGTGGAAGTTGATCATGGTGAGGATTTGCCAAGCGTGCCTTCCTCTTAGCACGTTTCTCCCTTTCGTCTTGAGTTTGAGCATCTTCAAAATCCATGACAACATTGGTAAAGGTTGTTCTCCAACTGGAGCACTTGCAGGCCACTGTTTCCCAGTTGTTGTTGTTTTTTAAATATTTTTATTGGTTTTACAAAAAATTTTATAGACAATACAAACAAATAAAGAAACAAACAAACATGTATAATTTCGTATCCTTTTTTCATAAACCTCACTTCTCCGACTCCCCCAAACCTCCCCTTTCTACATCCCAATTTCCAAAATTATTTCAGCAAATCCTAACACTTATTTTTATCAAATTTGTCCCTTCAGTGTTTCCCAGTTGTTAGTGTTTATAATACATTTTTAAAAGATTTGCCTTGAGAGGGTCTTTAAATCTCATTTGTTGACCATCAGCATTACACTTTCCATTTTTAAGGTTGGAATAGAGTAGCTGCTTTGGAAGATAATTAACAGACAACCACACAACATGACAAGTTCATGACCTAGGCTGCATACCTTCCCAAGCCACAGCTGGGGATGATGGAGAAATTCAATATATTTCCGTATTTTAAAAAATTAAAAATAGCCCTAAGACCAGAGGTCGGCAACCTAAGACCCATGGGCTGTTTCCGGCCCATGAGCTTCCTGGAACTGGCCCACAGCCGTTCCGTGGATCAGCGTGGAGATTCTGTGCTTTTTTTCCTTTTTTCATGGCGCCATTTTCTCTCTCGCCGTGGGTACCGACTTCCAGGTTGGAAGAGCGCGGAAATAGCATGTGTGCATGCGCACGGGTGCTCCTCCATCCCAGCAGTGCGCCCGTACGCGTGCATACATGCTATTTCCAGTGCTCTTCCGACCCAGAAGAGCACCGGAAAGAGCTTGAGCACAGGAGCATGGGCACACACGTTCCGGCCGACTGAGAGGTCTGCCAGGGAGTGGACGGGTCCAGCCTCAAAAAACGTTGCCGACCCCTGCCTAAGATGGTTGGATGGCACCTTGTACACCTCCTTCTGGCAACTCCTGCAGCCAAGCTGGTACCAAACGTATTGCTCTGCTTTCTTTTGGACCACATCAGCAATAATAATAATAATAATTTATTTGTACCCCACCCATCTGGCCGGGCCTCCCCATCCACTCTGGGCAGCTTCCAATAAAACACTAAAATACAATAACCTATTAAACATTAAAAACTTCCGTAAAGAGGGCTGACTTCAAATGTCTTCTAAAAGTTTGGTACTTATTTTTCTCTTTGACATCTGAAAGGAGGGCGTTCCACAGGGTGGGCGCCACTACCGAGAAGGCCCTCTGCCTGGTTCCCTGTAACTTGGCTTCTCGCAGCGAGGGAACCACCAGAAGGCCCTCGGCGCTGGACCTCAGTGTCCGGGCAGAACGATGGAGGTGGAGACAGTCCTTCAGGTATAATGGACCGAGGCCGTTTAGGGCTTTAAAGGTCAGCACCAACACTTTGAATTGTGCTCGGCTGGGGTGGGTCAACCCAGGTCAACCCAGGGCCTCCAAACATACTGCCCAGGCTTGCGCCCCAAGGAGGTCACTTCAGTGTTGCTAATGCAGAGGTTTGACTTCACCCCCAGAGGCGGACTCCATTGTCTCTCGAGACAGACGGATCCCAACAACAAGACTTGTCATGAATTACAAGGACATTTGTTATGAATTACGAGTTAGTCGTGTTGTGTACATCCATTTCTTGAAGGCAATGGAGCGAAGATGATATACCTCACCGGGAATCTGGATCAAAGTAACCTAACAATGGCAAGTGAAAGGATCTGCAGGTACTTTCTCCAGCCTCGCTTTAATAACACAGAATTTATGGCCCCATAGAGAAATTATCTAGCCATGGAAGAGATCCATAAATAATACAAACCCCCTCGATTCATGGATGTTGAGGGATAGTTTTGGAAGTTATTGCAGAGCTGCAGGCTCCATGGATGAATGATTATGCTAATGAACCCCGTGCTCTATTTTGATGGATGAAAAAGAGTCGCTGCAAGTTCTGTTCTCATCCAGGAATTAGGAAGCTTTTGTTGGGTATTCATGGACGTTCTGTCTTCCCGAGGTTATGCTAATGAACCCAAATCAATGGCTGAGTACAGGAAAAAAAATGAGTGCGTGGGTAGGAGGAATCATAGCAAATTAAAAATGATCCAGCCCAAGTTAAGCACTTTTAAGTTACATTGATTTAAAGTGTGTGAATAAAGCCTATAAAGTGGAATTCAACGTTGCAACATTGTTCTGCTTTGATCAGTGCAATA
The DNA here is from genome assembly GCF_965113315.1 of Podarcis vaucheri. Classification (NCBI taxonomy): domain Eukaryota; kingdom Metazoa; phylum Chordata; class Lepidosauria; order Squamata; family Lacertidae; genus Podarcis; species Podarcis vaucheri. The sequence goes on from NC_138761.1 coordinate 11,702,172, forward strand.
TTTCTGCTTGCAAATGGGCAAACTCCTCTCTTGCCCTCTGCTACCCCATGCACTGTTCTGGGGGTCCCCCAATCCCCCCCAAGTGGATTTGGGGGAGGTGCGGGGGATGCACAGAAGAAGGAGAGAAGGGAAAGTCCTGTTGCACTAGCAGGAGCTTTTGTGCTGGTTTCTGCTATTGGGCCAGGTTAGTTTAATCTGCCCTAACTTAACTTTTTGCTTCATTCTGTGAAATAGCTTTAAGGAAGTGTTGGAATTATAGTGGTACCTTGGTTCTCAAACACCTTGGTCCCCAAACTATTCTGCCTGGCCTTTCATTTGAATTCAGCCTGATCTTTGATTTCCCTTCTCTTCCCTCCACCTCCCCTTTTATGAAGATTATCCGCTCTGAGACCCCACAGCTAATTCTCTCTTCCTCGCTGGCCCAAGTAGGACTAATTCAGCCAGCTAGCCCTGGTGATTATCTAACGCTTATTAGATGGATTTCCCCTAAATTGATTTCTGAACTTATTGTTATTCATGTTTTATACTGTATTTTATGCTGCTTTTACAATTAAGTGTTTTAAATTTGTTGTTAGCCGCCCTGAGCCTGGTTTTTGAAATTAAAAGACGCCCGCTTCTTGGGGGAAAAGCAATGACAAACCTAGACAGCATCTTAAAAAGCAGAGGCATCACCTTGCCAACAAAGGTCTGTATAGTAAAAGCTATGGTTTTCCCAGTAGTGATGTATGGAAGTGAGAGCTGGACCATAAAGAAGGCTGGTCGCCAAAGAATTGATGCTTTTGAATTATGGTGCTGGAGGAGACTCTTGAGAGTCCCATGGACTGCAAGAAGATCAAACACATCCATTCTGAAATAAACCAGTCCTGAGTGCTCACTGGAAGGACAGATCCTGAAGCTGAGGCTCCAATACTTTGGCCACCTCATGAGAAGAGAAGACTCCCTGGAAAAGACCCTGATGTTGGGAAAGATGGAGGGCACAAGGAGAAGGCACAGAGGACGAGATGGTTGGACAGTGTTCTCGAAGCTACTAACATCAGTTTGACCAAACTGCGGGAGGCAGTGCAAGACAGGAGTGCCTGGTGTGCTCTGGTCCATGGGGTCACGAAGAGTTGGAAACGACTAAACAACTAAACAACAACAACAACATATTATTATTATTATTATTATTAGTAGTAGTAGTAGTAGCAGTAGTAGTAGTAGTAGTAGTATTCCCTTCTGAGAAACCTTCTGAGGGCCACACGTAAATGCAAACCTGATCAGAAAATTGCATGTAGCCTTTACTTCGGTAGTTCCTGCACATACTTGGTCCTTTCCATCCTCCATCCAGACTAGCAGGTGTTCAGGGATACATTCCACTCAGTCAAGACATACTCAAGGAGATTGTGAAGGGCCAATGAGGGGTGTGGTCAGAGGAGGGCATGTGTGGTTTGTTGATAGTTCTGGGGGCCAGATAGAGAATCTTTGAGGGCCACATTTGACCTCTGCCCTGATGTTCCCCAGCCCTGTTTTAATTCTTTTAGCAATGAAGTCTAGCGCAATGTGTGCAGAACTTCTCTTGGAAAGGAAACACACCTTCTTCTTAGATATTGGTATTCAAGGCATACATCCACGTTAATTTTGGGACCGCTGCCTAACTCTGGGTTGCTGATAAGAGGAATTATATCGTACTTATTCTGATGATTGGAGGCATCACACCAGCTAATACTACAGCTAATAAACCAATTAGTATTAAGTAACAATATCAAGCAAACCTAATTAGTAAATAATTGCAATCAGCCAATGGATTTTCTAATTGTTTATACTGAATTAGCGATGCTTAAAATTTCAGCAATACAGAATTTAAGTAGCTGCACCCGTTTGCCAAATGCTCAGATTCAAGCCATGAATTTTATTTTTTCAGACCTATGCTGCAGTTGCATAAACAAAGAGGAGATGCTGGGAATCAAGGCTATCCAACAGTTTGGGGGAAAGCTCTCTGCCCATGTTCAGAGGCACTGCTTTCTTTATTGCAACTTCAAGTCTTTAAGGACAGACCTCATTTGAATTAAACATGGTGGGTTATGATTTCTTGGAAAGACGGTAACTGGAGATAATACTGATGGTGAAAATGTGACCCAACAGTTACCTGGGTCAATTACCCCACTAAATTGAATAAGATTTACTTCTTCTTCTTGAAATCATTTTTATTTGATGGGAACTCCATGGGGCCATATTCTCAACATTTACAACTGCATATTCTTCCATACTCTAAGTTTTATATCAATTCATCTTATCCATGGTATTTCTTACAAGTGGAGTTAAAATCCTGCTAATGTTTCCATCTACTTACAGTGGTCTCCTAGATAACTTAATTCCCCCCCCCCATTCTTTTTTAAAGTTTTTGTCCTCTTGGTTCCTGAGTCTATCAGCTGAATGGTAAAAGTAAAGGGACTCCTGATCATTAGGTCCAGTTGTGACCGACTCTGGAGTTGCGGCGCTCATCTCGCTTTATTGGCCGAGGGAGCTGGTGTACAGCTTCCGGGTCATGTGGCCAGCATGACTAACCCACTTCTGCTGAACCAGAGCAGCACACAGAAACACCGTTTAGCTTCCCGCCAGAGCGGTACCTATTTATCTGCTTGCACTTTGACGTGCTTTCGAACTGCTAGGTTGGCAGGAGCAGGGACCGAGCAACGGGAGCTCACCCCATTGCAGGGATTCGAACCGCCAACCTTCTAATTGGCAAGTCCTAGGCTCTGTGGTTTAACCCACAGCGCCACCAGCGTCCCAGTCCATCAGCTTCGCTTGCCATTAATAAGAGTTACTTCAGAGTAGATGATATTATAATGATGATTGATGGATGGTGATTTATTACCCTCCCTTCACCAGGGTGGGTCACAACATTTCAAACTGCATCATCAGAAACAGTTCAAACAAATTACAATCACAAGTACAGGGTAGTCTCCAAAAACATCTTTCTCTCTTTGGTGATCACTCATAGCCAAATAAGATTGTCTTCCTTAAATATGGTCTTAACAGTGAGTCCATAGGTGACTGTGGAGACCAATTCTGGATCCACGCGTCCTTCCACAGTGGGGACATAGGTTTCCGGACGGGAGTTGATCACGGTGTGGATTTGCCAAACACTCCTTCCTCTTAGCACATTTCTCCCTTGCGTCCTGAGTTTGAGTGTCTTCAAAGTCCATGACACCTTTGGTAAAGGCTGTTCTCCAAATGAAGGGCTCACGGGACAGTGTCTTCCACTCAAGTGGAAGGGTAAAGAGTGTGCTGTGATTTGGTTATCTCAGGATCTGAAGCTGTTTCAGCCCCTTCTCACTCCCAAAATTCTTCATTTGGGGGATTTCTATGGGCTGCCACTGATACCATAGTGGGTGATACCAGCATCACTTTGTGGACAGAGGCTGGACTGGGCTGAGGGACAACTCCATTAGGATTGGATGAACCTGACAATTCCAGCTTTTCTCGGTTTCTCAGTTTCCAACACTTGGTTCAGTTTTTATTTTTTTTAATACTTGTATTCCACTTTTCCAGCAACAAGCACTGAGCTCAAGGAGGCTCGCAATGACAAAAGCATTAAAAGTTAACAATCAGTAAATACAGTGGTACCTTGGGTTAAGTACTTAATTCGTTCCGGAGGTCTGTTCTTAACCTGAAACTGTTCTTAACCTGAAGCACCACTTTAGCTAATGGGGCCTCCTGCTGCCGCTGCACGATTTCTGTTCTCATCCTGAAACGAAGTTCTTAACCTGAGGTACTATTTCTGGGTTAGAGGAGTCTGTAACCTGAAGGGTATGTAACCTGAAGAGTATGTAACCCGAGGTACCACTGTACTATCAAAAACACAGTGCCATATAAATACCCCCCGGTCCATTAAATAAATAATATACAGTGGTACCTCAGGTTACAGACACTTCAGGTTACAGACTCCGCTAACCCAGAAATAGTGCCTCAGGTTAAGAACTTTGCTTCAGGATGAGAACAGAAATTGTGCTCTGGCGGTGCAGCGGCAGCAGGAGGCCCCATTAGCTAAAGTGGTGCTCCAGGTTAAGAACAGTTTCAGGTTAAGAACGGACCTCCGGAACAAATTAAGCACTTAACCCGAGGTACCACTGTAATTCAGAACAAACTCATAGCTATACAAAGTATCAGTTCAGTGAGACCAGTTTAGTGAGTCTTACCACTTCGGTAAGTGTGTATAAGATTGAAGCTATAGTCACCTTTCTAGTTATAAAATAATTGTTATGCATTATTATTATTTTGTACGCATGACTTGGCAGGAGAACTGCATTGCAAAGTTCAGGAAAGTATGAATCATAGAATCATAGAATCATAGAGTTGGAAGAGACCACAAGGGCCATTGAGTCCAACCCCCTGCCAAGCAGGAAACACCATCAGAGAACTCCTGACATATGGTTGTCAAGCCTCTGCTTAAAGACCTCCAAAAAAGGAGACTCCACCACACTCCTTGGCAGCAAATTCCACTGCCGAACAGCTCTTACTGTCAGGAAGTTCTTCCTAATGTTTAGGTGGAATCTTCTTTCTTGTAGTTTGGATCCATTGCTCCGTGTCCGCTTCTGTGGAGCAGCAGAAAACAACCTTTCTCCCTCCTCTATGTGACATCCTTTTATATATTTGAACATGGATATCATATCACCCCTTAACCTCCTCTTCTCCAGGCTAAACATGCCCAGCTCCCTTATCAAAATATCAAAGGGTACCTGTGTTTTGATTTGTGTATAGTTTTGGAAGGTGCAAATTTGGTAGGTTCGCCTTTAAATTTGAACTGAATCAGATTCCACATAGACACCTCATACCTACCTTAACCCCGTGAAGACGGTTAGGTTGTGAGCTTACAGTGGGTGGCTTAAGGTTTTTTTTCTTCAGTGGCTGAACGGTAAACCCAGGGCTCTCCGATCTTAATTCAGCCCTCTATCCACTGCAACACACCTGCTCTCAGAGCAGACTTTTAGGGTTTTATAAATCTTCCTTCCTTCTCGAGATACCTAATAGTCCTGGCGAAACGATCCTCCACTTTTGAAGGACAGATAAATCAAAGACTTAGCGAGAACAATTTAGGAAGGACAGGCATTTGTATCCAGAGCATGTCATCTCCACACACAGCCTGGAGCAAGCACATTCACCTGCCTTTAATATTGATAACAACCACCTCATCCAACAGGGTGTGTGTGTGTGTGTGTGTGTGTGTGTGTGTGTTGGTTGGTAAGACCGACATAAAATGGAAGAAAGGGTGCTATGCATCAAAATTCATTAGGGGAAAAACTTGGGAGATTTCTCCCAGTTAGGGAAGAGTAAAGAAGATAACTTTAATAGATTTCCTTTTCTCCTCTCTCATCCCTGCCCTCTCCCGTTGCTTATCTTGATTTAAAACCAATTCATTTATAGAGCCGATAAAACTGCAGATTCCCAAAGGACTGAGCTGTGTGAGAACATGGTTGGCAAACCATGGTGATAATATCTTAGAATGTAAGCTGGGTGTGCAGTGTGTGTGTGAGCGGAAGGTTGGATAAATTTTATTCAGTTCACATTTAAAGGTGAATCTAACCAATTAGCACTTCCTGAAAGGATGGGCAAACAGAAACACAGCAAATCCTCTGAAATCAGCGCTTTCCGCATTTGGCAGTACAGTCGTACCTTGGAAGTTGAACGGAATCTGTTCTGGAAGTCTGTTTGACCTCCAAAACGTTTGGAAACCAGAGCGCGGCTTCTGATTGGCTGCAAGAAGTTCCTGCACTAACTTTATCTCTAATTCCAGCTGTCTGTCAACTGCTTTCCCAACTGCCTTTTCCCAACCAACCAACTAACTAACTAACCTCGGGCTAAGCCCTTTTATAAACAGCTGGGCTCCGCCTCTGGCTTTTCTATTGGTCTACCTATTAACTCTTTCTCTCCCTCTGTACAGACGTTTTCAAACGAACGGGCAAACGCCACAGGGAGCGGGGCTGCTATCCTGCCATTCACCTGAATGAGATCATTATGATGTCAGAGAACAACTCTGTCAGCTGATTGGCGCCGAGAGCTTTCTTTTAGCGCCTATCAGCTGATGGGCAACGAGAGCCATTCCCTTTGAAATCTGCTTGCAAAAGGTTTGAATATAAGCTGGACTTCAATGGAATGTTTTCTCAGTAGCTACCAGCTGATTGCTGTTGAGAGTAAACTCCATCTATCAAGGGACAATCAGGACTGTTTTATTTGTTTATCTCTTTTCTTTCTCTTTGTCTTCTTTGTCTTTGTTGCTGAATTGCAACTCATTACCAAACTTAAAACCATGGAGAGACCTGGTTTGAACAAAGACATTGGATTCTTATCCCATTATACATGACTAAGCCATTTCTCACCTTCTCACCCCTTGCCTTTTCCTGTAAGACCTATTACAGTCGTTAAGAGTCGTCAACAGGCTCATCTCAGCTATCTGCCAATCTCCCATTCCCACCACCCTTCTGAGTAATACCCCTCCCAACCTTCTCACTATATAGAAGGATCTGGCAACTTCTGTTTCAGTGTATCTGAAGAAGTGTGCATGCACACGAAAGTTCATACCAAGAACTAACTTAGTTGGTCTTTAAGGTGCTACTGGAAGGATTTTTTTTATTCTTTTTTTTTTGGTGTCCTATGTCTAGGGCCTTTATTAAGGTCCAGGGATCATATACTCATGGTGGTAGTAGATGTTTGTGTGGAGGATCCTGGGTGAGAGAAAGGGGAGGTGTCAGTCTCCCAGGGTGAGAGTCTGGGAAATTAAACGAAAGCTCCCAGGTGGAGAGCTGGGAAATACTACTACCTTCTGTGGGTGGTAAGAATTACTTTCAAGAGAGGACTCCGTATGTTACTTATTCTATTTGTAATTTTTGTAGCTGTTATAGTGGTAACCTCAGGTTAATAACTTAATTTGTTCTGGAGGTCTGTTCTTAACCTGAAACTGTTCTTAACCTGAAGCACCACTTTAGCTAATGGGGCCTCCCGCTGCTGCCGCACCGCAATTTCTGTTCTCATCCTGAAGCAAAGTTCTTAACCCAAGGTACTATTTCTGGGTTAGTGGAGTCTGTAGCCTCAAGCGTCTGTAACCTGAAGCATCTGTAACCCAAGGTATCACTGTATTTTCTTGTATCATAAAAAAACTTTAATAAAAATCTCTTTTTTTAAAAAAAGAATGTTCTTCAAGTCCTCGTACCGCTCCTTTGCATCCCATTCTGCCCCAAACTTGGCACCACACATTTCATCATCTGTATCTGCTTAGTACAGCACCTGGAAGCCTTGTGCCCTCAATAATAATAATAATAATAATAATAATAATAATAATAATAATTTATTTGTACCCTGCCCATCTGGCTGGGTTTCCCCAGCCACTCTGGGCGACTTCTAACAAAGATGAAAAATACACTAAAATGTCACATATTAAAAACTTCCCTGAACAGGGCTGCCTTCAGATGTCTTCTGAATGTCAGGTAGTTGTTTATCGCTTTGACATCTGATGGGAGGGCGTTCCACAGGGCGGGCGCCACTACTGAGAAGGCCCTCTGCCTGGTTCCCTGTAACTTGGCCTCTCGCAGTGAGGGAACCACCAGAAAGCCCTCGGAGCTGGACCTCAGTGTCCGGGCAGAATGATGGGGGTGGAGACGCTCCTTCAGATATACTGGACCGAGGCCGTTTAGGGCTTTAAAGGTCAGCACCAACACTTTGAATTGTGCTCAGAAACCTACTGGGAGCCAATGTAGGTCTTTCAAGACCGGTGTTATATGGTCTCGGCGGCCGCTCCCAGTCACCAGTCTAGCTGCCACGTTCTGTATTTGTAGTTTCTGGGTCACCTTCAAAGGTAGCCCCACGTAGAGCGCATTGCAGTAGTCCAAGCGGGAGATAACCAGAGCATGCACCACTCTGGCGAGACAGTCTGCAGGCAGACAGGGTCTCAGCCTACGTACCAGATGGAGCTGGTAAACAGCTGCCCTGGATACAGATTTGACCTGTGCCTCCATGGACAGCTGTGAGTCCAAAATGACTCCCAGGCTGCGCACCTGGTCCTTCAGGGGCACAGTTACCCCATTCAGGACCAGGGAATCCTCCACACCTGCCCGCCTCCTGTCCCCCCAAAACAGTACTTCTGTCTTGTCCAGATGTGTTTGGACCACAACTCCCATCATCCCTCACCATTGGCCATGCTGGTTGGGGCTGATGGGAGTTAGAGTCTCTGTAACATCTGGAGCTCCGAACACCTATTACAACTTTGGTTTTCATTAACTATGACACCTTCAAGGCTCACCCAAGTCTGCAGGAACTTGGTCCTGTCTCTGAATTCAGTGATTTCCCCAGTGCAAATTCTGAAATAGAAACAAGTGAGCTGATGTTCTTGGAAGACAAAGTGGCATGATTCTCTGAAATTTGGCTGTGTGGGCGTCTTTACGACTCGGAGAACGTACCCTTCCCTTAATGGCCATGTTTGATTGCAAAGTTAGTACCAAAACATTTTAATAGCCTGTGCAGGAGACAGTGCTCTCCTATGGCCAATAACAGGGAAAGAACATTGCAGTGTGTTGCCAGGAAACATTCTTTTCTGACCAGCTGAAGCACTAAAAGTGTGCTTTGGAGATTTTCACACAATTTCCTGCCTTCATAACAACTGCATGTTTGATTTAGTGACAGTATGGCTGCGATCCTTTACATGCTTGCCCAGGAGTCTGGTCAGCTAAAGTCAGTGGGCCTTCCTTCAGTGTACAGACACATACTATGTCAGTTAATTACTTAGATTTATAACATACTACCTACCTGGGAGGTTAAAAGCAGGTATCAATAGCCTACAAAATATAAGGAATGCTACAGCTCATCTCGGGTGTGGTGGAACACAATGCTTTTTAATTTTTATGTAGACCACATAGAATTCAAGGAATCGTGGTATATAAATAGTAAGGTAAAGGTAAAGGGACCCCTAATAATTAGGTCCAGTTGTGGCTGACTCTGGGGTTGCAGCGCTCATCTCGCTTTATTGGCTGAGGGAGCTGGCTTACATCTTCCAGGTCATGTGGCCAGCATGACTACGCCGCTTCTGGCGAACCAGAGCAGCACACGGAAACGCCGTTTATCTTCCTGCCGGAGCGGTACCTATTTATCTACTTGCACTTTGATGTGCTTTCGAACTGCTAGGTTGGCAGGAGCAGGGACCGAGCAACGGGAGCTCACCCCGTCATGGGGATTTGAACCGCCAACCTTCTGATTGGCAAGTCCTAGGCTCTGTAGTTTAAACCACAGTGCCACCTGCATCCCTATATAAATAGTAGGCATACAGAAATAAATGTTCAATGGAGACTTCATCCCTCCTCACCACCAACAAGACAGGATGGATTGTATCCCATACTTTTCATCACTTTCAACTTTCCAGGCTCCGAGGATCCTAGTGTCAGGATGCTGTTAGCGGCTCCTGACTGCCTGCCCAGGAAAGTATAAAGATAAAGAAACGTTTCTTACAGTCCTTTTTTATTTCAAACTTTACAGAGAGAGGCTATAGAACCCAGCCCCTTGGATAATGGAATTGTCGCAAGTGAATCTCCACCCCACACCCCGTCTCTTCCACTTCCTCATTTGTCATTCTCATCATCTCCTCTAGGGGTGCTGCTACATGCTCTCTGTCTTTGAGCTCTTTGCTCTCCTACTTTTAAGGCTTGCCAGGTTCTGGGAGATGGAGGGTCTGGAATGCTTTCTAATTACAATCTGTCAGCCGGGTGTTGCTCTGCCTCTGCCTGCTTCTCCTCTCCCATTATTTCCCAACTTTCCCCCTCATCTGCCTCTGAGCTGTGACTACCCTCAAACCCCTATTGTAAATCCATACTGTCTCCCTCTTCTTCCTTCCTGGGAGGTGGTCTCCACCATTCCTCCTTTGCCCACTCCCTGGACAAAACCTGGGAGAAGCTCAGAAACTTTGGGCAAAACTAAAAAAACAACTTTGGTAGCTCAACAACTTTGCCATCCGCCCAAAAGAACTCAACAACTCCCCCCCCCCAGATTTTCACTTTTAGTAATATGGCAACCCTGCATCTATAAGAGAGCCAGTGTGGTGTAGTGGTTAAGAGTGGTAGACTCGTAATCTGGGGAATCGGGTTCGCGCCTCTGCTCCTCCACATGCAGCTGCTGGGTGACCTTGGGCTAGTCACACTTCTCTGAAGTCTCTCAGCCTCACTCACCTCACAGAGTGTTTGCTGTGGGGGAGGAAGGGAAAGGAGAATGTTAGCTGCTTTGAGACTCCTTGGGGTAGTGATAAAGTGGGATATCAAATCCAAACTCTTCTTCTAAACCATATAATCAGGCTCTTCTTATTTCCTTGAGTAAACCTCGTAGGATCCAACAGGAGTGACTCCTAGCTGAGTGTGTTTAAGACTGCACAAGCAGTGATAGCTATTAATTAATAGCCTATTTCTTCTTCTCTGTCTACAGTGTATTTTGTTACTGGAAAATGATCTACATGACCAATGTTGATAAAGAAAATCCATTTGCCACCTGGGTTGAAGGATCTCCCATTCAAGTCTTGACCAGTCCCAGATTCACTTAACTTCAACAGGGCTGCCATATCACAGGTCTTCAGACCATGCCTCTCTGACTCATCCATTAGCAGCACGAGCTGTTCAAGTACCAATTCTGAAATGCTGTGTCATTAATTTGAGCACAGAGGAGTAAAAGAGCATTTGGCAATGAGGGTGGCAATGGATCACGACCCTTTGGATTAACGATCTCATTAAGTCTGGCTTCATGGATATTAGGGAAATTGGAAACAAGTCTCTTTCAGTCATTATTTAACAATTATGATAATACACAGAAAGGTGACATTTGTTCTTAAAGCCCTTCTGCATTTTTAATAAGGATTCATTAAAAAAAAAATGTCCCTTGAACATTGATGATAGGTTCCTAATAGACTAGGATGCCCTAGTCATTCGGAGTCAATTTTCTCATGAAATGATGTGAAAATTGAGTCTGCTCAGAAATGAGAGCTGCAAAAATGGGCATGCATCTTTATCTAACCCAAATGTAACTCAGAGTTGGCATGTTGGATTATTATTATTATTATTATTTATTACATTTGCATACCTTAGATCTCAGGGTGGTTCATGGCATAAATTGTTGTGGATGTTGGTCATTTCTGGTCCCAGGGCACACTAGTTTTAAACTGACAGTATTGGGTTAGTGGTTAGAGCAGATTGGGGTGGGGCAAGGAACAGAGTCTGCATCTATATTAGAATTCTTCTTAATTGCTCTTATATATGGAATTGTTTTAGATCTTGTGATCGCATTATTTAATCCCCGATGTGTTTTCCCACTGTGACCTCCTTTGGGAGTTAGGGCTCTTCAGATACTCTTTATTTATATATTTATTGCACATACAGTGGTGCCTCGCAAGACGAAATTAATTCGTTCCGCAAGTTTTTTCTTCTTGCGAGTTTTTCGTCTTGCGAAGCACGGTTTCCCATAGGAATGCATTGAAAATCAATTAATGCGTTCCTAGGGAAACCGCCTTCAGACCAGGTCCGGGGACAGTCTGTCCCCCGACCTCTTCTGAAGGCTGGGGGGGGGGAACAAGGGCTTTTCTTCCCACTGCCAGCCTTCAGAAGGCTGTTCTGAAGGCTGGCAGTGGGAAGAAAAGCCCTTCTTCCCACCTCCCGCCCCACAAGCTCCGGGGACAGGAGGGCTTTGCTGCCGACCGCCAGCATTTTAAAAGCCCCTGCTGTCCCGGGGCGATTTTAAAATGCTGGCGGGCGGGAGCGAAGCCTCTGCTGTCCCGGGGAGATTTTAAAATGCTGGGGGTTGGCAGCGAACGCTTCGCTCCCGCCCGCCAGCATTTTAAGATCGCCCGGGGCAGCGGAGACTTCTCTGCTGTCCCGGGGAGATTTTAAAATGCTGGGGGTCGGCAGCGAATGCTTCGCTCCCGCCCGCCAGCATTTTAAGATCGCCCGGGGCAGCGGAGACTTCTCTGCTGTCCCGGGGAGATTTTAAAATGCTGGGGGTCGGCAGCGAACGCTTCGCTCCCGCCCGCCAGCATTTTAAGATCGCCCGGGGCAGCGGAGAAGTCTCCGCTGTCCCGGGAAAGCAGGCGTGGGGGGGGGAGCAAAGACTTTTGCCCCCCGCCGGCCTTCAGAAGAGGTCCAGGACCTCTTCTGAAGGCCGGCTGTGGGCGAAAGTCTTTGCTCCCGACCGCCAGCAATTTAAAACAGGTCCCCAGAGATTTCCCTATGGGCTTTTGTCTTGCGAAGCAAGCCCATAGGGAAATTCGTCTTGCGAAGCGCCTCCAAAACAGAAAAAAATCTTTTTTTTAATACTTGTATTCCACTTTTCCAGCAACAAGCACTGAGCTCAAGGAGGCTCACAATGACAAAAGCATTAAAAGTTAACAATCAGTAGATACAGTGGTACCTCGGGTTAAGTACTTAATTCGTTCCGGAGGTCCATTCTTAACCTGAAACTGTTCTTAACCTGAAGCACCACTTTAGCTAATGGGGCCTCCTGCTGCTGCCGCGCCGCTGGAGCACGATTTCTGTTCTCATCCTGAAGCAAAGTTCTTAACCTGATGTACTATTTCTGAGTTAGCGGAGTCTGTAACCTGAAGTGTCTGTAACTTGAAGCGTATGTAACCCGAGGTACCACTGTAGTGAGAGGCTCACACAAGCCTGCAAACAGTTATCTGCTGTGCATGTAAAAAAGGGGGATGTAAACTCTGCTAAGTAAAGGAAGTTGCTAGCGCACGTTAGGAAGGATATTAAAGGTAAAGGGACCCCTGACCATTAGGTCCAGTCGTGGCCAACTCTGGGGTTGCAGTGCTCATCTCGTTTTCAGGCTGAGGGAGCCGGCATACAGTTTGCAGGTCATGTGGTCAGCATGACTAAGCCACTTCTGGCAAACTAGAGCAGCGCATGGAAACACCATTTACCTTCCCACCAGAGTGGTACCTATTTATCTACTTGCACTTTGACGTGCTTTCGAACTGCTAGGTTGGCAGGAGCAGGGACCGGGCAACGAGAGCTCACCCCGTTGCGGGGATTCGAACTGCTGACCTTCTGATCGGCAAATCCTAGGCTCTGTGGTTTAACCCACAGCGCCACCTGCGTCCCTTTTAGGAAGGATATCAATAAACAATATATCCTCTCCTGCCCCCCTGAACATTCCCACAGGTTGGTGGTATGGTGTCCCATTCATCCTAATAGAACAGCCTCCATTGTCCCACATTGGTAGGTGCATAATTTGATTATTTAAAACTAAGTAGCCATCAAAATCTCTGGGAGCAATCCATTAGCCCTATGCCCTTCTCAAGCCATATTTAATGTCCACCGATGCTGATGGACTAACGCAGCACCAGTGATGGACTAAGTGGGCATCTGTTTTGTGTGATATCCATTTCCCCGTTGTTATCCCTCTCCTTACAGCCTCTGTTCCAGCCTCTCTTCCAAATGACACCTGAACAGGTGCTGTCGGCTTAACTTCACATCATCAGTGATAATATTCTTCAACTCTGCCCTACCTGGTTAACGTGGAGCCAAATGGCGTCGTCGTATCTCCCACAACGAGATCTTCCGAGCTGCCTCTCCCAGGACTGTAATCAAAACCACCCGGTTGTTTCCCCTTAATGGATTCGCAAGGCCGGAGAAAGGTAATTTCTTTCGGTGGTTTACCAAATGGCTGGATGGGTAATTTATGTAGAGTGGACATTGGAGACCTCATCATCTTAAAGCTGTGTGGCACATTCCAGTAGATCAGATGCTAGGAAATAATTAAAAGGAATGGATGGTTTCCAAGGCAATTAATAGAACGGAATTGACACTTCATTCGCATTTTGTGTTAGGTTTTCAAATGAAGGCGAGAAGGGCCGAAAGCAAATGAGTTGATGAGCATTAAGGAAATGGCCAAAGTGTTGGAAATGCAGTTCCATCAAAGCCTCTGGGTCCTTGGATAAATTTTGTGGTGCATGATCAGGGCTGACCTTAATAGATGCAGCGAAAGAGGAAGAAAATGAACGAGTGTTGCAAAGGAAAGGAGGAAAAATAGGACTGGCAACCAATTAAATATTATTTAGCTGATTAACCACTTACCTTTTAACTGATTAATTGCTTCATCAATTGATTAAACTGAAATGCATTTGCATATTAGCAGCCCTTATGCGTGCTTCCAAGTGTAGGCTAACTTATCATTTAATAAGTGAAACCTACCAGTCAAGGCCAAACAATATATTATGCTAACAGTGCAACCCCGTAAATATCTACTATTGCCCCAATGAATTCAATGGGACTTACTCCCAGGTAACTGTATACAGTACTACTTCAGGTTAAGAACTTAATTCGTTCTGGAGGTCAGTTCTTAACCTGAAACTGTTCTTAACCTGAGTTACCACTTTAACTAATGGGGTCTCCCGCTGCCGCCGCACCGCTGCTGCACAATTTCTGTTCTCATCCTAAAGCAAAGTTCTTAACCTGAGGTACTATTTCTGGGTTAGCGGAGTAACCTGTCTGTAACCCGAGGTACCACTGTATAGTAATTCAGCTACATTAGTAAAGAAACAGCAATTTGAATGCACTATAAACATGGAACACCAGATGGCGCCAGAGAGCAGGAAATTTTAAAACGCGGTTTTCCATACGGATTTCTTTCTTTTGTTATAATCTAATTTCTGACTTATTTATAGCGGGTTTTCTCCCTGTCTCTAGATCCACCCTAAAATTGGAGTCTTTGGCACTCTACTCCATTGTCAACCAGCTTGTACTGTCAGGAAGTCCTTCATAAAGTTTAGCCAAAATCCCCATTCCTGTAATTCAACTTCTTCACTGCTTTGAGTCCTACCCTAGAGTAAATGAGAACCCTAAAGTTTAAACACCTATGACACAGCCCTGTAAGCCAGAAGGAGGAACAGAGTTTTTGGACTACAACTCCCATCATCCCTAGCTAACAGGACCAGTGGTCAGGGATGATGGGAGTTGTAGTCCCAAAACAGCTGGAGTCCCAAGTTTGGTCAACACTGCCTTACAGTATTTCTAAAGAGAAAAGTTTTTCTGCCTCTCTCATATTACTAGAACTCGTGGACGATTCAGGACAGATGAAAGAAAATACTGTATTTTTCGCTCTATAAGACACACCAGACCACAAGACGCACCTAGTTTTTGGAGGAGGAAAACAAGAAAAAAAATATTCTGAATCTCAGAAGCCAGAACAGCAAGAGGGATCGCTGCGCAGTGAAAGCAGCAATCCCTCTTGCTGTTCTGGCTTCTGGGATAGCTGTGCAGCCTGCATTCACTCCATAAGACGCACACACATTTCCCCTTACTTTTTAGGAGGGAAAAAGTGAGTCTTATAGAGCAAAAAATACGGTACTTTTTCACTCTATCAGGCACCTTGGTGGTTTTTGTTTTTTCTTGGAAAACCGTTTATAGTACACAGCTGGTTGCCTAAAGGCTGTACTTGCCCATAGTCACCTGCCAACTGGTCCATCACTTACTGCAGAAGGGTTTAATGTCTAACCTTATGTAGTTTGAACTGTTTGCCAGGCAGTAGATAACCACAACCTTCATTCAATAACCCCCAATTAGTGACAAAGCAACAATTGAACCAGCTACACCAAACAAATTTCTAGTTTCTGAGCCAGAAGGAGGAACACAGTGTACAGTTGTACCTCGGGTTAAGTACTTAATTCGTTCCAGAGGTCCGTTCTTAACCTGAAACTGTTCTTAACCTGAAGCACCACTTTAGCTAATGGGGCCTCCCGCCGCTGCCACGCTGCCGGAGCCCAATTTCTGTTCTTATCCTGAAGCAAAGTTCTTAACCTGAAGCACTGTTTCTGGGTTAGCGGAGTGTGTAACCTGAAGCGTATGTAACCTGAAGCGTATGTAACCTGAGGTACCACTGTATCTGACCCATATTTTTTTTTTAAAAAAACCTCTCAATGTCTGATTTAGCCAGAAATTTCACATCTCTCTCTCTCCCTCTCCCTCTCTCTCTCTCTCTCTCCCTTTCTGTTTCCTAATTGATGAGGAAAATTGCACACTTTAGAATTCAGCCTTGGCAGGCGTAGCAGAAACACACCGTTTTTCTCATGCCTTTCAATTCAGTTACATTAGTTCTCTTTTCACTGAAGGTTTAGGGGTGGGAAACAGATGCGTCTAATTTGTTTCAGGTGGGGTCAGTAGATGAAGCACAATGGACAGGCGGTAGGTAGGAGACAGAATGTTTGCTATTTGGAGCAAGCCTTGCTTATTTATTTACTTTTGGCTGAGCAAAGTGGTCCACCTTCTCCCGCTTGGCTTTCACCATTTGTAAGAGACTGTGTCTCCTGTTGCCAAAGAGAACCGTTCTGCCTTCAGATGGGTTCATCACACAATAAACCTTGGCTCATAAGTCAACGGCTCCGAGCCTCAGTGGGTATGTTCTACCTCCACTGCCACGAGCAGTATGAGTCTGAATATCAATGTGATGGCCTGGGATTTGGACTCGGAGGGATCTGAACCTGAGGGATCCCAGCCTGCACAGGAGTCCCCGCCTCCAGAACCAGCTGAGCCGGGGCTGGGGCTTGAGCCTGAAAGGTCCTCACCTGTGCTGGATCCTCAGGTGCAGGCACCAGCTGAGTCTGCTCTGGTTCCTGAGGTGATGGAGGACCCATTGCCTGCAGGTGCTCCACTCTCAGCCCCGTCAGGGGAAGCTGAGGTTGCCTCTGGGTCCGGTAATCCTCCAGCCTCTCCTGAGCTGCAGAGGCTCAGGGCAGAGAGGCGGAGGGAACTAAGTTCCCGCAGGAGGAGTGCTCACCTCCAGGCCAGGAGAGGCAAGTCACCTGTGGACTGGGGCTGCCCTATGCCTCAGGGCAGATAAAAGCCAGCCAGCCCCAGCCCCAAGTTGCGGGAGCAACATTGTTGGTAGCCAGTTCCTGCCTGCATCCTGACCTGCCAGAGCGCCTGACCTCACCCGACTCCCTGCCTTGGACCCAGCTTCAGCTTTGACGGACAGCCTCAATACTGCAACCTCGACTTCGCACTGGACTCGGACCTCACCTCACGGTTAGCCCACGGGACCAGAACTGTGTGTATGCTCCCATTTAGTCTGCATTCAGAGCACTCACACTGCTGGTTTGGGAAGTGTTGTACACACAACTAGTCACAATCCATATCTAACCAGTATCTATCCTGCAATTTCTTGGGATATACAGTGGTACCTCGGGTTAAGAACTTAATTTGTTCCGGAGGTCCGTTCTTAACCTGAAACAGTTCTTAAGCTGAGATAACGATTTAGCTAATGGGGCCTCCCACTGCCACCGTGCGATTTCTGTTCTAATCCTGAAGCTAAGTTCTTAACCCGAGGTACTATTTCTGGGTTAGAAGAGTCTGTAACCTGAAGCGTCTGTAACCCGACGTACCACGGTATTAGGAACATGGACTGTTGTACCTCGGGTTAAGGACTTAATTAGTTGCGGAGGTCCGTTCTTAACCTGAAACTGTTCTTAACATGAGGTAATGCTTTAGCTAATGGGGCCTCCCATTGCCGCAGCGCGATTTCTGTTCTAATCCTGAAGCAAAGTTCTTAACCCGAGGTACTATTTCTGGGTTATCGGAGTCTGTGACCTGAAGGGTCTGTAACCTGAAGCAGTTGTAACCTGAGGTACCACTGTAATAATAATAATAATAATAATAATAATAATAATAATAATAATAATAATAATAATATATTTATACCCCGCCCATCTGGCTGGGCTTCCCCAGCCACTCTGGGCGGCTTCCAAAAGAATATTAAAATACTATAATACATCAAACATTAAAAGCTTCCCGAAACAGGGCTGCCTTCAGATGTCTTCTAAAAGCCTGGTAGTTGTTGTTCTCTTTGACATCCGGTGGGAGGGTGTTCCATAGGGAAGGCACCACTACCGAGAAGGCCCTCTGCCTGGTTCCCTGTAACTTGGCTTCTCGCAGTGAGGGAACCACCAGAAGGCCCTCGGTGCTGGACCTCAGTGTCCGGGTAGAACGATGGGGGTGGAGACGCTCCTTCAGATATACTGGACCAAGGCCGTTTAGGGCTTTAAAAGTCAACACCAACACTTTGAATTGTGCTCGGAAACGTACTAGGAGCCAATGTAGGTCTTTCAAGACTGGTGTTATGTGGTCTCTGCGGCCGCTCCCTGTCACCAGTCTAGCTGCCGCGTTCTGGATTAGTTGTAGTTTCCGGGTCACCTTCAAAGGTAGCCCCACATAGAGCGCATTGCAGTAATCCAAGCGGGAGATAACCAGAGCATGCACCACTCTGGCGAGGCAGTCCGCAGGCAAATATGCATTTTGAAACCAAGCCTGATGAGGAAGGGTTGAAGGAACTAGAGGCTTTTTTTAGCCTGGGAAAGAGGAGCTGGAAAGGAGATATGATAGCCATTCTCAAGCATCTCAAGGGCTGCCACATGGAAGAGGGAGCATGCTTGTTTTCTCCTGCTTTGGAGGCTAGGAATCGAACCAATGGCTTCCAGTTACAAGAAATGAGATTCTGACTATACATGAGGAAGATCTTTCAGATAGTAAGAGCTGTTCAGCAGTGGAACGGTCTCCCTCGGGTGGACTCCCCTTCCTTGCAGATTTTTAAGCAGAGGTTGGGTGGCCATCTGCCATGCATGATTTACCTGATATTCCTACATTTCAGTGGGTTGGACGAGATTATTCTTGGGGTCCCTTCCAATGCTACAATTCTATGATTCTATGATGTGCTTTATCCTCAAGCCAGCTCTGATCTGAATTGAGAAAAAGAACAGCCTTGTGTTTTAAGCTGGTAATGTGTACTCAGGCTCCGCTGAATGAGTACCACAAATTACACTCCTGTCCTGCTCATGGGCTTCCTAGATGGATCTGATTGGCCACTGTGAGAAGAAGAAGAAGGGGGAGGAGGAGGAGTTTGGATTTGATATCCCGCTTTATCACTACCCGAAGGAGTCTCAAAGCGGCTAACATTCTCCTTTCCCTTCCTCCCCCACAACAAACACTCTGTGAGGTGAGTGGGGCTGAGAGACCTCTGTGAGGTGAGTGGGGCTGAGAGAAGTGTGACTGGCCCAAGGTCACCCAGCAGCTGCATGTGGAGGAACGGAGACCTGAACCCGGTTCACCAGATTACGAGTCTATCGCTCTTAACCACTACACCACACTAACTCTCAGGATGTTGGACTAGATGGGTCTTTGGCCTGATCCAGTAGGACTCTCATTTAAAAAAAAATTATTAAAAATTTAAACAAAACATATTATCTTAAAACATATCATCCTTGATTCCCCCCCATTTTCCCCCTCCCCCCCATAAAATGACCCACCCTCCCCTCCCCCCTTGACTTCCCTCACCTCCAACCTCTGGTTTCTCTACAAATGCTATTCTCTGCATGTTACAAAACTGTATAAATTCTTAATTTATCTGACTGGTTATTGTCAACAAAAAGCTTGTGAGTGTTTATTCAACAGTAGGACTCTCCTTATATCCTTGACGATGCCCATCAAGGGCGCCGACTTGCCCCTCACAGTGTGGGAGCACGTGACGTGTCATGTTACATAGCATGAGAGCGCCCATGCACTGAAGAAGAAGAAGAAGAAGAAGAAGAAGAGTTTGGATTTGATATCCCGCCTTTCACTCCCCTTCAGGAGTCTCAAAGCGGCTAACATTCTCCTTTCCCTTCCTCCCCCACAACAAACACTCTGTGAGGTGAGTGGGGCTGAGAGACTTCAAAGAAGTGTGACTGGCCCAAGGTCACCCAGCAGCTGCATGTGGAGGAGCGGGGAATCGAACCCGGTTCCCCAGATTACAAGACTACCGCTCTTAACCACTACATGTGGGCATTCCACTGCCGTGATGCCAGCACTCACGCGCCGGGTGCGGAATGGGGAGTAGGCATGGAGGAGGAGGAGGAGGAGGAGTGGCCAGCCATGATCCGCACAATTCCTCCTCTTGCCCGTGCGACATCACATGGGGGGAGGAGACAGAGAGGGGCTGCAGGATTTTGGGGGAGACCAGCTCCCATTTTTTTGGGGGGGGGGGACGGGACTGAAGACCCCTATGCCCATTCCACTTGGCACACCTGATGCCCATTAGCCACAGGTGGACTGAGTGTTAATCCAAAGAAGTTGGGGTATTTTATAGCCTCTTTTTCAGTACCCAGGAAGGAAGGGGCAGATGCCCAGTAATTTTTTGCAGCTATAATAATAAATTTTATTTATATCCTCGCCTCCCCAGCCATAACCGGGCTCAGGGTGACTAACATCAAAACATAAATACATTAAAACATAAAATTCAGCGATCGACTGAAATACAGCTTAAAATCGGATTAAAATCAAATAAGATCAGAAGGCAACTGGCAAATTATGACTATAGGGGTTGGGAACCTTAGGTACTCACCAGGCTCAGCTATTTATATGAGCTGGTGAGAGGAGTTAGAGAGGCCTATTATATATAGGGTATTTTAGGAGGAGAGGGGTCAGACTGGGCCCCGACCAAAGGCCCGGCGGAACAACTCCAGCTTGCAGGCCCTGCAGAAAGATGTCAAGTCCTGCAGGGCCCTGGTCTCTTGCGGCAGGGCATTCCACCAGGCTGGGGCCAGGGCCAAAAAGACCCTGGCTCTGGTTGAGGCCAGTCTAACTTCCCTGAGGCCCAGGACCTCCAAGATGTTATTGTTTGCAGACCGTCCTCCGCGGGGCATAGCAGGAGAGGCGGTCCTGTAGGTACGATGCCATGCAGGAGTAAAGATGCCAAGTCTTACTTAATTAGCCCCATATGAATGTAACTAATGGATGAGCGATGCCACAGGCTGAAATCCCCAAAGAGGAGAAAAAATGGCTTCCAGGCCAGCTATTACATAGTCAGTTGAGAAGGACGAAAGCAAAAATAAATGGGCTTGATATCCAAAAGCCACTGAAGGAGAAGCCATTGTTGCTCTTTTATTTTTCCAGGATTGCTACAGCCAATCTGTGCACTGATTCCCACATGGCTTGATATCAAAGGCTGTTCAGCTCATTCTTCTGGAAGGATATTCTAGGCTGACTAAGCTAATGAGTTCTTTGGATTGGAAGAGAGAGAGGTTCTAGTTGCACGCTTCCTTTCTCATCTTGGACCTAAGGCCAATCGCTTCCACTTGCGCTATGTCAAAATCTATCTCCAGGTTTTCCAAAGTTTTCTCCTGCAAAAGAGGCTTCCGTTTTGTTGCCTCATCCTCAGGATCCTGTAGAGTTGCCAGCAGTTGTGGGGTTTTGAGTTTGCAGTTGTAGGCGGATATATAATGTTCAGCTGATAAATTGTGTCTGTCTAATGTACAAGGGCATTTCTAATCCTAAAGGAATGTAAACTTTAGTGCGTTTTGTGGGTATAGGTTTGTTTTACAGAATTACTCCCACTGGATTTATGTTGAAGAAGTTCTAACCACCCTCCCTTCTGGTATGTAACCTTTTGGCCCCTTCTGTTAGTTATGGCTTTAGGGTACAGAAAGAGGTAAAAATCCATATTTATGCTATACACAGATGGCTCCGAAAAGGAGAAACTTTTACTCCTACTCTTTGATGTCTGTGGCTTCGCCTGATCAGGCAGCATGCTGCGGAATGCTCCTATAACCCCAAATCCATGCCATCAAAACAATATTAACTCCCAGTGAAATCCACATGGTTATCTTACCTAAGTGAAAAGTTGTAAATTAAACCTTGCTGTTTGCTTAGTTGCTCTTTGCAAGAGGGCTCCTCTTCAGGGATCCTTCCAATCAATCCATGCTTTCCTGCAGGATATTTTGAGCTGTCTGGAGCACGGGCCATCCCATAACCCTCCCTTTCCCCCCTCTTTCTGACTGGCAGTGAATCTTTCATGGGTTCTCAGCATGCAGAGCCCTCAGTGAGCTGTTTGGGGGTGCGTTCACCCCAATAATAATAATAATTTTATTTATTTATATCCCACCCTCCCTAGCCAGGGCCAGGCTCAGAGCGGCTAACACCAAATATAAATTCAATAAAGTGTAATAGAAAAAAAGTTAATGAAAATATGGCTTAAAATACAGCTTAAAATGCAGCCTCATTTTATTAGTAGCCCATAAATCAAGACCATAAAGGGAGGAAATATCAGATATTCACCCGAGCCAGCTATCCATGCTGGTCCTACATGGGCCAGCAGAAGAGCCAAGGAAAAACTTATATACCAAATCCCATATAAGGGGTCAGAGTGAGTCCAAACCGAAGGCCAGGCAGAACAGCTCTGTCTTGCGGGCCCTGCGGAAAGATGTCATATCCTGCAGGGCCCTAGTCTCTTGTGACAGAGCGTTCCACCAAGTCGGAGCCAGTACTGAAAAGGCCCTGGCCCTAGTTGAGACAAATCTAACCTCCTTGAGGCTCGGGACTGCCAAAGTGTTGTCATTTGTGGACCATAAGGTCCTCCTTGGGGCATACCAGGAGAAGCGGTCCCTTAGCTTAAAATAAGACCCTTCTGTAAGCCTCAGGGTTGTTGTTGTTGTTGTTTAGTCGTTTAATCGTGTCCGACTCTTCATGACCCCACGGACCAGAGCACTCCAGGCACTCCTGTCTTCCATTGCCTCCCGCAGTTTGGTCAGACTCATGTTGATAGCTTCGAGAACACCGTCTAACTATCTTGTCCTCTGTCGTCCCCTTCTCCTTGATCTTTGCCAACATCAGGGTCTTTTCCAGGGAGTCTTCTCTTCTCATGAGGTGGCCAAAGTACTGGAGCCTCAGCTTCAGGATCTGTCCTTCCAGTGAGCACTCAGGGCTGATTTCCTTCAGAATGGATATGTTTGATCTTCCTGCAGTCCATGGGACTCTCAGGAGTTTCTTCCAGCACCATAATTCAAAAGCATCAATTCTTCGGCGATCAGCCTTCTTTATGGTCCAGCTCTCAGGGTTACAAACATGCTAATCATAGAACCGTAGAATTGTAGGGTTGGAAGGATTCTCTATGCTTTCCAATGGCATTGTTTTGGCTAAAACCCTATTGGCAGCTAGACAAAGAGGAGACGTTTGATTAAGTTTGCATTTAAGAACAGATTTCTCAAATTCACACTTTTTGAAACAATATGAGAACCAAGCACAGCAATCTTTCCAGAAGTGCACTTATCTGAATTTTGCAATGAAGTTATCCAACCATACAACATTCACCAAGAAATGCATATACTAG
Source organism: Podarcis vaucheri (assembly GCF_965113315.1). Taxonomy (NCBI): domain Eukaryota; kingdom Metazoa; phylum Chordata; class Lepidosauria; order Squamata; family Lacertidae; genus Podarcis; species Podarcis vaucheri. The sequence goes on from NC_138761.1 coordinate 11,725,299, forward strand.
GGGAAAGTGTGTTAAAATATATTCGTGATAATATCACGCAAAACCTGATTATATTAGGAATAATGTGGAGAATTGCATTTAATACTGAAAACTTGAGAAACTAAGACCTTTCCATTGCTAACGAACACTCGCTCTTAGAACGAACAGCTCGCTCTTAGAAAGAATAGTGATGTGTTGACCGCCTAGGGATATATGACTCTTCCCCAACCCCTGAGAAAGGCTTGGCAATTGAAGGGTAATATACAACAGATAGCTGCCAATATTTTCACTCTTCTTCCCCATTTCTCAGTGGATATGCCTTAGTTTCAGAGCCACTCGGCCTCAAGCACAGTTTACGGGGATTTTCCCATGCCCCAATACAGTGACCAGGAATGTGCAAAACATTTCTGATTGTTTTATAGATGTTTCAGCCTTGCTGGAAATTGATGTTGTAAATTTGTGGTGTTGATTTACAGAAGCAGATTTGTCATTTTCTCGAGGGTGGGGTTTTGCATGTGGCTAGTTCCCTTGGTAGGGACGCGGGTAGCGCTGTGGGTTAAACTTGCCAATCAGAAGGTTGGCAGTTCAAATCCCCACGACGGGGTGAGCTCCTGTTGCTTGGTCCCTGCTCCTGCTAACCTAGCAGTTCGAAAGCACATCAAAGTGCAAGTAGATAAATAGGTACCACTCCGGTGGGAAGGTAAACGGCATTTCCGTGCCCTGCTCTGGTTCGCCAGAAGTGGCTTAGTCATGCTGGCCACATGACCCGGAAGTTGTACGCCGGCTCCCTCGGCCAATAAAGTGAGATGAGCACTGCAACCCCAGAGTCGGTCACGACTGGACCTAATAGTCAGGGGTCCCTTTACCTTTACCTTTAGTTCCCTTGGTAGTTCACAGCCAGCAGAAGTGAACATTGTCTGTTGTTTGCCACTATTGTTCCTCATGGAAGTGCTGTGTGACTTACTATCTCATAAACTCCCTTCCTCAAGTCCTCCCCAGCTTTGCCACTGGGTGGGCTATTGTTCATTCGCCTGCAAATCTGTGAAATTGCACAAGGTTTTACATAATAATGCCCCCTCTTCCTTTCACCCGATATACGGTTACTATTTCTTTGTCACACTGATCTATAGATGTGAACATGTTTCTTTTGCTTCGGGACTCAAAAACTCAGAGATGCTTATTGCATCCTTAATTGTTGGTTTCCCAAATAATGACTATGTACAGGAGAATCAGCTTGGCTTAACTAATAAGAACTTGGCTTCCTGGTGGAGCAGTCTCTTGGACGTCTGCTGGTTTTAATCGCTGTGAAATTGAATAGCTGAAAGGACAGCAAACCAGTTAAAATTACTGATTTCCCTAAACGGGGCAGGAAGAAGGTGACGTAGAGGGAACAGCTGCCCAGATGAACTTCAATCTTCTGAGCAATAGTGTGGAGGTTGCTGCAAAGCCGCTGGGGTGGTGATAGCAAAACAGTCATGTTGGGAAGAGAATTAGAGACTGAGTGTTTGACTGAATCAAAGGACAAATTTATTAATTTTACAGCATGTAGTATGCTTAAAGAAAATGTGAAAATGATTTATAGGTGGTATTTAACACCAGTTAAATTGGCCAAAACGTATAGAACAAAAAAGGAATGTTGGAAATGTAAGGAAAAGGAAGGTACTTTTGACCATATGTGGTGGACATAATAATAATAATTTATTATTTATACCACGCACATGTAAAAGGTAAAAGCTTTCTGGGAAATTATACATAATAAGTTAAAGAAAATGTTTAAAAACACTTGTTTAAAAAACTGTTATGTGCTGGTGTGGTTGCTCAAGAGCGAACAGGCAAGACTCCCACCGGTCTTTTCCAGGCTTTATTATCTGTACAAAAACATTTACAGTGCAGAGCATCTCAAGTCCACGTCTGCTCAGTCGCTAGCAGAATCTGGGAGTGGGCAGTCCTTAAATTTTCCCCAGCATAACAGTCTTTTGACCCCCATCCTTCTCCTCCCCTCTCTGTGCGTAAACCGACGGCACAAAGTTGCTCAGGCTTGGTGTTGAGGCTCTCCCTAGCATCTTCTGATCCCTGCATCCCTTCCCCACTGGAGGCGGGGCTTCCCTCCTCACCGGAGGAAGAGCTGCTTCTCACGATCTTTGGATGCTCCCTGTAACCCAACTGCCCTTCCACCTCTCGCCTCTGAGCTGATGGCAGTTCCCTGACAAAACCAGAAGCTTTTTTATTGGGTATACTAGGTACAGAGATACCAAGACAAGATAAAAAAGTTGTTCTTATATGCAACAACTGCGGCAAGAATTTTGTAAGCCCAAAGATGGAAACAACAGGAGTTACTAACAAAAGAAGAGTGTCAGGTGAAGCTGATGGACTTTGCAGAACTGGCAAAACTGACAGGAAGAATGCGGAACCAGTGAGACCAAGCATTCCAAAAGGACAGGAACAAATTTATATTATATCTGAAAGACAACTGTAAGCAATTAACATCATTAGCAGGGTTATTTGAAGACTTGTAGGATGAAATTGCTACCTCTTCAGGTTGAGTAATATAATATTTTAGGTAATGATATGACAAGGATAGGAAACGAAGCAAAATGTAAAGATGTAAAGTTTAACTTTGTAAACCATCAGATGGGAGGGAGGGAAGTTGTTAGGCTCAGTTGAGTCAAAGAGATAAAACAAGAGAGTATGGTGTTACGTAATGTGTTTACATGTAAAACCAATAAAAATCTTGTGTGTGTGTGTGTGTGTATCAAAGGACAAATTTGAACTATCATGGGATGGGAGGCAAGAATGCCCCAGTCTGAGAAATCACTGCCTTTGTAATGATGCCTGGCTGAACTTGATGAACAGGAGATGTTTGGATGTCAACTTTTGATACTCGGTTTGCTGAACGAGGCTGAAAGAAAATTAATTAGTTCTGCGATAATTTCATTCATGAACTGGCTTTTTATGTTAGCTCGTGAACTGATTAATCATAATTGGCCATGTGATTCTGAGGATTGTTAAAAAGCATCAGAACAGCCCAGGCATCTGCTAATCCAATTGTTCCATTTCCTCAAACTATTTTTGCAAGACATCAGAGCGTGTGTACTCCACGCTGAGAGACTGCTACGTTGCTACGCAATTTAGCTACGTTAATGTTCAGTAGATTATCCACAAGGCTGGTCTCAATTTCAATTACATACATAGAGATACGAACTACAGTGAGTATGTTACTAATTAATACCCTATCGTTCAGTCAGTTTTCTACCATATTGCTTTGACTAAGGGTTCTGAAATGTTGGTCATCACATTAGGTTAGAATTGAACTGAGCCAGGAATCACTCCGTTCTATCTGCTTGAATTCCAAAGTGGATTGAGAAAATCAGAATATTTTCCCCCCAAAGTGGAAAGAATTGGAAGTCCCAATGGATACAAAAACTTGTGGAATATGCAGAAATGGTAAAACTTACTGGAAGAATAAGAAATCAAGGTAACAAACTTTTTATAAAAGAATGGAAATGGTTTACTGAATATTTACAGATAATTTGCAAACAGATAAAAACATTAGCAGGATTATTGTAATAACCTGCAGTTTCGCAAGAGTATATATTTAAAGTAGTTAATTAAATGAGCAAATTAAATGAATTTCAATATGCACAAGAGAAAGAATAAATAAATTTAAGGAACCGCAGAAAGAGAAGGGGGAGGAAGTCAAGTTTTGAAATGTTACATTGATTTCAAAACTAATGAAATGTATACCGTATTTTTCGCCCTATAGGACGCACTTTTTCCCCTACAAAAATGAAGGGGAAATGTGTGTGCGTCCTATGGGGCGAATGCAGGCTTTCGCTGAAGCCTGGAGAGCGAGAGGGGTCGGTGCGCACCGACCCCTCTCGCTCTCCAGGCTTCGCGCAGCTCTCCGCAAGCAGCGGGAGCCCAGCGCTGGGCTCCCGCTGCTTGCGGAGAGTTGCCTGCATGCTGAAGCCTGCGCGTGCTGAGCTCAGCACGTCCAGGCTTCGCGGACCTCTCTGCAAGCAGCGGGAGCCAGCGCTGGGCTCCCACGGCTTGCAGAGAGCTGCCTGTTTGGGGGCTGGGGTTAGGGGAAGCTTGGGCTTCCCCCGCCCCAGCCCTGCACCTGGGGGGGGGGAATAATTTTTTCCCCTTTATTTCCCCCCCAAAAAAACTAGGTGCGCCTTATGGGACGGTGCGTCCTATAGGGCGAAAAATACAGTACATTTGAAAAGTATAAATAAAAACTTTCTTTAAAAAAGAGAGAAATCCAGAATGGATTTTGCAATCGCACTGGAGGCATCTACAGAACAGAACATTTCTGCAGTTGGAAATAATCAAAAAGAAGGGAAAGCTTCTGAGAAATTCCCCAGAGTGGGTTGCAGGGATTTTTATGCACTTGTCTTGCATTCCAGGTGGCTGTGAATGTCTTTTCCTACATTCAACAAATCATCTCAGCAATGCTCAGCACTCTGCATGTCCTAAAAATCCCATGACGTCCCCAGCTGGGCTTTCTTGTAAGCACCAGAAAGTGGGGCTTGCAAGAAAGAAGGGTTGTTGTTGTTGTTTTTTTAAGTGGGGTACAAATAATAGTTTCTCTTAAGAAACAAAATCAGCAAGTCCACTGATCTCAGTCACTTGGTAGTGGGGATGAGAGAGACAAATTGACTGAAATTTGCATTTATAGGCAAGCATCGATAACTTGTGGGTGGTGCTGTGGTCTAAACCACAGAGCCTAGGACTTGCCAATCAGAAGGTCAGTGGTTTGAATCCCCGCAATGGGGTGAGCTCCCGTTGCTCGGCCCCTGCTCCTGCCAACCTAGCAGTTCGAAAGGATGTCAAAGTGCAAGTAGATAAATAGGCACCGCTCCGGCGGGAAGGTAAATGGCGTATCTGTGCGCTGCTTAGTCATGCTGGTCACATGACCTGGAAGCTGTACGCCGGCTCCCTTGGCCAATAAAGCAAGATGAGCGCCGCAACCCCAGAGTCGGTCATGACTGGACCTAATGGTCAGGGGTCCCTTTACCTTTACCTTTTTATCGATAACTCAGAGGAGCACTGTTAGCTACCCCTCATGTTACAGAGGCCTGACTAGCCTCAACCAGGAGTTGGGCATCAGGCATTAAGTGTCACTGGTTCCATGCGCCAAAAATCTGCTGGCATCCTTGCCAGGATAGCTTTGTTGGTAGAGCATGAGACTTTTAATCTCAGGGTCATGGCCCCATGTTGGGCCAAGTATCCCCCCCCCCCACTGCAGGGGGTTGGAGTAGATAACCCATGTGGTCCCTTCAAATGCTACAATTCTATGATTTACTAGTTTCGTAACTTTCAGGTCTCCTGAAGATCATTTTAAGGCTGACGGACCTATGAAGTTGTTTGGTGTTTGAAGTTTTACTGTAGATGTGTGTGTGTGTGTGTACATGTTTCTGAGCACAATTCAAAGTGTTGGTGTTGACCTTTAAAGCCCTAAACAGCCTCGGCCCAGTATATCTGAAGGAGCATCTCCACCCCCATCGTTCTGCCCGGACACTGAGATCCAGCACCAAGGGCCTTCTGGTGGTTCCCTCATTGCGAGAAGCAAAGCTACAGGGAACCAGGCAGAGGGCCTTCTCGGTAGTGGCACCCGCCCTGTGGAACACCCTCCCATCAGATGTCAAAGAGATAAACAACTACCGTATTTTTCGCTCTATAGGACACACTTTTTCTCCTTCAAAAATGAAGGGGAAATGTGTGTGCGTCCTATGGAGCGAAGACGCCGTAGCCCCGCGACCCTCTCCCGGCTGGAGAGGTGAAGCGCGGCTATGGCAGGAGCCTCTACAGCCCCACGTCACCTCTCCAGCCGGGAGAGCGCACGTGGGGCTAAAGAAGCACCTGCGACCCTCTCCTGGCTGGGGAGGTGATGCGCGGCTATAGAGGCTCCTGCCATAGCTGCGTGTCACCTCTCTAGCTGGGAGAGGGTCGCGGGAGGAGCCTCTATAGCAGCGCGTCACCTCCCCAGCCGGGAGAGCGTGCGCGGGGCTAAAGCAGCCTCCCGCGACCTTCTCCCAGCTGGAGAGGTGACGCGTGGCTATGGCAGGAGCCTGTCCGCTGCGCCTTTCCGCTGCTCCCTGACCTGCTCTTTGGGGCTGGTGGTGGGCTTCCCCCCCCCAGCCCCAAAGAGCAGGTCGAAAGGAACCTGAAGCCTGGAGAGTGAGAGGGGTCAGTGCACACCGACCCCTCTCGCTCTCCAGGCTTCCAAGGTAGCCGCCTGAACGCACCTTAAACGACACCTTGTTTTAGAGCAGGAAAACAAGAGGGGAAAGTTCTCCCCCTCTCTGTGCAGCGCCTCCTGCCGCTTCACTGAAGGGGCGCTGGGCAGAGAGGGGGAGATTTTTTTTCCCTTGTTCTCCCCCCTCTAAAACAAAGTGCGTCCTATTGTCCGGTGCGTCCAATGGTGCGAAAAATATGGTACCTGACATTTAGAAGACATCTGAAGGCAGTTTTTAATGTGTGACATTTTAATATACAGTGGTACCTCGGGTTACATACGCTTCAGGTTACATACGCTTCAGGTTACAGACTCCGCTAACCCAGAAATAGTGCTTCAGGTTAAGAACTTTGCTTCAGGATAAGAACAGAAATTGTGCTCCGGCGGCATGGCGGCAGCAGGAGGCCCCATGAGCTAAAGTGGTTAAGAACAGCTTCAGGTTAAGAATGGACCTCCGGAATGAATTAAGTACTTAACCTGAGGTGCCACTGTATTTTTAATCTTTGTTGGAAGCCGCCCAGAGTTGCTGGGGAAACCCAGCCAGATGGGTGGGGTACAAATAAAAAATTATTATTATTATTATTATTAGTAGTAGTAGTAGTAGTAGTAGTAGTAGTACATATTTAGTGAAGCAGGCACGCCAGCCATCCTGTCACTCAAAACCAAGACGCCAACAAAAACCAAGAACACCCTGTGTCATTTTGATGATGACTGGCTGAAACATGTTGTAGTGAGATTCAATCATGACTGCTATCACACAGAAAGTTCAATACCAGCCTGCTTTTTCTTCCTTTTTGGTCAATTATTTTTCTTCTTTCTTGCCCTTTTCAAGCATTTTGCCGCAGACCTGCAGGATCTCTCCAAATCCTTTCCCCCCCCCTTTTTTTTTGCTGTGCCCTTCAAGGATCTGATTTATCTTCCCATCATTTTCAATTTCTTAAATTACTGACTTCAGGGTCACATGCTAGAATTTGCCCAGTCAGGTTGCACCTGCTAATATTCCATAAATGTTTGATTATAACAGTGGCTTTCTCCCCTGTACTTAGCCATGCCTCCTATTTCTCTCCCTTTCTCTGTCTTTCTCTAGCATATTTTTCATATCTGTAATTTTAGACTGAGGTTTGCAGTTCTTAATATACTGCAACACGAGGTAACCATGGATTTTTCCTCTCCTTTCCCCCTTAATGCATTGCACATCAAAAGCTTCTAGATATGAGAACAAAGTGAAATTCATCTCCCCTTTTTTGGAGTGGTGAGGAATCACATTACCCTCTAAGGGACTGAATGTGTTTTCCTCTGTTCATTGCCAGATGATATAGGAAACTCAAATTTATATAATCTAGAGATACACATTTCCTTTGTTTAGAGTAAAAAGATTTCCTGGCTCATAATCTCATAATGCTCAGATGAATCAAGCATATCATCTTTCATATATATATATATATATATATATATATATATATATATATATGAATGTTAAAACAAAACAAAACTCACAAAATCTTTTCTGTGGTGCAGTGCACTGAATCTGTTTTGAATTTAACAGTTCAATCCTAAAAAGGATTCCCAGTTTCATAGAATCATAGAATCATAGAGTTGGAAGAGACCACAAGGGCCATCGAGTCCAACCCCCTGCCAAGCAGGAAACACCACCAGAGCACTCCTGACATATGGTTGTCAAGCCTCTGCTTAAAGAACTCCAAAGAAGAAGACTCCACCACACTCCTTGGCAGCAAATTCCACTGTCGAACAGCTCTTACTGTCAGGAAGTTCTTCCTAATGTTTAGGTGGAATCTTCTTTCTTGTAGTTTGGATCCATTGCTCCGTGTCCGCTTCTCTGGAGCAGCAGAAAACAACCTTTCTCCCTCCTCTATATGGCATCCTTTTATATATTTGAACATGGCTATCATATCACCCCTTAACCTCCTCTTCTCCAGGCTAAACATGCCCAGCTCCCTTAGCCGTTCCTCATAAGGCATCGTTTCCAGGCCTTTGACCATTTTGGTTGCCCTCCTCTGGACACGTTCCAGTTTGTCAGTGTCCTTCTTGAACTGTGGTGCCCAGAACTGGACACAGTACTCCAGGTGAGGTCTGACCAGAGCAGAATACAGTGGCACTATTACTTCCCTTGATCTAGATGCTATACTCCTATTGATGCAGCCCAGAATTGCATTGGCTTTTTTAGCTGCCGCGTCACACTGTTGGCTCATGTCAAGTTTGTGGTCAACCAAGACTCCTAGATCCTTTTCTCATGTACTGCTCTCAAGCCAGGTGTCACCCATCTTGTATTTGTGCCTCTCATTTTTTTTGCCCAAGTGCAATACTTTACATTTCTCCCTGTTAAAATTCATCTTGTTTGTTTTGGCCCAGTTCTCTAATCTGTCAAGGTCGTTTTGAAGTGTGATCCTGTCCTCTGGGGTGTTAGCCACCCCTCCCAGTTTGGTGTCATCTGCAGATTTGATCAGGATGCCCTTGAGTCCATCATCCAAGTCGTTGATAAAGATGTTGAATAAGTTTGTTCACAGGGACTTTGTCCATCGTAAGTGTTTTAAGGATTGCAGTTGTTGTTGTTGTTGTTGTTGTTGTTGTTGTTGTTGTTGTTGTTGTTACATGCCTCTTTTTATCCAAGGACCTCAAGGTGGCATGCACAGTTCTTGTGGGATGGATTTCCCTGCTATTCACACGTGTTAGCAGAACCTTCAAAGTAATCAGTTTAGCGTCCAGACTTAATGCACTTAGCTGAGTTTCAAACAACCATCCCTTTCAGCATGGAAGTGGAAACTTGGAGACTAGGGCTGTGTAGCCTCTATTTTACTTATCCAGGTTGTGGAAGCAGACTGGATTTCCCCCTTTCCCTCTTAATAGAAGAAGCACACAACAGGCTGTAAATTAAGCATAGAAATGGTGCCTACTCACAAAAAGTATTGCACTCGATTCCAGCAGCAACTATAACAAGAGAGGGGGTTTCTGAGCCAGACAGCAAATGGATAAGACCCCTCCTTCAGCTTTTAGATAGTTCGAAGGACAAAGTTAGAGCTGGCTGCAATGTAACTACAGGGAAAACGGGGGTTGCAAGCTGGAAAAAGCAGAGAGAGAGAGCCATTCCTGATTTTTGCTTGAATCCAAGGCTGCGGCTGTGGGAGAAAGAAGACCCTCTTGGGGGTTTGGTGCTATGTCAGGGACTGGACTGAAGGGGACGAGATTCTGGAGGAATGATGGAGATCGCCCCGCCCCTTCTCCTGAAGCTTCTGGAGAAGAGGAAAGCAGTATAGTCATAGCTCGGAAGTCGAACGCCTTGCGAGTCGAATGCTTTGGCTCCAGAACGCAGCAAAACCGGAAGTGAGTGTTCCTGTTTGCGAACGTTCTTTGGAACATGAATGTCTGACACGGCTTCCATGGCTTCTGATTGGCTGCAGGAACTTCCTGCAGCCAATCAGAAGCCATACCTTGGTTTCCGAACAACTTGGAAGTAAAACAGACTTCTGGAATAGATTCCGTCCGACTTCCGAGGCCCGACTGTACTAAGAACACTTCCTTGTTTTTCTCTGCTTCTTGCTCCCACCAGAGGAGGGATAGAATTCCTCAAAGCCCTGACATGCTATGAACTCCTCAATCATGGGCTCCGGTTGTACATATGTGTAAATAAACCATATATCCTAAAGACGCCAGAGGCTCCTCTGTGCCTTATTTTCAAAAAGAAACGCAAACTCTGGGTTAGCGCCTGGAACTCCTGAATTCTTGCGCCGCTCAGAGATTGGGGTGTCATGCAACAATATGTTTCATTACTCATTGTTTGCCACCCTGGGCTACTTTGGGAGGAATATGGGGGGGGGATAAACTGAATAAATAAATGAACTCCATGTGCCCCTGCCAGCATGGCCAATGGTTGAGGATGATGGGATCCGTAATCCATCATGATCTGGGGAGCACCCAGTTGGCTACCCCTGTCATGACTAACTTGAGTCCATTAATCTTAATAGGTTTACTCTGACTCATTCAGACCCCAACCTATCAAGTTCTTTGGATGAAAGAATAAAAGTGTTCCTATTTACGCTCAAGGCATTTCCTATTTACCTTTCAAAGTCATATTTTACTCTTTTAAAGACTGCGTTGAACCATTAGTACCTGTCCTGGATCCATATTTCAGGCATCCAGATCACATAAATGTCACACAGAGAGCATAAAAAGGCCTTTTATTGCTTGTTGGAATGTGTCATAATTTTATAAGCCTCATTTACATCTCTCTCTTTCCCAGCCCAGATTTATTTGCACTGTTCTTCCTAATGTCTTCTTCTTTCTCTCCCCTCCCCTTTTCTCCACCTGTGTAAACAGACACAGGCAGATCGGCACCTGGATTCGGGCATTCGTAATGGCACTTTGATGCAAGTTGCAATCTTCAGGCCGCATGATCAAATTGGAAAACACAGGGGACAATGCAGATGCTTTACTCTGGCTATTAAACTCTCGCCGTTTTTATTTCTAAAACGAAATGTTTTGGCTCTGAAAAACAAGAATGAAATAATAGCAGCCAGACAGGTAATTTCTGTGAACTAGAATTGGGTTTTTAGTGCTAGGGCACTTATCTTTCCCTTAAACATTTCCTCCTCTTAAATATTAGAAACCCCGTGAGACTAGTCAATATTCAATGGTATAGAATCATAAAATCATTGTAGAGTTGGAACGGCCCCCAATGAGTCATCCTTCTCCTGCTCTGGAGGGTAGGATTCGAACCCATGGCTTCAAATTGCAAGAAAGGAGATTCTGACTCAATATCAGGAGGAGCTTTCTGACAGTAAGAGCTGTTCGGCAGTGGAAGAGTCTCCCTCGGGAGGTTGTGGACTCTCCTTCCTTGGAAATTTTTTAGCAGAGGCTGGATGGACACCTGTCACAGAGGCTTTAACTGAGTTTCCTGCATTGCAGGAGACAGGGCTCGATGACGCTTGGGTCTCCTTCTGTCAGGAGTGCGTGCAGGCACCAGGCCCTGTGACTGGTAGGGCCTTGCAGGACTGGGGCCTTCCTGAGTTTGGCCTGGAAGGGCAAGGTGGCCACACAGGTGAGGCTTGACAGAAGACTCATAGCACCTGGTGGCAAGGGCCGGGAGGGGTATATAATGTGAAGAGAATCAGAACTTACAGGGTTAAACAGTTCTGAGTGACGTCTCACATTCTGAGGCATGGCTATGTTCACATACGGGAGTGGTTTTTCTGTGTGTGGGTCTTCTTTCGATTTGACCGAGAGGCGAAAGATGTGTGCTATTTCGCTGGGATGATTTAAGATCTTTTGCTACACGATTAAAGACTGTTGGAGATAAGCAGCAAGCCTGCGTGCAGTCTAATTTATTACACACACATTGCAACAGTTTTCTACCGCTGCAGAGACTCTGCTGAAGGACGCTGACAGTGAGCTACGCACGGGAGTCCAGTGTGGCACAGTGGAAATGTGCCGGACTCCATCATCAAGCCACATATAAGACCAGCATTTCCCTCTGGCTCTTTGCCACAGCAACATGCTACCTACCTAGCTGTGCTTCAGCTTCCTGACTCCTGGTTTCCTGACTCTTGGACTTTGTGCTGGGCCCAGGGTTTAACCCAAGCAACGCAGTCCAGGTCCGGTCCCAAATCCAAGGGATCCACGAGGGGTCAGTGTGACAGGGCCAAGGCAGGACACAAGGCAGGAAACCAGGCTAGGTCAGGCACAGGATCACAGGCAGGTTCTGGCAGACAGCAACGTTGGTCCCGCAACCTGGGGCAGGGTCCAACAGCCTTTTATCTTTGTTGGGTTAGCGGCCAGTCCTGATCCCCGGGCGACTCACCTCCCTGTTTTGCCCGAAAGCGAGCACTCCTCCTGCGAGTGCTCAGGTCTCTCCTTCTCTCAGACCTGAGTCTCTGCAGCTCGGGAGATGTCGGTGGGTTACTAGACCCAGAGGCCCCCTCAGCCTCCCCTGACCGAACTGGTAGTGGAGCAGCTGTAAATGATTGCCCAGCTGAAGGCAATGAGGTAATCCCCACATCTGGAGTTGGAGCCAGCCCAGGCTCGGGCCCCTGACTTGGCCCAGCTGGTGCTTGTTGCAGGGGAACCTGTGCAGACTGGGACTCTTCAGGATCAGGCCTCAGACTTGGTCCACATGCCGCCTGAGGCAAAGGATCTGGTACAGACTGAGACTCCTCTGGTGCCAAGTCCGAGCCCGAATCCCAGACCATCACACTCTTGGCTTCCTGATTCCTGGTTTCCTGACCCTTGGACTCTTGGCTTCCTGACCCCTGGACAGCTGACCCTGGACTACTGATTCCTGCTTCCCAACCTCTACCCCACTCCCGACGTACCAAGCCAGGACTCTGACTGCCTGTAACCCACACTGTGACACCTTCCAACTCATCAATTCTTTGATTCTATTTATCTGTCACTATTGATTTCTCTCACTTTTACCACTCTTAACTCCAGTTTTCCACATTTCTACATATTTGCTCTTTTGGACTGGAGAGGCAGGTCCGCAAGGTTTGGGCAGGTAGCAATTTCTTGCACACCCTTGATTATTTTGTTCTTCAAGAAGGATGGCCTACAGAAGTTCTCAAAGCTAACGTAGCACACTCTGCTGCGCCCAGATGGGAGAGGAAGACAGCTGTCCAGTTGTGAAATCTGAATGGGTAGCAATTGCTGTCTCATAAAAAGGGCACTGAAGAATCATTTTTATGTTTAAAAAAGAAGTGTTATGAATTTGCAAAGTCCTCAGAATCCAGCTGTTCCTATCCTTCAGGGTAAGACTGATAGGTGTCATTCTTCATCACTGCACTTCTGAAGGGATACTAATAATAATAATAATAAGATGATGATGATGATGATGATGATGATGATGATGATGATGAATTTATTATACCCTGCCCATCTGGCTGGGTTTCCCCAGTCACTCTGAGTGACGCCCAATAGAATATTAAAAACATGATAAAGCATCAAACATTAAAAACTTCCCTAAACAGGGCTGCCTTTAGATGTCTTCTAAAAGTCAGATAGTTGTTTATTTCCTTGAGATCTGATAGGAGGGTGTTCCACAGGGTGAGCACCACTACCAAGAAGGCCCTCTGCCTGGTTCTATTTGTAAACAAATTGAATTCTGGTTTCTGACTCAATTTTCCAATCCACCTTCTAAATTACCCCCTCCTGAAATCTCTGTAGTTATGTTCCACCACTTTTTCCACATTGTTTTCTCTCTCTCTCTCTCTCTCTCTCTCTCTCTCTCTCTCTCTCTCTCATTTCTTCTTTGTTTAAGCACAAAAAGCTGTTTCAGTGCTCTGAAATCATGCTTATTTAATTCCCAGATTATCTTGGGAGTACTAGTTTGTTATGGGTGCTGAGAGTTCTGAAAGGACTCATATGCCCACCATAGAGCAAAATTTCCAGAGTTCCACAAGAGAAACTATTAAACCACTCTAGGAACTGTAGCTCTGTGAAAGGAATACTGTAGAGGCCTCCTAACAAAGGCTTAGCAAACCATAGTTCCCAGAATGCGGGGGGGGGGGGGGCTAAGCCATGACTGTTTAAAGCGGTATGATACTGTGCCCGATAATAAATGTTGGAAATGTAGAGAGACCGAAGGTACCTTTTACCACCTCTGGTGGACGTGCCCGAAGATTAAGGCTTTCTGGGAAATGATCTATAATGAAATGAAAAAGGTACTTAAATGTACTTTTCCTAAAAAGCCAGAGGCCTTTCTCTTGGGCATTGTCGGCCAATTGGTGTCTAAAGGGGATAGAACTTTCTTTTTGTATGCCACAACAGCGGCAAGAATACTTATCGTGAAGTATTGGAAGACACAAGATCTACCCACTTTGGAAGAATGGCAGATGAAAGTGATGGACTATATGACATCGGCTGAGATGACAGGCAGAATCCGTGACCAACGAAAGGAGACGGTGGAAGAAGAATGGAGAAAATTTAAAAGTTATCTTAAGGACTATTATAAACTCAATGAATGTTAAAGTGTTGCGGTTTTCAGAGACAAAGGGATACAGTGATATAAGGTCAGAACATAGAAAAGACTAAGATGACAGAGGTCCGAAGTAACAATTGGGAGTTGCTAAAAAAAAAATAATGGACATTGGGATGCAGAAAGGGGGGGGAGGGGAAGTCCAAGAAAAGAGGTTTATGAAAATATGCTATGAAACTATACGTGTATGTTTGTCTTTTTAAGTGTTTGTTTGTTATTTAAAAACTTTGTAAAACCAATAAAAATTTTATAAAAAAAATAAATAAAGCGGTATGATACTGCTTTAAAAAATCAGTGTGGATGGGGTCTATATGAAGAAGAGGGGCCTGAAATACCATCCTGGGTCCAAACATAGAACATTAATGTGAAATGGCTCTTTGGGTCAGGATCCAGGATAAAACTGCTTTCCCTCTTGTGAACGATTATTCCCATTTGTTTGTTTGTTTGTGTGATGTTAACATATGAGAGTGCTGGAGGTGAAATAGTTAAACAAGTTACCCAATCAGAGCCCAGGGGGGTGGAGTCAGAGGGACTATAAAACCAGCTCTGGGAGGGGCAATTGAGTTCGTTCGTTGGGAGTGGGGTGGTTGGTTGGAGCGAATTGGGATAGAGTCTGTGGGTAGGTTGAGTTAGTGTAGCAAAATAAGTTGAGTCAGGAACAGTTAGGAGCTAGGAAGACAAGTAAATATATGAGAGGTGGTTTAGTGAGAGAGAGCAGGTAGCGGAAGTTATAGGTCTGGATAGGCACCCCATGATTGTAATTGACCGATACCGTTTATGAAACCACACGCTTGTTAAACTGCAATAAATAAACAGAAGTTTATGTTCCAATTTAACCCTGACTGGACTCAGTATTGTACCAGGTAGGGCCTGGGTGGTGGCAGCGATAAATAAAGTGGTGGCACAGGGATCAATAGGCGGTGAAACATCTGGGGACCCTGTGTGATCACCACAGCGGGCCCCTCCTTGAAAATATTGCCCCCCCCAGCCCACCTAGATGGCACCCCTGCTCACCTAGGAGTAGGTGAGAGACATGGGACTGATGACCCTGCCTTCCCCCAAATTGTAAGTAGCGTCTTCACCCCCATCGTTCTGCCCGGACACTGAGGTCCAGCGCTGAGGGCCTTCTGGCAGTTCCCTCACTGAGAGAAGCCAAGTTACAGGGAACCAGGCAGAGGGCCTTTTCGGTAGTGGCACCCGCCCTATGGAACACCCTCCCACCAGATGTCAAAGAGAAGAACAACTACCAGACTTTTAGAAGACATCTGAAGGCAGCCCTCTTTAGGGAAGCTAAAAACTGTGATCGCCACAGTTTGTTTGTTTGTTTGTTTGTTGAATTTATTTACCTCACTATACCCGGAGGTCTCAGGGCAGTTCACAGAACCAGTTCACTCCATTTCACTGAGACTGGACAAGAAAGGATTAGTGCCAAGCGCCTAGCTAGTATTAGGCGATACTCTTAAAAAAGAAAACAGCTGCGGAGACTCTGAAGGCTCCTTGCTGTCGGTGGCTGCTGTGAAATGACAGGATGGAGATCTGTTTTTGTGGTGCACATTTTTTAATGCAGTTCTGCTTCATTGGTACTTTATTAGCTAAAGTGTTTGAATATAACAGTCCTCTCGGGGCGAGAAGCTGTCAGCCCAATTCGTTCGGAGGAGAAACTTACCCAGTGAAGTGTGGCTGCGTTAGCTATTATGGGCCTAGCCATGCCAAGAACTAAGTTGGTCATAGTCCCAAGGCTATAACACTCTGGAGGCTCCTAGAGTTCAATACATTATGGGCATACATTGAAGCGCTGGTAATAAAAGAAGAGGGATGTGTGGCTGTGCTGAACGTTATTTCAGGGCCAAACTGGGTGAGATGCCATTTGTGCAATTAAAAGTCAATTGCCATGTCTAAGGGCGGAATAGATTGGGATCCTGGAGCGGGAAATTTCCCCTGCTGTGGCTTCCATTTGCTCTATGCTAGAAAAATGCAACCTGTGCTGTTGATAGAAGTAGTATGACTCATGCAACACGCTGGCAATTAATACATAGCTGTCTACGTTTTTCTTTTTTTAAGGGAAATTCCCTTTTTCCGAATAGAATTCCTCACAAGAAAAAGGGAAAGTTGACAGCTATGGACTAATATACACACTGTTGTTCTTTAGTCTTTTAGTCGTGTCCGACTCTTCGTGACCCCATGGACCAGAGCATGCCAGGCACTCCTGTCTTCTACTGCCTCCCACAATTTGATCAAACTCATGCTGGTAGCTTCGAGAACACTATCCAACCATCTTGTCCTCTGTCATCCCCTTCTCCTTGTGCCCCCCATCTTTCCCAACATCAGGGTCTTTTCCAAGGAGTCTTCTCTTCTCATGAGGTGGCCAAAGTATTGGAGCCTCAGCTTCACTATCTGTCCTAGTGAGCACTCAGGGCTGATTTCCTTCAGAATGGATAGGTTTGATCTTCTTGCAGTCCATGGGACTCTCAAGAGTCTTCTCCAGCACCATGATTCAAAAGCATCAATTCTTCGGCGATCAGCCTTCTTTATGGTCCAGCTCTCACTTCCCCTTCATGGATCACTGCCTTGCTGTGGCGAAGGGGCTTGAATAACTCAGAGAAGCTATGAGCTATGCCGTGCAGGGCCACCCAAGATGGACAGGTCATAGTGGAGAGTTTTGACCAAACGTGATCCACCTGGAGCAGGAACTGGCAAGCCACTCCAGTATCCCTGCCAAGAAAACTCCATGGACAAAGACAACAATATACACACAATGATTACCAAAATGATTGTGCATTCTTTATCAATCTTCTGAGAAAAAGACAAAACCTTATAGAAAGCCGGAGACTTGCAAACTACCCAACCTAAGATGAACTTATAATGTCTGATTTCAATGGATTTTTCAAGTGCTTAACTCAGTCTTTTGTTTTCTTTATCTTTTTAGGTAAGTTCATGAAGATACCAACAAAAGGTAAGTTCAGTGTTGTTCACAATACCGAGAGATGCTAGTGAAGTAGTAGATGGATGTTAATGAAGTTGTAGACAGGGTGCCGGCATTTTGCACCTCCGGGTCATGTGGCCAGCATGACCAACAATTCACCAACAATTCTGGTGAACCAGAGCAGCACACGGAAACGCCGTTTACCTTCCCTAAAATAGGAGCGGTACCTATTTATCTACTTGCACTTTGACAGGCTTTCAAACTGTTAGGTGGGCAGAAGCAGGGACTGAGCAACGGGAGCTCACCCCATCGTGGGGATTCGAACCACCGACCTTCTGATCGGCAAGTCCCAGGCTCTGTGGTTTAACCCATAGTGCCACCCGTGTCCCTTATATAACAATCCAATCCAATACAAAAATATGATAATAAAACAAAGCTTTAAAATAAGCAACGTATATCAGATACAGTAATATTCAACAACCCCTTAGAATAGCATAGTGTAAAATTAAGTATCAGCATATAAAAATTAAACAGAAATCCACCCTTAAAAATTACAATTAATAATTTCTAAACTAGTCAATACAGTGGTACCTGTACAGACGCTTCAGGTTACAGACTCCGTTAACCCAGAAATAGTACCTCAGGTTAAGAACTTTGTTTCAGGATGAGAACAGAAATCGAGCGGCAGCAACAGGAGGCCCCATTAGCTAAAGTGGTACCTCAGGTTAAGAACAGCTTCAGGTTAAGAACGGACCTCCAGAACGAATTAACCCGAGGTACCACTGTAAAAACAAAGGCAAGACACACTGCGTAAAATAATACAATACAAATTGAGAGGCAGAGACTGGAGGGTGGGGGCAAGGCAGGTGGAAAAGGTCTTGCCTGATGGACAGCTGGAAGTCTCTCCCCTCGCAGAAGCACCAACGGTCTGGTTAAATACTGTATAAGGCAGCTCCCCATGTTCCCACTGAATTGTCATTAAAATCCAACTCTTGCAAACTGTCAAACTCAGTTGACACCAGGCAGCTTCCGCTGACATCTCCTCCAGAAAGACTAGAATTGCATTCCTCGGCCCGCCCAATGAGAACCCTTATCGGGTTTGTCGTTCTGAACATGCGAATTGGTATTCAGCATTTAAAGGCTGTTGACTTGGGTGACACAACAGGGGCATCAGTGTGACGTGCATGGATTGCTGTAGATAGCCATGGGATAAAGGAGTCACTTTGGGTTTGTGCACTGCCGGCCGGCTGTAATTAATGGCTACATGCATATTCAAAGAGCGACACAGGTGAATGTCAGAATGACAGGGGGGATCTGCTCAAGCAGTGCCAAAGGGGCTTCCTGCAAAAAAAACGTGGACGGCTCTGCAAGTTAACTCAGCTATTGGAAATCTGACAAAATGACCAGCTACACATCAGTATGCTTCCCTTCCAACAGCTACTCGATAGCATCTTATGAAATTCTGCTTGGCAGGGTGCCCGGAAGATCTAGTTGTGGGTGGATGTGGGATAGAGGGGATAGTGAAAGCCGCAGATCTGATGAAAGTCTCACTCTGCTATGTAAAAACTCCCTTTGCTAAAGATAAGACCAACACAGTGTTCTGGCTTAGTGATAGGAGCTATCGGGTTTCCTTGTGTCTGCTATTTCTAACTCCGACGCTGTCCAAATATTGCTGCTGAAACTACCCAGGCACTCGTGGCCATGTGCATGAATAAAACTACCATGGATTCTGAGGATAACCTCAGTGTGGTATAGTGGTTAAGAGCGGTAGATTTGTAATCTGGGGGACCGGGTTCGCTTCCCTGCTCCTCCACATGCAGCTGCTGGGTGACCTTGGGCTAGTCACACTTCTCTGAAGTCTCTCAGCCCCACTCACCTCACAGAGTGTTTGTTGTGGGGGAGGAAGGGAAAGGAGAATGTTATCCACTTTGAGACTCCTTCGGGTAGTGATAAAGCGGGATATCAAATCCAAACTCTTCTTGCTTGCACTAGACACCACCTGTGATGCGTCAAGATGACTCAGGATTCAGTCACACGTGGAGGTGCATTCCTTGATTTTTCTGCACTTGGGCTGTTTTCAAAAGATGAGGTGGTTGGAAGCAGCTCTCAGGCAAACACACTTAAAATATAAATGAGCCAGTGTTGAGACCATAGCTGTCAAGTGTCCCTTATTTGGCGGGACAGTCCCTTATCCCAGCGCCATGTCCCGCTGCTGTCCCTTATTGATGAGGCTTCGTTTGGCTGCTGGCTGGGCTTTCTGCCTTTGGCTCGGAGGGGCTCAGAAGTTGAACATACCTGTGCCCGGAAAATGCCTTATTTTGGCTGCTGATCCCTTATTTTTGAGGCTGCCGGAGTTGACTGCTATGGTCGAGACCTAGACGGAAATGCTTGCAAAGACATGAAGCTCATTGGGTGACCTTAGGAAAAACAAAACAAATTGACATCGCACAGGGTTGGCCAGACATTCAAACAGGATCCTGTCCATGTCCACTGTCCTGAATAGCTTGGGGTGGGGGGAGAACAGTGTAGGAAATGAACAAGGGAAGGCATGACATTGGTCTGCTCTACTTTATGGCTCACACTTTGGCGATCTGCATGCTCAGTTGTCAACTAATGAAGGACAATTAAAATAATTTGGATCAGCCTAGTGGACATTTCCGAAGACCAATTTGAACATCTGGGTCTGTTTTGGAAGCATCACAAGATCAGTGCACCAGGATTTACACCTAACCTTTCTAGTATGCTAAAGACTTTTGCACCATTGGTCACCCTCCAAATCCTGTCTTTAAACTGAGATGACAAAATGCATGATTGGAACCCAACTCCGGAAACCATACTCAATTGGATTCCAATTTCTTACTATCTCAGCATGTGTGAAAGGCAATTTTCATTCATTGGTTTTAAACCTGCCCTAAATAGGAGGAATAGTGGTTGATTATATTCTCGGGGTGATGTATACTTGCATCGTACCATACCTCACTTTTGGATGAGATAAGGAAATGCATTCTGACCTTCTGACCTTGCAAATCAGTGTCTATCTGTGTGTTGCCAAGCCCTTTACAATCGATTCTCTCATCTGAGGTTGCAATTTCCCATCTCTGATACGATCATAATAAACAGTATCTTTCAGAAGCAGGCACCCCACAAATAACATTTTTCACATGGAAGTAAGCTACCAATTTGCATCAGATTTTCAATCTTTTCATATTCGACACTGGAATATTCTACTTGCTCCACATACACCCGGTGAAGGAAAAAAATGGAGAAATTATAAGGGAAACCAAAAAGAGTATCAGTCCAAGTTGGAGGGGGGGGGTAACTTGTTTTGACAACCCCTGGTTAGGAAAACATTTTTTAAAGTCCTCATGAAAATTCACCAGCATATTAGTTTGAAATTTTGCATTTTTGTATGCGTCTCTCCCTAATATATACATCTGTGCACACCTGCTTTTGGAAGACTTTGCTCTAGTTTTTGTGTTCTGTTGCTTAGAGATTGACTGTGTAATTTTGTTCTGCCTATCAAAATTGAAGCCCACTTTCAGATCATTTTGAAAATTATTATTACAGTATTATTATTTAATGTATTTATATCTCATATTTTTTCCAAAGGTAGGATTCAAGGCAGCTTCCAACATTTAAGAAAATCATTATAAAACACAAAGGAAAAAAAAGAAAGAAAAGAAACTAGTTTAAAACAATAGCTAAGATTCGTCAAAACACATTTAGAACCAGTGGTTAAAATCCCATCGTCTCCAACATTTCTTTGGTGAAGATAGGGACTTTCTATTCCATCACTGCCAACATTTTTCAGATGAAAAGAGGGATGTCTTATTCTATCCCCTTCAACATATCTCTGATGAAAAGAAGGATGTTGAAAGGGAAAGTGGAACAGTCTGGGATTAAATCAGAAACCGGGACGGCTTCTGTAATTCCAGGACTATCCCTGGGAAATAGGGACACTTGAAGGGTCTCAAATGCACTTCGTCCTGATAGCACCTTAATTTCCCAAAGCCTGTCCAAACAGGAAGGTCTAACCTCTATCGGGAGGAAATAGTGAAAAGCAGGTAAGAATATTTTCATGAATAATTACATCAATATTATAGGCAGTGTACAGCCTATTTGCCCCCACACCTTTAGAGAAGAGCCACAACTGATACAAATGACCAGTCAATCAATCAATCAATCAATCAATCAATCAGTCAGTCATGTTACTTAATCACAAAGATTATTTGTACCCAGAAAGGTAGACTCTTGCAACCTCTTAGCTGCTTCTCTAAAATCCTCAATTGTTTGCTGCGGCTGCACCTTGTCATCACACAGCTCACTTATTTGATTAACTTCAGAGAGAAATAAGGGCAGCTGCTTTGCTTTATCAGATACGGCCTTGATTTCTCAGTAACCATGACACCGTGTTCTCCTCTGCTTCTCTCATCACCTCATGCCTGCGCCTACTAATATATATATATATATAAGTCAACATTCAAAATTGTCAAACACTACACTTTTCTTGTAGGTACATTTCTGGGGAAGGCAGATGATACTCTTACGCCAGCTCAGGCTGCGTTCTGGCATATCAAGAGAAATATTTTCATATACGTATTTAACATCACAGTTATATACATTTATATAAATATAATTAACGGCACAACCATCCTAAGCAGGCTTACTCAGAAGTAGGTCCACTGTGTTGACTAGAGGCAGAAAGAAGTGGCATATGGACCACAACCTAATCCTGCAATCCTAAATACAAATTCTAGGAAGCAGTCCCCATACATTTCTGTATTTTGTATCTGTGGCCCTTTCTAGGGGCCACCTCTACCGTTTGGCAGAGTGAGGCGGCTGCCTCAGGCAACTGGTTTTGGATGTCATGAAAGGACTGCAAATTGTTAGCTGTTTAGGGTTCAAGTCAAACCCAGTGGGTCTTAACAGACTGGTGGGGGCACAGGAAAAAATAAGTCAGAAAGCAGGGGGCAGGAGAATTGCCAGCCTGGTGTTGATGCAGCAATTGTGCCTGACTTGTGCCCGACAGCCGTGGGAACCTCACTGAGTGCTCTGCATGGATTGTGTGACACTGGCAACACCCCATGGGCAGAGGCCAGCAGGGATGGACAGAGAGACGCCTCCATGGGAAACAGCTGAATCTGTCAATTTAGGTTTCTCTCACTTTCTCATTTTTCCGCTCTTAAGTTCCGTTCGCCAGACTAACTTGTGATTGTATTATTTTTTTAAGGCCTCGTGAAAATCCATCAACATTTTAGTACACTTTTTTTGATGCAGTTTTGCCTAATACATATGTTTTTGTCAGCATTTTGTATGTTATTTTGACCAATATATGCATTGTATGCCTCCTTCTGGCAACTCCTGCAGCCAAGTTGGTGCTCTGCTTTCCTTCGGATCACATCAGCAAGGCCAAGAGTGAGGTCTTGTCATCTGGGCAGCCCAGGACCTCCATGCACACTGCTCGGGCTTGCACCCCAGGGAGGTCACTTCAGTGCTGCTAATGCAGCAGTTTGACTTCACCCCTGGAGGCACACTCCATTGTATGTCAAGACAGAGAGATGCCAACAACAATATGGATTTTCCCACACCCTTTGCTCTCGTATATGCATTTTGTTGTACACATTACTTGGACGGAGAACTGCCCTGCAGAATTCAGAGAAAGGCAAAACTCGAAGGATGGCTAGGTTTCAGTTCCTGTATTGTTTCAGAAAGTGCAAATCAGTTGATTTGCCTCTAAACATGAATTGCATGGAATTTCTCTTCGATCCATGTTGAAGGATATGAAACTCTGCCCAGCAAAAAGGTAAAGGACTCCTGGAGTCAAAGGCGACTCTGGAGTTGCAGCGTTCATCTTGCTTTCAGGCGGAGGGAGCCAGCGTTTGTCCACAGACAGCTTTCCAGGTCATGTGGCCAGCGTGACTAAACCGCTTCTGGCACAACGGGACACTGTGATTGAAACCAGAGTGCACTGAAGCGCTGTTTACTTTCCGGCCACAGCAGTACCTATTTATCTACTTGCACTGGCATGCTTTTGAACTGCTAGGTTGGCAGGAGCTGGGACAGAGCGATGGGAGTTCATTCCATTGTGGGGATTCTAACCGCTGACCTTCCGATCGGCAAGCCCAAGAGGCTCAGTGGTTTAGACCACAGCACCACCCGCGTCCCTCTGCCCAGTCCACCACCACAGCCTAGTGCAAAGGACCTGTGGAATGTAGTGCCAATTTACCGTATTTTTCGCTCCATAAGACACACTTTTTCCCTCCTAAAAAGTAAGGGGAAATGTGTCTGCGTCTTATGGAGCGAACGCAGGGGGGAGGCAGGCAGGAAAAGCCCCCCAAGCTCCGCGCAGCTCTTGTGGGCTTTTCCCCAGGAGGGAAAAGGGACTGACGCAGCCAGTCAGTCCCTTCTCCCTCCTCGTAGAAAAGCCCGCAGGAGCCGCGTGTTCCTTAAAGGGTGCGCGGCTCCTGTGGGCTTTTGTGGGAGGTGGGGGAATTGCCGTAGCCATGCGCAGCTAAAGAAGCCAAGACAGCGAGCGTGATTCATCATGATGGCTGTCTTGGCTTCCTCATTAGCCGCGCGCAACCTCTCCAGCCGGGAAAGGCTGCGCACGGCTAAAGAGAAAGCCAAGACAGCCAGCGGGATGGATCACGCTCGCTGTCTTGGCTTCTTTGCTCTTTGGGGCTGGGGGGACGGACCCGGGCTTTCCCTGGCAACTCCGAGAAGCTCTGGGAGAAGTGGACAGGCTGTGTGCAGCCTGTCTGCCGCTCTTTGGGGCTGGGGGGGAATAATATTTTTTTCTTGATTTCCCCCTCTAAAAACTAGGTGCGCCTTATGGTCCGGTGCGCTTTATGGAGCAAAAAATATGGTAATTTGACTGTATTTCTTGCAGCAGTGATGGGGAAGGTTCTTGTGGGATTTTATGCCCAAGCAATGTGGCTTGCCTTGGGTACTATGTGCATTGACACCCCCCCAACCTCAGGGACAAGAAACAGAGCTTCAATTCACATCCCCCCCAACTCAATGGTATCCCCAAATTGCCCCTCTTTGGGGAATAGGTGCAACAAGGGGTGAGCTGGAGAAAAAGACTGGGATTTTCCACACACCTCTGCTCATGTTATCAATCAATCAATCAATAGACTTTATTTGCGTAGCCGACAGGCCATAGCTCTGCTCACGTTATCTAGTAAACATGTATTTTTAAAATGCATTTGTAAGAGGACAATTTCACCAGCCACCTTAGCATGAAACCCTACGAGGGATTAAAAATGAGGCCTTCGCTCACTTAAATAACATTTCCTCCCCCTTCCTCTCCTGCTGAACCGAACGGGCTTTTTATGTTCTTCCCACCTTCGTGGCTAATGAGTGTGAAGAATTCATCTGTCCCGAGGTAATTGAGAACAAGAGTAATGGGCTCATGATTTAGAAATGCCTTGCGTGTGAGATCACTCGGTTACACGTCCGGAGATAAGAGGGCTTGTTTTGAGAAGATACGAGGAATGTGGGGTGGAAGGTGTACCTTGCAGTGACGGCGAGGAAGTAAATCTGTATCTTGGTTATATACGATCCCTGCTGCACCACCAGGGAGCTATGAAACCTGCTTTATCAGGCTCTGTTTGTTCAAAGGCTGAAGCAATTGTTTTAAAAAACTGCCTGCGATAATGTAAGGTGGTAGTTTCTGGCTCCCTTCTTCCTCTGCCAAAGGCAGGACTGATGGTGGGGAGATGCTGTCGAAACGGTTTCTCACTGTTTTATTGCTGGGTTGCTTTCTGCTTTGATCCACTAATACTTCCTTACAGCAAAAAAAAAAAAAAAAAGTGCCAGGGGGCAGCTGGTTCAATCATGCCACTGGGGAATGTCTCCATCCCTTGTTAAGTTGGCAATTCTGGGTAATCTGCAGCACATAGTTGAACGATGGAACTCACAGGGATGGCCACCAACTTGGATGGCTTCAAAAGATGGTTAGATCAATTCATGCAGGAGGGGGCAACTGATGGCTACTAGCCATGAGGACCAGCGGCGTAGCGTGAGTTGTCAGCACCCGGGGCAACGCAAGTAATTTGCGCCCCCTAACCTGGGGCAAGGCAAGTAATTTGCGCCCCCCTACCCCCGAACCTGCAAGTTGCCGCTGGCGCTGCCGCCCAAACGACGCCGCTTGCCCGGAGGAGGAGGGGGGCAGAGAGGCGAGGAAAATGCAATGGCCCAGCAGCTGCAGCAGCAGCGGCGGAGGCGGGGCTGTGAGGAGGGGCTGCCTGGTGCATCCTCCGCGGCGAGCGCTGAGAGCCGCTGCCTGCCGGGTGCCTTCAGCCCGGACGCGCGCACAACTCGTCGGTTCCGCGAGACTTGCGGCTCCGCTACAGCCTGCACCCGAGGCTCTTCGGCGACTCCGGAGGCAGCGAGCGCGCCCCCCCAGATGTTGTGCCCGGTGCGGCTGGCACCCCTGGCACCCCCCACACTACGCCACTGATGAGGACTATGCTCTGCCACCACTACAGTTGGAGGCACCAATACTTGCTGGAAGCCACAGGAGGGAAGAAGGCTCACAAGCTCAGTTTGTGTTTACAGGCATCTGGTTGGTCACTGTGAGAACAGAATGCTGGACTAAATGGGCCATTAACCTGATCAGCGAGCTTGTTTTATGTTTTCATGCTTTAATACATAGGTAGGCAAACTAAGGGACGCGGGTGGCACTGTGGGTTAAACCACAGAGCCTAGGACTTGCTGATCAGAAGGTCGGCGGTTCGAATCCCCACGATGGGGTGAGCTCCCGCTGCTCGGTCCCTGCTCCTGCCAACCTAGCAGTTTGAAAGCACGTCAAAAGTGCAAGTAGATAAATAGGTATCACTCCTGCGGGAAGGTAAACGGCGTTTCCATGCGCTGCTCTGGTTCGCCAGAAGTGGCTTAGTCATGCTGGCCACATGACCTGGAAGCTGTACGGTGGCTCCCTTGGCCAATAAAGTGAGATGAACGCCGCAACCCCAGAGTCGGCCACAACTAGACCTAATGGTCAGGGGCCCCTTTACCTTTAGGCAAACTAAGGCCCGGGGGCTGGATCTGGCCCAGTTGCCTTCTCAATCCAGCCCACGGACGGTCCTGGAATCAGCATGTTTTTACATGAGTACAATGTGTCCTTTTATTTAAAATGCATCTCTGGGTTATTTGTGGGGAATTCATTCATTATTATTTTTTTCAAAATATAGTCCAGCCCCCCACAACGTCTGAGGGACAGTGGACCGGCCCCCTGCTGAAAAAGTTTGCTGACCCCTGCTTTAATACAATGAGGTAAGGACACCTACTTGCATGAATTTTCTCCTGGTTGTTGTTGTTTTAATCCAAAAGCAGTCTCTTGAGAAGAGGATGGGGTAGAAACAAGGAGCTGGTTAAGGCTTTCATTTCTGGTCAGTTTCCTGCTCCTTCCCCTTGGGGATCTTTTGACTTATAGGGGGCACATGGGGTGAAAAGTAGCCGGGGGAGGGTGTTAATGTGTGTGCACTGGAGGTGAAAGGATAAAGCAGCCCTCCCCATCCCCCCATCCCCCGCAATTGATGATCCAGCTACGATTGCACCATTGGTAGCAGAGGACATAGAAGAGTTCTGTTGGATCAGGCCAATGGCCAAGCTACTCCACCATGGGAGGAAAAAAGATGTCAGATTTGATGGGATTTGAGGCTAGGGGTGGGGTCAGTCAGTCAGTCTATGGTCACATTCACACCATACGCTTAAAGTGCTTCCTGGGAAGAGATAGAGGAGTACTGAACCAGAAAATATTTGGAGAATGGAGAATGTTTAAGGATTATATAAGATCATATTGTACCAACCACACCATATTAGCAGAACTTGGGTGATACTTGTAAACACAAAAATTGCCGTTTGTGGAGTAGACAGGAACAATACTAAAGAATATAAAACTGTTCGGGGGAAACGACGACAGTATAAACAGTACAATGAGAGTGATTGGAAGACTCGTTCTGCCAGAAGTATTTTTGATTTAAGTGTTCACTTAAGTATTAATTAGGAAGATTAAGTTTTTTTTATGTACGTAAATCTGCTTTTTCTTTTTTTCTGTATTTTCTTCTTTTCTTCTTTCTTAATTGTTTTTTCTTTCTTTCTTCTTTTTGTAGTATGAGATTGTAAATTCTTTGTATATGTGTGTAATTTAAATTAATAAAGATTATTATTATGAAGATTATAATATTATAAAGATTATTATGCCCTTGAAGCTGTCCCAGAAACTCCAGCGGGTACAGAATGCTGCAGCGAGGCTCCTCACGGGGTCTCTGCCACAGGAACATATTCACCCAGTGCTTTTGACCTTTAAAGCTCTTCACGGCCTAGGACCCTCGTACCTACGGGACCGCCTCTCTCGGTATGCCCCACGGAGAGCCTCAAGGTCCATAAATAGCAACACCCTTGTGGTCCCGGGCCCTAAGGAAGTCAGGTTAGCCTCAACCAGAGCCAGGGCCTTTTCAACACTGGCTGGTGGAACGCTCTGCCTCATGAGACCAGGGCCCTGCAGGATCTGATTTCTTTCCGCAGGGCCTGTAAGACAGAGTTGTTCTGCCTGGCTTTTAGCTTGGAGCCAAGTTGATTCCCTCCCCCTCTTTTTTCTTTTTCTTTTTTCTTTTCTTTTCTCCTCCTGCGATGAGGCTACATTTTAATATTTTAATGTTTCAATATTTTAATGTTGTATTTTAATGTTGTTTTTAAGTTGTATTCATTCAACTTGTTTTTATTATTGCTTGTTAGCCGCCCTGAGCCCGGCCTTGGCTGGGGAGGACGGGGTATAAATAAAAATTATTATTATTATTATTATTATTATTATTATTATTATTATTATTATAAAATAAAATAAAGTGCTATGATGCCACTTTAATCAGCCATGACTTCCTCAAAAGTATCCTGGGAACTATAGTTTGTTAAGGATGCAGAGAGTTATAGCAGGCACCTATTCCATTCAAAGAGGGAAGAAGAGGGAGGAAGCATAAAGAAAGAAGAGAAGAGAAGAACATTTCGAAAAACAATTCGTACATGTTTCTTCTGCTGTATAATGATGCTTACTGATGCAATGTAGAGTTAAAGTCATGTTGTTGTTTAGTCGTTTAGTCGTGTCCGACTCTTCGTGACCCCATGGACCAGAGCATGCCAGGCACTCCTGTCTTCCACCGCCTCCTGCAGTTTGATCAAACTCATGTTTGTAGCTTCGAGAACACTGTCCAACCATCTCATCCTCTGTCATCCCCTTGTCTTGTGCCCTCCATCTTTGCCAACATAGGGGTCTTTTCTAGGGAGTCTTCTCTTCTCATGAGGTGTCCAAAGTATTGGAGCCTCAGCTTCACGATCTGTCCTTCCAGTGAGCACTCAGGGCAGATTTCCTTCAGAATGGATAGGTTTGATCTTCCTGCAGTCCATGGGACTCTCAAGAGTCTCCTCCAGCACCATAATTCAAAAGCATCAATTCTTCGGCCTATTCTAAAGTCATAGTGATTACTTTATTTTCCAAATAATTTTCCAAATAAATGAATAAACACACAAAATGCAAGTCAAGTCTGCTGGCAGAAGGTAGATTTCCAGGGAGGCACTGAGTATTTCCCCCCCCCAAAAAAGTGGGTGGTAGGCCAAATAAGTTTGGGAATCTCTGGTTTATAGTATTGCATGCGGTCACTACTTCCATCCCTCTTCTGGATTAATCTGCATTTTATATAAGTATATAAATAGTCCACATTTTAGCAGATATTTTCTGCCAAGCTCTGCATTTCTTAAATGTAAGTTGATATGCTCTTTCAGCCAAGAACTGCAAAACATCCAGAAAAGCGTAAAATCTGGTGGATGACTAAAGTTTCCATCTGTACATTTGTCCAGGCATAGGGAATAGGATCAATTCATAGTCAAATCCACAGAAATCATATTCCTAAGCATTCCTGGTTTGGATTGAATTTTGCAGAGCTGCTTTTACATTCGTTTTGATATATTCAGCCGTGCTTCAAGCAAATGTATTTGGGGACCAGGCCCTCAGCTGCGAATCAGGGAGGCACTGAACTTCTAGGTCTCAAATTGAGACTTGAAAGGCTAGCAGAACTGCCTCTGGAGAGATTACCAGAAATGTACAAAACTAGCTTAATTGCCCCTCTTCTGATTTTGATGGCAGCGGCAGCAGAATTAGGCCAGTTTTAACATCTCCTGGCCCCCGCCTTCACTCATAATCCCGTTCTGAATGATGATCATCAGTGTCACGTAAAACTGTAGTCAGCGGAATGTTAACCAGGTTAATATTATTCTAGCCCATAATTGTCAGCAAGGAAATCAGGAAGAGTGATGATATGCGGCGGGCAAAGTGATTCAGCTAGATCCTAACAGTTCTGACAGGGCTGTCATGACTTGAACAGCTTTAGATAGAATATATATACATTTCATAGAATCATAGAGTTGGAAGAGACCACAAGGGCCATCGAGTCCAACCCCCTGCCAAGCAGGAAACACCATCAGAGCACTCCTGACATATGGTTGTCAAGCCTCTGCTTAAAGACCCCCAAAGAAGGAGACTCCACCACACTCCTTGGCAGCAAATTCCACTGTCGAACAGCTCTTACTTCTTGCTTTGGCAATCCCTCATAGCCAAGTAAGATTGTCTTCCATGAACATGGTCTTAACAGAGTGTCCGTAAGTGACTGTGGAGGCCAGTTCTGGATCCACACTGTTATGTACTGAAGTTCTCACCCTGGGCCAGCAGGGGGATACTGTAGATAGTTTTTACTCAGGTCCACATATGCAAATAAGGGATCGAAAGTGACGTTCAGTGATTGGATAGTTACAGAAAGTTGTTACAGTTACGTTGTACTGGAGCTCTATATAAGCAGGCTGACTGAACCCTTCAGTTCAGTTCTGTTCTGGCCTGTGAATAAACAAGAGCTGTTTGAAGAATCTGATATGTTCACCCACAACTTAACACACACGTCCTTCCACAGTGGGGACATAAGTTTCCGAGTGGGAATTGATCACGGTGAGTGTTTGCCAGACGTGCCTTCCTCTTATCACGTTACTTCTTTTTGTCCTGAGTTTGAGTGTCTTCGAAACCCATGACACCATTTTAAAGGCTGTTCTCCAATTGGAGCGCTCGCAGGCCAGTGTTTCCCAATTGTCAGTGTTTACCCTACATTTTTTGTGATTTTATTTAATCCTTAAGTGTGCTATTCCTAAAGCATAGTGCTAAGGCGCTTTTGTTCAATGGCTCAGTTCTCCGGGCCTTTTAAATTGCCTGAATTTTATGCTCAAACTTGGCACCGCAGGCTGCTTTGGCCACTCAATATAATTTAGTTTCATTTTACTACCAGTTAAAGTTAACAACGCCTTACTAATAAGAGTTGTAAAATAATCCGCAGATAACATGTGTTGTGTTGCAAACGCGACTGCGTCGATTAGTTCTGCTCTTTAACTTTTATAGCAACAGAGTCACCTCGCAAGTGAATTTGCAAGTCCGTGAAATGCAATGGTGGAGGGGGGGGGAGAGCAGCACAAATGACCTGCCGAAAATTTGTCTCCTGAAAGTCTGTTTTCTGAAGATGATCTGTCATCTCGACAGATGTTAAATGTTATGCCTGGAATCGCTGCACTGTTCTGCTTATTCCCTGGGCTTTCAGTCCTCCACAGAATCAATCAAATGTCCCAGTTCTGTGCAGAAATAAACGCCTTATTCCATGTGTGGTGCATTTATTTGTACACACGACAGGGCATTGCTAAGCAACAATAGGCAGCGACTGCATGCGCTCAGCCCAGGTGACAAAAATCAGGATGCCGACTTTTTTCTAGTGTCTAAATAATTCAGTCTGAACATTGTTTCCTCCTGTTTTAACAGCCCCTTCCAGTGAGGAGGGATTTGCTGGCACGGGAGGAGGGGACCAAGGAGTGTGTTTAATGTGCAGTGATGTTTATCAGCTTATGGCAATCACAGAGATGGGCTTTTCCACTGGCTGCACAAGTGTTGGAGAATGATCTCCCTGCTGAAATATGAAAGGTTCCATCATTATTGGCATTCCGTCGGGGAATACCTTTGGGTCAAGTATCCCCCTGATCTCACGACTGGAACCTTCTGTTTTAACCATTTTAATTGCTGCTTTAGATACTGTGTAACTTTAACAGGCTTGTTTTATTGCATATTTTAACTGCGGGCATTTATTTTAATGCTTCGATGGAATTGTTTTATTGCATAATTTAACTAGTGCGTCTTAGTTGTGAGCAGTGTTTTTTTTCTGGGAGGACGCAGGGGGACGCATACCCCTAAACATTTTGTTTGACCTCATTGAGGGGCAGTATTTCAATATGAGTAGAAAAATGAGTGTACCCCTAAACTTTTCAAAAAACTTTTTTAAAAAAGCACTGGCTGTGAGTCCTGTTTTCTGCAGTGACTTTTATACTTGTAAACTGCCTAGAAGCCGATTTTTGCAATTAAGAGGCAAATAATAATATAATAATAATAATAATAATAATAATAATAATAATAATAATACAGTGGTGCCTCACAAGACGAAAAGAATCCGTTCTGTGATTCTCTTCGTCTAGCGGTTTTTTCGTCTTGCGAAGCAAGCCCATTGAAGGATTAGCGGATTAGCGCTATTAGCGCTATTAGCGGCTTTTAGCGGCTTTTAGTGGCTTATCTGCTGATCGGATCAGCTGATAAGCGGCTTAGCGGCTTAGAAAAAGGGGTGGGGGAAGGGAAAAAACAGCAGGAACTCGCAAGACATTGTCGTCTTGCGAAGCAAGCCCATAGGAAATTCGTTTTGCAAAGCACCTCCAAAACGGAAAACTCTTTCGTCTAGCGAGTTTTCCGTCTTGCGAGGCATTCGTCTTGCGGGGCACCACTGTAATGCATTTCATAACCACTCATTGTAAAGGAATGCATTTAATGGGTTAATTCCATTAGAGAGGAAGAGATGACTCATTCTCAAGATGCAGGTGGCTGAATCTGGTGGCTTCCATATCAGGGTTCTGGGCAGATTAGGCACACAACTCTGTATATAAAAGGGCTCAGATTCCATTGTGGGTCATAAATCATGGGTGATTATCAGGAAGGAGTAGATCATTGTGGAACTGTGGAGTTATCTGAACAGGTTGAGAAGAGCTCATCTGAGATGAAGACTTGGAAGGGTGTCAGACTTCAGATAACTCTAAACTATTACAAGACTCTGTGAAAATTGACTCAAAACTTGTGTGTGGACTTTGCTCAGCAAGGACATTGAAGTATTGGAAGCCCCTCTGGGACCAGAGGGAGAAAAAGTTTTCTTGCAACCTGTATATAATGTGTAAATGTAGAGTGTGTGTCTTGCGTGTGCCAAGTCAAACAACTCTGCTTAAAACAGCAAGTGTTTTGTGTTGCCCAGCTTAATAGCTTTGTTGAAGTTTCCACAGCACACACACACACACACACACACACACACGGAGAAAGATTTATAGGTGATAAAGATAAACACATATCACAGCACTCCTCTCCTGATAATGTAGTGGGGAAAACTTAGATGGCCACAAATGAGTTAAGACTATAAAATCAAAATTCAAGTTCCACAGTGCAAGGCTGTTGGATACCAGTCATGCATACAAGCCATGACAGACCACTATGGCTCTCCTGAAGATGATGATGATGATGATGATGATCTGCCCATCTGACTGGGTTACCCCAGTCAGATGGGCAGCTTCCAGCAAATTATAAAACCATGGTAAAACATCACACATAAAACAATTCCCTATAAAGGGTTCAGATGTCTTCTAAAAGTCAAATAGTTGTTTACAGTGGTACCTCGGGTTACAGACGCTTCAGGTTACAGACTCCACTAACCCTGGGGTTAAGAACTTTGCTTCAGGATGAGAACAGAAATTGTGTGGAGGCGGCATGGTGGCAGTGGGAGGCCCCATTAGCTAAAGTGGTACCTCAGGTTAAGAAGAGTTTCAGGTTAAGAACGAACCTCCAGAATGAATTAAGTTCCTAACCCGAGGTACCACTGTATTTCCTTGACATCTGATGGGAGTTCCACAGGGTGGGTGCTACTACTGAGAAGGCCCTCTGCCTGGTTCCCTGTAACCTCCCTTCTCGCACAGAGGGAACCAACAGAAGGCCCTCTGTTGCCAGTGTGGTGTAGTGGTTAAGAGCGGTAGTCTCGCAATCTGGTGAACCGGATTCACGTCTCTGCTCCTCCACATGCAGCTGCTGGGTGACCTTGGGCTAGTCACACTTCTCTGAAGTCTCTCAGCCCCACTCACCTCACAGAGTGTTTGCTGTGGGGGAGGAAGGGAAAGGAGAATGTTAGCCACTTTGAGACTCCTTCGGGTAGTGATAAAGCGGGATATCAAATCCAAACTCTTCTTCCCCTTCTTCTTCTTCCCTTCTTCTTCTTCTTCTTCTTCTTCTTCTCTGCGCTGGACCTCAGTGTCTGGGCTGAATGATGGGGATGGAGACGCTCCTTCATGAATACAGGGCCAAAGCAGTGATCAAAAGGAAGAGAAACAATCAGGCAGTCCCAGAGGTATACGGAACCCAAATTGTTAGGTTCAAGTTTCTGATATTAATTTATAGACCTTATTCCAGAATCATAAAAATAGCCAATGCAAGATTTTGAGCACCAGAATGCAGGAGACAGTCTGTCCCCTTTAAAAATCTAGCTGGATCTGGCTCACATAGACTATAATCAAACCTTGAGCTTGCCTGTGTGCTTTTCCATGTCAATATCTGAGGCAAATCTGTACATGCATTACCACCCTGCATTACTGCATCGAATGTACTACCATACTGCATGCAGAGCCACCCATCCCACGGCAATGAATGGGAGGAATTTTGCATGCTCCAGAAGTCAAAATGTGAACCAAAGGATAGTGCCAGCCAAGACTTCAGTAGATAGCAATGCAAACACGACTTTCACCTCCCAGAACTAGGGCCTTTGGATGCGATCCGAATTTTGCATGTGGTGCCATTTGCAAGAATAATTATAAATGCAACCCAGTCAAGAGCATTTCTTAGAAACAACAGGTTTAGGGGGGAAGTGGGCACTCAATTTTCTTCCGAGCAGATTTATCCTATATTCTCATTACATCACAGTAAGTGCTCCTCTTAAAAAATAAAAAAAAATCATGTGTGTTTAATTCCCCCTATTAAATCTAAATGAAATGCTTTCAAAATTGGGCTTGTATTTCTACAATTCTCTCGATTAAAGGCCACTTTAAAGGAATACTTGAAAATGGAGAGTTGGAAGGAAGCCTACGAGGCTTTCTAATACAAAGATGAAATGCGGAAAACTCCATCGCTGATCACTCCAGGTGTCCAGGGGTTTAATTGTTTGAAGAAGTTTATATCACAGACTTAAAATGACTCGATAAACTCACACAGGGCCAGGAAACAGCCGTATCCTTCAAGCGATGGAGACAAATGAGAATTGTGAAAGTCAATAGGGCCCCACAACTTGAGCAGAGAATTAGGCCCTCGGGTGGCAAATCACTTTCAAGAGTGCATTGCTTCAGACATAGTGACTTGAATGCTAGCTAGTCTCAGCATCTAGTATCAAGGCGTTCTTCCGTGGCTTGGTTGCGTTTGATGGAAAGCTTCCTTTGGCTTTCATTCAGCCTGATCCCTCTTGAGTTTTGGGACACAACCACCTTGTGGGCAAAGATGGGGAACCCTTTTTATCCTCAGGGCCAGATTGCTCTGGGCAAACTTACCTGAAGGCTGCATCCTAGTGTGGCCTAGGACCCTCCTACCTATGGGACCGCCTCTCCTGGTATGCCTCGCAAAAGACCTTAAGGTCCACAAATAACAACACTTTGGAGGTCCCAAGCCGCAAGGAGGTTAGATTGGTCCAACTCGGGCCAGGGCCTTTTCAGTACTGGCCCCGACTTGGTGGAACGCTCTGTCACAAGAGACCTAGATTCCTGTGGGATTTGACATCTTTTCGCAGGGCCTGCATGATGGAGCTGTTCCGCCTGGCCTTTGGTTTGGACTCAGTCTGACCCTTACGTTTTCCTTCCCTTATGGTTTCGATTTATGGGCTACTACTAAAATGAGGCTGCATTTTAAATTGTATTTTGAACCGGTATTTTAATTAACTTTTTTTTCTTTTTTATTGCATTTTATTGTAATTTTAAAGGTGTTAGCCGCCCTGAGCCCGGTTCTGGCCGGGGAGGGCGGGGTGTAAATAAAATTTTGTTGTTGTTGTTGTTGTTGTTGTTGTTGTTGTTGTTATTATTATTATTATTATTATTATTATTATTATTATTATTATTAGTGGCAGGTGGAACCATCGGCACAGATGAGCAAAACAATGGATGTTTATTCTAGCCTTGTACCATAGGATACTTTCCACAGACAATCCACACCTGTCTCTGGTCTCCATCTTAGTAAGCAAGAGGCATTATCAGAGCTCAAGGACACAGTCCAGTCAGGCAAAGACACACAAGGACAGGAAGGGGTGTGGCCTGGAGAGAAGGGGTGTGGCTGAGGAGAGGTGTGGCCTGGGAAGAGCCTGGCCACCCAGACACATGTGGAAAACCCTCAAACAGGGCCCAAGCAGAAGAGCAGTCTCTCATCCTGTGGTTTCATGCAAATAGTATTCAGAAACATTACTGTCTATATTCCTAGAGAGAGTATAGGCAATTAGCCATTAAGAGGATGAAGTATTTAGCAAATGGACTCATGGAACATGAAAGAGAATCAGAACTTACAGGGTTAAACAGTTCTGAGTGACATCTCACATTCTGAGGCGTGGTTATGTTCACATACGGGAGTGGTTTCTCTGTGTGTGAGTCTTCTTTCGTTTTTAGCGAGAGGTGAAAGATGTGTGCTATTTCGCCGGGATGATTTAAGATGTTTTGCTACACGATTAAAAACTGTTGGAGATAAGCAACAAGCCTGCGTACAGTCTGATTTATTACACACACATTGCAACAGTTTTCTACCGCTGCGGAGACTCTGCTGAAGGACGCTGTCAGTGAGCTACGCACAGGGGTCCAGTGTGGCACAGCGAAAAAGTGCCGGACTCCATCATCAAGCCACAAAACCTGGGTGAAAGGACTTCTCCTCCAATGACCAAATTGAAAAGAAAAAGGAAAGTGTTATAAGAAAGAATTGCTCATTTTCCCTTATGGGGAACCCAAGAGCCCATAGAGAGTTCTTATGTAGGTTCTCTATCAGTAGGAGAAAATAACAGAGGCCAACCAGAGAATATTGAGAAGCAAAGCAGCTAGTAAGCCTGATCTTTATTAAACTGTTGCAACAGGATGCTCTCTCTCACACACACCCACACCCACACACCCACACCCACGCAGGAGGGAGGAGGAACCCAGAACAATGGTGTGCAAGCCTTTAGATAGACTTTTGAAATTGCCACCCTATAGCTCAAGACCACCCACCAATACATCATACATACATCACAGAAGGGGCAGTCTACAATGGAATCCTGTCCAGCAGGAAACCTGTTAATGGGTTTACCTGGACAGCCTGGTCCATTGTGATGATAAATACTTAATTCCTGAGTCCAGGTCATAGGCTCACCCTATGTGCCCTTATGGCAGGATTTGTGAGTACAGAGACAATGGGGAGGCTTTTCCCATTCCCATTCCCATTCCCATCCAAACTGCAGAGGAATATTTGAGGTCACTGAAAGAGTCAAAATGGCTTTAGGATTGTTTTCCTATACTATTTCAGACTTGTGGTTTACCGTATTTTTCGCCCTATAAGACGCACTTTCCCCCCTCAAAAATGAAGGGGAAATGTGTGTGCGTCCTATGGGGCGAATGCAGGCTTTCGCTAAAGCCTGAAGAGTGAGAGGGGTCGGTGCGCACCGACCCCTCTCGCTCTCCAGTCTTCAGGAAGCTATCCGCAAGCCTTGGGAGCCCGGCGGGAGTTCCTGCCGGGCTCCCAAGGCTTGCGGAGAGCTGCCCAAAGCCCGGGGTGCGCCCTGCTGTGCTCCCTGGGTTTCGGGCTACCGGACCCATTCTGGGGGCTGGGGATGGGGGAAGATCGGGCTTCCCCTGCCCCCAGCCCCGCAAGCTCCGGGAGCGATGGGGAGGTTGCACAACCTCGCCTTCACTCCCGGACCCCCAGCCCCGAGGCTAAAAAGGAAGCCAGGACAGCTAGCGGGATCCATCCCGCTCGCTGTCATGGCTTCTTTGCTCTTTGGGGCTTGGGGGGGGAAATAATTTTTTTTTCTTTATTTCCCCCCCCCAAAAAAAAGTGCGCCCTATGGGCTGGTGCGCCCTATAGGGCAAAAAAATATGGTGTTTTTGCCCTATAGGGCAAAAAATACTTATGTATGTGTTTGCCTGAGTGCTCACTGGAAGGACAGATCCTGAAGCTGAGGCTCCAATACTTTGGCCACCTCATGAGAAGAGAAGACTCCCTGGAAAAGACCTTGATGTTGGGAAAGATGGAGGGCACAAGGAGAAGGGGATGACAAAGGACAAGATGGTTGGACAGTGTTCTCAAAGCTACTAAAATGAGTTTGACCAAACTGCGGGAAGCAGTGGAAGACAGGAGTGCCTGGTGTGCTCTAGTCCATGGGGTCACAAAGAGTCAGACACGACTAAACGACTAAACAACAACAACATGTGTTTGCCTGATACATTTACGAACATTTATTTTGTACCTTAGACCTTATAACAAAAGGATTTGGAAAATTGCTGCACCATGGAAAACACATGTCCAAGTTGGATTGAGTAGGATCGGGGGTGCAACTTGAATCCATTTACATTTATAGGTGAATCTGCTTAATTGACACTTCTACGAAACACAGCCCCCCTGGTGTGGCGCCCCTTTATGGCATATTACAATGACCGACACTCCCCCCCCCCGACAACATGTGAATCAATCTGGCTAACTTAACCGAGCAACAGACGTTTACTGCTTCCCCATGTTTATTTCCTCCCCTCTGTCTCCCCACTTCCCTTCCCCCTGAAACGCCAAACTGCCCATAACAAAAATGTCTCAAACTGAAGGTAACTGTAATGGGGATTGGGGTTGCTTGTGCGTAAACTGCAAACTGCTCCAAGCTAGCCGTGTAGCTAAAACTTTCCCCCGGTTGACAGCCCTTGAAACGCGACTGTCTTAGTCACTGGCAGAATCCGTCAGTGGGCGGGACCTAAATTTGCGCCAACATAGGAGTTGTTTGACTCCAAGTCTCCTCCTAGATTCCCTGCATGGAAGCCTTCTGCGCAGCGTGGGCGTGCCAAGCGGAGGTCCTGTGCTCTCTCCGCTGATTTCACTGGAAGAGTCTCGGAGCCTCCCCTCCGCCCTGGTGTCCCCTGGATTTCCTTCCCCCGTGGGAACCCTCTCTCTCTCCTTGCTAGTTCCCTCCCCTGCATCACGGGAGCGACTTTCCTCTCCTCTTCCCTCTGATGGCAGTTCCCTGACAGTAACTGACCTGCATGAAGGACAATACAATTTGAAAACAAAGAAACTGAACATACTTTTGTTACTCGTGAAAATCTTTTCATTAAAAACCCCCAAACACATTTAAAAGAACTTAGCTAAACTAAACAAAGCAATCCTTCGAAATTTGTACTTTTCTGAAATTTGCAGCGCAGCTCTCCAGCTAAGCAATGTGTACAAAAATCTACACAGTGGGGTAAAGTGTGCAAAGAAATGCATATATTAGTAAAAACCATACATTTGAAAATGCATATTAGGGGAAATTGATTTCCCAAATGTGTCTATGACAGGCATGGATGGCTTGGCAATTATGGGATTGCTTACATTTTCCATCGAATCGTGCATTTAGTTGGTGGAGTCTTTTTATCTTACTATCAAAGTCTTTTACCACTGAGTTGGTAACAAGCCCATATCCTTATTAAACACTTGCTATTTCTCAATAACTCAACGTCACATAAAAGACAACAAGAAAGAAGATAGATTGTTTTAAATTCCCTCGTGGGTTCTTTTTCTATTAAAAAAGTCATTCCCTTCCCCCAGGTTATGTTCTGTATATTGTGGTATGACACGAAAGTTGAGACCAGATGTCAGCTCCAGAGTTGGTGAAAGAAGACTGGAAGAAATTTAAAGACTACTTACAGAAAGATTGTAAAATTAATGAATGTTAGAAGGATGTTGGATAGAAACTAAGCGGTTTCCAGCTGTAATGCTTTCAGAGATATGAAAAAAAAGGTTTTACAAATGGGTAAAAGTTTAATGGTAAGGATTTGCTGAACTAACAAAGCGAACTGGAATACAAAGAAGGGAGGTATGAGGAGGTCCGAGGAAATAAGTGTATGGAAGTTATGTTATTGAAAATTAATGTGTGTTTTTAACTGTTTTTTATTTTGTATGTTTATTTTTCTTTTTTTGTTATATCTTAAAAACTTTCAATAAATATCTTTTAAAAAAATAAAAAAGAGAGACCAGATGTCAGCTCCAGTGCGAGGCAGTTGTTCCTGATGCTTTGAAGGAGAGAATTTCTCTCTCTCTCTCTTTAATCAATTTACAACCAGCGGAAGTGGGGAAGGAAAACGCCCCCAGTAAAGGCTTCAGACAGTCTAGATCTGCCAAAAAGACATATTGGCTTAAACCAATAGCTATTATAATGGGGAGAGAAAAGAATTTTAACAGAGTTAAATGTTAAGTTCTGCATTCAGGCCATGCTTTTAGGCAGGAAGAATACGATGTGCTAATTCACAACTGGTCTCAGGATCTGGCTCAGCAGTGTGACACAGCGACTATAAAGGCTAATGCGATTCTGGATTGCACCAATGGAAGTGCAGCGTCCAGATCACAAGAAGTAATGGTTCTGCTCTTTTCCACTTTGGCCAGACTTACTAGGGCTGGATCTAGACACGTCAAAGAAGCAATTCAGTTAAACACCTTGTAAACTTCATACAGGGAAATCCTGTTGGTGAAATACGGGACTCCACAGCGCCAACTGGTGTGACAGTGTTATAGTGCATATAAAGTGCTTTATCTTTACAAATGTAGCAGAGTCCCTGGAATACTGTCTCCCACTGTGGGCATTGCAGTTTAAGATATTGATGAACTGGAATGTGTTCAGAGAAGAGCAACAAAGATGGTGACCCTTTTCTTATTTCCACAGTAATTCTTTTTGGTACAGTTGTGTTTTTATGGATCTTCTCAGTAGGCAGCAGAAGGAGGAGGGGGGGAGAAGAAGGAGGAGGAGGAGGAGAAGAAGGAGGAGGAGAAGAAGGAGAAGAAGAAGAATCACACCCTTGACTCAGCTTTGTGGAAGAACTATGAAGAAGACTCCCTTTGCCCATCTTAACATCTGAACAAGCCATTCAGATATTTGGGACCTAAGTAATTTAGGACTTCAAACACACATGCGAAAACTTTGAACTGGACCTGGGCAGGAACTTAGAACCAGTGCAGTTGTTAAATAAAAAAAACACAGGCATTATTTGAGTCCTAAATGGAACTCCAGCCTGTAATCTGGTTGCTGCATTCATTTGAAACTTCTGAGTTGTCTTCAAGGGCAGTGTGTGTTAGACAATAGTCCAAATCGGCAGGGTCATCAGGCATTCTGCAGTGACACTGTCCCAGATATGCTACTGATCATCTGAATCTCCTTTCAGGTTCAGCAAGAGCTGCTATGTCTTCCTCCCTCCCTTCTCAGGATGCAGTCCCTATCGAATGCCATGGAAAAGCAGGCTATTCTGGGCTGCCAGTAGAGACGACAGTGGAAAAAAGGGGAAGGGGTGCTCTCAGAGGGGGTGTCAAGCAAAGCAGTTGACTGTTTCCTCCTTCTCTCTTGAGCTGTGCACAGAGCACAGCCTTGTAGTGTACACTGACATGTACATCAGGATTTCCTTGCGGGGGAGTTGGAGAGAAGAGGGAGGGGAGGAATCCAAACAAATAGCTAAGCGATTGTCATGCAGCAAAAGAACATATGTCACAAAAGATGTCATGTCGGCTAATTATCAGCTGGATGCATCAAATTTAATGGCCTGGGGAGAGGGAGCTGCCTTTTCTTTGATTAACCAGGTAGTTGAGTTTTCAGTGATCATCTGGAGTATGCAGTGATGTCATAAAAGAACAGCACAATTCCATCTTTCATGGGGAGGGGATTTTTCCAGACCCCTGTCACATATTTTATTATCATGTTTATGCCTTAATTAAATAAGGTAAAATGACAACTGGTATCACTGTGGAACAGCTGTATGGTGGTATCAATTTATCTGAAGCACCAGAGGGACTATGTAAGATTGTAATACTACTACTACTACTACTAAAAACAACAACAACAACAACAATTTATTACTTATACTCCACCCATCTGGCTGGGCCTCCCCAGCCACTCTGTATAATCAGGAAGCACTAGCAAAACTTTTCCTCTTGGGCAAAGTGGCCATCTAAGCAGACATGCTTGGAGAAAGCAGATTATTTAATCCATTTCAATCAAGCTCCATACCCAGGTTTAGCACTGAAACAGTGTGAGCCACCAAGATTGATCAGAATAGGGGGCCATCCTTGACTTCTCAGATCCCATTTGCATAGGCCATCCTTGACTTCTCAGATCCCATTTGCACTATATGTCTAAAGCAGTGTTGTACCACTTTAAACGATCGATTGACATGCCTAAGATCCAGGACAAAGCATCGCCTTTCGGAAATTCCCTCTGGACGTCAATTCCGCCTTCGAAATCCCAGTAATGTCGAGGATATATGGCATCCCTAATTTTGGAAACACTAGTTTTCTACAGGTTGTTAAAAAGGTAAAGGACCCCTGACAGTTACGGTAAGTCCAGTCACGGACGACTCTGTGGTTGTGCGCTCATCTCGCTCTATAGGCCGAGGGAGCCGACGTTTGTCCACAGACAGTTTTTCTGGGTCATGTGGCCAGCATGACTAAGCCGCTTCTGGCAAAACCAGAGCAGCGTACGGAAACACCCTTTACCTTCCCGCAGGAGCTGTACCTATTTATCTACTTGCACTTTGACGTGCTTTCGAACTGCTAGGTGGGCAGGAGCTGGGACCAAGTAATGGGAGCTCACCCCATCATGGGGATTCGAACCACCGACCTTCTGATCGGCAAGCCCTAGGCTCAGTGGTTTAGACCACAGCGCCACCAGCATCCCAAGGTTTTTAGGAGACCCCTATTACTCTCACAGAGATACAATTCTCAAAGTAGTTCAACAGGGAATTCTGAATTATGAAGGGAATGAGGTTCTTCTGAAATCTCCCAGCCCACTTAACAAATTACCATTCCAAGGATTCTTTGGGGGGAGCCATGGCTCTTTAAAGTCACGACAGTTTAAAGTTGTGTGAATATATAGGGCAGATGGGTCTCATGTTAAGAGTCTCTTGTTAGGAGCAATGTGAGTTTTGGAGACTCCTCTTCTCTTCACAGAGCTTAAGTTCCCAGAATTCCTGTAGCTCTGTGAGAGGAGTAAGGGACTCCTAACAACTCTCAGCATCAGGAGAAGATGGTGTTGGGAAACTGTGTACATGCAGCTACTCACACAGAGTCAATTAAGGTCTGGCAGACAGCCAGATGGCAATCTGAAGGAGTAAGTCTGCCTGGTGATAACAGAGACATGGAGACAGCTCCATGATTGGTCAAGCTCTCTCAAGGGGGTGATAATTAATGGCCTACTAACTGGAATGTGTTAGTTCAGGAGTTCAGTGTTCGTGTTCAGAGTTCTGTGTGTTAGTGTAGGAGTTGTGAGTCGTATCAGAGAGAGCTAGCAAAAGATCCGTGTTGTGTTCCTGTAAATAGTCCACTGTATATAATAAACACCTAACTACAAGTTCCTGGTTCCTGCTTCGTCTATCCTGTCTGCAGCCAAGTTGTCAATTGTTTCCGTGGATTCTGCGTGTGCTCTGCTAGGTCTGGCTAAGGTCCTGCAACTAGTCAGAAAGTTGTGAAACACCAAATAGGTTCTGCCAATAGGTGGTTGATTCCTGAGCTGGAAAGTACCATATAATTGAGGGTTACAGGAGTGTCCCTTGCATTAACTAAGAACTCACTGCAAATAAACTCACCCACTTGCAGGTCAAGTTGGTACAGTCCATTCAGGACTCTACTACCTCATTCAGCTCTAAGGGAGTTGAATGTATAAGGATGTTAGGAATACATTCTTCTCAAAACAGATTAATAGTTCCTGGAAACTTTAAAAAGCGTTCCAGAAGTTTATTCAATGTGGGGGAATGGCACTCCAGGCTTAATTGGTGTCATCTGGAGATGCAATTAAAAGGAGGAAGTTGAGTTTGCAGGGGGGGGCACAAGGAGAGCACACATACCCTGTTAGTAAGCATGTTTCCAGCTAGTTTGGATATATGGTGAAGTGAGCTTCTGTTACTATGAGTTTGCAGGTATCAGGACTGTTTATTACTAGACTGAAAGTACATCACCTTGCCAACAAAGGTCCGTATAGTTAAAGCTATGGTTTCCCCAGTAGTGATGTATGGAAGTGAGAGCTGGACCATAAAGAAGGCTGATCGCCGAAGAATTGATGCTTTTGAATTATGGTGCTGGAGGAGACTTGTGAGAATCCCATGGACTGCAAGAAGATCAAACCTATCCATTCTGAAGGAAATCTGTCCTGAGTGCTCACTGGAAGGACAGATCCTGAAGCTGAGGCTCCAATACTCCAGTACACCTCATGAGAAGAGAAGACTCCCTGGAAAAGACCTTGATGTTGGGAAAGATGGAGGGCACAAGGAGAAGGGGACAACAGAGGACGACATGGTTGGACGGTTTTCTCGGAGCTACCGGCATGAGTTTGAGCAGACTGCGGGAGGCAGTGGAGGGC
This sequence comes from Podarcis vaucheri, assembly GCF_965113315.1. NCBI lineage: Eukaryota > Metazoa > Chordata > Lepidosauria > Squamata > Lacertidae > Podarcis > Podarcis vaucheri. The sequence goes on from NC_138761.1 coordinate 11,769,143, forward strand.
AGGAGTGCCTGGTGTGCTCTGGTCCATGGGGTCATGAAGAGTCGGACACGACTAAATGACTAAACAACAAATACCGTGCTGAAGAGAGGAAGAAGGACTGTAAATGGTTTGTAGATAGTAATAACTAAAAATGCTTGTACAGTGGTACCTCCGGTTGTGGACGGGATCTGTTCTGGGGGTCCAGTCGAACCCTGAGGTTTCCGCAACCTGAGGACCGCTTCTGCACATGCATGCACAGCAAAACCCGGTAAAATACTTCCGGGTTTGCCGTGCGCCCATCCCGAAGTTTACGTAACCAGAGGGTTACGTAAACGGAGGTACAACTGTATAACCAAAGGCTTGCATAAAGTAATTCTTGACTGTGCATTTGAGTATGACTACTGTTCTCATCGTCTGCCACCAGGAAACTCTGCTAGACACTTTGGAAAGCAGTTATAGTTGCTAACCTCTAATAAAGGAGCCCATCGTTCCCTGGTCTCTTGGCCCTGGAACACAGCCTGGCCTTGCTGCTGCATTCCCAGCTTAGCTCCTTGCTTAGCTGGCTCCCCCAATGGTGAGCAGGCACAAATGGAGGGAAATGGGCAAGGGATGACCCCAGGGCAGCCTGGCCTGGGGCTCCTCCCCACAGATGTTGGTGGGGGGACATGTCGGCTGGCTGGGCTCCCCCCTGTGTGGGTGGGCAGGTGGTACAGCACAGCCCCGCTCCGGTGAGGGGGTTTGCTCTGGCAACATTGGCGATGAAGGTTGGGTGCGGTGGGCTCCATTCATCCTCTGCTCCACTGCCCAGTGTGTGTGCACCCAGCACTGGCAAACCATGCTATGCCACTGCTGGGAACTGTAATTTGCTAAGAGTGCTGAGAGCCGTAGTGGTTTCACAATCTTCCCTATTCCCAGGGAACTCTGGGAACTGTAGTTCTGGGAGGGGAATAGGAGCCTCCTAACAGCCGGAGTGTTTACCCCACCCCACCGTTCTGCTTTAAGTGTATAGTGCAGTTGGGGGACTCAGTATCTTCTCTAACAGCACTAATTTTGTTAATTCATCCCTAGGAAACATTTCAAGAGCCTCAAAGTTGGATAGCGTGAAGTCAAATAACTACAAATGGGCCTTGAAGAAATAGTTTTAGCACTTTTCTCTCAGGAGGCGCCTGGGGAGATGGGTATCTGGAAATGAGAGCAAGCAGAGGACAAAGAAAGGGTAATGACAGATGAAAGGAAGGACTGAATAATGAGTGTGATTAACATGGGACAAGTTCTCTAAGCCAGCACCTGAAAATGATGCGAAAGGCTCCTTCGAGTTCTTATGATCTCCATCTAGGTAGCCAAGTGTAATTGGCTCCCCACGGGGCAAGTTCCCTACCAGAAGACTACGCAGTCGCTTCTAAAGTCTTCCACTCATCTTAGTTCCTTTTCAAATGAACAGAAAATTAAAATGATTTAAAAGAAAAAAAGGAAAAAAAAACCCACGCACACAGATTAGAAACCCAGCAAATTTTAGACTTTGAATATGAACTTTGAGTAGTTTTTTTTTAATGAACAAAATCAGAAACTTCATTTATTGGGGTTTTCACATGTTTATAATGATAGCGATGCCTTGTGTACAGGAAGTTCCAGGTTTGTTTCCTGACATCTCCAGGCCGCGATAGAAATGTTATTGTTATTCTTATTGTTATTCTTATTTATTCAATTTATATACCACCCTTTCTCAGGAGGTCCCAGGGCGGTGTACAACATTAAAATCACATTGCGTGGACAGGCAGAGTCCCCAGATCCTGAGCGGTCCCCCCCCCCGTCATGTGGAATAACGACTCAAGACAACAGTCTTGAGTCCCCAGCCGGGGACCTAGGGAGCATCAGGGTTATCTAGTGTGGGGGGGGATGGGCCGGCTCTGGAGAACATATGTTCAAGCAGAGATAGCCGCTCCCGTTACACCGCAGCCGCAGGGGAGAGCAATGATGACCTTTCGGCGTACGGTCAAAGCCTCCCTTCAGAAACCCCTTTAACGGGGAACCCTGATATCGCTGCCGCAAAGAGTAAGATGGACTAAAGGATTCCGCCCAAGGCCTGATACCGCCAAAGTTGTGACATTTTGCTACGGGAAAGGCGAAACCTGCCAATGCAGGGAAATTCCTTTCCGGCCCTTTAACAGCGACCTTAATGTAGCAGCGCCCGCATACCTGTGAAGAAAAGTTAACCTGCAAAACCTGTGAAGAAAAGTTAACCTGCAAAATAAGACATTAACTGAGGGTGGGTAGGGTGGGAGAAGCTCTGGAGCCAAGTGAGGATTCCCAGGTAAGATCCTCTATCTATTGTGTGGGCAGGTAATCCCTCCCCTACCTGGCCTGGTCTCCTTGGCAACGCTTCTCCCAGGTGGGATTGGACAACTGACTGAGGTAGGCGGAGACCTCCAGGTATCCCACCTGAGGGAAGGCAAAGCCAAGCCTATGCTGATGAAGCCGCTCCAGATCTAGGGGCTGAGTGCGTCCACGCAAGGGGCGCCCCCCGTTTTAAGCGGGGAGTGGTCATTACAGAACATCACTGATAAAACCACAATAAAAAACACAATTAAAAAAATAAAGGCAGACAGCCTAACGGCAAAATCGTCATCATAGTAACAGACCACTTCCCAACACATTCCCATGTTCCATGTCTGAAACTCTGGAGAGCCGCTGAATATTTTCTTGATACAGTGGTATCTCGCAAGACGAACGCCTCGCAAGACAGAAAACCCGCTAGACGAAAGGGTTTTCCGTTTTGGAGGCGCTTCGCAAGACGAATTTCCCTATGGGCTTGCTTCGCAAGACGACAGCCCATAGGGAAATATCCGGGACAGCGGGGAAGCGCAGCGCGTCTTCCCCACTGTCCTCGGACCTCCTCCGAAGCCGGGCGGGGGGGCGGGAACACCTTCTGAAGGCGGGCGGGGGGCGAAAGTCTTTGTCCCCCCTGCCTGCCTTCCCAGGGGCTTTTAAATCGCCCCGGACAGCGGAGAAGTCCTCCGCTGTCCCGGGGCGATTTTAAAATTCCGCCCGCCAGCATTTTAAGATCGCCCGGACAGCGGAGAAGTCCTCCGCTGTCCCGGGGTTTTTTAAAATGCTGGGGGTGGGAAGAAAAGCCCTTGTCCCCCCAGCCTTCAGAAGAGGTCCGGGGACAGACTGTCCCCGGACCTGGTGTGAAGGCGGTTTCCCTAGGAACGCATTAATTGATTTTCAATGCATTCCTATGGGAAACCATGCATCGCAAGACGAAAAACTCGCAAGACAAAGAGACTTGTGGAACGAATTAATTTCGTCTTGCGATGCACGGTTCCCGCCCCGCCGCCCGGCTTCGGAGCATCATTCCGAAGCCCGGCGGCAGCGGGAGGAGGCGTTCCCGCCCCACCGCCTGGCTTCGGAGGAGATCCGAGGACAGTGGGGAAGACGCGCTGCGCTTCCCCACTGTCCCGGATATTTCCCTATGGGCTGTCGTCTTGCGAAGCAAGCCCATAGGGAAATTCGTCTTGCGAAGCGCCTCCAAAACGGAAAACCCTTTCGTCTAGCGGGTTTTCCGTCTTGCGAGGCGTTCGTCTTGCGAGGTACCACTGTACCACTGTATGCCCACCACTGACTAGGATCAAATATGTTGTTGTTTAGTCATTTAGTCGTGTCTGACTCTTCGTGACCCCATGGACCAGAGCACGCCAGGCACTCCTGTCTTCCACTGCCTCCCGCAGTTTGGTCAAACTCATGCTGGTAGCTTCGAGAACACTGTCCAACCATCTCGTCCTCTGCCGTCCCCTTCTCCTTGTGCCCTCAATCTTTCCCAACATCAGGGTCTTTTCCAGGGAGTCTTCTCTTCTCGTGAGGTGGCCAAAGTATTGGAGCCTCAGCTTCAGGATCTGTCCTTCCAGGGAGCACTCAGGGCTGATTTCCTTCAGAATGGAGAGGTTTGATCTTCTTGCAGTCCATGGGACTCTCAAGAGTCTCCTCCAACACCATAATTCAAAAGCATCAATTCTTCGGCGATCAGCCTTCTTTATAGGATCAAATATAGCATACAACATCTATAAAAGAACCCATCATCAATAATATCCTTGTATGTCAAATAGAGATATCAAATATTTGGATAACACCCGAGCCTTCAAAAGGGGTTTGGAGAGCTGGAGAATTTTTTAAATCACTATCTCAAGCCGTTTTGTTTTAAGGATTAATTTACTTCCAGCTGTAGCCCAAATTCTGCAGGCTGCAAATATACACACACAGCACCCCAGCGAAGATCTGAACCCTGAAGACTTGATAATGAAAGACATGACACAGCCTTGAAATATTTATTACGCAATGAATTATCAATACCTTTTCGTGCAGGATCCCCCTGGATCTTTTTGTACATATCAAGCAAAGGTTTCAGAGAGAGAGAAGCAAGCTTTCCCATGTACTGTATGTTTATTATTCCACTTTAACTTTGGGAAGGTCAGCTCTGTTAGTGCCTCTGGAAGCTGAAATGGAAGGATCAAGGAAGACTGATCGCCTGTGCTGAGGTAAAACCATGATAATAATAAATAATTCTTCTGATAGAGAGAACTACTCTTATGTGGGGGGCATTAAAAAGGAATGAGGCAAGGAGAGAGGAACAGGGAGCTAGAAGCGAAACCGCTGAAACTTCATGGAGTGGTATTTATCCATATTCTCTTTCAAAAACCAAAATGATTCACTCGGAGGGTAAAGTTTGTTGATTGCATCACTGGCTGTCAGAGATTAAGAGCTACGGAACCATGACATTTTAAAATTCAGAATAAAAACAGCTGGCGGCAATTGGAGTCCCAAGCACCCCGATTCCAATTAAATATCATTAAGTTTTTCTGCAACAGTCGGAGCCATTTGCAAGCATGAAACCCATAGGGTAAACAATGCACAGGAATTATTCCAGTGCAGACAATGAGCATTAAAAAAAAGCAAACAAACAAACAAATTGTCCCATTAGAGGGAGACAACTGATCTCCCAAGCAAATAATGCTGTCCAACATGACATCTCATTTGTTATAGGACTGTGACAGAGAGCAGGCAGGAAAGAAGGAGATGGGGGAAGAGGAATTTTTGAATTAAATCTGCTGATGCCTATATTGAGATCTCATGTGCTCTGGAAAACTACATTACCCAAAATCCTTGGCAGCTGTGCTATTGTGTGTTCAGACCCAGAAACCTCCCCCCTAAATGAATTCACACTTGACTCAAATTTTTGGTTTGGTTTTTGGCAGAATTTCGGCCACAACTTTATTGATTACAGAATGTGACTGGTTGCATAGGCTCTGGTTCGACTAGCTCCCTGCCATTCAGGTAGCGCTGACTCAGGGCACCAGCACAGGTCAGCCAAGGGTGAACACCTGGAACACCTGGATAAGCAGAAAGCCGGGCATGGGTTAACTCCGCCACCCAAATGTCCCCCTGGACTCAGGCACCCCCTCCCAGGGGTTGACCAAACCATTGAGTCCCTGGATTCCTTTAATGGAATACCCTTCACATAGGCAAGAGTGTTCTCCCATCCCTATCACCTGAACCAGAGCCTATCCGCAACCTTACAAGTTGTGACGATTTGCTATGTGACAGGCGAAACCCAAATGGCAACAGCCAATCAGCGAAGTGAGGAAAATTCCTGCTGTGCCCCCGTCCCAACAACAGATGACACACAATGGCATAGCAAGGTCAAGCGCAAAGCCCTAAAAGTAGCAAGAGGTGGACGGGTATTCCGAATGCACGCACCGAAAGAAGTAGCTCTGGGTCACGTGCATGGGCATAAATAGGTCCCTTAAACTGTTTGGACTGTGTCCCATTGGCCAGCTTTGAGGGACCTACCAATTGGGTGTTGTGGTTGACTAACTGTACCCACCCACAACACAGGGTGTCAGTTTTCCAGGTCTCACCGCAATACATGCCCTCTAAGGGAGGAGCCGATTTCCTGTTATAGCACCCAAGGTGCCTGGGAGGGAACTCTCTAGTGATACCTCCTCTTGACTGCATTTGCCAATGTCCGATAAGTATCCAAAGGAGTTACTGGGGTGAGCGGGAGAGACTTCATCAGGCAAAGCCTTCTTCCACCTGCCTTGCCCCACCCTCAAGTCTCTGCTTCTCAATTTGTATTGCGTGGCAAGTCCCCTCCCCCATGTGAAATAAAGACACTGGACACAGTATTTAAGGTTAATGGGCATAAAAGGCCACAACTTTATTGATTACAGAATTGGAAGGTATTGGCCTTAGGCATTGGCTCCTATTGACTACCCGGCATGGGGACCGGGAAGGGTTGTCCACAAGCCGTGGGAGTCCTGTTGAAGTACGCCAACTAGGATCCCAACGGGTGTCACCGCTCTGGGGAGTGTCGGAGGCCCTTACCTCCCTAGGTTTCGGACAAGGCAACGCCCCCTGGAGTCCTCTACTGGACTACCCTTTTCTTTTTGGGGAAGGTGATGGCGTTTCCTTCCCCCCTTTATTTGCATACCAATTGACCCCTGCCAATGCCTAACCGCCAACACCAAAAGTTGTGACGTTTGCTACGAGGTAGGCGAAAAAACCAAAAGGCTCAAAGAGTGCCAACTTAGAAAAATTCCTACCAGGCCCCTTGCGGCGACCAACCGAAGTCCATAGCAAGGTCAAAGCTACCTAACCTAAGGGGTGGGTGGGATGGGAAAACCGCTCAGCTGGAAAGGGGCAAAGAGGGCGGTCCCCGGGCGTGCCTAGCCTTAAATAGGCTAGGCCACGCCTCCCCGTCCGCCGATTGGCGGGCCGGGTCGCCGACAGGCCCGGGGATTCCCTAATCTCGCGGGGGCAAAGGCCAGCCCCCGCGTGGGATGTGGGAGGGATTTCTGCCCGCAACCCCCTCTCCTCCCAGGTCGGAAATGGCTTTGTATTATTTTATGCACTGTGGCTTGCCATTGTTTTATTGATTGTCATTTAGAAATTATTTCTTGTAATTGTTAAGAGTGAAATTCTGTTTAATTTTTATATGCTGGTATTATTATTCTATACTATTCTAATGATGGTTGAATGTTACTTTTTTGATGTAGGTTGCTTATTTTAAAGTTATCTTTCATTATCACATTTTTGTATTGCATTAGATTGTTATAAGGTGTACATTCTTTGTTCCTTCAGCTTGTAAACCGCCTTGGATAGATAGAAAGACGGTATACAAATTAAAAGTGAAGAGGATGAGGTTGATTCTCGTGGAGGACTGCCTGGGCATTCACCCTCCATCACCTTGTCAACAACAGGATGCAACAAAGTCTGAGTATCAGAATTAGGCTGATTTCCAACTTTGTTGGGGAAAAACAATTGTTTTCTGCTTCCAATTCTGAACCGAGTCAAGTGTTGCTACTGATTAGGCAGAGTAAAAGAAATCAATCTGCAGATGTTCAAGGACACTTAACTTCACTTTATCCTTGCTTTGAAAACAGGCTCTAGGATTAAGTCTTGACAGCAGGTACGATAAAGCCCAGGTGATTCAAAAAAGCGGCCGGTTGCTTGTTTCTTTTTTTCTGCTGAAGAACTAAACGGCGAAAAGAGACCTGAAGAAGGATCAGACCACGGAATGCATCCATTCTGGGAGGTTTCTTGTGCGCTATTTACAAAGACCTGAAATATATCCTCTCTGCGGATATACATAATTCAGAGGGCCAAGTACCATAAGAGATTGCTTTTATCTATTTATTGTGAGCTCTGCCAAAGGTTATAAAACCATAAAGGCAAAAGGGGGCATGAAGGACATCTTTGCACGGAATGTATTCATAATTTAAAGGGATTGCAGCCGAGGTTTTCTCAACCCCTCGGAATAATTCTGACAGTTGGCTACGGAGAGTATTCATCGCCGCCTGCAGAACGACGACGATCATTTAACATTCAAGCCAAGGCTTATTGTTCCTGTCGCCTAAGATTATGCACAGAATGCCACATCTTAAGCCTTATTTACATGTAAAGTGAAAGCCACCAGTGTCTGGCTTGCGCTACCGCTTATTCAAAGGGATTTGAAAAATCAGTCCTGCCGATTTTAAGTTCCTTCTGAAGGGCTGCTTAGGAACATGGTGAGGGTGAAGTGGCTGAGATAAGGCCTGTTCTCTGGTTCACGTGTGGGTGAGAGACCTAGCTAAGAAGGCCAAGAGCAAGGTGTGGGGAGGGGTGTGAAGTGAAGCTGAGTTTCAGCTTTAAAAACTTCAGGTAAAACTCTGTTTCCTGTCCTTTCCCCTCCCCGCTCTGTGGCCTTTGCTTCAAGCCTGCGTACCCCTAAAAGGCTGTGCTTCTTCAGAGTTGACCCCAAGGCATTTTGGTGCTTGAGGCAAAGGACAAGATGATGCCTCAAAACAGCTTGCCGCCAATAAAAGGTCCAGGTCTGGGCCACAGCACGATGAAAGCGTTATTGCAGATATTAATTGTTATGTACTGAAGTTCTCACCCTGGGCCAGCAGGGGGATACTGTAGATAGTTCAGGTCCACATATGCAAATAAGGCATCGAAAGTGACGTTCAGTGATTGGATAGTTACAGAAAGTTGTTACAGTTACGTTGTACTGGAGCTCTATATAAGCAGGCTGACTGAACCCTTCAGTTCAGTTCTGTTCTGGCCTGTGAATAAACACGAGCTGTTTGAAGAATCGCTGTGTCGTCTAATATGTTCACCCACAACTTAACATTAATATTGTGTGGTTTGAAGCTACAGAATGCATGAAAACTGATTGCTTTTTTTGAAATGAAAACATTGTCCAGGCCCATAAGTTTAATTCCAAAGTTTACCTGTAGAACTGTCCTGGAAAAACAAAACAAAAGCATCAACGGTACACCCAAAATATCCATACAATATCTTGCGCTGTGCGGCGTATGCTCAGCAGCTTTGAAATAAACTTATAATCAGGGCTGAGTCGCATAGTTTTATCTCTCTCACAAACATTATTATTATTATTAAAGAGAGCCTCTCTCCCAGCCATACCTGGAGTTGCCAGGGATTGATCTTGGCACTTTCTGCATGAAAAGAATATATTCTTCCACTGAGCTACAGCCCTTCATCTTGAGAGTAAAGGACAAGAGTCTCCTTGAGGGTCAGGGGTATAAAGTGCAATGAATCTGCTGCCCGAAGATCAGTTTTATGCCAATAATAATAATAATAATAATAATAATAATAATAATAATAATTATTATTATTATTTATTATTTGTACCCCACCCATCTGGCTGGGTTTCCCCTGCCACTCTGGGCGGCTTCCACAAAGACCAAAAATACACTAAGATGTCATACATTAAAAACTTCCCTGAACAGGGCTGCCTTAAGATGTCTTCTGAATGTCAGGTAGTTGTTTATCTCTTTGACATCTGATGGGAGGGCGTTCCACAGGGCGGGTGCCACCACCAAGAAGGCCCTCTGCCTGGTTCCCTGTGACTTGGCTTCTCGCAATGAGGGAACCGCCAGAAGGCCCTCAGCGCTGGACCTCAGCGTCCGGGCAGAATGATGGGGGTGGAGACACTCCTTCAGGTATACTGGCCTACACACACACACACACACACACACACACACACACACCTGCTCTTGCTGTGCCCAAAGCACTGCACAAATGAAGAGCAATAAGTATTTTTTAAAACCCTAATAAGAAGGATTACAGATAGCCCATAAGTGGCCATGAGAAAACACATTATGAAAATATCAAGCAATCCGTACGGCTTTGCATAAAACAGCGTATACACTGGCCTAATACAGCAGCTTTAGAAAAAAACTAAACAGAGAGAATAAAGACTCTGCGGTTATTTCTTTCATAATAATAATAAATAAATCTGTCCCAGAGTGCAAATCAGGTCAGGTCGCTCCACAATGCGGACTGAACAAAATCCTCAGGCATTTCTTAATTAGGAATTATCCATTGTTCAATTCATTCCCTTTATTAAAAAAAAAAAGAGAAGAAGCCAGACTCTGCCTGCACAGTCTTCATTTTGTTCAGTTCGTTTGTTTTTCTCCCCATCTTCCTCACCAATAGACAGAAACACACTGATAAAACACTGCATATAAAGAGATTTTCCCCACTGATGTGATTGTTTGCCAGGCCAGCGCTAGCAAATGGTGCCCTTGTTGGGGAGCTGCCAACCTACCCTTTCACCTGCCTTGGTTTCTGAGCCCATGAGGTTCCATTTTGAGTTTCCACAATGCGCCTGACATAGGGTCACCCCAGGGCATTGTGGGAAATTCCAATGGCCACTGGCTGCTCACCATCCTTACCATGTAATCTCACTGAAGTAGGAGGCAGCCTACCAGAGGCCACTTTGCCAAAGGCCCTCTAAGAACGGGAGCCAGTCCTGAATTAATTAATCTATTTCTGGTCCTCATCAAATTTTCAGGAATTTATTTGTAAATCTCTTGGTCCTGTTTTTGTATTGCCCTGTTTTTTTTTTCTTGTTTACTTCATTAAAATGTTATTCAGATACATGGTTTGGAACATATCCAACTAAGTTCTACTCAGACTGGATCTGTTAAAGTTGATGGGTCTATGTTAATCATGCCAATTACAATCACTGGATTACTACAATTTGTTCTATGTAGGGCTGCCCTTAGGCCTGGTCTGAAAGCTCCAGCTGCTGCAGAATGCAGATTCTAGACTACTGATGGGTACAGACAGCTGACAGCATGTGACACCTCTGCTAAAACATCTGGGTTTTTATTATTTGCTTTTGTGGGTTTTGTCGGTCACATGGGGAGGGGCAAATAGATTTTAGCAGAAATGCTGGATGCCACTGTTAGGATATCAGGCCTTATCAGGAGAAACTGACCATTCTCCAGGCACCCGGCTTGATTTCCCGGTTGACCTCCCTGTCTGCATTCCCCGGCAGGATACAGGCTAGGTCGCGATAGGCGATCCTCCTCAGCGTGAAAAGGACACACCACTCTTCCCTGCTCCCTGCTCCCCCCAGGGAGGGGAAAGAGGTAGACAGAAACGTATTTACATGCCTTTATTTTTGTCCTTGCAGTGTTACAGAAAACACGTCTGCTCTCTTCAAACTCCAACAGTTGAGAGAGATTAAACTCCTCCTTCTGTACTTCCTGTACAGCTCACATTACATTTTGAGCTAATTCCGGTGCATCACACAGTGAATAGACTGCCCCTTTTCTTCCCACGGTACAGTCCCAACATTCCCATCCTGTTTTGCTTTCCAGCTAGCTGCAGCTCGCTGCCTCATTGCATCCATATCGTAACAGCCACCCCACTGGAAAACATTATGTGGCAGTTCTCCTGGTTTCTGAGATTCCTTTTATAAATTGATAATTCATTAAAACAATTTTATTTATAAAGAAGTAAACAATACAAGGAAAAGGAGAAAAATATGTGAGAAAGGTGCTACAGAAATACAATGAGCAAAATCAGTAACATTTCCGTACTTTCTTCTATAGAAACAAAAGATGTTCTAATCCTGATACAAATGTGGTTATTCGTAACCATAGGCGCCGACTCCATGGGGCCTGAGGGGGCCCGAGCCCCCTCAAAAATTCGTTTGGGGGGGCTCTGCCCCCCAATAATCTTGGGCGCCCCTCCAGCAGAGCGCCGCCGGCGGCTTGGAGCGGAAAATACACAGTGCTCCTTTGGAGAGATGTGCGCCATTAGCTCAAACGCTCCCTGAAACCAATAAGTCTTCCCTTGCCTTCCCTGGCTTCAACTCTCTGGGCAGAAATTCTTCATTTGTGTGTCTGAGAGCAGGCGTTGGGCATGCTTTAATTACAAATCAGCCTTCCCAACGAATATTTTTGGTGCGAACGTTAAACGCCACTTGGGTTAGCAAGCTGAGAGGCATCACATACAGCTCCTGCTGCCAATAAGGTGCCTACTTTTTTTTTTTTTTAGGTAGCAACCCAAGATCTCCCCAAAATGATGTTCTGCGCCTAAAGGAACAGGGTGCTGTTGGGGTGGGAGACGCACAGCCGGGTCCGATTAGTGAAAGGTTTCCAAAACATTGGCGCATAAATCCCGCGCTCAGGCCACCAAAGAAAAGGGACGGATATTAGCTGAATAAGCAGCTCGTCAAGTGGATTTTAAACAGAAAAGTTTCATTTTGTTAAGCGGCGCTACTAAGGGGCTTTCGGATTCCACCCCACCCCCACCTCGCGGGAAACAAAGCGAAAGGAGATTAAGCAAACCACCTTGGAACAGATTTCGACAAGAACGAAGAACGCGCCCTTGAAATAGGGGAACCAAAGACGTGGTTCTCAGTTGCTCGGTTCAAAAGACCACAGCCGAGGATGCAATTTACCTTGCACACTGATTACTATCTAGCTGATAGGTCCCTAAAAAAAAAAAAAATAAAAAGTGGGGGGAATCGTGCAATGTTATCCTGTAGGTCTTTGCGTCTACGTGCATTTTAAATGCCCCTGTAAACCTTTACACTTTTTTGGGGGGGGGGTCCCTCAGAGAAACTAGTTTGCATATCTAGCCCGACGGCTGTGCACATGATTTCGCGATCAACGCGCGCCGCTTTAAAAACCAGAAAAACAAAAGAAAGAGGCGGCGCAGGAGTGATCCAGCTCTCTTTTGAACGCACGGCCAGGCTGCGGTGGCTCCGTGTGTGTCTGCCTGCGCGTCCCCCCCCCCGCGCGCCCCCGCCTCCGTTCGGTGGGGAGTTTCTTCCTCTTACTGTAGTACTGTATTGCATTCCTCCTTACCCCTGCCTCCTCCCCACCTGCTCCCTTGCCAGCCAGCCAGCCAGCCAGCCACGTGCACTCGGCTGGATCTCCCTTCAGCAGGCCGTGCTCACAACTCGGCCCAGGGACCCCCCAGCAGCGGATCTCCGGCCCAGCTGAAGAATCCGGCAACAAGCCCCCTCCTCCCCAATCGCTCCGCCGAAATACGCTCCCAAACCCCCCAAATAGGCCGCCGGCCGCCAAGTCTCGTGGCGCCCTGAGCGAGGGTCTCTCCCCAACACCGCCACCTCGAACTGCGTTCTCCCGGCTACCCGAGCGAACCAGAGGCAGGACCCCGGTATGGGCCCCCCCAATATTTTTTATAAGTTGGCGCCCCTGTTCGTAACCAACCACATTCTTTAAAAACCCATTCCAAATATTACTATATTTGTCCAAACAAAGTCTATGTCTAGAAGCAATCAGTTCCTAAATTGCAAGTGCTGTCGTCGCTCCATTGATTAAAGGGGATTTTATCTTCATTCTTCCAGTTCATCAATATCAGTCTCTGAACCCCAGTTAGGGCCCATAGAATCCTTTCTTCGTTGTCTGGTTGTCAGCTTCCATACAATAGGTATATAGTTCAAAAGAGTATTCTCCTCTAAAAAGTTTAACTTTTTTTGTACAATCATATTTATAAATATCTTGCCTGACGTATCCTACCGGGCCAGGTTCCAAGTTCTTGTCTTGATATGCAAAGCCCTGACTACATTTGGGGCAGAATCTTCTTTCTTTTTTGGAGATCACTCATAGCTGAGTAAGATTGTCTTCCATAAACACGGTTTTAACAATGAGTCCGTAAGTGATTGTGGAGGCCAGTTCTGGATCCACACATCCTTCCACAGTGGGGACATTGGTTTCCATGCTAAAGATCGCTGTGATGTTCTCCTTACCAGAGCTATGACAAGTGCGGACGACTGCTGGACAGATCACCGACTAATACGCTCCGTGTTGGCTATCAAGATTATACCTCAACGCAGGCTTCAAGGAAGGAAACCAAGGTGCAAAATGAACACTCAAGCTCTTCAAGATCCCATTAAGTGGGCTTGCTTCCAAACGACTCTTAAGGATCATCTGCTTTCAGAATTCCCTGATAACATCGAGGAACACTGGACCAAGCTAAAAACATCCATTATTGCACCCTGCGAACAAACATTTGGGCCAGGATAACTTAAGGACCACCTGAGCCCTTATATATGAGCTCCATCTCTGAGTTCACCGGGAAGAGCAGCACAAGTTGTCTCCCATGTTAAGGAGGCCTGACTGATCTCATCTAGCAGCTGAGCATTTAGCATTACTGTGCTCTGGAACATTCTTCCAGCTGAGATTTGGCAGGCAATCTCACCATTGACTTTCAGGCATCTCTAAAAGACTTTTCAATGCCATCAGGCCTATGCAACTGTTTGATTTTTATCTTTAATTAGCCAGTCACCTTAATGATCTGTATTTTTAGTTTTAAAATGGTGTTTTATGTTTTAACATGGTACACCGCCCCGATGTCATATAATACGGTGGTACAGAAATAGTTTCGGAAATTAAATACCTACATTTCAACGGCCCTACTCTGAGTAGGCCTAGGATACAACTCTCGATCTCAACATACACAATTCTAAACGCTTTTTGTCCCACACCTTTTTGTGAGCTGAGAACCATATAGCAGAATGCAGAGAAGTGAGAAATCCGAAGAGTAACTTTGTTTTTCCTGCAGGTTTTAGCCTATGAGGTGTGAGATAAGAAAGTTCCCTTTAAAATATAATCCAAATTTGTCCTCCATCCCTAGCCCACATCACAATCAGGAAGGCATCAAGATTTGTTACTTGTGTGCAAGTAAAAAAAGAGGAAATTTGAATCGCCTACAAACAGCTGCGGGTTTGTTTCTGCAATTCCTGTTGTAGATATTTAGGGTGGGGGTATTTTTGTGGGGAGGCTAGTTGTGTTGTGTGAGTAGCTTGATCCCAAGACTATTTATTTCAGACAGATGCCTCTGCTGCCTTGGAGCTCACACCTTGTCAGGCATAAACTGAGGCTGCCACTGGAGGTGATTAAAAGGGATTAAGAGTCACGTGAGCTCTTCAAAGAGCACAGAAGTCTGACCTGCTTTGAGCTTGGCTATATTGACACTTTTACTTCTAAATCTTTTTTCTATCCTTTGACTTTCCAGGGACTACAGCTAAGCACTTTTCTGTTGCTTAGCACTTTTGCCCTTCTCCCTTAAAATCAACAAACCAAGTTTTGCACCTTTCAACGTTAGCTTTAGTCTGAGCTTAACTGCAATTAATCAGGCTTAACTTGCCACAGAGCCGGGCGGAGAAAATTGTCATTTTGTATGGAAATCAGCCCTGAGTGCTCACTGGAAGGACAGATCGTGAAGCTGAGGCTCCAATACTTTGGCCACCTCATGAGAAGCGAAGACTTCCTGGAAAAGACCCTGATGTTGGGAAAGATTGAGGGCACAAGGAGAAGGGGACGACAGATGACGAGATGGTTGGACAGTGTTCTCGAAGCTACCAGCATGAGTTTGACTAAACTGCGGGAGGCAGTGGAAGACAGGAGTGCCTGGCGTGCTCTGGTCCATGGGGTCATGAAGAGTCAGACACGACTAAACGACTAAACAACAACATGGAAATGCCTCTGCTAGTCTTTCTGGACTCTCCTCTCCCAGCAGTTTAGCTTTATAGAGCGTGTAAAAGGTAAAGGTAAAGGGACCCCTGATCATTAGGTCCAGTTATGACTGACTCTGGAGTTGCAGCACTCATCTCACTTTACTGGCTGAGGGAGCTGGCATACAGCTTCCGGGTCATGTGGCCAGCATGACTAAGCTGCTTCTCGCGAACCAGAGCAGCGCACGGTAAGGCCGTTTACCTTCCCGCCAGAACCTATTTATCTACTTGCCCTTTGGCAAGCTTTTGAACTGCTAGGTTGGCAGGAGCAGGGACTGAGCAACGGGAGCTCACCCCGGGGATTTGAACCGCCAACCTTCTGACCGGCAAGTCCTAGGCTCTGTGGTTTAACCCACAGCGCCACCCACATTCCACATTTGTATATATAGCTCACAATAAATATACTGAAGAACCTGGAACTCTGAGCATTTCTGCTAAAGTGCCGTGAAGAATTCGCGACATGAACATATTGGAGGCTATGGTACTGGGCAAGGTTATGAGCTGGTGCATGGGCACCCAATGACTGTAGAAGACACGTGGCTGATTCATACTGCCAGCTTTGACAGTAGATAGCTGCTTCTTCCATGGTTATCCATTGTTTCCCCTCCCCCCTTGTATCTACAGTGGTACCTCGGGTTACATACGCTTCAGGTTACAGACGCTTCAGGTTACAGACTCCGCTAACCCAGAAATAATGCTTCAGGTTAAGAACTTTGCTTCAGTATGAGAACAGAAATTGTGCTCCAGCAGTGCAGCAGCAGCAGGAGGCCCCATGAGCTAAAGTGGTGCTTCAGGTTAAGAACAGTTTCAGGTTAAGAACGGACCTCAGGAACGAATTAAGTGCTTAACCCGAGGTACCACTGTATTGTATTGCATTCCATTGCCTTTTTGGAGAAAAAAACCTATGGAGCCATAGATTGTTCGTCTTTTGGCCATTTCAGTGTAACACTTCTCATATTTTATAATAGCATTTAATGATTTCGTGGCTGTCATAAAACACTTTACGATGCTAGTAAATAGCAAAGCATTGTTTGCCTACGTGTAATTAACATAATTGTTTGTAATCAAAGAGTCAGTGTAAAACCTGTAAATCTACTTAGCAGCAAAGGAAGTCAATTCCACCATATGTTCACAGCACACAAAAGTATGTGAAAGGAGAACATAAGAAGAGCGTGGTGGATCAGGCCAACGGCTGACCTAGTCTAACATCCTGTTCTCACAGGGGCCACCAAAATGGCTGCAGAAAACCCAAAAGCGGGACCTGAACACACAAACATTCTCCCCTCTTGTGGTTTCCAGCAACTGGTATTCAGACTGCTTCAAATTGTGGAGGAAGAATATAGCCATCAAAGCTAACAGCCGTCAATAGCTCTCTCTCATGTATTTAAAGGCATCTAGATTGGAGGAGACTCTTGAGAGTCCCATGGACTGCAAGAAGATCAAACCTCTCCATTCTGAAGGAAATCAGCCCTGAGTGCTCACTGGAAGAACAGATCGTGAAGCTAAGGCTCCAATACTTTGGCCACCTCATGAGAAGAGAAGACTCCCTGGAAAAGACCCTGATGTTGGGAAAGATGGAGGGCACAAGGAGAAGGGGACAGCAGAGGATGAGATGGTTGGATAGTGTTCTCAAAGCTACCAGCATGAGTTTGACCAAACTGCGGGAGGCAGTGGAAGACAGAAGTGCCTGGCGTGCTGTGGTCCATGGGGTCACGAAGAGTCGGACATGACTAAACAACTAAACAACAGCAACAACAGATTGGCGGCTATGTGGAGGCTTCCAAGCTCAGTTGTAGAATCTGAGTAACATCGTGGCAGAATTAAATGGCTGACCCTCTGCCTCCTCCTCCTTTCATTTATTAGGAGAAAGGGCCTAGCTCAACGGTAGACCACATGTTTCGCATGCAAAAGGTCGTGACTTCAATTCCCAGTGTCTCCAGGTAGAGCTAGCAAAGCTGTGGTTAGCCCGTGTCAACAATTTTGCGCCAGATCCCAGATGAATACTCGTATTTAGTCAATGATCAGAGATCCGGTCTTCAAGGACGGCCAGGGGAAACCCATTCTGATGAACTAGTGAGAATGTCTGGAGTCTGACACACGTCCGTGTTATCCTGGTGCCAGATGTGAGAAGTGTCCAGCTGAACCTTGTTGAATGACGTGAGTTCCTAACTAAGATACTAATCCTAAAGTCTGGGGGAGAATGAGAAGGGTTTAAATATGTGTGACTAGACAAAGCCTTACAGACATGTGTGTGAGTGCTCTAAATCATAGGAGCCAACTCCTATGGGGCTGAGGTCCCTTTGCCGTCCCCCACCCAATAAAACATTTGAGGGAACGGCCTTCCCCAAGTTGATCAACATTGCTGTGTGTGCACCACATCATGTGATTGATTCTACAGGGTGAGACTTAGGATGATGATGATGATTTTATTATTTGTACTACAGTACATTACAAGGGACACGGGTGGCGCTGTGGGTTAAACTGCAGAGCCTAGGGCTTGCTGATCAGAAGGTCGGTGGTTCAAATCCCCGCAACAGGGTGAGCTCCGGTTGCTCAATTCCTGCTCATGCCAACCTAGCAGTTCGAAAGCACATCAAAGTTCAAGAAGATAAATAGGTACTGCTTTGGCGGGAAGGTAAACGGCATTTCCGTGTACTGCTCTGGTTCGCCAGAAGCGGCTTTTTCATGCTGGCCACATGACCCGGAAGCTGCATGCTGGCTCCCTCGGCCAATAAAGCGAGATGAGCGCTGCAACTCCAGAGTCATCCACGACTGGATCTAATGGTCAGGGGTCCCTTTATCCTTTACCTTTACAAGCATTACAAGATCAAGCATTGCCTACAAAGGTATTTGTTAGAACTGCCCCAGCCACTCTGGGCCGCTTCCAGCGTGCACAAAAACACCACAAAGCATTAAAAACTACCTTCAGGCTGCCTTCAGGTGTCTTCTAAACAGAGGCACCATCTCACCCTCAGAATTGTGGCTGCCTGCCGCTGTACACAGATGTGCAACGCCACACACTCACATCTGCATGTAGTGAATGAGACGTCACACAGCCAGTGAGGCACCTTTTTCCATGGGGAGGGTCTTGGACTTGGAGGCAGGGAGACACTGCCTCCATGTCCAAGCCCCACTCCCCAGAAAAGGATGCCTTGATCACTGGCTGTGGAGGACAGAACACAACTCCTTCCCTCCTGGATTTTCATTGACTTTGTGGGTGCCCGGCCCCCACATTTATATTATTGTGGGTGCCCAAGCTCCAACAACCCCCTAGTGTTGGCTCCTATGCTTCTAAAGATTGAACAGTTACTTATCTCCTTGACATCTGATGGGAAGACGTTCCATAGGGTAGGCACCACAACCCAAAAGGCCCTCAGCCTGGTTCCCTGTAACTTCACTTCGAACAGTGAGGGAACCACCAGAAGGCCCTCGGTGCTGGATCTCAGTGTCCGGGCTGGACGATAGGGGTGGAGACGCTCCTTCAGGTCTACTGGACCGAGGCTGTTTAGGGCTTTAAAGGTCAGACCAACACTTTGAATTGCGCTCGGAAACGTACTGGGAGCCAATGTAGGTCTTTCAAGACCGGTGTTATGTGGTCTGAAGGCTGGCTAGCTTGCTTTAATTGTAAAATGCTGGGACTTTGATAGAGAAATGGAATTAATGGTTTGTATAAGCAAAGATAATCCTTTTGATCCATCCTTGGTTATTTTACTGACCTTTGTTACCCATACTGTTTTAATAATCTAGTCCAGCATCATGTTTTCACAGCGACCAACCAGATGCCTGTGGGAAGAAGAAGAAGAAGAAGAAGAAGAAGAAGAAGAAGAAGAAGAAGAAGAAGAAGAAGAAGAAGAATAGTAGTAGTAGTAGTAGTAGTAGTAGTAGTAGTAGTAGTAGTTTGGATTTGATATCCCGCTTTATCACCACCCAAAGGAGTCTCAAAGTGGCTAACAATCTCCTTTCCCTTCCTCCACCACAACAAACACTCTGTGACGTGAGTTAGGCTGAGAGACCTCAAAGAAATGTGACTAGCCCAAGGTCACCCAGCAGCTGCATGTGGAGGAGCGGGGAAGTGAACCCGGTTCACCAGATTACGAGTCTACTGCTCCTAACCACTACACCACACTGGCTCCCACCACACTGTGGGAAATCTGCAAGCAGGACCCAAGGGCAATAGCGCCCCCCTCCTGTGGCTTCCAGCAACTGGCCTTCAGGAACATTACTGTCTCAAACTGGGGAAGCTCAGCAAGCTATCCTGGCTAGTAACCATCAATAGCTTTCTCCTGCATGAATTTGTCTAATCCTCTTTTAAAGCCATCTAGGTTGGCGGCCATCACTGCCTTCTGTGGGAGCATAGTTTAACTATGAGCTTTATTAATATACAATAAGAATATGTTCATAATAAAAGCTAAAACAAGGAGATGAACCCTTTACTGAGTTTCTCAAAGCTTTTCTCAGCCTTCCCTTCTGCTGCAATGTTGAGAGCTGACGAAGGCAAGGTAAGATTGTGTTCTTGCTGTTTTAAAAAAGGTTATCCCCTTTCTGGTGGAAACTGTCTAATTATCCTGAGAGCAGATATAGCATCATATTTATATTTTTGTTTTAGTACAATCGAGACATAACTGAGTTATGTGTTGTCAGATTAATGCTTAAGTATAATTTAACGCTGAAGTATAATTTATCTCCAGATCTTGCTAGATCAATTGGACAAGGGCTAAGCTGGAAAACAGGTTGGTGGGCTGCCAATTTACATCTGGCAGACATCCAAAATACTACGGTACAAGCATTACAAGATCAAGCATTGGCTACAAAGGTATCTGTTAGAACTTCTGTGTTTGAGATGCTTGAGATAAGATGTGCAGAAATGCTCTGAGGAAGGAGCACCTTTGTATTGGAGGGCAAAATGAAGTAGACCTGATGCATTGTGTTCATACATTGCTGTACAGTGGTGCCTCGCAAGACGAATGCCTCTCAAGACGAAAAACGCGCAAGACGAAAGAGTTTTCCGTTTTTTGAGTCGTTCCGCAAGACGAATTTCCCTATGGGCTTGCTTCGCAAGATGAAACGTCTTGCGAGTTCTTGCGAGTTTGTTTCCTTTTTCTTAAAGCCGCTAAGCTGCTAAGCCGTTAATAGCCGCTAAACTGCTAATAGCCGTGCTTCGCAAGACGAAAAAACCCAAGACGAAGAGACTCGCAGAATGGATTAATTTCGTCTTGCGAGGCACCACTGTACACTACTCTGATATCTTATGAGAGGGCGGTAAATAAATAAATAGAAATTACGGGAGGAATTTAGTGCTGCACTAAGGCGAACATTCTACCAGGACAAACCTGTTGACTTGCCAAACACAATGAGCTGTGGGCTGTTCTGCCCACCCCCCACAAACCAATTTTGGAGGACATGGGGGCACATGATGGCAGGGAGGAATGCCCCATTGTGCAAATGGAAGAGGAGAGGCACAGTAGCAGGCAGTGGCGGAGCTACCTTCTCTGGCACCGTGAGCAGTATACATACATCTGGGGGTGTGGCTGGCACACGTCCCAGGGGTCGTGGCGCATCCCAGGGGTTGTGGCGGCCACCCGCAGGGGACATGGCACACGTCGGGTGGGTGCAGGTGAAGCGGTGTGCGATTTCCTGTGTCTAGGCATGCACAGAAGCAATTTTCAGCGTCTGGGCATGCGCAGAAGCGATTTCCAGCGTCTGGGCATGCACAGAAATGATTTCGGGAGCCAAGGAAGAGAGTCCCCATGCTGTGCTGTGCCGGTTTAATGCAGTGCGCAGGGACTCGCCTAGTGGGCGGATCAGTTCAGGGTTGGCTCATGGGCCAGTTAAGCGACCCTCATGGGCTGCTTCTGGCCCATGGGCCTTAGGTTGCCGACCTCTGCTCTAGATGTTGCTGGACCAAAACTCCTGGCATCCCTAGCCATTGGCCATGATGGCTAGAGCTGAAAGCCAACAAGATCTTGGCAGGTGCTGCACTAAGGGGGTTGGACTCGATGGCCCTTGTGGTCTCTTCCAACTCTATGATTCTATGATTCTATGATTCTAAGATCTGGAGGGGCACAGGTTCCCCACCCATGGTTCAAAGTGGGGATAAACATGGACTTTTAAAGAAAAAGCTACAACTATAATTCTTGACATAAAAGCCTTCCATACAACCATGTTTATTAATCACCTTCTAATCCAGGCAGGATGCTTTGCCCACAATAATCTGCACTGCGGGGGACGAACTCTGTAGATCAATTAAACACAAATTAGAAAACCCGGCAGCATCCATTAAAAATGGCAGCTTAGACCCTGATAAGAGAAGGCAGTGTTTATATTTGGGTTATTTGCTTTCATATAATTCAATTATAAATTACCGGCAGTCGTTTCTCTTCCCATGCCGAAAAAGAGGCAGTGTGGGAGGGAGGGCGTGTTCAGGGGAATGGCGGAGTCCTCAACACTTTCTAAGGAAACACTAATTAAAATTTGCATTTACTTATGATCGGGCTTGGACGCGGGTGGCGCTGTGGGTAAAAGCCTCAGCGCCTAGGGCTTGCCGATTGAAAGGTCGGCGGTTCGAATCCCCGCGGCGGGGTGCGCTCCCGTTGTTCGGTCCCAGCGCCTGCCAACCTAGCAGTTCGAAAGCACCCTCGGGTGCAAGTAGATAAATAGGGACCGCTTACTAGCGGGAAGGTAAACGGCGTTTCCGTGTGCTGCGCTGGCTCGCCAGATGCAGCTTTGTCACGCTGGCCACGTGACCCGGAAGTGTCTCCGGACAGCGCTGGCCCCCGGCCTCTTGAGTGAGATGGGCGCACAACCCCAGAGTCTGTCAAGACTGGCCCGTACGGGCAGGGGTACCTTTACCTTTACCTTTTTATGATCGGGCTTATTTGATTGGTACACAATGAGCAGGCTCACTGGAGAGAGTGCGTGCGGCTTGTGAGGAAGAGAAGGAAGGAAAGGGTTGCCTTTCTTTGCTTTATTATTTTATTTTATTATTTCATTTATTTCATTTATTTTCGCATCCTATACCTGCAGGTCTCAGGGCTGCAAAATATACATTCAAGATATAAACAGAAACAGTCGAATAATCCCCCCAAAATACATTAATACAATTTCAAAAAATTTAAACAATTCCAAAAAAATTAAAAACGCAATTAAAAAGCAATTTAAAAGAATGTCAACAGGACTCTCTGCTGGACAGCAGTAGTCCTTTTGTAGGACATCAGGCCCTGCCTTTGGCCTGGTGGAGAGAGGACTCTTTTAGGATTTCTTGATGAGCATATCAATTCCTGCCTGATCAGCTAATACTTTAGAACCCATAATCCACGACCAGTTTGGGCAAGACTCAGTGTAACTTTCTACAGGGTTTCCCAAACTTAGGTCTCCAGAAGTTATGGGACTCTACTTCCCATCATCCCTGATCACTGGTCCTGCTAGCAAGGGATGATGGGAGTTGTAGTCCCAAAACAGCTGGAGACCCACGTTTTGGAAACCCTGTCTAGAAGAGCGAATTTTGAAGGATGTCTGTGTTTTGCTTTGCACTTTGTTTCAGAAAGTGCAAATCAGGAGGCTTTGATTTGAATGTGAACTGTATCAAATTCTGTCCCAACTCCTGCTATCACCCAACAAGCTAATCCCTGGTGCTCACTTATGGCATCCCTTCCCATAAAAAGAACAGGACAGTGATACGAAATCTCAGTGGGGTGTTAGGTCTCAGAGGAATAAAAAGATTTAGCCCTGCCAGCACTGGGAATATGCCTGCTTAGCAAAAGAGAGAGTTTGAGGAATTCAGCTCTGAATAATTCATACCATTAAATTAATATAGGTTGGATAACTTTTCATGGTCTCTTCTGCTTCCCTAAATTCACTTTATTAAATGTTCCTGACATCAAGCTAGGCAAGAATGATATAAGCAGGATAATACACGGGGGCGGGAAATGGGTTCATTAAAAAAAATAAATCCCAATGACCTTGTCATAGGAAATATATATCTGCATTCTCACTGTGCTAAGCTAAGCCATATATTTTATGATTTTGTTCTTAAAAGCCTTGGCACCCAGGAAAGAGGAGCAGCTTAACTCCTTTGAATGTGCACTTTTCTGCCTACAGCCCTCCCCCCAATAAAAGCATCTGAAAAGATTATTTATGCCCCAGGTGATTGCTCAGGAAATGACAAGCCCAGTGGGATGGATCTATGTGAGAATTCATTCTCTTTTAATTTCATTACATTATGTTCATTCCTGCGTAGTGAATATTGTCTGCATTGGAAACATGCTTTTGGTGAATACAATTGTTAGGTAAATTGATCAGTTAAATACAGCACTGAGCTGACAGAAATACATTTTGCATATATTTTTGGGAGAGCTGAAAAGAAGCAGCTACTGAGAAGATGTGTAAAGGTAAAGGTACTCCTGACCATTAGATCCAGTCACAAACAACTCTTAGGTTGTGCGCTCATCTCACTCTATAGGCCGAGGGAGCAGGCGTTTGTCCACGGACAGCTTGCAGGTCATGTGGCCATCATGACTAAGCCGCTTCTGGCGAACCAGAGCAGCACACAGAAGTGCTGTTTACCTTCTTGCCTATTTATCTCTGGTGAGTCTTCTTCTTCGATCACTCGTAACCGAGTAAGATTGTCTTCCATGAACACAGTCTTAACAGTGAGTCTGTAAGTGATTGTGGAGGCCAATTCTGGATCCACACATCCTTCCACGGTGGGGGTAGGTTTCCAGACGGGAGTTGATCGTGGTGAGGGTTTGCCAAGCATGCCTTTCTCCCTTTTGTCCTGAGTTTGAGCATCTTCAAAGCCCTTGACACCTTTGGGGGACAACTGTTCTCCTGTTGGAGCGCTCGCAGGCCAGTGTTTCCCAGTTGTTGGTGTTTATACTACATTTTTAAAAAAAGATTTGCCTGGAGAGAGTCTTTAAACCTCTTTTGTTGACCACCAGCATTACGTTTTCCATTTTTAGGTTCAGAATAGAGTAGTTGCTTTGGAAGACGGTAATCAGGCATCCGCACAACATGACCAGTCCAACGAAGTTGATATTGAAGAATCATTGCTTCGACACTGGTGATCTTTGCTTCTTCCAGAACACTGGCATTAGTTCGCCTGTCTTCCCAAGTGATGTGAAAAAATTTTCAGAGACACCATTGATGGAATCTTTTGAAGGAGATGGCGTTTATAGGTGATCCACATTTCACAAGCATACAGTAAGGTTGGTAGTACAATAGCAATCTTTCCTGCAAAGGTCATTGTGAATCTTCTTTATGGGTGTGCAGGCAAACAGCACCTCTCCAGGGCTTTAGAGAAGTGTTTTATCTCAGTCAATCTGGAGATGTTATTGACCGAACCTAGCACCCCATCCTTGAGCAAACACACAGAAAGCGGTAGAGATGTGGCAAAATGTTGTGAGGTTTTTAATTAGGCTGAAAGATGTTACCATAAAGCACCAATGCTGCAGCAAGCAAAGGCTCCAGCAGCTCAGTCAGCTGCTTGTGGCTGGAAAGCCAGACAGGATGTTTGTGACTGTTGCCATGGAAACAAAGGGGCAGTCCATTCTGTACTGAGCACCGGATGTTAGCTCAGAGTGTGTGTCATATGACCTGTACTGGAAGTACATGGGAGGAGTTTCTTCTTGCTGTTGTCGAGTGCAGACGTGTTTCTCTGTACTGATATGAGAGACAGAAATAAAGGATGTAAATAGTTTTCTGTCTGCTTCTTTCCCCTCACTGGGGGACACCAAAGGGGAGAGAGGATGAACGGTGTGTTCCTCTCACATCTGAGATGAATCGCCGGGACCTCGCCTGCTTAACAGCAGAGTGGAGACGCGGGGAGGTCGACAGGAATATCTGCCGGTGCCTACGCTGTGGCACATTCCTCTGCACCAGGCAGAATTCCAACAGTGGCAGCCTTTGGATGGTTGCTGTCCATCGAACATCTGGATGAGAGGCTGGTGAATTGTCCTCCTCTGCTCCATGGAAGCCTGAAGTGAGAGGCTGATTCTCTACAGCCAGTAGCTGACCAGAAGAAGCTGACAGCCAAGCCGATGCTCAAGGTATGAGACTTTTAAGGGCTTAAAAGAGTGAATGCAGAATGATTCATTCTCTGCTTCACGGAGAGCGAGTGTGGGAAAGCAGCTCCAACTTGGAAGAGGCCTGCATACCAGGCATTTTTGTGGTTTCCTGTCCGAGGAAAGGAATGCGCTGTTGCTAGGCAACGTCCTTCAGAAGGCTGTGCCTCAGAGAGGAGAATGGAAAGTTACTCGAGAGGGCTGGACAGTCAGACTATGCTTCAGAGAGGCGAAAACAAAGTTTGTTATGACTAGGTCCTCACGAACTGCTGGAAGGGACTTTCCAACGCAGCCAGTGTCAGAGTTGCCAGGTGTCAAGAGTGTAAACAAGCCAGCTATTGGATTTTAGAGGCTTGTGTTTTAGAGTCAATGCAAGGACTCAAAATGGATGCTAAGAAGGGGGGAGGCTTGCCTTCTCCACCCCTCCTGACCAATGACAATTATTCATCCTGGTCTGTAAAGATGAAGGCCCTGCTGCAGAATCAGAGACTGTTTGGGGTGATTGAGAATCCCATCCCAGCAGCACCAACGCGTGCTTGGGAGTCACAGAATGTGAAGGCTAGGACTGCTATAATTCTGTGTGTCTCAGATGAGCAGCTTGTGCATATACAGCATTTGGAATTTGCGCAAGAGGTTTGGAACACGCTGCGTACAACGCATCAGAGAGATGCTGGTTCTTCAGCGTTGCTGTATTTTGAGAAGTTGACCAATCTGAGATTAGCGCCTGATGGAGATGTTCAAGTGCACCTGACAAAGATGAAGTTTCTGCGTCAACAGATGGTGGAACGCAATTTTCGTCTACAGGAGGAAATGTTTTGCTTCATGATGATAAACAGCCTTAACCGCACCTACAAGGTTGTTGCCAGTCAGCTTGGTTCGCTACCTGCTCAGCAGCTAACTGCGGAAAGAGTGTGTGCCGTCGTCCTGAACGAACACGACAGACTTGCTGCACTGGAAGTGAAAGACAGAGGGAGGCAAGAACAGAGTTCAAATCTTCCTACTGCTGATGCTACTGGAGAGCATGCCGTAGCATTGAGTGCCATCCGATGCTACAATTGTGGACAGACTGGGCATCTACAGCGGAACTGTAAGAAGCTGCGACAGTCAAAAGGAGCCAAGAACAGCTCTACGAAGCCTGAGGCGTCAAGCAAAAGCCGTACCAAGTGCCAGGTGAAACCTGCAAAGGCTATGATGGCGAAAGGAACCACGCCAGATGTTGGGAATGCATTCATAATCGATACGGGCGCCACGAAGCATCTCTGCCCACACAGAGAACTGTTTTCGACGTTGAAGAAGCAAAGCTTCACTGTCAAACAAGCCAACGGTCAAGAACTGGAAGCGACCGGAATTGGAACTGTGTATCTTGAGAGTCTGAACTTGACTATAAACGATGTTTACCTGGTTCCAGAACTAAAATTTAGTCTGCTGAGTGCTTCGCAGATTGCAAAGAAGGGACTAAAACTGTACTATGATGCTAAAAGATGCAAGATCTACAAAGATGGAGAACTGTTTCTTACTGCCAAAGAGAAAGATGGACTGTATTTGTTGACTTTTGATTAAAGTGATTACATGAAATGTAATACTTCTGATTCTAACGAAATTTCTCTTGCAGGTCTGACCAGTGTGAACACCAAGAAGGTGGCCAAGAAGGTCCACAGAGCTTTTCAGCGGGTGTATGCTGATGTGATTGGTCCTTTAGAACCATCTAGAGGCGGTGCAAAATATTACCTTGTGTGTGTTGATTGTTACACTAATTATTCTTGGGTTTATATGATGAAGAAACCGCAAGAAACTTTAGAAAAGTTTCAGGAGTTTTGTGACAAGGTTAAAAGTATGCATGATGCTAACATTGATTGTCTTTTCACAGATGACAAGCCAGTTTTTCTTTTACAGGATTTCCAGAGGTTCCTGGATGAGAAAGGGATAAGACACAAACTTGCTACTTCCGAAGAAGCATGGAAGAAATGTGTCTGTGTTAGGGTGAACAAAGAATTGCAAAAGGGGATGCATGAGCAATTGCTAAGTTCACATTTACCACATGATTATTGGGCCGAATCTTTAGCGTCCTATCTTCATGTGTGGTTGAGGAAAGTCTCAACAGAGTTGGGATGTTCTCCTTTTGAGAAGCTGTTTAATAGAAAACCTTCTGTTGCCTATTTTAAGGTTTTCGGATCTCAAGTGAGAACAGAAACTCCAAGTGGGGTAAAGAATGCCAAAGGCATCTTTGTGGGTTATGAAAAAGGTCTCTACAGAGTAATTTTGTCTGAATCTGGTCAGGTGATTCTCACAAAATCTCTAGAGAGTGCTCCTGAACAGGAGAGAGTGATTGTTCACACTTATTCCACAGATGATTCTGATGATGATGATGATGAGTCTGATCTTATTGAGTTCAGTGGTACTGATGATGATGACACTGATAGCTCAGACAGCTCAGTTGTCACAGTCATTGAGAGGAAATCTCAAATAATGAATAGACCCTCAGAAGAGGAGGATGAACCACTGATTAAGCTTACTACTGGTTCTCCAGAGAGTTCAGAGGCTGAACCAGAAAGCAGAGAAGAGCAGCAGCTCTTACGTAGGTCTGAGAGAGCAACGAAGGGTGTACCACCCAAGAGGTATTCAAAGGAGTTTGCTAACCTAGCATATGTTGCTGTTGTAAACGACCAAGGACAAAAAGAAGCTGTGTCTGAGTCAGAGACAAAGGCACAACAGAGAGTAGTTAACCAAGGTCATGTGAAGTCACACAACCAGAGAGGTACATTGGTTAAACCAGTGGCGGGTAGTTCCAAGGGTGGAACTGAAACAACAGGGGAATGTTATAAGTATAACAACTGTTTGTTTTCTTCTCTGGATGACGCTTTGCTCGCAGCACGCATTGATACTTTAGGGGGAGTATGTTACCATAAAGCACCAATGCTGCAGCAAGCAAAGGCTCCAGCAGCTCAGTCAGCTGCTTGTGGCTGGAAAGCCAGACAGGATGTTTGTGACTGTTGCCATGGAAACAAAGGGGCAGTCCATTCTGTACTGAGCACCGGATGTTAGCTCAGAGTGTGTGTCATATGACCTGTACTGGAAGTACATGGGAGGAGTTTCTTCTTGCTGTTGTCGAGTGCAGACGTGTTTCTCTGTACTGATATGAGAGACAGAAATAAAGGATGTAAATAGTTTTCTGTCTGCTTCTTTCCCCTCACTGGGGGACACCAAAGGGGAGAGAGGATGAACGGTGTGTTCCTCTCACATCTGAGATGAATCGCCGGGACCTCGCCTGCTTATCAGCAGAGTGGAGACGCGGGGAGGTCGACAGGAATATCTGCCGGTGCCTACGCTGTGGCACATTCCTCTGACCCAGGCAGAATTCCAACAAAAGATGCTAAGAGAAGTCTCAGACTGGGACTTCCACCGTTACTCTGTGCAAACCACAAGCCTGATAAACTAGCTCCTGTGTCAGGCTGCAGTACTAGCATACGGACCATTTGGTCAGCTGATCCCAAGGACCAACCCCTGTCCACCAGGCCCTACAAAGCCCTAGCAAGCAGAAAAGTGGGCATTGTGGGGGCAGAGAAGCACCACAAATAATGAAAA
The DNA here is from genome assembly GCF_965113315.1 of Podarcis vaucheri. NCBI lineage: Eukaryota > Metazoa > Chordata > Lepidosauria > Squamata > Lacertidae > Podarcis > Podarcis vaucheri. Next base: position 11,798,099 of record NC_138761.1, read on the forward strand.
CAGAAAGAAGAACTGACTCCAGTCCTTACTGATGTAAGACTTTAAGTTCTGGGCATCTTAGAGTGAAATACTCCTTCTTCAGAAGTCTGAAAAGCTTGCAAGTTCTTAAAACTCCAAAGCACCTTGCTCTGAAAAAACTAAACTTAGGAATCACCTTTGAACAAGTTCTGAGGCAAAACGTTCTTCTCTTGGCAGAGATATAGAGAGAAGAAAACTGTGCCTCACAGCTTGTTCAAAGGTGATTTCTAAGCTTAGATTTTCAGAGCCAGGCATTTCAGAGACGTGTGCGTTTTGAAGGATAGTTGCCTTTCAACCCACAAATTGTTCGGTAGGTGCAAATTAAGTACGTCCTCATTAAAACCCAAACAAGATTTCTCCTCCTTCCGCAAGCAAGGCGGGTATCATACGTTTCATCTACCATCTTGAAAACATTCCTGATTATTCCATTCTGAGCAGAGAATGCTACATGATATAGTATTTTAAATAACTATCTCCAGCTGACATTTGACACCAATTTCAGAACTGCTGCCTTGTCTGTGCCATTGTTGGGCGTTACCCTCACGCTTTGCATCTGAACTCTCTGTATTTATTTTTAATATAGTCGAAGCATCAATCTTCTTACACCTTTTGGGTCATATGCTTAGTGATAGGACAAGCATCATGTGCACTTTGCAAGGACAACCTGTTAAGGGCAAGTTGACTACAGCAATAATAATAAACAGAATCTGGAGGGCAGAAGTGAAATAATTGCCTCTGATTGCATTCATGTCTTCCCTGGGAGGAAAAAAAAATATGACATGATGATTTGCAGTCTGATTGCAAACCGGGATTAAATCAGCGGTAATATAAAACGCTGACACTTTAATGGGCCCTTTTAACTCATTCAAGGGCCCATTGTAAATCTGCAGGAAAACAATTGAAATGTTTTCATTTTGGTTAGTTGTGCTGCATCACCCATCTAACAAGCTCTTTGGCTTATCATAATCATGAAACCATTAGCTATACAAAGAGCACATTTGTACATCATGAACTTGGCAGAACATAAAAAGTGGTCTGATTTCTCCAGGGCTAATTGTGTAATGGCGTGATTGCTATCTTTTCAGTGTTTACTGTTTTCGCCCGCTGAAAGCTTTGTCGGAGTTGTCCCAGCCAAGGAACAATCCTCTGCAGAACTTCAGGCTGATTAGCGACTGTCATATTGATTAAAGCCAGCTTTGTTTGCATTTAAACACATCTGCATGTTCCCATGCAAACTGGGAAGGGCCACTGCGAGCATATAATTTGCACAAAAATGCCCAGATTTCCTCCCTGGCATGCCCAGATGAAAGCTTCTCAGATAGCTGATCTTGAGAAACACTTGTCCAATATCTCCATGAGTCATTGTCACTTGCATTATACCAACGTCCTCCAACTGGATGCTCCCCATGGGTTTTAAACTCCCGTTCCCATCAGCACCAGCCAGAATGGCCAATAGTTAGGTATGATAGGAGTTGTGGTCTACCCCCCGCTGTGTAATTTTGTTATGACCCTAGGGGTGAATTCTGGGATTCGGATTGGGAGAGGGCATAGCACCTAAGGCCAGCCTAAGAAGCACCTAAACAACAGCAAACACTTTTTGCAGAAAGATCCAGTGATACCAGTACACTTTTGTCCCAATACTGTTAAATTGCCTTCCTCTGACTCAGAGGAATCTGGCTCAGAATACATAGCTCAGGGATAGGGAGCCTCTGGTTCTCCAGATGTTGCTTGACTACAACTCCCATCATCCCTACTCACAGTCCCTGCTGGTTGGGGCTGATGGGAACCAGAGGCCTATGATATCTGGAGAGCCACGAGTTCCCCATCACTGCCCTAGGCTGGGCATCTGTAATGAAAGAGGTTCCTCTTATCAAAGGTAGAGATTGTCAGCTTCGCCTTTGAGCTGGTGCCAATGACCAGGCTCAACCTCATAGAATAGAATCATAGAATCATAGAGTTGGAATAGACCACAAGGGCCATCGAGTCCAACCCCCTGCCAAGCAGGAAACACCATCAGAGCACTCCTGACATATGGTTGTCAAGCCTCTGCTTAAAGACCTCCAAAGTAGGAGACTCCACCACACTCCTTGGCAGCAAATTCCACTGTCAAACAGCTCTTACTGTCAGGAAGTTCTTCCTAATGTTTAGGTGGAATCGTCTTTCTTGTAGTTTGGATCCATTGCTCCGTGCCCACTTCTCTGGAGCAGCAGAAAACAACCTTTCTCCCTCCTCTATATGACATCCTTTTATATATTTGAACATGGCTATCATATCACCCCTTAACCTCCTCTTCTCCAGGCTAAACATGCCCAGCTCCCTTAGCCGTTCCTCATAAGGCATCGTTTCCAGGCCTTTGACCATTTTGGTTGCCCTCCTCTGGACATGTTCCAGTTTGTCAGTGTCCTTCTTGAACTGTGGTGCCCAGAACTGGACACAGTACTCCAGGTGAGGTCTGACCAGAGCAGAATACAGTGGCACTATTACTTCCCTTGATCTAGATGCTATACTCCTATTGATGCAGCCCAGAATTGCATTGGCACAGCCCAGAATTGCATTCTTCAGCCCCGGCTGGGCCAGGTGAGCTGGGAAGCACTTCCACGGCGGGAGAGCAGGTCTAAGTGCAATGGATTCACAGCTTTGAGCTGTGAGCACCAAACTCAGCACCAAAGTCAGCAGAGCACAGCAGAGTATGAATTACACGAACGACAGCTCTGGAGCTTAACTTTATTCTATTACAGCTACTGCAAACTAAAAATAAACTACAAACTAAAGACTAGCGGAGGCTTCTGGACTGCATGAGTTTCTTATGCAGTCATCTTATCTTTACATGGATAACACTCAGACTCCTACAGAGTCAGGCAGGAGCGGAAGAAGCGATGAGCAGATTCCGCCCCCTCCTTTCTGAAAACATCATGAGATTCTCGCAATGGGAGGGGTGAAATATCCACAGAGATAGCTATTGAGACAGAGGTGCAACTCCTATTTAATTTCCAGTCTGAAGATGTTAAGGCAACATCTGAGCTGTGGTCTCGTGAAGTTTCCAATTTGAGTTTTACAGGAGCTGTCCAGGTATCAGGGACTGGGAAGAGGAGGAATGGTGGAGACCGCCTCCCCATCCTGACCCTTCCAGGGAGGAGGCGGAGGCGGAAGCGGACTGACAGCTGATGGACACGGTGTCTTTAGAAAGCATTCCAGACACTCCATCTCCCAGAACCCGGTGAGCCTTGAAAGTAGGAGAGCAAACAACTCAAAGACAGAGGGCACGTAGCAGTACCTGTAGAAGTGACGAATGAGGAGGTGGGAGAGACGAGGTGGTGGAGATTCACTTGGGACAATGCCATTATCCAAGAGGCTGGGTTCTATAGCCTCTCTCTGTAAAGACAATGAAAAGAGGATGGTAAGAAACCTTTCGTTGTCTTTATACTTTCCTGGGCAAGCAGCCGGGAGCCACTGGCAGCATCCTGACACCAGGGTAGCCTTCCAGTGAGATCATTTCTCACTGCAGAACAATTCCTCACTTTCTTTCTGCTGAATATGTGGTCTTCCTATTATTTAATGCTGATGGTTTTGGTCCTTGTAGCTAGGGATGATGGGAGTTGTAGTCCAAAAACAGCTGGAGGCCCAAGTTTGGGGAACACTGAGGCAGATGGACCAACAATCTGAATCAGTATAAGGCAGCTTCCTGTGTTCTGGAGAAGAACCATAGCATAGGGTGGACTATCTGCTCTGCATGAAGAAGGTTTCTGGTTCAATCAATCCTAGATCTCTCCAGGTAGGCTTGGAAAAGGCGTCGGGTCTGGATTCCTAGAAAGCCTCTACTAGTCAACATAGACCAGGGGAGAGAAACCTGCGGCTCTCCAGATGTTTCTGGAGACCAGTTGCCATCATCCTTGACCACTGGCATTGATGACTGGAGCTGACAAGAATTGGAGTCCAACAAAACCAAAGTGATATGATACGATAATCTTTATTGTCATTGTCCCATACAGAACAACGAAATTGAAAAAAATCTACATCAGACATTCAAAAACCAACAAGCCTGCTATCCCAGCTATCCCAGCCCGGTTAACCCCCTAAAAACTCTGATACCCCATAATTAAATACAATATACTCCCATACAGACTACCTTACACTGGGTTTAAAACTGCAATTTTGCCAAACATCCCCCTGCTCTGGTGCAGAAAATGCTGAGCTAGATCAAGGATCTGACTCACTATAAGGCAGTTTCTTACATTCCTTAAAATGATAATAAAAACAAAAAAAAAAGTTAATTGTTGGTTGTTAGTTTTTGCTCGTTTTTAATTTAAGCTAGCCAAATCTTTAGTTCATGCACTGGTGTGTTGAATGTATGTAAAGCAGTTGTCATTCGTAGCATTGTGTTTTATTTATAGTCGTTCATATCTTATTTTTCCTGCAACTCTACAGCTGCTGAAGTGCAAAACAAACGAAAACAAAACAAAACAAAAAACGGACAAGCAAGGCTTTGGGTAGAAGCTAGGCATCAGGAGAGACACATGGCTCTGTCCAAAAATAGCAGCTTCACATCCCCCCCTCCTCTGTCCCCTGGTAACCAACAAAATATGCGACATCATTGTAGTCCTTGCTTCTCTGCCCCATGCTACATCATTGGCTGCAGCTTGCAAGGGCGTGAACTCTCAGAAATAATGTCCTACTATGGTAATATCATGCCATCAAAGGAGAGATGAAGTTGCCCGGGATTGCCTTTTTCAACTGCAACCACACATACGATTGCATTCAACTAATATTTAATCAAGACAATGGACTCTGAAAGGAATGAAACTCTGTTAAACATGGCCATTGATTTCAGTGGGTCTACTCTGAATAAATGGAGGCAGTGCGAGATTTTACTTTCTTGGGCTCCATGATCACTGCAGATGGTGACAGCAGTCACGAAATTAAAAGATGCCTGCTTCTTGGGAGAAAAGCAATGACAAACCTAGACAGCATCTTAAAAAGCAGAGACATCACCGTGCCAACAAAGGTCCGTATAGTTAAAGCTATGGTTTTCCCAGTAGTGATGGAAGTGAGAGCTGGACCATAAAGAAGGCTGATCGCCGAAGAATTGATGCTTTTGAATTATGGTGCTGGAGGAGACTCTTGAGAATCCCATGGACTGCAAGAAGATCAAACCTATCCATTTTGAAGGAACTCAGCCCTGAGTGCTCACTGGAAGGACAGATCCTGAAGCTGAGGCTCCAATACTTTGGCCACCTCATGAGAAGAGAAGACTCCCTGGAAAAGACCCTGATGTTGGGAAAGATGGAGGGCACAAGGAGAAGGGGACGACAGAGGACGAGATGGTTGGACAGTGTTCTCGAAGCTACCAGCATGAGTTTGACCAAACTGTGGGAGGCAGTGGAAGACAGAAGTGCCTGGTGTGCTCTGGTCCATGGGGTCACGAAGAGTCGGACACGACTAAACGACTAAACGACTAAACAACAACAACAACAACAATATTTAATCAAGACAATGGACTCTGAAATGAATGAAACTCAGTTACATATGGCCATTAATTTCAATGGGTTTACTCTGAATAAAATCTAGGGCTGCAAGCCTAACCGCACTTACCTAGGCACATCATATTTAATTCTGGTTAAACAAAGTTAGGATTGCACCATAATTTTGGCTTCAGTAACTGCCTGTAAGCATCTTTTTGCTTTATTGATATATTTATAAAGGCCAACTTCTTTGCTCTACTCTTATCAAGTCACTCAAGATGTGATGGGAATCTTTTCTCAAATGCGGTCTTAAGTTCATTCGCCTTGCCTTCTTCCAACCATCTATCACACAGAGTGAGTCGAATTATGTATGGCTGTTACTCTATTATGCATTCAGCTGAATGTGTTACCTTAATTAGGGCATCGTGATTTAATACATGCAAATGCATTTGGTACAGGAGCCGTCCTTTATTTATAGAATGCAACTCTTTGGCTTTTGATATTAACCAAGGAGGAGCACTGCAGTCTGTCTTCTCTCCTGCTGAAAAACATCTCAGCTTTGCCCGCTCCCAAGTCTCAAAAGCAGCTGTTTCCTAGGTATGCAATTTAAGTAGACCGTTCAGCCCAATTTTCTGCATGTTTATTTAGAAGTAAATCTGACTGAGAACTCCCAAGTATGGGTGTGTAGGATTGCAGCCTAAATCACACTGAAACAAAACAGTGTCCGGGCTGAATGATGGGGTTGGAGACAATCCTTCAGGTATACTGGACTGAGACCATTTAGGGCTTTAAAGGTCAGCACCAACACTTTGAATTGTGCTCGGAAACGTACTGGGAACCAATGTAGGTCTTTCAAGACCGGTGTTATATGGTTTCAGCAGCTACTCCCAGTCACCAGTCTAGCTGCCGCATTCTGGATTAATTGTGGTTAATCACCTTCAGAGGTAGCTGTTTCCTGTCCAGGAGGGCCTAGTCACACCCCTGGAAAAGCAGGCAAGTCCAGGACCTGACCTGAGAGTAAGTCTGAAGGAAAGGACTATCTTGTTACAGATCTTTGCAAGCTATCCTGGGAGTCTTCTTGGCTGAAGTGTGGAGTAAACAAAAAATGCTTAAAATAAATCAAGCTGACTAGCCAGGTGCTGCAATACCCAGTTCAGTGGCTCGTCACAAGGGAGCAGCCAACCTGAGTCCCAGAAGCTCTTGACACCCATCTTCTTCTTAATAGTACAGCTTAACTCATGCCAGGTCATCATTGCACGGAGCAGTTCCTCGTTCCTGCCAGCAGCAGCCAGAGATACAGAGTGATGGGAACAGGGAAACATGTGGTATGAGAACTCGAGTCCCCTGAAGTGCACATCATAGAAGGAGATGACAGCACTCAACATGGGGCCATTGTTTTCCACCAGCAGGCCTGCGTACCTGATAATGGGTGGTTCTGCCCAGGAGGACACTGAGAATTTATGTGGATCGATCCATAAAGGTGCAATTCCATCCTTCCTTTTTCGCTGCATGAAATAAAAAGGGAGGTTGTGAAAGAACAGCATATGTGTGGCAAAAGGCCAGGTGGCGCCGGATTGCAGGTAAAAGCATGCTGAGGGTTTTGAGTTCCTATGAAAACGGAAAGGGATAAGATGGAGAGAAAATCATTCTTGACCTAACATTGTAAACATCTGGGATGTCTTTTTGCCATAGCATTAGAAATCAAAGAACTGTACAGTGGTACCTCGGGTTACATATGCTTCAGGTTACATACACTTCAGGTTACAGACTCCACTTAGCCAGAAATAGTGCTTCAAGTTAAGAACTTTGCTTCAGGATGAGAACAGAAATCGTGTTCCGGTGGCACGGCAGCAACAGGAGGCCCCCGGAACGAATTAAGTACTTAACCCGAGGTACCAGTGTATGTGGTTTGCCATCCCATGCCTTACAGAGTGTCTTTTGCCCTCAAACAGAAAATGTGAGGCTGGGTAATGATAGTGTTGATGTCATTTCATAAAGTAAGGTGGGAGAATGAGAAGAATTGACACTGGGCAGGGGAAACCCATCACTTTGTGATTGATTGATCACAAACTATACATCATGTTTGCTTTTATCTTGGATAAGCTGTCTGCTTGTGAAGATGAGTGTTTAGCAATATTAAGCCAATATGTAAATATTACCCATAGGAGATCTGGAATAATCTAATTCATTTCCTTGAATTATTCATGGGAGAGGGTGTTATCTGGCTAACTCTGTACAGATTACTGCACAGGGACTAGTATAAATCTCTGTTATTATTAGGGTAGATTAATCACACCCAGTTGTACAATTATATACATCTCTCCCTGCCAGGCTCAATCTTATCCATCAGTGATCAAGGTTGAAGTTCACAGATGCCTTGCTTTCCACTTTGAGTCATTCACAGGCCTGGTCCACCACAGAAGGCCATTTAGGAAGAAATCAGAAGGGGAAGAACCTAATGGTTTAATATAGGAATGATGAAATTTTACATTGGTCAGGACCCCACTGGAAGTGTAGCATCATGAGTTTCAGTGAAATGCCAAATTTGCATACTTAATAACATAAAGTAAACATAATTTGCATAGTTATTGGTTACATTTGGATGCACTTGATGCAAGGAGCTCAGTAGCATTTTAGCTTCACAGAGTCTAATCCTCTAGAACACAGAGATCATAACATACACAACCAAAAAAAAAAGCCAGGGAGAGAAGGTAGCTAGGGGTGGAGAGAAATTAAATTCAGTTCACATTTAAAGGCAAATCTACTAATTCGCACTTTCCAAAACCGTTCAAGAACCGAAACCAAAATTCACTCTGCTCTGAATTTTGAGATGCAATTCTCCAGCCAAGTAATGTGTAGAAAACTGCATATATACTGAGGTAAAAATATGCCAAAAAAAGTATATACTTTGGAAAGTGGTTTGTCTGACTTTCTGTCTGTCCATCCATCTGTTCTCTATGGGTTCAGTCACCAATCAAGATATCACCAAATGTGGCCCTCGAATCTCCCTTATTGATCCTTGGGACTTTGCCCAAGCCATATCCCATTCCCAGCCACACCACTCACTGCTCTTACTTCACACCTTCCTTGAGTGTTGTTTGCCTGACTGGGACACATCCTTAAACTCTCAGTGTCTTGGGTGAGGGTGTGTAGAAACTAGCACAATGCACAAAGGTAAAATATATGTTTGTTGCTCCCCACACTTTTTATTTGGGCCCCACCTACCACTGGCATTTACACACACACACACACACACACACATTGCTGAGAAGGTAATGCAGCTTTTGGGCTGAAAGAAAAGTGTGCACTTCTGGTCTAAAGTTAAGGCTTTTGCACCGTAAAGCATAGTGGGTGGGGATTGACCTGGAGTCAGCTGACTTAATGTTCAGATGGGGTGGCACTGCAGAATTGATGGCGCCCTTGAAGAAGGAAGCTTGCTTTTCTAAGTCTGCAGAGAAGACAAATGGCCAGCTGGTCAGGAGGTGATTGGCCAAAGCTTAACTTCAGGGAGGTCTGGTATGAGAACTCCCAACACCGAACTCCATATGCATAGATCAATGGCCCCTGCTTCCCTCTCTCCCGTGCCTCTCCACACACATTCACACACTCTCTCTCTCTATCTCATACACTCACATTTCCAGTAGTGGGTGGTGCCCAATGGGACAGTTAGAACAGAAGGCTATGAGGCCAAATGTAGGTGGACCCAGAGCCACCCCCGACTGCTTTTAAGGAAAGCAAACAGGCAAGGACTACCTGAGGTTGGTGGGACCAGGCTCCATTTGCCCAAATTGCTTCTGCCGCGCTGTTCCCCATCTGTAAAATGCTATTTTTCCCTCCAGCCACCATTCATTACCCTTATGAAAGTTTATAATCCTGCAAAAGCGACTTGCACTTTTAAACACACCCACACATTCATTTCGCTCTAAACAAGATAACAGAATATACTCCAGCCCCGTAGAAACCTATGATTTGATACAATGAAATGAAATGAGATATATTTTACTCTTCAGTGTTTTGTGCGTTATACCTTAATTTACTGGAAACCTTTGAGTCACAATGTGGAACGGTATGCACAATGAATCTTCCTTCAGCACTGCATAGCCAGATAATTCACAAATCATTCAACCATTTCTCTGAAAACACACACACACACACACACACAAGAAAGATTGTTGTCGTCATCGTCTTCTTCTTCTTCTTCTTCTTCTTCTTCTTCTTCTTCTTCTTCTTCTTCTTCTTCTTTTCTGCTTAGTACCTTTTTGCTATGGTCACTTTTAAAACAATGATGTCAATCCAAACATACACAGAGAGAGTGATCAGAGCTGTAATCCAGAAATAATTTAGAATGCAATCCCAGATTCCCAGGCTGGAATCCCAGATTCCCACTAGGACTCCACAGAGGCCAAAAAGAGACAATGCACGTACTATTGTAAGAGACCAAACCAAACCAAACCAAACCCTTTAATATAGATAGATAGATAGATAGATAGATAGATAGATGATAGATGATAGATAGACAGATAGATGAAAGATGATAGATAGATGATAGATAAATAGATGATAGATGATGGAGAGCGAGAGCGAGAGCGAGAGCGAGAGCGAGAGAGAGAGAGAGAGAGAGAGAGAGAGAGAGAGAGAGAGAAATGGATCCAGGCTCTGGTCTGCCCTGTCTAGGTTTTGGGGCATAGGAACCTGCCTACCCTGAACCCCAAGGAGACACCTCTGATCTCCTACTCTGATGGGTAGTCCACAAACTCCTTGGGGGATCAAGAGAGCTATGAGGAGCCAATGGCTGCAGGGGGGGGGGAAGCACTAGTCCTTTATCTGGCCAGGAGGCAGCAGTCAGATCGTGGAGCCTCCTGTCCATGACTTCCTGACCGCTATAAAACTCAGCTCTTGCCGACAGGACAAGTCTCAGCTGTAAGAACTGTCCATGGTCCTGAACCCAGAATTTGCTTTTCCTCTAAGATGGTGACTTTTAGGGCTGTGTATCGGATCTGGCCAAGTCCTGGGCCAAATTAAGCTTATTTGGAGGGACTTGGTCATCAAATGAGTCAGGTTCTGATAGTCACAGATTGCTATGGGCTGGCTTGGATGGCCCAGAGCAACCTATGGCAGTCTGATGGGGCAGGGCATCAGGCAGGTAGGAGAGACAGCCAGGGTGGGAAAACCTGCCTGCCCGCCTGATGCCTCAAAAATTTTTGAGTGGAGGCGACAATCCTGCAAAGTGCAGGACATGTTCTGCAAGTGGCTTTCCTTTAGGAAAGTCTATCGCATGGCACACAAACCCACGCAATCACCCCATCCAATCAATAGCTATGAGCAAAGGGAGTTATCTTGTGAGGGAGGCACCCTCAAACTTGGGAGAGAGTGGAAGAAAAACCAAGGTCTTATTTCTCCATCCCTGAGAGCCAGTGTGGTGTAGTGGTTAAGAGCGGTGGACTTGTAATCTGGTGAACCGGGTTCGCTTCCCCGCTCCTCCACATGCAGCTGCTGGGTGACCTTGGGCTAGTCATACTTCTCTGAAGTCTCTCAGCCTCACTCACCTCACAGAGTGTTTGTTGTGGGGGAGGAAGGGAAAGGAGACTGTGAGCCGCTTTGAGACTCCTTAGGGAAGTGATAAAGTGGGATATCAAATCCCCCAGCTATATGTCTAATTAGGGGAGTCATGTCCAACTTGGACTTATTCCAAAGAATGCACGCAATTCAATTTCTGCAATTTGTACCCCTTCTCTAGGGTCCCTACTGCATGCATGCCATACTGGCTGTGGTACGCACTGGTTCCTTTTAAGAGTCCAAACTTTTAACTGGCTTCTGCTACGCACTGAGAGACATGAACACAACATTTCCACGGGAGAGACAGGCAGTGCATTAAAAGAGAGAAATATGGAGCGTATCAAAAGTAAAGTCAATACAATGTGATTTAAAGGCAAAATAGATTTTCCCAGCTAGAGCATAAGTAGAGATTGCATCAATTTGTGCGCAGCATTGCAATTCACTAAGTACACAAGATGCAGAGACAAAGTACATTAGTCACAAATAACGATAGATCATAAACACAATCAGGTGTCAAATTAATATTTATTTGCAAGTTCTGTGCCGGTGTCACCAAGCTTGAAACTAGATCAGTTGAGCATGGAATGGAATGGCAAATCAATTGATTCGGGCTCCTTTTTGCTGCAGCAGCACTCTGGAAGGAGGAAAGAAATTATAGCACGATGTTCAGAGTGCCAAATCTGGCCTGAATAAATCTGCACTCAGTTTTCACACAAAGTACTTTGAAACAGTTGCTCCACAACAATAGATTCCAGAGAGGTTGCTGTTTTCCTGTTGCCAACGTGGAAGAGGGACGTGGTTCACATTGTAACACTAAGCATGGTGGAAAGAAAGTAGGAAGGAAGAGATTTTTCTTCCTCTCTTTATAATATTAGAAACAGGGGTCACCAACCAAGTCAAATGGAGATTCAGGATAGACTGAATAGTGCTTCTTCCCACATTCATCATTAACCTAAGGGATTCATTTGCACAAGACATGGCAATGGTCACTAACTTAGATTGCTTAAAAGAGGGATTAGACAAATGAGTGGAGGATAAATCTATTCATGGCTTCTATTCATGATGGCTGTATATGAGCTCCAGGATCAGAGGCACCATATCTCTGAATACCAGTTGCTGAGCAACAAAAGCAGGAGATGGCTATTGCCTTTCATGTCCTGCTTCTGGAGTTCCTGAAGATGTCAACCCAGTGTGCGGTAGCTGTGAAAAAGGCAAATTTCATGCCAGGGATCATTAGGAAAGGAATTGAAAACAATACTGCCAATGTCATAAAAGCCATTATACACATCTACGGTGCAGCCACATTTGGAATACTCTGTTATGCTCGCTTTGCTTAAAAAAAGGATATTGTAGAGTGGGGAAAGATTCAGAAAAGGGCAAGGCAAATGATCAAGAGGATGAGATAACTCCCTGATTAAGATAATGGGACCTTTTAGTTTAGAGTAAAGGTGAGAAGTGACATGATAGACATTTCTAAAGTTAAATATACCATGGACAAAGTAGATAGAGAGAAGTTTTTGTCCCTCTCTCACATCACTACAAGTAGACATCCAATGAATATTGGAAGATTTGGGACAGATCAAAGAAAATACAGTGGAACCTTGGTTCTCAAATGCCTTGGTACTCGAACATTTCTGCTCCTGAACACTGAAAACCAGGAAGTAAGTTTTCGGGGAAAAAAATGGAAGCTGAATGTCCAATGCGGCTGTCGGCTATTGTTTCTGGGGTGCCTGCGTCAACTGGAAGCTGTGCCTTGGTTTCCAAAAATTTTGGAAGTCAAACGGACTTCCGCAACGGATTACGGTTTGAGAACCAAGAAGAGAAGAAGAAGAAGAAGAGTTTGGATTTGATATTCCTCCGTATCACTACCCGAAGGAGTCTCAAAGCGACTAACAATCTCCTTTCCCTTCCTCCCCCACAACAAACACTGTGAGGTGAGTGGGGCTGAGAGACTTCAAAGAAGTATGACTAGCCCAAGGTCACCCAGCAGCTGCATGTGGAGGAACGCAGACGTGTACCCGGTTCCCCAGATTACAAGTCTACCACTCCTAACCACTGCACCACATTGGCTCTCAAGGTACCACTGTACTTCTTCATGCAGCACATATAAACTGTGGAACATGCCAGCACAGGAGGCAACAATGGCCACCAACTTGGATGACTTTAAAAGAAGATTGGACAAATTCATGAAGGCTATCAATGGCTACTAGCCATGAAGCCTATTCTCTGCCTTAACAGCTAGAGGCAGAGATGCTTCTGAATGCCAATTCCTGGAAACCGGAGGAGGAGAAAGTGCTGATGCGCTCAAATCCTGCTTGAGGGTTCTCCACAGGCATCTGGTTGGCCGCTGTGAGAACAGGATGCTGGTGTAATTGGACCACTAGCAACTGGACACCGAGAAACAAGATGCTGGACCAGATAAATATTTGATCTAACCTAGCAGCGATGTATGGAAGTGAGAGCTGGACCACAAAGTAAAGAAGGCTGATCACCGAAGAATTGATGCTTGTGAATTATGGTGCTGGAGGAGACTCATGAGAGTCCCATGGACTGCAAGAAGATCAAACCTATCCATTCTATAGGAAATCAGCCCTGAGTGCTCACTGGAAGGGCAGATCCTGAAGCTGAGGCTCCAATACTTTGGCCACCTCATGAGATGAGAAGACTCCCTGGAAAAGACCCTGATGTTGGGAAAGATTGAGGGCACAAGGAGAAGGGGACGACAGAGGACGAGCTGGTTGGATAGTGTTCTCGAAGCTACCAGCATGAGTTTGACCAAACTGCGGGAGGCAGTGGAAGACAGGAGTGCCTGGTGTGCTCTGGTTCATGGGGTCATGAACGACTAAACAACAACCACAAAACCTAGCAGCATTCTTCTTAGGAGCTCTGTTTGACATATTGCTGCTTCTCCACCCCTGATGCTTGTTTTGGTGTGTGTGTGTGTGCGCGCGCGCATTAGGTGTGAAAAGCCCACACATTCTTGACATGCATAATAAAGACTGAAAGGCACAAGGTGTGGATCCTCTCATAAAATCCACTCTGCATATAATCTTCTCTGCAATAGTCTTCATATCTAAATCCACTGTTTCTCACTAAAGAGCATGTGCAATGCCAATAAACTTTAACAGTCCCTCTCCACTGAAACTGACACTTAGACATTCATTACTGATGGGGTGTAAACATGGCAAGCTGGCTGATCACCCATTGCATTAGTCACTGAAGAGAAAGGAACAATACTAATTATAATCCAAGGCAATTAGAGCAGTGCTTCATACTTTTGCTCATACTTAAACCACTGTCAAATCTTGATATCACTGTTGCAGCCGGCAATTACCGCAGTCTTTTCTAATGCGCAACTTGTTGATTTTTGAAGGCGTGGGACACATCATTGAATATTCTAATAGTCTGGTGCTCACTAGTAGGGAGTGACTCCCAATTATTTTTAATTGGTTGCCTTAGTCACATTGGGGCATGGAGGATTGTAAAACTGAAGAGGTCAAGGGACATGTCATTATTTTCGGTAAATACCTGGCAATTTGGCATAAATGTAGACCAATGGTCCTCAACATAAGGAGCTTGGATCAGACCAAGGTCAGAGGAAGCTTGCTTGAATCAAGTTAGACTAGCTGGCATGAAAGGTTGGCACATTTGGGCATCCGGTGAGGATCCACACCCCACCGAGGGGCCCACTAGCAAGAGCCCTTTGTACCTGCTTTTGCTCTTCACCCTTGCAACCTGCTTGCTTGTTCACCCACCACTCGCTCCAGCCCAGACAAGGGTGGTGAGAAGAAGGAACGGAAGATGAAAGTGCCTCCTTGCACAGTATGAACCTTAACCGTAAAAGATGCTATCATCCCCCTGGTTCTCAGATTCTGCTGGTCACGGGCATGGCAGCAGTTTATACTAAGCTGAATAAATAAGGTTTCCTCTAAACAGTGAAATGGCAACAGCATCAGAGTTAAGCTTCATTAAGAGCTATCTAAAATATTTCCAAGAAGTGGGGACGGAGGGGTGGGGAGAACTGGCCAAGTGCCTGAATTTCAATGCTAGTCTAGAAATTAATAGACCAAGCACTGCCCGTTTATTAAACTCCCAGCGTATTCTGCCCAAGTTTAGTGAATTGTGCTCTGCTTATTAACTGGAGAAAATAACCTTTCTGGAGTTTTATTGTTTTTTAATGTCTCAACCTGATAACATTATTTCTCTAAAATGAATTACAGTGGTGTGTTAAAGGGGAATAATCTAGCTGGGTGTTTTATTAAGTGTTCGGTGAATGAAATTTTGAGGAGATCCACTGGACACTTATTTGATTTCATAGAATCATAGAGTTGGAAGAGACCACAAGGGCCATCGAGTCCAACCCCCTGCCAAGCAGGAAACACCATCAGAGCACTCCTGACATATGGTTGTCAAGCCTCTGCTTAAAGACCTCCAAAAAAGGAGACTCCACCACACTCCTTGGCAGCAAATTCCACTGTCAAACAGCTCTTACTGTCAGGAAGTTCTTCCTAATGTTTAGGTGGAATCTTCTTTCTTGTAGTTTGGATCCATTGCTCCGTGTCCGCTTCTCTGGAGCAGCAGAAAACAACCTTTCTCCCTCCTCTATATGACATCCTTTTATATATTTGAACATGGCTATCATATCACCCCTTAACCTCCTCTTCTCCAGGCTAAACATGCCCAGCTCCCTTAGCCGTTCCTCATAAGGCATCGTTTCCAGGCCTTTGACCATTTTGGTTGCCCTCCTCTGGACACGTTCCAGTTTGTCAGTGTCCTTCTTGAACTGTGGTGCCCAGAACTGGACACAGTACTCCAGGTGAGGTCTGACCAGAGCAGAATACAGTGGCACTATTACTTCCCTTGACCTAGATGTGCTATACTCCTATTGATGCAGCCCAGAATTGCATTGGCTTTTTTAGCTGCCGCGTCACACTGCTGGCTCATGTCAAGTTTGTGGTCAACCAAGACTCCTAGATCCTTTTCACATGTACTGCTCTCAAGCCTGGTGTCACCCATCTTGTATTTGTGCCTCTCATTTTTTTTGCCCAAGTGCAATACTTTACATTTCTCCCTGTTAAAGTTCATCTTGTTTGTTTTGGCCCAGTTCTCTAATCTGTCAAGGTCGTTTTGAAGTGTGATCCTGTCCTCTGGGGTGTTAGCCACCCCTCCCAGTTTGGTGTCATCTGCAAATTTGATCAGGATGCCCTTGAGTCCATCATCCAAGTCGTTGATAAAGATGTTGAATAAGACCGGGCCGAAGACAGAACTCTGTGGCACCCCACTAGTCACTCTTCTCCAGGATGAAGAGGAACCATTGATGAGCACCCTTTGGGTTCGGTCAGTCAGCCAGTTACAAATCCACTGAGTGGTAGCATAGTCAAGACCGCATTTTACCAGCTTCTTTACAAGAATATCATGGGGCACCTTGTCGAATGCCTTGCTGAAATCAAGGTAGGCTACATCCACTGCGTTCCCTTCATCTACCAGGCTTGTAATTCTGTCAAAAAATGAGATCAGGTTAGTCTGACATGACTTATTTTTCAGAAATCCATGCTGACTATTGGTGATCACAGCATTCCTTTCTAGGTGCTCACAGACTGTTTGCTTAATGATCTGCTCCAGAATCTTCCCTGGTATTGATGTCAGACTGACTGGGCGGTAATTATTTGGGTCTTCTCTTTCCCCCTTTTTGAAAATAGGGACAACATTTGCCCTCCTCCAGTCTGCCGGGACTTCGCCTGTTCTCCAGGAATTCTCAAAGATGACTGCCAGTGGTTCTGAGATCACATCTGCCAGTTCTTTTAATACTCTTGGATGCAGTTCATCTGGCCCTGGAGACTTGAATACATCTAAACTAGCCAAGTATTCTTGTACTATCTCTTGTACTATTTCTTGAAAAGTGAGCAAGTAAATCCTAGCAAAAGGTCTACCTGTGGTGCGGGCAAGGCATCTTGGTATTCAGAAGACAGGAAGATTTCTTGTAGTGGCTTTGGCAAGGAAATTCATTGTTTTCTGTTCTTAATCAAAATTGTAGTGATCATTATTACCCAAGGGTTGAAAAGGGCCTCTGGAGCAGGAGGAGCAGGAGGAGGAGGAGGAGGAGGAGGAGGAGGAGGAGGAGGAGGAGGAAGAAGAAGAAGAAGAAGAAGAAGAAGAAGAAGAAGAAGATGTCAAAATGGGTTCATACTCTCATTCTAGCAAAATTTGTTATTGTTGTTTAGTCATTTAGTCGTGTCCGACTCTTCATGACCCCATGGACCAGAGCACGCCAGGCATTCCTGTCTTCCACTGCCTCCCGCAGTTTGGTCAAACTTATGCTGGTAGCTTCGAGAACACTGTCCCACCATTTCGTCCTCTGTCGTCCCCTTCTCCTTGTGCCCTCAATCTTTCCCAACATCAGGGTCTTTTCCAGGGAGTCTTCTCTTCTCATGAGGTGGCCAAATTTTTGGAGCCTCAGCTTCAGGATCTATACTTCCAGTGAGCACTCATCTAGCAAAATAGGAAGATCCATTCTAGCTCAGTACTGCATGCACAGACTTGCAACAGCTTTCCAGTTCATGCAGAGAACATTCCCAACCCAATCTGGAGATGCTGGCAAATGAACCTTGGACCTTCTGCATGAAAAGCAGATGATCTGTCATTGAGCTATGGCCTATCCCCATTCTCTCCTTTTTAGAGAGAGATGTATTGTTCATGTCAGCTGTCTTTTTCTCCAGAAAGTGATGGCAGCAGTGAACATCATTTTCTGAGTCATGACAGACCACTGTCTGATATGAGGAGGGGGGTGGTTATGCAAGTAGATGGAGGTTGTTAGTGGTCCAACTGTTCCCCTGGCCCTCTGATGTGATTCATGGGTTCACTGATCCACCCTAGAAGAGACGCCTCCCACTTTGTCAGTCAAAACAGTGCCATTTTTGGCAAAACAGTTCAACCGAGCTCTTTCTGCATTGCCCTAAAGTATCAAGAACATCTGAGTCTTTAACATAGAACATAGAGATGGGCCAGCAGTGTTGTGTTCTCCCCAAAACACATCACCACAGTTTTGGGAAATCAACACCATGGCTGGTGTGTTACTCCCTTCGAAGAATTAATTCTTCAGGTGATACTGCAAGGGTTATCAAGCCTCTTGCCTTTGATTCAGCCCTCTTCCAAATGGCTGAAGGGTCTGCTGGGGTTGGCTCATCAACTGTATTCCAAACCCCGTCCTTCCTTAAAAATGCCTCCACATAGACTGACCAGGTCTGATAATTTCCCTGCGTCAACTTGGGGAAAGGAACCCCTTCCTGCACTGGGTGATCCATCCCAGCTCTTAACTGCTGCTGGGAACTTGCAAGCAGTCATTAATTTAAGCTGTGTACGCTGCCGCCAGCTTCCAGGTTCGGCTTCCAGACCTCAGAAAAGCCTTTTGCCTCCACATCTGGGCGTCGATCCAACTTACCTCATTAGAGTCCAGCACAGTCTCTGCAAACAGCTCTGTCCAGAACAAAAGCCTCGCTGCTCTGGGCCCATAACCAGATATTGGGAAATCAACACCACGGCTGGTGTGTTACTCCCTTCGAAGTGCCACTCGGGTGATTAATGTTCCTCTCGAGCCACCGGTGCGACAGATATCCATAAACATCTGCAAGCAGTATCAGCAGATATCAGCAGGCAGTGAAAGTGAGTCTTGAGGCAGGACAAAAGAGGACAGGACAAAAGAGAACATGGCTCCTCTTACTTTCTTCATCAGCAAGAGAAGAGAAAAGTAAAAGCAATATCACAGAAACAGCGTATCTGAACTTCCGTTCCCGTGACATCCAACACTGTGGAATGTAAACACACAGACATGAGATGAAACAATCCCACTTATCTGCAGCACGGGGGAAAGAATTCCAACACACTGATTGCATGATGACTTCTACTCATATTGAACCAAACATGAGTAAAAGCCACCTTGCAGGTCTTCCTGTGGGGAAGGGAGACAGTGCTCCTGAAGGTAGGAGTCTATCAATTAATGAAGATGATCATCCAAATGTCATAGACCAAATGGAGCAAACAGCACGCGGACCTAGTGGTGGGAGGAAAAAATCCTTAAATAAGAGACACGGGGGAATGATTAATGGACTTCAATGTCTGTACACTAATGCACAAAGCATGGGAAATAAACAAGATGAGCTTGAGCTCTTGGTACAGCAAACTAAATATGACATAATAGGCATCACTGAAACCTGGTGGGATAAGTCCCACGATTGGAATGTAATAATGGGGGGATACAATCTATTTCAGAGAAACAGACCAGACAAGAAAGGAGGAGGAGTGGCGTTATATGTCAGGGATGTGTATACCTGTGAAGAGATCCAAGATTTAGATCCTCAAAGCCAAAGTGAGAGCATTTGGGTCAAAATTAAGGGAGAGAAGAATAACAGAGACCTCATTGTGGGAGTTTACTATAGATCCCCAAGCCAAACGGAGGACATAGATGATGCCTTCCTGGAACAGATGGCCAAGCATGCAAAAGGAAGGGAGATAGTAGTAATGGGGGACTTCAATTACCCGGACATTTGTTGGACGTCAAACTCAGCCAAGAGCTTAAGGTCAAACAGATTCCTCACTGGCCTTGCAGACAACTTCATTGTCCAGAAAGTGGGAGAAGCAACAAGAGGAACAGCCATTTTAGATCTGGTCCTAACCAATGTTGATGACCTGGTTAGTGGGGTAGAAGTGGAAGGATCATTAGGCGCGAGTGATCATGCTCTTCTGAAGTTTACTATACAGCGGAAAGGAGCAGCCAAGCATACTAGGACTCAATTTCTTGACTTTAAGAAAGCCGACTTCATAAAACTTAGGGAAGTGCTGGGTGAGATCCCATGGACAACAATACTAAAAGGAAAGGGAGTTCATGATGGCTGGGAGTTTGTTAAGAGGGAGATACTAAAAGCACAACGTCAGGCAATCCCAATGAGACGGAAACATGGAAGGTGCCTAAAGAAGCCAGGGTGGCTATCTAAAGAACTTTTAACTGAATTAAGATTAAAAAAGGATGTGTACAAAAAATGGAAAAGGGGGGAAACCACCAAAGAGGAATTCAAACAAATAGCCAGCACGTGTAGATACAAAGTCAGAAAAGCTAAAGCACAGAATGAACTCAGGCTTGCTAGAGAGGTTAAAAGCAACAAAAAAGGCTTTTATGGGTATGTTCGTAGCAAAAGGAAGAACAAAGAAACAATGGGGTCACTCAGAGGAGAAGATGGTGAAATGCAAACAGGGGACACAGAAAGGGCTGAACTCCTCAATGCCTTCTTTGCCTCAGTCTTCTCCAATAAAGAAAACAATGCCCGACCTGAAGAATTTGGAGCAAATGATTCAGCAACGGAAACACAGCCCAGAATAACTAAGGAGATAGTACAAGAATATTTGGCTAGTTTAGATGTATTCAAGTCTCCAGGGCCAGATGAACTGCATCCAAGAGTATTAAAAGAACTGGCAGATGTGATCTCAGAACCACTGGCAGTCATCTTTGAGAATTCCTGGAGAACAGGCGAAGTCCCGGCAGACTGGAGGAGGGCAAATGTGGTCCCTATTTTCAAAAAGGGGAAAAGAGAGGACCCAAATAATTACCGCCCAGTCAGTCTGACATCAATAGCAGGGAAGATTCTGGAGCAGATCATTAAGCAAACAGTCTGTGAGCACCTAGAAAGGAATGCTGTGATCACCAATAGTCAGCATGGATTTCTGAAAAATAAGTCATGTCAGACTAACCTGATCTCGTTTTTTGACAGAATTACAAGCCTGGTAGATGAAGGGAACGCAGTGGATGTAGCCTACCTTGATTTCAGCAAGGCATTTGACAAGGTGCCCCATGATATTCTTGTAAAGAAGCTGGTCAAATGTGGTCTTGACTATGCTACCACTCAGTGGATTTGTAACTGGCTGACTGACCGAACCCAAAGGGTGCTCATCAATGGTTCCTCTTCATCCTGGAGAAGAGTGACTAGTGGGGTGCCACAGGGTTCTGTCTTGGGCCCGGTCTTATTCAACATCTTTATCAACGACTTGGATGATGGACTCAAGGGCATCCTGATCAAATTTGCAGATGACACCAAACTGGGAGGGGTGGCTAACACCCCAGAGGACAGGATCACACTTCAAAACGACCTTGACAGATTAGAGAACTGGGCAAAAATAAACAAGATGAATTTTAACAGGGAGAAATGTAAAGTATTGCACTTGGGCAAAAAAAATGAGAGGCACAAATACAAGATGGGTGACACCTGGCTTGAGAGCAGTACATGTGAAAAGGATCTAGGAGTCTTGGTTGACCACAAACTTGACATGAGCCAACAGTGTGACGCGGCAGCTAAAAAAGCCAATGCAATTCTGGGCTGCATCAATAGGAGTATAGCATCTAGATCAAGGGAAGTAATAGTGCCACTGTATTCTGCTCTGGTCAGACCACACCTGGAGTACTGTGTCCAGTTCTGGGCACCACAATTCAAGAAGGACACTGACAAACTGGAACGTGTCCAGAGGAGGGCAACCAAAATGGTCAAAGGCCTGGAAACGATGCCTTATGAGGAACGGCTAAGGGAGCTGGGCATGTTTAGCCTGGAGAAGAGGAGGTTGAGGGGTGATATGATAGCCATGTTCAAATATATAAAAGGATGTCACATGGAGGAGGGAGAAAGGTTGTTTTCTGCTGCTCCGGAGAAGCGGACACGGAGCAATGGATCCAAACTACAAGAAAGAAGATTCCACCTAAACATTAGGAAGAACTTCCTGACAGTAAGATCTGTTCGACAGTGGAATTTGCTGCCAAGGAGTGTGGTGGAGTCTCCTACTTTGGAGGTCTTTAAGCAGAGGCTTGACAACCATATGTCAGGAGTGCTCTGATGGTGTTTCCTGCTTGGCAGGGGGTTGGACTCGATGGCCCTTGTGGTCTCTTCCAACTCTATGATTCTATGATTCTATGATTCCTTGCTTAAAACAGGGAAGGACAAGGACACAGCAGGTGGGGTGGCATACACTGGGACACTGGGGGTAGAGAATAGGTGGATGTCCCTGTCCCCATGCATGGATATGTTTTATTTGCAGATGTCTCCTCTATATATGTCCAGACATCTGCAAACAACGTTTGTGTGAGCTGCTTCAGAAGAATGAACTTCAGTTCCAAAATGCATTGAACTTACAACAAACCTTAACAGTTGGCACTTTCAAAACTAGTTCACCAAAGATACCATTTCGGCCGTCTCCACCCTGGCAATCTCCACCCTGAAGACTACCTCTCATGGGAACAGATTCCACAATTTAACCATGCTCTGTCACAAGGGACATTGATCATTTTGGTGGCCTTTTTTTGGCCTTTTCCATCCAGCTTCGTTCCATTTCAGACTACAGGTGAACATCTCTAGAGGAAGCCAACAAAGGCGTCTGGAGACCATGGAAGGCTGAAAGGGCTGTATATATTTAGCCTGCAGAAGAGATGAGCAAGAGATGACATTACAACAAATATCTGAAAGGCTGTCACATAGATGATGGAGCAGATTGGTTTCTGCATCTCCAGGGGGGTAGGATCAGAACCAGTAGGTTCAAATGGTATTGGGAGGAGAGAGATTTATAGTTAAGATTAGGAAGAGCTTCCTGATGGCCTGAATTGGCAATGGGACAGGGTGCCTGGAAGCTGATAGGCTCTCGTTTGGTAGAGGTCTTTATGCAGGAGCTATCAGTGATGCTAGGACTGGATTTTCTATTAGCAGGGGCTGAACTTACAGCTTGATGTGGTACTTGATGTGGTACCTTACAGCTCTTTGATTCCGTGCTTCTCTGTGAGGACTACCTGATTATTTATCTTACATGGGGGGGATAGTCTGTGTGCATAGATAACTAGGATGACAGGGAGAAAGCTCTTTATGATATCTAAGTTTTCTATGTGCAAGGGTTTGCTTTTTCTTTTTTTCATATTTTGAGTGGCAGCCTTTCAGTGACATGACTCCTGCAGTCTCAAGGGCCATCACCCCGACATGGGCTGACTGCCTGAGGAAGAACTCATCTTCTGTCTCTCCTTAATCTGCTATGATCAATGAGATGATCTTTTAAAAGATACCTAGGGGAAACTACTTTAAAAAAAGAGAACAGAAAAATCTCAACCTGCCGTGGACTTTAAGAGATCTTTGGATTTTTCGCTAGCAAAAGTGGATCTGGAAACAGCAACAGCCAAAGAGCAAAAAGGAGAAGAAAAAGAAAAAGGAGGGGGGAAAAGGAGAGAAGAGGCAAAGAAAAGTAATTTCCAGAAGTCTGCTTCTGAAATTTATTAGAGTTCCTCTGATAACTAGGCTGCCAGCTGAGGCTCTCGCTGCCATGGAAACAGACACCACTGGCAATGGGGCAGGTTGTTCTAAACTAATCGCTGTTTTACAAAAGCTGGGTTTTTGTGCAATGATTAGCTTTAAAGGAACCCACATGCATTTTTCACCTACAGCATCCTCTCCTGTTATAGCGGAAGCAGCAATTGCTGTTACACGCAGTCATCCCAGAAACGGGTACCTCCAACTATGCCTTGGTCTCACTTTGCATCGTATTTACAAAGCCCCAAATTCAGTGTGGAGTCCGGGTGTGGAGTCAACTTTCCCCTATTGAAAGGGGAATTTCTCCATGGAATTTTTTTGGGGGGGAATGATTATCCTAGAGGAACAAAAAGAAGAGTTTTGGGATGGGGGAGCCCCTCTCTTCAGATCTTCCTGGTGTGAGGCCATCATCCACAGAATTTGACCCTGTAGCCTCTTCCTATCTTTCTCTATAAATAGCAGTTTGTATCAATTGGTTTATACAGGGGTAAACGGAGGGGGGGGGGATTATGTCTCAGCTAGCCTTCAAAATTCGTGCTTCTCTGAATTTTGCAGGGCAGTTCCTCACACAAACAATATCAACAAAACCACAGGATTTAAGGGGAAATATACATAAACATGCTTATATCCGAATAAGTAACATGCAGAAGTGTTAGGGAGAAGTGCTAGCAAAATTGTATATGTTATTCAAAACTGTATATAAAATACATTTTGGGGGAGGAAATTGCATTAAAATGCGGACAGATTTTCATGAGGATTTTTTCTTTGTTTGTTTGCTAAAAGAAAATTGCAGCAGAAATGTGAGGAAGATAAATTAAGACTGGGAAAATATAGAAATTTGGAGGACCAACACTGACAGATTGTCTGCAGTACCTGGCTTGCATTTTTCAATTATATTTTGAAAGTTCAGCTCGCAGAAGCTTGTAGGATTTCCAATCACATCAACCACGTAGTAGAAATCAGAATGTACAAGCTTTTATACATAACAATCACTTAATTATTTCAGAACTCAGTCTTCAGTCTTTGTTTATATCAGCCACAGTAGTTATGAGCTAATAAAGTGATTCAGTTTGCTTAAGATGCTCTGTTTGTTTTTGACTTTTTCTCTTTCATTCTACAGATCTTCAAACCACACCTTGTCTCTTGTTCCACATAAAGATGAAAATGGGGAGATAAATAAGGTGTGAGCAACATATCCATGTGTTGCTGTGCATCTTCATTTACAGTGGTACCTCAGGTAAAGAACTTAATTCGTTCCGGAGGTCCGTTCTTAACCTGAAACTGTTCTTAACCTGAGGTACCACTTTAGCTAATGGGGCCTCCTGCTGCCTCCATGCTGCCACCACGCGATTTCTGTTCTCATCCTGAAGCAAAGTTCTTAACCCGATTTACTATTTCTGGGTTAGCAGAGTTTGTAACCTGAAGCGTATGTAACCTGAAGCATCTGTAACCCAAAGTACCACTGTATTTCCATTTGATTTTGGACAGTGTATCGGAAAGTAATTTAAATAAATAGGATATGCAGGAGGTGATCCCATCCGTGGGCAGCTCTTTAGCAAAAAATGGCAGGAAAGAGAAAAGATAGTTTGAAAGCCATTACATAACTGTCAAGAAACACACTGAAGATTCTTCAGATGATTAGCAATCTGAAACCCTCCTGCCTCCTCAGCCCCTGATCTGTTTTAAAAAACAACCCTGGAAGTGTAAAAAAAATGGCTGTAGTACTGTTGTTGTTTTTATTATTATTACCACAACAACAACAACATAAAAATATACACCACTTGATCGTACAAAACATCACAGCAGTTTATTAAAAAAAAACCCCAAACAATAAAATTATCAATAAAATCAGTTAAATGCTCACAGAATCATAGAATTGTAGAGTTACAAGGAACCCCAGAAGTAATCTAGTACAAACACATGCAATGCAGGAATCTCAGCTAAAGGATCCATGACAGATGGAGGCTTAAAAAGCTCCAAGGAAGAGAGTCCACAACTTCCCAAGGGGGACCGTTCCACTGTGGAACAGCTCTTAATGTCGGAAAGCTGTTTCTGATGTTTAGTCACTTGTAAAGCAGTTAAACAATGGAGACTTGCGATGCACTCTATGTGGGGCTTCCCTCGTGCTTGATCCAGAGGCTGCAGTCAGTGCAGAATGCTGCAGCACAACTGCTGACAGGAGTTGGAGAGCAGGGTTGCTGAGGATAAAATGGGTAGGAAAAGAACAAGATATGCCACCTTGAACTCCTTGGGGAGGAAGGTGGAATATAAATGCAATAAAATTGTTGTTGTTTAGTCGTTTAGTCGTGTCCGACTCTTCGTGACCCCATGGACCAGAGCACGGCAGGCACTCCTGTCTTCCACTGCCTCCCGCAGTTTGGTCAAATTCATGCTGGTAGCTTCAAGAACACTGTCCAACCATCTCGTCCTCTGTCGTCCCCTTCTCCTTGTGCCCTCAATCTTTCCCAACATCAGGGTATTTTCCAGGGAGTCTAGAAATAAATATTGAAAGCATATCAGGCCAAATGTATGATTCTTTATTTTAACATGTTTTGGGAATGTGGAATATATGCCTTTATTTTAGGTGCATCTTCTGGCTCATTCGCACAGCACCGAGTAGTAAATAATCATTTAATTAGCACTACCTTTGGAAACCAGGATCATTATCCAGATCTCAAATCCTTCTCCGGGGATTTCTCCCTTAATTGCTTTTTCTTTTCCCCTCACAGGTTACAGCTGTCTGTTTCAGAAGAGCTGCGTAACCTTTGGGGAAGCAGAGATCCTACTTGTTGTTCTTTTAAAATGTTCACAGTGCATCTCGTAGCATTGGGCACAGTTATTTCATACTGCTGTGAAATACGCTGTGCTCAGAATTAATTACCCTGTTAAAGGCGCCTGTTCAATAAGCATGCGATAGGACTTGTGCTTCTGTTTCTTAATCTTTGTGATTAATGATAATGTTCTGCTCTGCTTTCCCATGGGCTGTACTTCAATGGTAGGTAAAAGGTAAAGGACCCCTGGATGGTTAAGTCCAGCCAAAGGCGAATATGGGATTGCGGTGCTCATCTCACTTTCAGGCTGAGGGAGCCAGTGTTTGTCCGCAGACATCTTTCCAGGTCATGCGGCCAGCATGACTAAACCGCTTCCGGTGTACGGAGGACCATGACGAGTGCCAGAGCACACAGAAACACCATTTACCTTCCTGCCACAGCTGTACCTATTTATCTACTTGCACTGGTGTGCTTTCGAACTGCTAGGTTGGCAGGAGCTGGGACGGGAGCTCAACCTGTCACGGGGATTCAAACCGCCGACCTTCTGATCAGTGAACTCAAGAGGCTCAGTGGTTTAGACCACAGTGTCACCCGTGTCCACGTCAGTGGTAGAGGTGTTTGGCAACAGGGGTGGCAACTTGAGTAAAACATGGGGGGGCAGGTAAGCCCTGCCCTACATAATTGATTACACGACATAGTGCAAGCACTCCATTTAAATGACAATACCCATCAACTTTGAGGGTTCCAGCCTCCTGAAATATTTTACTGGGGGAGCTGAAGTCCCCAAAGCCCCTAGGAGTTGGCTGCTATGCCCAGCAATGCTTGTCAATCACATGCAAATGGTAGATTTGAGTTTCAGTCAAATTGGGTTGAGAAAGCCCTTGATCGCACCAGGTCAGCTTCTTCTACCCAGTGCAATCTGGCACTGTCTAAAGGTGGGGTGCTCAGTGTTGGGATGTGTCTGGGGAGACGGGGGCAATTGGCAAGCCCCCAGCTGGCTCCAGCCCATCAGCCGACAGCCGGGCGAACTCCGGTTCTTGGAACAGCATCAAAACTGCGACTCAAGCCTCAGAGACCTTTAGAAGCTTAGCACGCAAGCCAGCAGAGATAAGAACTCTTTGCAACAGAAGTAGCGGACAGAGGCATATGTAAGCATATTTACAAGCATTTATTCAGCAGCAGGATAAAGGAAAAACATGTCTGCTTCCCTCCGTGTCCAAGCAAACAGCATAGGCAAAAGCTATATACAACGGAAGTTCCCAGCAGACTGTGCTGGAAGTAAACAGACACGTGACTTACAACAACTTCACATGCCTATTCTAAAGGTGGAACAGAACTACCGTATTTTTTGCTCCATAAGACGCACTTTCCCCTTCCTAAAAAGTAAGGGAAAATGTGTTTGCGTCTTATGGAGCAAATGCAGGCTCCTTGGCTTCAGCGAAAGCAACGTGAAGCCTCTGGAGCACAGCAGGAGCGTTCCAGAGGCTTTGTGTTGCTTTAGCTGAAGCCAGGAGAGCAAGAGGGGTCGGTGCACACCGACCCCTCTTGCTCTCCTGGCTTCGCTTCGCTGGAGAGGCGCTGAGCAGCTTTCCCTCTCTGCGCAGCGCCCCTTCAGTAAAGTGGTAGGAGAAATGGAAGGGGCTCCATTTCTCCTGCCACTTTGCTGAAGCGGCGCTGCACAGAGAGGGAGAGAGTATTTTTTTTCTTGCTCTCCCCCTCTAAAACTGAGTCTTATGGTCAGGTGCGTCCTATAGAGCGAAAAATACGGTATATCCTAACACTCAGTTAGCTTGGCAGCAGGAGGGAGGAAAAGAGCCAGACAGGCATTGCAGACCCTCCAAGTGTCCCTATTTTCCAGGGACAGTCTCGGATTTACAGAAGCCATCGCAGTTTCTGATTTGAGAAGTTCTCTTCTTTTCCTTAGGACGCCCTATTTTCATCAGATAAATGTTGGAGGAAATGGCATTACTGAGTGAAAAAACGTCCTTGGATGCTGTGTCAGGAATGCCGGATTGGCCTAGCCCTAGTCCCAGTCTACTGTGATTATAGCAACCATGGACCTTATCAAACAAGGTTGTTTTTGTGCTTATATATAATGCCTATTCACACCTAGACATTTCCCTAAGAACCTAGATCAGTTTCATGTACACAGAGCATACAAGAACACAGAGAAATGAAAGAGAGCCGAAGGATCACTGGAATTGCCTTTCCACAAACCCCTTGAAGAGCAGAAGGTATGATTAATAGCAAGTAGAAGGTATAGTTGGTGGCCTAATCTTAAAAAAGGGAATTTCAAACGATCCCCTTCATGTTTATGGATTTCAAATATATTTGCATAGCAAGTCGTCCAAATATTTTTAGGCAAGAAGCTTTGATTTGTCCTTGGAGTTAAATATTCATGGAGTTTCCTTCTCATTTCCTGTAGGTCCTCCGTCAGAAGATGCGCTGGGGGAAGGATTGAAGAAAAATTCACTAGCACCCTTCCAGGACTGTGTTTGTTCATTGCTCTTTCAACCAGCTGTTCTAAAATTCTACATCCTCATTCCTCAGTGGCCATTATCTACTCTACAAAATTAAAATAGTTTAATTGCCTCTCCCAACCCATGAGGAAGCTACACCGCTGTAGTACTTTGAGGTGGATTAGGCATATCTAGGGATATCAACATCATTGCCAAAGTTGTATTCCCACAATTCTTTGGGAGAAGCTGTGACAGTTAAATTGGCATGGAACTCCAAATGTTTGTATTTCAGATATGCCCACAGTCCACTGAGCCTGTTGATTCAAATGTGCTGCTGTGCTTATGGTACCAGTCTCTCATGGAATTAGGTTGCTGAAAGACAAAATTCTGGTACTATTGTTAAACACTTATGTAGTTAGAAGAAAACAGTGATAGATAGACAGATGATTTGATGGATAGATAGACGGATAGATGGAAAGATGGACAGATGGACAGATGGACAGATGGACAGATGGATAGATGATTAGATGATAGATAGATAGAGATAGATGATAGATAGATAGATGATAGATAGATAGATAGATAGATAGATAGATAGATAGATAGATGATAGATAGATGATAGATAGATAGATGATAGATGATAGATGATAGATAGATAGATAGGGGTTACCAGACGTCCCCAGTTCCCGGGGACAGTCCCCAAATTTGCAAATCTGTCCCCGGAAACGTGGCAGCGGCAACCTCAGCAGCCCGGAGCCAGCCTGATAGAGCAGTTGGCTCTGGCTGGCTTCAGGAACTGCTCATTGCTGTGGCACCCGCCCTTTCCCCCGCACAGCTGGGGGGTGTCACCACAAAGAAGGCTGTTTCACTGAAAGCAAACCTGCCACATTTCAGAAAGCTGCCATACTTAGAGAGGATGCAAGAGAAGCCTTCCTCCTTGAAGGATCAAAGCATGCTGGGAAACGAATCTCTAACAATAAAAAGCCACTTTTGAGCATCCAATTTGGGCTCTGCCTCTCCTCTTTGTTATTCATTTGTTGCTTTGTTCTGCTGAGGAACGGTGCGTAACACAGAGATGGTATTTCCCTTCTCAGTGTTGGAAAGCACCCAAAGGATGCCTACCCAACACCACCTTCTGAAGTCTCCAGTTCCTCCTGAACACCAGCTGCTTGACTTCCCTGCTGGGTCAATCTCTCTTGAGCCAATCATCCACACAAGTGCTAAAGGAAGCCATCTTTTACCATGCAAAGCAGTGATGCATTGTCGCTCCTGCTGGAGGTAATGCGAGGTGCTCAGCCGTACCTTCTCTTATTGCTGCAGTTTGTCTTGCCATCTGCCTTGTCCCCCTATGCACTGTCTAAGTGACAGCTCGGGTAATTAATAATGCTGTGGGGGTCTTTTCCATTACCCGTTGTTTATTTCAATAGGGCTACGGTAGCTCCCGGAGCACTAAGGGAATAGTGGCATTTAATCAGGGAGAACACAGGAGCTCGGACGCAGTGTATAAATATTCATAAGACATGTTAGTCTCCTTTTAAAGAAGTTGTTTTTCCCAGCACCAGTCAAGCTTCAAAGTGGGGCATTTGCACCATCTCTCAGTTGTGGGCCAAGGCAGGGAGGACAGGACATTTAATGCACAGGCTACTTTTTGTGTGTGTTTTTATGTGCCATTCTTGTTTTAGAAGAAGAAGAGGAGTTTGGATTTGATATCCCGCCTTTCACTCCCCTTCAGGAGTCTCAAAGCGGCTAACATTCTCCTTTCCCTTCCTCCCCCACAACAAACACTCTGTGAGGTGAGTGGGGCTGAGAGACTTCACAGAAGTATGACTGGCCCAAGGTCACCCAGCAGCTGCATGTGGAGGAGCGGAGACACGAACCCGGTTTCCCAGATTACGTGACTACCGCTCTTAACCACTACACCACACTGGCTTTTGTGGCTTTTTACTTTTGTGCCAGCAACTAAGCCTTATGAGGAACGGTCGAAGGAGCTGGGTATGTTTAGCCTGGAAAAGAGGAGACTGAGAGGAGATACGGTAGCCATCTACAAATATCTCAAGGGCAGTCACATGAAGGAGGGAGCAAGCTTGTTTTCTCCTGCTCCAGAGGGTAGGATCCGAGCCAATGGCTTCAAGTTACAAGAAAGGAGATTCTGACTAAATGATGGGGGGAATAATAATAATAATAATAATAATAATAATAATAATAATAATAATAATATTTATACCCTGCCCATGTGGCTGGGCTTCCCCAGCCACTCTGGGCATCTTCCAACCAAATATTAAAATACAGTAATACATCAAACATTAAAAGCTTCCCTGAACAGGGCTGCCTTCAGATGTCTTCTAAAAGTTTGGTAGTTGTTGTTCTCTTTGTCATCTGGTGGGAGGGTGTTCCACAGGGCGGGTGCCACTACCGAGACGACCTTCTGTCTGATTCCCTGTAACTTGGCTTCTCGCAGTGATGGAACCACCAGAAGGCCCTCGGCGTGGACCTCAGTGTCCAGGTAGGTCAGCACCAACACTTTGAATTGTGCTCGGAAACGTACTGAATAACTTTCTGAGCTGTTCAACAGTAGAATGGACTCCCTCAGGAGGTTGTGGACACTCCTTCCTTGGAACTTTTGAAGCAGAAGTTTGATAGCCATCTGCCATTGATACTTTAGTTGAGGTTCCTGCATTGCAGGGGATTGGACTAGATGACTCTCAGGGTCTCTTCCACCTATGCAGTTCTACTATATGATTCTATGATTCTGAGCCCAGCAACAGGATCTGGCCCCAAGACCAGAGCCATATGTTTCTGTTGTGTTGAGGTAGCAGGAAACCAAATCAAGACGTATCAGGCACCTCAAACACAACTGTCCTTTTTTGCCACATAGCAATAATGGAAAAATAAACTCAGTTTGGAGGGTTGCAGCATGCAAACTACAGGAGCTCAAGAGGTCCAAAAAGCATCACAGTGACATACACACCGCCCAGGCTTGTGACTTGGGGAAGTCACTTCAGTGCTACTAATGCCCCCAGAGTGCACTCAATTGTGATGGAGGCCAACAACAGCAATAGATCATAGAACACCAGTCCTGAAAGACCTACATTGGCTCCCAGTACGTTTCCGAGCACAAGTCAAAGTGTTGGTGCTGACCTTTAAAGCCCTAAATGGTCTCGGCCCAATACACCTGAAGGAGCATCTCCACCCCCTTCGTTTAGCCCGGACACTGAGGTCCAGCTCCGAGGGCCTTCTGGCGGTTCCCTCACTGTGAGAAGTGAAGCTACAGGGAAGCAGGCAGAGGGCCTTCTCAGTAGTGGTGCCAGCCCTGTGGAACGCCCTCCCATCAGATGTCAAGGAAATAAACAACTTTCTGACTTTTAGAAAACATCTGAATGCAGCCCTGTTTAGGGAAGATTTTCATGTTTGAAGTTTTGTCACATTTTTAATCTTCTGTTGGGAGCCGCCCAGGGTGGGTGGGGAAACCCAGCCAGATAGGCGAGGTATAAATGTCAGACTTGTGTTCGACCGAGCGACTCTTCCGGTCGAGTCCTCCAGAATCGCCTCCGACGATGATTAACAACCTGAGCCTCTGATAAGGCTCCAAGCATGTTTCCCCATTACGCAGAGTATCCAGCACCAAGCGGAAGGACAAGATAGTATGAGCTACATGGATAAAGAGTGTTTTATTCCTAACTACACAGACAGAAAAGAAAAAACATCCTCTCTCTGTGAGAGCAGAGAGCAACTGAAAAACAAAGGAACAGGAAACCAGTAACATCACATCCGTCTCCTGTCTTCCGTGAGACTTCCAACAGTCTGGAATGTCTCTGGAATGCAAAACAGAGACTTGTGACTCCAAGAGCACTGCACAGTGGCAACACACAGAAATCTAACATCAAATAACAATTTTTTATTATTATAGACAAATTCATGGGCAAAGCTATCAATAGCTACTAACCATGATGACTATGTTCTACCTCTGATACTGCTGATGCCGCTGGATACCAGTTGTGCTCATGTCCAGCTTGCAGGCTTGGCATCTGATCCACCGCTGGGCAGACCAGATGCTGGACCAGAGGGGAAATTTGTGGGACTGTTCAGGCAGACAGGAGAGGAGATATTGTTTATTAATATCCTTCCTAACTTGGGCTAGCAAGTTCCTTTACTTAGCAGAGTTTTACATTCCCCTTTGAAACACACAGCGGGTAGCTGGTTGCAGGCTTGCTTAAGCCTCTTACTATCATACAATTCAATATTGAATTGTATGTTCCTGGTAAGGTCCCTTTTCATCCCTCTTAAAAGAATAAAGACATGACAATCTTATTTAAAGTCAATAAAAGAAGTTGACTTACATCATCATCAGTTCACAGTTGTATGTTCCTAGTAAGGTCCCTTTTCATCCCTCTTAAAAGAATAAACACATGACAATCTTATTTAAAGTCAGTAAAAGAAGTTGACTTACATCATCATCAGTTCACAGTTGGATC
Source organism: Podarcis vaucheri (assembly GCF_965113315.1). Lineage (NCBI taxonomy): Eukaryota > Metazoa > Chordata > Lepidosauria > Squamata > Lacertidae > Podarcis > Podarcis vaucheri. Next base: position 11,831,156 of record NC_138761.1, read on the forward strand.
TCTGAAGGCAGACTTAGTTACAAAGTACATACATGTGGAACTATCCCATATAATAATAATAATTCGGCTTTGGCTGGGGAGGGCGGGATATAAATAAACTTTATTATTATTTATTATTAATAATAATTTATTATTTGTACCCCGCCCATCTGGCTGCGTTTCACCAGCCAATCTGGGCGGGTTCCACGAAGACCAAAAATACACTAATATGTCATACATCAAAAACTTCCCTGAACAGGGCTGCCTTAAGATGTCTTCTGAATGTCAGGTAGTTGTTTATCGCTTTGACATCTGATGGGAGGGCGTTCCACAGGGCGGGGGCCACTACCGAGAAGGCCCTCTGCCTGGTTCCCAGTAGCTTTGCTTCTCACAATGAGGGAACCCCCAGAAGGCCCTTGGCGCTGGACCTCAACGTCCGGGCAAAACGATGGGGGTGGAGACACTCCTTCAGGTATACATATGTGGACAATCCCAGTGTCCTCTATTCTCTAGCTAAAAAGCTGCTCCAACAATGGAGGAAGTCAAAAAATAGAGACGAAGAGAGAGAGATGGCAGCATGCCTTGTCCTTTTTGTTACCTGGACAGTTAAGGTCAGACCCACCCCTAGTCACATGCAAAGGAAGTATGTCTGAACCCAGGAGGAAACAGGAAGTTCTGACTGGCTGGACCAAACATCCACCTGCATGTCCACTCTAGGAAAACAAGGAATGTTGTGCTTGACTGCTACTTATGTATCAGAACCCACAAAATATGGCCTAATTCATCATGTTCATCTTATGTACTTATCAATGGGTCCTGCATGAAAGGCAGCTTACCTACTAAACAGCCAAATAAGGAAGGCTGCAATCCTTTCACAGCAAAACCCAGTTTTAATGAGCCACTGTGGTGTTGTGGTTCAAGCACTGGACTCAAATCCCCACGAAGCTATAAAGGTCACTAGGTCTAAACACAACAGGCTTCACAAGCTTGTTGTGAGGATAACATGGAGAAGAGGAGGAATCATAGAATCATAGAGTTGGAGGAGACCACAAGGGCCATCGAGTCCAACCCCCTGCCAAGCAGGAAACACCACCAGAGCACTCCTGACATATGGTTGTCAAGCCTCTGCTTAAAGACCTCCAAAGTGGGAGACTCCACCACACTCCTTGGCAGCAAATTCCACTGTCGAACAGCTCTCACTGTCAGGAAGTTCTTCCTAATGTTTAGGTGGAATCTTCTTTCTTGTAGTTTGGATCCATTGCTCCGTGTCCGCTTCTCTGGAGCAGCAGAAAACAACCTTTCTCCCTCCTCTATATGACATCCTTTTATATATTTGAACATGGCTATCATATCACCCCTTAACCTCCTCTTCTCCAGGCTAAACATGCCCAGCTCCCTTAGCCATTCCTCATAAGGCATCGTTTCCAGGCCTTTGACCATTTTGGTTGCCCTCCTCGACTCGTGGCCACTGTTCTAGAAGAAAACGTGAGGTAAAAATGTAATCAACAATAATAGTCAGAAGGTATTGATTGTTTGCAAGAATGATATGCAATTGCAAGTCGTATTATCATAAATGGTTTGATATGGACTCCTACTGGTATTGTGAAATCATTGGATGCCAAATGTGGACACTGAATAGCTTCACAGCCTGTGAAGATTCACCATCAACATTTACAAAGAGGACAAATGCATTTCTCTTCTAGTATTTGGTGAAACTCACAAATAATTTGTTTCCTGTGGATCCCGTGCTTACTTGCTCACAGCTCTGACCAAGCTAAAATGGCCCTGTGATTCAGTTCTGTTCCGGAATCATCATTCATTGTCAAAAAGAAATCCTTGTCTGGATCTATACTTGGTTGAATACATTCATCCTCTGGAGCTATATGGAGCACCTTTTAGCTTGTCATTCATCAACAAACTACTTCAATTCCTGATTTGACGTCGCGTCAGAACTGGCATTCAAACCCTACTAAGGCATGTTGAAATTTGAGATGATTGACAGAATCATCTGTTGTTTAAAGAGGATTCTTGTTGTACAATGGTATGCAAGATAGCTGCTTATTTCGAAAGGCAGCTGGGGTCAGATTGGGATAATTATCCAATGTATAAGGGTGTATCCGACAACTGGGATAATATGGCTGATTTGCTAAGGAGAATGGCCTGGTTCACATGTTATGGTAAGTCAGACTATGGTAAGTCAGGACCTTGTGCAGTTGTGGGCTTTTGGAGAGAAGTTTGGGGATGGGCAGATCTGTCAATTTGGTTTCCCTCAATTTCTTATTTTGTGAACGAAACTTCTGCTTTGTGGTCCCCCAAGGTAGCATTCTACAAAGAGATCAATTAGTGAGGATAAGTCTCCTCAGGCTACTGCCCTCCAGATGTTCCTTATCCCCTGTGTCTTCTACCACAGTTTCATAAACCTGGCTGGTGGGAATTATAGTCTAAAACATCAGGAAGGTATCATGTTGGTGAGGAAGGCACCGTTTGTTGGATCAGGATGTGATTTGAAAAATCCAGTGGTTCCAGTGCTGGATTTACATACAAGTTAAACAAGCTATAGCTTAGGGCCCCACTCTTTTGGAGGCCACCAAAAAAATTAAAGGGAAAAAACCTGGATATACATTTCCAAAATATAAGATAAAATAAAACAAAACCTACATACAGAAACAGTGTTTTGTGTTGTGCAGGGACCTGTTAGATCCATAAATTACCATATGGCAGGCACCCCCAGACTCGGCCCTCCAGATGTTTTGGGACTACAACTCCCATCATCCCTAGCTAACAGGACCAGTGGTCATGGATGATGGGAATTGTAGTCTCAAAACATCTGGAGGGCCAAATCTGGGAGTGCCTGCCATATAGCATATATTCAACACAAGAAAACAGTGACAATTTGTGGTTGACAAAGGACAGCTTTGAAATGGGGAGGGGATTTCAGCTCATAATGAGTGTGCTGGGATGAGGCTTTGAGCAGGAAGGTCTTTTGTTCAAATCCTGCATAGCCAAAGCCTCACCAGCCCCCCCTCCCCCGCAAAACCCTGTTGCCTCAATCCTCCTTAAGTAATCTAGACCTTGTAACAAAGGTGGTCAACAAGCCATTCAATTCTCTGAGTTAGCTTTATTGAATATATTTCAGGTTCAGGATATGGATATCTCATTTAATTGTCTTATTGGCTATCTATCGTTAGCAGCTAGACTCGTTAAAGCTTGGTTTTGGAAAGACTTGGAAAAGGGCATCTTATTGAACTGACTAAAAAGAGGCTGGCAACTGGCCCCAAGAGAGAAATTGAGCAACAAACCACAAGAAGCTGCAGTATAGAGCAGGGCTCGGCAACCTAAGGCCCATGGGCCCGAAGCAGCCCCCAGAGGCCATTTAACCAGCCCATGAGCCCCCTCCGAACTGAGCTGTCTGCTCGGCAAGTCCCCGCGTACTGCGCTAAAACAGTGCAGTGCGGGGACTCTCTTCCGCAGCTCCGGAAATCACTTCTGCGCATGCCCAGACACCGGAGATTGCATCTGTGTATGTCCTTGGTGCCGGAAATCGCATCTGTGCATGCCCAAATGCTGGAAATCACTTCTGCGCATGCCCAGAGGCCGGAAATCGCTTCTGCGCATGCCCAAATGCTGGAAATCACTTCTGCGCATGCCCAGAGGCCGGAAATTGCTTCTGTGCATGCCCAGAGGCCGGAAATCCCTTCTGCTCATACCCAGATGCTGGAAATGACTTCTGCGCATGCCCAGATGCTGGAAATTGCGTCTGCGCAGGCCAGATTTTGGGTGTCTGGGCATTCACAGAAGGGATTTCCGGCACCGCAGACATGTGCATCGCACTGCACCTGTCCAGCTCATGGAGGATCTCCGTGGGAGTAATCTTGCCCATGCCTGGTAAGCCTTGCTGACCCCTGGTATAGAGGCACAAACCCTCATCTTCAACTGACTGGTACTCTTTTATGGATTTCATGCATAAAAGAAACAATCCTGACCTCTCGCAGACATTCAGACTTCCTGGGCTAAATCATATTCTATACTTCGTTTTTGTTTGTTTAGGCGTTTAGTCGTGTCCGACTCTTCGTGACCCCAGAGCACGCCAGGCACTCCTGTCTTCCACTGCCTCCCGCAGTTTGGTCAAACTCATGTTCGTAGCTTTGAGAACACTATCCAACCACCTCGTCCTTTGTCGTCCCCTTCTCCTTGTGCCCTCCATCTTTCCGAACATCAGGGTCTTTTCCAGGGAGTCTTCTCTTCTCATGAGGTGACCAAAGTACTGGCGTCTCAGCTTCAGGATCTGTCCTTCCAGTGAGCACTCAGGGCTGATTTCCTTCAGAATGGATAGGTTTGATCTTCTTGCTGTCCATGGGACTCTCAAGAGTCTTCTCCAGTACCATAATTCAAAAGCATCAATTCTTTGGCGATCAGCCTTCTTTATGGTCCAGCTCTCACTTCCACACATCACTACTGGGAAAACCATAGCTTTAACTATACGGACCTTTGTCAGGAAGGTGATGTCTCTGCTTTTTAAGATGCTGTTTAGGTTTGTCATTGCTTTTCTCCCAAGTAGCAGGCGTCTTTTAATTTCGTGACTGCTGTCACCATCCGCAGTGATCTATACTTTAGATTGTGCTTACTGTGTTTTCATATGTTGGATTTTACCTGTAGACCTCAATATTTTATTTTATTTTATTTTATTTATTTATTTTATTTTATTTTATTGGCTATGAGGTTGTCCAGCTGTTCAGTGGAGGCACCAATCCTGCTCCTTTGCAAGCAGCTACTTCCAGAGACTCCAGTCCAACCTTCCTGCCCCATCTGTGTAGCGTCATTCTGGGTTCAGTCTCTTGGTCACACTCAAGTGTGACACAACATTTTAAATATAAAACTAGTTATTCTCTCTCTCTTTTTTTTAAAAAAGCAAAAATCTGTGAAATCCCTCTGCGGGGATCTTTGCCGATAAGCAGTGGCAGAGAGCTTGATGGACAGCACTACCAATTAGTTACCCAAAGTGTACTAAAATCCTTATTTCCATAGCGGAATGGCTAATTGGAAGAGAGATCAAATAATATAGCAGAATGCATTTGCATACCGAAAGACTGGTCTGTTTTTAATGATCTCAGCCAGATGAAATCTGGTGTAGGTATAAATCTTTAAAAAGAAGAAGGAATTGAAAGATGGAGGGAGAATATTACTAAAAGCAAGGGTATTGACAAAGGAAGAGATTAAGCAGTTATTATAGCAAAATCCCTCGAGCTTTCAATTCTGCACAGCCACAGTAAAGATCAGAGACATGACAATGAATTACATTTAATATGTCATGTTACAAACCCCGGTACCAGTGAGTGAAGATATTATCTGGTCAGTGATATGTTGTATGTTCCATAAATTTCAAATAAGATCAGCTCCCTCTAAAAACAAAGCAAAACAAAACAAACAAACAAAAAACAACACAAATCATATGCGGATTGGAATGAATCCTTTGGACTCCTTTGCATTTTTTTAAACTTACTCTTTAACGCAGGAAAAGCTTAAAATAGAAACTCAGCCCCTACCCACAGTGCCTGGTAAACAATTTATATGGCATTGAGACAATTTATATGGCATTGAGACATTGAAATTCCCTGTCTCACTTCCTCATCTGATTTAATTCCAAAATACAATGGGGGAAGGAAAAGCAAAATAATTTGCAGGAGATGGGGGTGTGTGGAATCTATCAAGGGAGCTGTACCACCCTACAGATAAAGGGCTCATTCATAAGAGTAAATGGTGTCTGGTACCCATTGAGACTGGTAGGCTAGAGGAGCAAGAAGAATTACCGATGAAAGAAGAATGGCGGATGAAATTGATGGACTATGCAGAACTAGATAAATTAACAGGAAGGATTCGAAACCTGCGGGACCAGAGATTCTTAGAAGACTGGAGTAAATATACAAACTATTTGAAAAAGTAATAGTAATGAACAGATTACGCTAGTAGGACTGCAAGAAGTTCTGTAAGGAGGACTACTGAAATATTGCAAGAAAGACTATGAGGAGAATTATTAGTTAATGATAATTAAGAGTACTAGAGAAATTAAGAAATGCAGAATGAGTGATAAAGAACAAAAAATCATCTGAGGTGTTGACGGAAGTCTAAAACATTGTATTAGATAATAAGTTATGTTATATGACTGTTGGAAATGATATGTTAAAAGAGAAAGACTAGTAGGCTGAAGGACAAGAAGATCAACAGTAGGTGATGCCACTGCCAGGTGGAGTCAGGGCCAATTATAAGCATCCTCCTCTCTGCAACACAGAGACAAAGGATCGGAGAGCTGACAGGCAGTGTTGGTTGGGCACTATCCCATTTCCCATAATAGGCCTGCCTTCACCGCTTATGGGCATGGAATTATTTTCCTGATAGCTTCTCAGCAGTGGTTCAGCGGCAACAACAGAAAGTTCCTTCCAAGTCTCCTTTCTGTTTTTAACTGATCAGTGTGCCCATTTACAGTGGTGCCCCGCAAGACGAATGCCTCGCAAGATGGAAAACTCGCTAGATGAAAGAGTTTTCCATTTTGGAGGTGCTTTGCAAAACGAATTTCCTATGGGCTTGCTTCGCAAGACGACAATGTCTTGCGAGTTCCTGCTGGTTTTTCCCCCCTTCCCCCCTTTTTCTAAGCCGCTAAGCCACTTATCAGCTGATCCGATCAGCAGATAAGCCGCTAAAAGCCGCTAAAAGCCGCTAATAGTGCTAATCCGCTAATCCGTCAATGGGCTTGCTTCACAAGACGAAAAAACCGCTAGACGAAGAGAATCACAGAACGGATTCTTTTCGTCTTGCGAGGCACCACTGTAAATGAAACACAGCAGCTGGGAGATTTGCCTCTTATTACACAGGTATTAGCTAAGGCAGGGGTTTTTGTTAGTGTTTTTAGGTGTTTTGAAATCAAGGCTTTGATTGCCACAGGGTTTCCCCTCCTCCCAATTTGGGAATGATAGTAACAAGAATGCTCTCGTGTTGTGTGAAGTGAAATACAGTGGTACCTTGGGTTAAGTACTTAATTCGTTCCGAAGGTCCGTTCTTAACCTGAAACTGTTCTTAACCTGAAGCACCACTTTAGCTAATGGGGCCTCCTCCTGCCGCCGCGCCGCCGGAGCACAATTTCTTTCCTCATCCTGAAGCAAAGTTCTTAACCTGAGGTACTATATCTGGGTTAGCAGAGTCTGTAACCTGAAGTGTATGTAACTTGAAGCATATGTAAAGACCTTTTTTAAATCACCCCTGGGGTTTTGGACAGCTAACAACTAAGGCTCTTTTGTTTGTAACCTCTTTCATGAACAACAATGGCTAGAAGATGCTTAAAGGTAAAGGGACCCCTGACCATTAGGTCCAGTCTTGACCAACTCTGGGGTTGCAGCGCTCATCTCACTTTATTGGCTGAGGGAGCCGGCGTACAACTTCCGGGTCATGTGGCCAGCATGACTAAGCCACTTCTGGCGAAACAGAGCAGCACACGGAAACACCGTTTACCTTACCGCCAGAGCGGTACCTATTGATCTACTTATACTTTGACGTGATTTCAAACTGCTAGGTTGCCAGGAGCAGGGACCGAGGAATGGGAACTCACCCCGTTGCGGGGATTCGAACCGCTGACCTTCCGATCGGCAAGCCCTAGGCTCAGTGGTTTAGACCACAGCACCAACCGCGTCCCAAAGAAGATGCTTAGGTAAAGGTAAAGGGACCCCTGACCGTTAGGTCCAGTCGTGGCCGACTCTGGGATTGCGGCACTCATCTCGCTTTATTGGCCAAGGGAGCTGGCGTACATGTGGTCAGCATGACTAAGCCGCTTCTGGCAAACCAGAGCAGCGCACAGAAACGCCGTTTACCTTCCCGCCGGAGCGGTACCTATTTATCTACTTGCACTTTGACATGCTTTCAAACTGCTAAGTTGTCAGGAACAGGGACCGAGGAACGGGAGCTCACCCCGTTGCGGGGATTCGAACTGCCGACCTTCTGATTGGCAAGCCCTAGGCTCTGTGGTTTAACCCACAGCGCCACCCACGCTTACCTATTAGCTATTGCACACCTTCCTTCTTGTTTTTTCAAGTGACAGTTGGGAACAACAGCCTGACACAGTGGGACAGGCAGGGCTTTTTTCATTTGGAACTTGCAGGAACAGATTTCTGCCACCTCTTAGGTGGTCGCCATTGCCATTATAAGAGAACAAAGGTGGCGTTCATGGCGCGGTCCAGCACCTCTTTTTCTAGAAAGATAACACTGGAAACAGGGACATAGGAAGCCCCCTCTATTGGAGGGCTTTAGAAAATTGCATTTCCTCCACTCTTTTCAGGCATGGGCCACAATGGGCCACCTTGGGCCAGTCACTACTTCACTTTCATGCAGCCTATCCTACCTCACAGGGTTGTTGTTGTGTGGAATTAAATGAGGAAGGTGGAACCATGTACACCTCCTTGAGTTGCCTGGAGAAAAGGGGGTGGAAATGCAATAAATTCATTTGCTTTTATTACTTTGTATTTTAAAAGGATGCTCTTTAAGCAACCTTGAATCCTAACTTGGGAGAAAGGCAGGATTTGAATACCCTTTTTTTAAAAAAAAATCAAAGGTTGTGACGAAGCTCATTAGAAAGTATAAATATTGTACAGTGGTGCCTCGCAAGACGAAAAGAATCCGTTCTGTGATTCTCTTCGTCTAGCGGTTTTTTCGTCTTGTGAAGCAAGCCCATTGACGGATTAGCGGATTAGCACTATTAGCGGCTTTTAGCGCCTTTTAGCGGCTTATCTGCTGATCGGATCAGCTGATAAGTGGCTTAGCGGCTTAGAAAAAGGGGGGGAGGGAAAAAAACCAGCAGGAACTCGCAAGACATTGTCGTCTTGCGAAGCAAGCACATAGGAAATTCATTTTGCGAAGCACCTCCAAAATGGAAAACTCTTTCGTCTAGCGAGTTTTCCGTCTTGCGAGGCATTCGTCTTGCGGGGCACCACTGTATTGCGGTGGTTTTCACTGCCATCATTCATGAGAAAATGTGCATTTACTTTTTAATCAGGTATACATATTTTTTTTAAGGAAAAGTGGTCTAGGGGGAATATTTTCTGCTTTCCCTCCCATTCAAGGATGATGCAAGGATGACGATCCCTTTTGAAGGCTCCGGCCACTTGGCATTGTGGGAGCTGCATTCATCCCCAGGGAGGGAGAAACAGAGAAATGAAAAGGAGGATCTCTTCCATGGTGTGTGACTTTGTTCAACCTGCTGGAAGCTGTGCCAGTACAATAAATAGATGCCCGGCTCCTGGAATAGGAAAAAAGTCACTAGAGGCAGCGAGTGGAGAGGTAAATGGGGAAAGAAGAGGCTGACGAATGGAGCTCAATCTAAACATGATTGATTTTTGGCACATGCTCTGTGTACACTTTGCCAATGATTTATCTTAATTTGGTGGGCATTATCATGAGTTCAAGAAGCGCTGGACCTGGACCATCAATCACGTCCATCTTCGGCAGAAGGCTGTGCAGCCTTCGTGATATTTAATAGCTCACCCTTCTGTTTTCTTTCAAACATGCCCCGCACAAAGGAGCGTGTTGTTTTGCTTTCTCCCTTTACATGGCGTATACCATGTAATCCAGCAGAAAAGGGATGCGACGTGCCAGTTTCCACATCATTTTGAAGGAAGCAGGCCTGTTTTTGTGAATCAGAACGAAGGATGCAGCACAGTCTGGCATTCCCGAAGTGCAGTTTTGGCGGCTGGGGATGAGCGCCATGGGAAAATGCAGTTATTACCAGGGCGTAGCGGAAAATGATGGGGTGCTTTTTATGGATATTTCTGCCCCTGGAAAAAAAGCACTTCACCTTCCAGTGAATTTTCAGGGGGTTGAGTATTCAGAGTGAGGGCAATGCTTCCCACCCTTGCTCTTAATTGGCTTTCTACCCAAAACTGACTTGCATGTGATAAAGTGCTTGGGAGATGCATGGTTATCTCTCTGCTTGCCCTGAATGTTGATGGCAGTTATGCACTGAGTTGAATAGGATCCAAAATGCAGCAGTCTGATTGGTCCTAGAACAATAGGATTCAGAATGCAGCAGTCTGATTGGTCCTAGAACAACAGGATTCAGAATGCAGCAGTCTGATTGGTCCTAGAACAATGCAGCAGTATGATTGGTCTGCAGGAGCCACCCAATCCAACTCCAGGTGGAAAGGGAACCCGCAACCTGATTGGCCTACAGGAGAATCCCGGAATTAGCCAATCATGTGGGGCCCATTATGTAAATAATGTATATAAAGCAGACATTTCAGGGAAAACTTTCATTCCTCACTACAGTGGTACCTCGGGTTAAGTACTTAATTCGTTCCGGAGGTCTGTACTTAACCTGAAACTGTTCTTAACTAATGGGGCCTCCTGCTGCTGCCACGCTGCCAGAGCACGATTTCTGTTCTCATCCTGAAGCAAAGTTCTTAACCTGAAGCACTATTTCTGGGTTGGCGGAGTCTTTAACCTGAAGCGTATGTAACCTGAAGCGTATGTAACCCGAGGTACCACTGTACTATGAGCTGAATAAAGAGCATGAAATCCACACTTGACTCCGAGTATATTTTACTGGCGACGAGGATGGGATTTCCCTGAGCTGACCACCACACACAGCACCGCAGCACCGCCACCTGCCGCACCGCTGTCTTGCACTGTATCCAGGCTTCAGCTCCAGAACCCAAGGAACCCAGAATGGCAACCAACAGAGGCTTCTCACCGTTCAACCCAGCATCCAGAAACTGGGAAGCGTACGCCTCCCATTTCACCTTCTTCCTAGAAGCCAAAGGGGTCGCCGACGAAGAAGACGCCAAGAAGAGGGTGATATTCTTCAGTGTCTGCAGAGAGGAGACATTTGAAATCGCCCGGGCTCTCCTTGCGCCTGAAGACCTCGCTACTGTTCCTTACAGAACAATAATGGAATGGCTGAAGGGGCACTTCTCGCCACAGCCCTCAGTGGTGGCTCGTCGAAATGTCTTCTACGCAAAGTGGCAAGCCCCTGGGGAAACCATAACTGGGTTTGTGACCTCCCTCTGCCAAGCCACCCGGTTCTGCAACTTCTCAGAGTTGGAGAACATGCTTCGTGACCACCTCGTCGGTGGCCTGAAGGATGAGAAGCTGCAACGACGCCTCTAGGCCGAAAGTGGGGGGAGCTCATGGCATTTGCATGATTGAAGCATGCCTGAAACCTGCTTGCAAATGTTCCAGGCCCCTTCTTAAATGCTCAGGATGCCAAGAACAAGGAGGATAGCAAGGAAAGGAACAGAAAGAATGCTCAACGTCATATATATAACTGGGGATTTGATAAATTGGGGTGATGATGCAGGGAGTTGATAGCGAACATACAGACATGATAATAGATATTTGATATTTATTTGACAGAAGTGAGAGTAAGATGAATTTAAAGTGAAATATTATGGAAGACATGTGTGAGTAAGCAGATGTGCAAGGAATAAAATATTATGCATCAACCAGTTTTGAGATAAAATGCTGTACAGGTGCTATAAGGTAGCAGTTGAGTTGAGATTGATGTATTAAATGTATTAAATGCCTGTTGACCAAAGTATGGCACGTCTTCAGCTGAGGCCCCATTTGAAGCTCTATCATGCCATTTAAAACTGGCATGGCTCCACCCAAAGAATCCTAGGAAGAACAGTTTCTTAAGGGTGCTGACAGCTGTTAGAAGACTCCTATTCCCTTCAAAGAGGTACAATTTCCATCCTCTGAAGTCTGAAGGGTGTCAACACAAGAATGGACCTTTTCTGCAGTGACTCCCTGTTGTAGAATGCTCTCCCCAGGAAGGTGTGGCTGGCGCCTTCATTATACAGTATCAGGTGAAAATGTTCCTCTTTAAACCAGGCCTTCGGCTGATTGACATCCAGTGCCCTTCTAAATATGTTGTGGGAAGAGGTATTATTAGGCTGTCTTTGTTTTTAGTTTCTTATGCATTTTGTGTTTTTGTATATTGAATTTTATGTTGTGAACTGCCCTAAGATCTAAGGGTAAAAGGTAAAGGTAAAGGTAAAGGGACCCCTGACCATTAGGTCCAGTCGTGGCTGACTCTGGGGTTGCGGCACTCATCTCGCTTTATTGGCCGAGGGAGCCGGCGTACAGCTTCCGGGTCATGTGGCCAGCATGATTAAGCCGCTTCTGGTGAACCAGAGCAGCGCACGGAAACACCGTTTACCTTCCCGCCAGAGCGGTACCTATTTATCTACTTGCACTGGTGTGCTTTCAGACTGCTAGGTTGCAGGAGCAGGGACCGAGCAACGGGAGCTCAGCCCATCGCAGGGATTCGAACCGCCAACCTTCTGATCGGCAAGTCCTAGGCTCTGTGGTTTAACCCACAGTGCCACCCGCGTCCCTCTAAGGGTAGAGGGCAGTATACAAATTTTAATAATAAAATTGTTGTTTAGTCGTTTAGTCGTGTCCGACTCTTCGTGACCCCATGGACCAGAGCACGCCAGGCACTTCTGTCCTCCACTGCCTCCCGCAGTTTGATCAAACTCATGCTAGTAGCTTCAAGAACACCATCCAACCATCTCATTCTCTGTCGTCCCCTTCTCCTTGTGCCCTCCATCTTTCCCAACATCAGGGTCTTTTCCAGGGAGTCCTCTCTTCTCATGAGGTGGCCAAAGTATTGGAGCCTCAGCTTCACGATCTGTCCTTCCAGTGAGCACTCAGGGCTGATTTCCTTCAGAATGGAGAGGTTTGATCTTCTTGCAGTCCATGGGACTCTCAAGAGTCTCCTCCAGCACCATAATTCAAAAGCATCAATTCTTCGGCGATCAGCCTTCTTTATGGTCCAGCTCTCACTTCCATACATCACTACTGGGAAAACCATGGCTTTTACTATACGGACCTTTGTTGGCAAGGTGATGTCTCTGCTTTTTAAGATGTTGTCTAGGTTTGCCATCGCCTTTCTCCCAAGGAGCAGGCGTCTTTTAATTTCGTGACTGCTGTCACCATCTGCACTGATCATGGAGCCCAAGAAAGTAAAATCTCTCACTGCCTCCATTTCTTCCCCATCTATTTGCCAGGAGGTGATGGGCCCAGTGGCCATGATCTTCGTTTTTTTGATGTTGAGCTTCAGACCATATTTTGCGCTCTCCTCTTTCACCCTCATTAAAAGGTTCTTTAATTCCTCTTCACTTTCTGCCATCAAGGTTGTGTCATCTGCATATCTGAGGTTGTTGATATTTCTTCCGGCAATCTTAATTCCGGCTTGGGATTCATCCAGCCCAGCCTTTCGCATGATGAATTCTGCATATAAGTTAAATAAGCAGGGAGACAATATACAGCCTTGCCGTACTCCTTTCCCAATTTGGAACCAATCAGTTGTTCCATATCCAGTTCTAACTGTAGCTTCTTGTCCCACATAGAGATTTCGCAGGAGACAGATGAGGTGATCAGGCACTCCCATTTCTTTAAGAACTTGCCATAGTTTGCTGTGGTCAACACAGTCAAAGGCTTTTGCATAGTCAATGAAGCAGAAGTAGATGTCTTTCTGGAACTCTCTGGCTTTCTCCATAATCCAGCGCATGTTTGCAATTTGGTCTCTGGTTCCTCTGCCTCTTCTAAATCCAGCTTGCACTTCTGGGAGTTCTCGGTCCACATACTGCTTGAGCCTTCCTTGTAGAATTTTAAGCATAACCTTGCTAGCATGTGAAATGAGTGAAATTGTGCGGTAGTTGGAGCATTCTTTGGCACTGCCTTTCTTTGGGATTGGAATGTAGACTGATCTTCTCCAATCCTCTGGCCACTGCTGAGTTTTCCAAACTTGCTGGCATATTGAGTGTAGCACCTTAACAGCATCATCTTTTAAAATTTTAAACAGTTCAGCTGGAATACCATCACTTCCACTGGCCTTGTTATTTGCAGTGCTTTCTAAGGCCCATTTGACTTCACTCTCCAGGATGTCTGGCTCAAGGTCAGCAACCACACTATCTGGGGTGTATGAGACATCCATATCTTTCTGGTATAATTCCTCTGTGTATTCTTGCCACCTCTTCTTGATGTCTTCTGCTTCAGTTAGATCTTTACCACTTTTGTCCTTTATTATGGTAATCTTTGTACGAAATGTTCCTTTCATATTTCCAATTTTCTTGAACAGATCTCTGGTTCTTCCCATTCTGTTGCTTTCCTCTATTTCTTTGCATTGCTCGTTTAAGAAGGCCTTCTTGTCTCTCCTTGCTGTTCTTTGGAAATCTGCATTCAATTTCCTGTATCTTTCACTATCTCCCTCGCATTTTGCTTGCCTTCTCTCCTCCGCTATTTGTAAGGCCTCGTTGGACAGCCACTTTGCTTTCTTGCATTTCTTTTTCATTGGGATGGTTTTAGTTGCTGCCTCCTGTATAATGTTGCGAGCCTCCATCCATAGTTCTTCAGGCACTCTGTCCAGCAAATCTAAATCCTTAAACCTGTTCCTCACTTCCACTGTGTATTCATAAGGGATTTGGTTTAGATTGTATCTTACCTGTCCAGTGGTTTTTCCTACTTTCTTCAGTTTAAGCTTGAATTTTGCTATAAGGAGCTGATGATCTGAGCCACAGTCAGCTCCAGGTCTTGTTTTTGCTGACTGTATAGAGCTTCTCCATCTTTGGCTGCAGAGAATATAATCAATCTGATTTCGATGTTGCCCATCTGGGGATGTCCATGTGTAGAGTCGTCTCTTGTGTTGTTGGAAAAGCGTGTTTGTGATGACCAGCTTGTTCTCTTGACAGAACTCTATTAGCCTTTGCCCTGCTTCGTTTTGATCTCCAAGGCCAAACTTGCCAGTTGTTCCTTTTATCTCTTGATTCCCTACTTTAGCATTCCAATCCCCTATAATGAGCAGAACATCCTTCTTTGGTGTCACTTCGATAAGGTTTTGTAAGTCTTCATAGAACTGGTCAATTTCAGTTTCTTCAGCACCAGTAGTTGGTGCATAAACTTGGATTACTGTGATGTTAAAAGGTCTGCCTTGGATTCGTATCGAGATCATTCTATCATTTTTGAGACTGCATCCCAGTACAGCTTTCGCCACTCTTTTGTTGACTATGAGGGCCACTCCATTTCTCTTACGGGTTTCTTGCCCACAGTAGTAGATATGGTAGTCATCTGAACTGAATTCGCCCATTCCCGTCCATTTTAGCTCACTGATGCCCAGGATGTCAATATTTATTCTTGCCATCTCATTTTTGACCACATCCAACTTACCCAGGTTCATGGTTCTTACATTCCAGGTTCCTATGCAATATTTTTCTTTACAGCATTGGACTTTCCTTTCGCTTCCATGCATATCCACAACTGAGCGTCCTTTCGGCTTTGGCCCAGCCGCTTCATCAGCTCTGGATCTACTTGTACTTGTCCTCCGCTCTTCCCCAGTAGCATGTTGGACACCTTCCGACCTGAGGGGCTCATCTTCCAGTGTCATAACTTTTATATGCCTGTTGTCTTTGTCCATGGAGTTTTCTTGGCAGGGATACTGGAGTGGCTTGCCGATTCCTACTCCAGGTGGATCACGTTTGGTCAAAACTCTCCACTATGACCTGTTCATCTTGTGTGCCCTGCTCGGCGTAGTTCATAGCTTCCCTGAGTTCTTCAAGCCCCTTCGCCACGGCAAGGCAGTGATCCATGAAGGGGATAATAAAATTAAGTATACTAATATACTTAATTGAAGGGCATCAGTTGAAGAAGGAGCAAAAAGGGTTTTCTTGTGTGTGTGTGTGTTTCTTTGTGGCTGGTTAGCTGTTTTCCCTGTGTAAAGGTCAGAGGGGGCAGGGTTTCTGTTGAGGCAGGGGATTAGCTGTGGGAGGAGCTTATCAGAGTTTGCAGGGCAGCAGTTGAAGAAGGAGCAAAAAGGGTTTCCTTGTGTGTGTGTGTTTCTTTCTTTGTGGCTCATTAGCTGTTTTCCCTGTGTAAAGGTCAGAGGGGGCAGGGTTTCTGTTGAGGCAGGGGATTAGCTGTGGGAGGAGCTTATCAGAGTCTGAAGGGCAGCAGTTGAAGAAGGAGCAAAAAGGGTTTTCTTGTGTGTGTGTGTGTGTTTCTTTGTGGCTGGTTAGCTGTTTTCCCTGTGTAAAGGTCAGAGGGGGCAGGGTTTCTGTTGAGGCAGGGGATTAGCTGTGGGAGGAGCTTATCAGAGTCTGAAGGGCAGCAGTTGAAGAAGGAGCAAAAAGGGTTTTCTTGTGTGTGTGTGTGTGTGTGTTTCTTTGTGGCTGGTTAGCTGTTTTCCCTGTGTAAAGGTCAGAGGGGGCAGGGTTTCTCTTGAGGCAGGGGATTAGCTGTGGGAGGAGCTTATCAGAGTCTGAAGGGCAGCAGTTGAAGAAGGAGCAAAAAGGGTTTCCTTGTGTGTGTGTGTTTCTTTCTTTGTGGCTCATTAGCTGTTTTCCCTGTGTAAAGGTCAGAGGGGGCAGGGTTTCTGTTGAGGCAGGGGATTAGCTGTGGGAGGAGCTTATCAGAGTCTGAAGGGCAGCAGTTGAAGAAGGAGCAAAAAGGGTTTTCTTGTGTGTGTGTGTGTGTTTCTTTGTGGCTGGTTAGCTGTTTTCCCTGTGTAAAGGTCAGAGGGGGCAGGGTTTCTCTTGAGGCAGGGGATTAGCTGTGGGAGGAGCTTATCAGAGTCTGAAGGGCAGCGGCGCGCGCCTAGCGGCATGCGCAGTTATACCCATCTTTTAGATTTAGGGGAGCTAGTCTCAAATGTTTGTTGGGGGAGACCTAGGTTTTTTGTGTGTGGGGGGGGGGAAGTTATTTGTCCTGTCCTCAAGCTTTTTATGATGGAGGACCTCTGTAGCCACCCCCAACGACACGATCTCAAGATGGAAGGGGAGGGAACAGCTGCAGTCGCCTGCGATTCCTGCGCAATGTTTGCCATCTTGCCAAAGGTTGCAGGCAGCTTTACCTGCGGCAATTGCATGTTGATTGCCCTTTTAAAAGACAAAGTCCAGCAACTGGAGGAACGTGTAGCTACGCTCCAAAGAATTAGAGAGCTGGAGCTCTTCTTGGAAGCAACAGAGCACACCGTCTCCACCAGGGAGGAGACAGGGGACTCCCCTGAGAAGGAGGCTAGTTCACCAACACAGGAGCCAGATATATGGAGAAACGTGACTCAAAGAAGTAGGAGGCCCAGGGTTCACTCTGATTGTTTAGAAATGCACAATCGCTTTGAGGTCCTCTCCCCTAGCATGGAAGACGAAGAGTAGACTCCATTTGAGGATCTCTCCCTCATTACAGTCGATCAGGTATATGAAGACGAGCAGCAAAATCAGTCCTCAGGGAATGTGCAGGCGACCTTGGAACGGACAGCTCACGGAAGAACCCCGACCAAACCCAAGAGGAGGCGTGTAGTGGAGATAGGGGATTCCCTACTGAGGGGAACAGAAGCAGTGATCTGTGGGCCTGACAAGATGTCTCGGGAAGTGTGCTGTCTCCCCGGGGCTAAGATCCAAGATGTAACTGAACGACTGCAAGGAATCATAAAACCCACTGACGAATACCCCTAGATCTATAGCATCTAGATCAAGGGAAGTAATAGTGCCACTGTATTCTGCTCTGGTCAGACCACACCTGGAGTACTGTGTCCAGTTCTGGGCACCACAATTCAAGAAGGACACTGACAAACTGGAACGTGTCCAGAGGAGGGCAACCAAAATGGTCAAGGGCCTGGAAACGATGCCTTATGAGGAACGGCTAAGGGAGCTGGGCATGTTTAGCCTGGAGAAGAGGAGGTTAAGGGGTGATATGATAGCCATGTTCAAATATATAAAAGGATGTCACATAGAGGAGGGAGAAAGGTTGTTTTCTGCTGCTCCGGAGAAGCGGACACGGAGCAATGGATCCAAACTACAAGAAAGAAGATTCCACCTAAACATTAGGAAGAACTTCCTGACAGTAAGAGCTGTTCGACAGTGGAATTTGCTGCCAAGGAGTGTGGTGGAGTCTCCTACTTTGGAGGTCTTTAAGCAGAGGCTTGACAACCATATGTCAGGAGTGCTCTGATGGTGTTTCCTGCTTGGCAGGGGGTTGGACTCGATGGCCCTTGTGGTCTCTTCCAACTCTATGATTCTATGATTCTATGATTCTATGATTCCTCTTGGTTCATGTGGGAACCAATGACACTGCAAGCAATAGCCTCCAGAAGATCAAAAGAGACTACGAGGCTCTCGGCAGGAAATTGAAGCAACTAAATGCACAAATTGTCATCTCGTCTGTCCTCCCAGTTGAACGATGTGGCCCAGGGAGAGAGGGGAAAATAGTGGAAGTGAACAGCTGGCTTCGCAAATGGTGTAAACAGGAACGGTTTGGATTCTTAGATCACGGACTGCAGTTTCTTGAAGATGGACTTCTGGCAAGTGATGGGCTGCACCTCACAACGGTTGGGAGAAATGTTTTTGCCAAAAATCTCAGAAACCTCATCAGGAGGGCTTTAAACTGACTAATGTGGGGGAGGGAGACAGTGCTCCTGAAGGTAGGAGTCTATCAATTAATGAAGATGATCATCCAAATGTCATAGACCAAATGGAGCAAACAGCACGCGGACCTAGTGGAGGGAGGAAAAAATCCTTAAATAAGAGACACGGGGGAATGATTAATGGACTTCAATGTCTGTACACTAATGCTCAAAGCATGGGAAATAAACAAGATGAGCTTGAGCTCTTGGTACAGCAAACTAAATATGACATAATAGGCATCACTGAAACCTGGTGGGATAAGTCCCACGATTGGAATGTAATAATGGAGGGATACAATCTATTTCAGAGAAACAGACCAGACAAGAAAGGAGGAGGAGTGGCGTTATATGTCAGGGGTGTGTATACCTGTGAAGAGATCCAAGATTTAGAACCTCAAAGCCAAAGTGAGAGCATTTGGGTCAAAATTAAGGGAGAGAAGAATAACAGAGACCTCATTGTGGGAGTTTACTATAGATCCCCAAGCCAAACGGAGGACATAGATGATGCCTTCCTGGAACAGATGGCCAAGCATGCAAAAGGAAGGGAGATAGTAGTAATGGGGGACTTCAATTACCCGGATATTTGTTGGACGTCAAACTCAGCCAAGAGCATAAGGTCAAACAGATTCCTCACTGGCCTTGCAGACAACTTCATTGTCCAGAAAGTGGGAGAAGCAACAAGAGGAACAGCCATTTTAGACCTGGTCCTAACCAATGTTGATGACCTGGTTAGTGGGGTAGATGTGGAAGGATCATTAGGCGCGAGTGATCATGCTCTTCTGAAGTTTACTATACAGTGGAAAGTAGCAGCCAAGCATACTAGGACTCAATTTCTTGACTTTAAGAAAGCCGACTTCATAAAACTTAGGGAAGTGCTGGGTGAGATCCCATGGACAGCAATACTAAAAGGAAAGGGAGTTCATGATGGCTGGGAGTTTGTTAAGACGGAGATAGTAAAAGCACAACGTCAGGCAATACCAATGAGACGAAAACATGGAAGGTGCCTAAAGAAACCAGGGTGGCTATCTAAAGAACTTTTAACTGAATTAAGATTAAAAAAGGATGTGTACAAAAAATGGAAAAGGGGGGAAACCACCAAAGAGGAATTCAAACAAATAGCCAGCACGTGTAGACACAAAGTCAGAAAAGCTAAAGCACAGAATGAACTCAGGCTTGCTAGAGAGGTTAAAAGCAACAAAAAAGGCTTTTATGGGTATGTTCGTAGCAAAAGGAAGAACAAAGAAACAGTGGGGTCACTCAGAGGAGAAGATGGTGAAATGCAAACAGGGGACACAGAAAGGGCTGAACTCCTCAATGCCTTCTTTGCCTCAGTCTTCTCCGATAAAGAAGACAATGCCCGACCTGAAGAATTTGAAGCAAATGATTCAGCAAAGGAAACACAGCCCAGAATAACTAAGGAGATAGTGCAAGAATATTTGGCTAGATTAGATGTATTCAAGTCTCCAGGGCCAGATGAACTGCATCCAAGAGTATTAAAAGAACTGGCAGATGTGATCTCAGAACCACTGGCAGTCATCTTTGAGAATTCCTGGAGAACAGGCGAAGTCCCGGCAGACTGGAGGAGGGCAAATGTTGTCCCTATTTTCAAAAAGGGGAAAAGAGAGGACCCAAATAATTACCGCCCAGTCAGTCTGACATCAATAGCAGGGAAGATTCTGGAGCAGATCATTAAGCAAACAGTCTGTGAGCACCTAGAAAGGAATGCTGTGATCACCAATAGTCAGCATGGATTTCTGAAAAATAAGTCATGTCAGACTAACCTGATCTCGTTTTTTGACAGAATTACAAGCCTGGTAGATGAAGGGAACGCAGTGGATGTAGCCTACCTTGATTTCAGCAAAGCATTTGACAAGGTGCCCCATGATATTCTTGTAAAGAAGCTGGTAAAATGCGGTCTTGACTATGCTACCACTCAGTGGATTTGTAACTGGCTGACTGACCGAACCCAAAGGGTGCTCATCAATGGTTCCTCTTCATCCTGGAGAAGAGTGACTAGTGGGGTGCCACAGGGTTCTGTCTTGGGCCCGGTCTTATTCAACATTTTTATCAACGACTTGGATGATGGACTCAAGGGCATCCTGATCAAATTTGCAGATGACACCAAACTGGGAGGGGTGGCTAACACCCCAGAGGACAGGATCACACTTCAAAACGACCTTGACAGATTAGAGAACTGGGCAAAAACAAACAAGATGAATTTTAACAGGGAGAAATGTAAAGTATTGCACTTGGGCAAAAAAATGAGAGGCACAAATACAAGATGGGTGACACCTGGCTTGAGAGCAGTACATGTGAAAAGGATCTAGGAGTCTTGGTTGACCACAAACTTGACATGAGCCAACAGTGTGACGCGGCAGCTAAAAAAACCAATGCAATTCTGGGCTGCATCAATAGGTGTATAGCATCTAGATCAAGGGAAGTAATAGTGTCACTGTATTCTGCTCTGGTCAGACCACACCTGGAGTACTGTGTCCAGTTCTGGGCACCACAATTCAAGAAGGACACTGACAAACTGGAACGTGTCCAGAAGAGGGCAACCAAAATGGTCAAAGGCCTGGAAACGATGCCTTATGAGGAACGGCTAAGGGAGCTGGGCATGTTTAGCCTGGAGAAGAGGAGGTTAAGGGGTGATATGATAGCCATGTTCAAATATATAAAAGGATGTCACATAGAGGAGGGAGAAAGGTTGTTTTCTACTGCTCCAGAGAAGCGGACACGGAGCAATGGATCCAAACTACAAGAAAGAAGATTCCACCTAAACATTAGGAAGAACTTCCTGACAGTAAGAGCTGTTCGACAGTGGAATTTGCTGCCAAGGAGTGTGGTGGAGTCTCCTACTTTGGAGGTCTTTAAGCAGAGGCTTGACAACCATATGTCAGGAGTGCTCTGATGGTGTTTCCTGCTTGGCAGGGGGTTGGACTCGATGGCCCTTGTGGTCTCTTCCAACTCTATGATTCTATGATTCTATGATTCTATGATTCTATGATTCTAATAATGACAATGATAATGGAGCGAGCAAACAGAGAGCACTTGAAGAGGCATATGTCCACTGGCAGAGGAACAGGGGTGTGGAGGGAGTGGATCGCTCCCAGACCACTATTCCAGTAGGGTGGCATCACGCCCCCCCCCCCGGACACACTCCACACACACCCCACACACCAGACACCATGCCCCCAGAGGTAATGTGCCACACCCCCAGAACACACACCACGCCCCTGCAGGCAGCATGTCACGCCCTTGCAGGCAGTGTACCACTCTCCCAGGGTGCCAGCCATGCCCCTGCCTGCTCTCCACACCTGGTAGCGGAGCATGCAGCTTCACCACAGTATATGTCCCAAGATGGATGTGAGATGCTGTAGAAGAAGAAGAAGAAGAATTTTATTTGTGTGTGACGCGGCAGCTAAAAAAGCCAATGCAATTCTGGGCTGCATCAATAGGAGTATAGCATCTAGATCAAGGGAAGTAATAGTGCCACTGTATTCTGCTCTGGTCAGACCTCACCTGGAGTACTGTGTCCAGTTCTGGGCACTACAGTTCAAGAAGGACACTGACAAACTGGAACGTGTCCAGAGGAGGGCAACCAAAATGGTCAAGGGCCTGGAAATGATGCCTTATGAGGAACGGCTAAGGGAGCTGGGCATGTTTAGCTTGGAGAAGAGGAGGTTAAGGGGTGATATGATAGCCATGTTCAAACATATAAAAGGATGTCACATAGAGGAGGGAGAAAGGTTGTTTTCTGCTGCTCCAGAGAAGCGGACACGGAGCAATGGATCCAAACTACAAGAAAGAAGATTCCACCTAAACATTAGGAAGAACTTCCTGACAGTAAGAGCTGTTTGACAGTGGAATTTGCTGCCAAGGCGTGTGGTGGAGTCTCCTACTTTGGATGTCTTTAAGCAGAGGCTTGACAACCATATGTCAGGAGTGCTCTGATGGTGTTTCCTGCTTGGCAGGGGGTTGGACTCGATGGCCCTTGTGGTCTCTTCCAACTCTATGATTCTATGATTCTATGATTCTATTTTTAAACTGCCCAGATTGGTGGCCATCACTGCCTCTTGTAGTGGGAGTCAATTCCACAATTTAACTATCCACTGTTACCTCCCACACACATGACATCATATATTATGTGTGAGGCTAGCGGGTGTGGCTTGGGGAGAATGACCCTGCTGGTCAAATTAGAACTCCTACTGGGACTAATTAAGCCCTCTGACTCAAATCTTACAATGATTGCCATGATGTAGATTTCTGTTCTGATGTCAGGGACTGGACTGAGGAGGGATGATGGAGACCGCTTCCCCCTCCTCCTCCTGAACCTTCCAGAGAAGAGGAAGGCAGTATAGATCATGGGTAGGCAAACTAAGGCCCGGGGGCCAGATCTGGCCCAATCGCCTTCTAATTCTAGCCTGTGGGTGGTCCGGGAATCAGTGTGTTTTTACATGTGTAGAATGTGTCCTTTTATTTAAAGTGCATCTCTGGGTTATTTGTGGGGCATAGGAATTCGTTCATATAGTTTTCCCCAAAAAAAATATAGTCCACAGACCCCCCCCACAAGGTCTGAGGGACAGTGGACCAGCCTCCTGCTGAAAAAATTTGCTGACCCCGGTATCGATTTACAACAATGGTTTGCAGAAGGTCACGGCTCAGAGATAAAAGAGGGACAAAGCTGGGAGATAATGGGAGAAGAGGAGGGGAGAGAAGCAGAGCTGGAGCAACTGGCTGACACATTATCACTAGAAAGCATTCCAGACCCCCCTTCTCCCAGAACCTAGTGAGCAGTGAAAGTAGGAGAGCAAAGAACTAAGAGGCAAATGGCCCAAAGCAGCCACTGTAAGGCTGGTGGTGCTGTTGATGATTGGGGGGGTGGAGTTACTCCAAAAGGCTACCTTTCTAAGCCTCTCTCTGTGAATATTGAATAAAAGACTTTGGTAAGATCCTTTCCTGTATATCTATCCCTGGCAGCCAGGCATGAGGGGTTGGAATTGGATTCCCTGACGCCTGACACCTGGAAAGCTTCTACTTCAATATACCATCAGAATAGTCAGATTGGAAGGCAAGATTTGTTCAGTTCCACAGAGCAACACAGCTCCACAAGGAGAATGGAGTAGTCCCGGTTAGTTCCTCCATCAGGTATAAGAAACCTTTGACTTTCCAAATTTTCCTGAACTACAACTTCCGTTATCCCTGGTCACTGCCCACAATTTATTTGGGCTGATGGGAGTAGTAGTTCTGTAACCTCTGGAGGACCAGTTAATGCAACAGGAATGGAATCCGATCATTTCTCTAACCCTTCACCTTTCAAACCCATCCAGGCTTCTTAACAGCTTGAAGAAGAAGGAGAAGAATAGTTTGGATTTGATATCCCGCTTTATCACTACCCAAAGGAGTCTCAAAGCGGCTAACATTCTCCTTTCCCTTCCTCCCCAACAACAAACACTCTGTGAGGTGAGTGGGGCTGAGAGACTTCAAAGAAGTGTGACTAGCCCAAGGTCACCCAGCAGCTGCATGTGGAGGAGCGGAGACGTGAACCCGGTTCCCCAGATTACGAGTCTATCACTCTTAACCACTACACCGCACTGGCTCTCTTAACCACTACACCACACTTGACTCGAACAACACAGTTGATGTTCAGGCCCCCAGTCTGTTGCCACCAACTGAATATTTTCCACACATCCGAAATTGCTGGGTGCTATTCAAAAGTTGCTTCTTTGTGGGGAAATAATAATAGCAGTAACTGGGGAAATAATGGGGCAAGACCTCCCCTGTAATATGTGGTTATCCAGCTGGCTTCTGTCAAGCATGCCTGAAGACAGGAAAATGGAGAATTGGTGATATGTTAATTACAGTGAGAAATCAAATCGCTTCCAAGTGGAAGATGGAAACCAAGTCTGTTGAAATATGGATCGGGAAAAGATAGAACATCTGATTGAGGGTGAGACTTACTGATCTGAGTAAATGAAGGAATGACTTCATAAATAATTTGAATTTGTTTGTCTCCTCTTCTAATAAAATATGTGATCAAAATATCTCCTTTCTTGACAAACCCAAGTGTCCTGTTATCTTAACAAGAAGTCTCATTGCACATATATGGTGGGATCTCTGTTTATGTTTTTACTCACTGTATTCATGAAGCACGTGATTGATATGATTTCGACCTAATTACCAGATTCTGTTCTATCGGCTCCCATCTTCCATGTAACAAAACAATATTTTAAGAAGACCACAAAAGAGAGACCTTCTTTTGATATATGGGCTGCCATAGCACTCTGGAATGCTCAGACAAATTGCTCTGCACCAGCACATCGATTATCCTCTCTTGTACAGGTGAACATGGGCTTTAATTGTACTGACATTAAAGACTGAATGGGAAAATCAATGCAACAGATAAAATTAAGCCTATGAAAAAAATACATCACATGCTGTTTACCATTTTCTCTATCTATCATAATAGCAAAACTCAGGACCACCCGGTGATGCTGAGTAGCTGCAGTTTTGTGACTGGCAAAAGGAAGACAGTATTTCTTCATATGACTTATTCTACTAGGTTATATAACTTATTCTATTAGATTATGGCAGGAGCAGGAAGCCCTTTTCAGTCTATGGACTGCCTTATGTAAGAGGATGTCACATAGAGGAGGGAGAAAGGTTGTTTTCTGCTGCTCCAGAGAAGCGGACACGGAGCAATGGATCCAAACTACAAGAAAGAAGATTCCACCTAAACATTAGGAAGAACTTCCTGACAGTAAGAGCTGTTCGACAGTGGAATTTGCTGCCAAGGAGTGTGGTGGAGTCTCCTACTTTGGAGGTCTTTAAGCAGAGGCTTGACAACCATATGTCAGGAGTGCTCTGATGGTGTTTCCTGGTTGGCAGGGGGTTGGACTCGATGGCCCTTGTGGTCTCTTCCAACTCTATGATTCTATGTAAGGAAAGCCTGCTGGATCCAGCCAGTAACCCATCTAGTCCAACCAGATGCTGGGGGGGGGGGGAGCTGCAAGCAGGGCCCATGCACAAGGGCAATCTCGCTTCCTGTAGTTTCCGGCAAGCAATATTTAGATACATACTGCCTCTGACCATGGAGACAGAGCATAGCCAGCACAAGAGGTAGCCATTGATAGCCTTTACCTCCATAGAATCATAGACTTGTAGAGTTGGAAGGGATCTTGAGGGTCATCTTGTCTGTCAAACAGCTTTGACTGTCAGAAAATTATTTAATAATAATAATAATATTTTTTTTACATCCCGCCCTTCCCAGCCGAAGACGGACTCAGAGCAGCTAACAACAATAAAAGTAACACAATTTACATAAAATCACAATCAATTAATTAAAATACATTCTAAAATCAATTCATTCTAAAATCAATTCGGAATCAAATTAATGGCAACCATTGGGCTAGAGTTCTATGAGGATTACAGAAGGAGGGGATCAGACTGTGCCTTGGACAAAGGCCTGGTGGAACAGCTCTGTCTTGCAGGCCCTGCGGAAAGATGTCAAGTCCCGCAGGGCCCTAGTCTCTTGTGACAGAGCGTTCCACCAGATTGGAGCCACAGCTGAAAAAGCCCTGGCTCTGGTTGAGGCCAGCCTAACCTTCCTGTGGCCTGGGACCTCCAAGATGTTTTCGTTTGAAGACCATAAGGTCCTTTGTGGGACATACCAGGAGAGGTGGTCCCGTAGGTACAAGGGTCCTAGGCCGTTTCTTCTTAGTTCGCATCTCCTTTCTTATAACTTGAATTCCTTGGTTCAGGTCCTACCCTCATGAGTAGGAGAAAACAAGCTTGCTCCATCTTCCATGTGACAACCCTTGAGATATCTGAAGATGGCAACCATATCTCCTCTCAGCCTGCTCTTACTCAAGCTAAACATATCCAGCTCCTTCAACCGTTCCTCATAAGTCTTGGTTTCCAGACCCCTGACCATCTTGGTTGCCCTCCTCTGCACACGTTCCAGTTTGTCAACATCCTTCTTAAACTGTGGTGCCCAGTACTGGACACAGTCTAATCCCGTTGTCCAATTGCTTTCTGAACAACTTCCAATGATTGCATTCCAATGGTGGGTAGAGTCAGAGGCAACGGTGGGCAGAACATCGGATGCAGTTCTTATCCTTGTATGCATTCCTGTATGCAAATACCAGGGATTTTTACACCACCACTTCATGCACTTCATTTTGCATCCAGTCAAGCAAGGGGCACTAACTGTTGGGATTACACTCCTTCTGAAGCTGCAGATATGTGGATTGTTGCATGTCACATGTCTGTTTACATTCCAGCACGGATTGCTGGAGTCCGTGAGCAGAACTTCTGCTCTGTATTGCTTTTGTTTTCACTCTCTCTCCAAGAAGACGGTAAGAAGAGAAGACATGTTTTTCTTTGTCCTGGTTTATGTGTAGTAAATGCGTAGTTTAGTATGTGTTCACGCCTCAAGCCTCATCTGCTGCACAGATTACACGGCTGAGTAATTGTGTGCTCAAGGATGCTCAGCTTGAGTCACAGACACACGCTGGAGAGCAGAGGTCGATGGATCTCCGCAGTGGCAATGCTGAGAGGGAGACGCTCCAGCTGGGGCCGAGCCATTTAGCTTTTCGTCCCCCGATTCCAACATTAAACTAGTTCATGCAATGAAGCCAAGGTAGTGGGCGTGACCTGGGAAGAAACCCAAGGGCCAGATAAAGAGGCCCAGAGGGCCACATTGAGTCCCATGTCCTGACGTTCCCTAGCTCCGTACTATGGGATTCACTACAAAAATGTAGGGATGCAGGTGGCACTGCGGTCTAAACCACTGAGCCTCTTGGGCTTGCTGATCAGAAGGTTGGTGGTTGGAATCCCTGCAATGGGGTGAGCTCCCATTTCTCTGTCCCAGCTCCTGCCAACCTAGCAGTTCGAAAGCACATCAGTGCAAGTAGATAAATAGGTACCGCTGCGGTGGGAAGGTAAACAGTGTTTCTGTGCACTTTGGTTTTCGTCATGGTATTCCATTGTGCCAGAAGCGGTTTAGTCCTGCTGGCCACATGACCCGGAAAGCTGTCTGTGGACAAACACTTGTTCCTGAAAGCGAGATGAGTGCCACAACCCCATAGTTGCCTTTGACTGGACTTAACCGTCCAGGGGTCCTCTATCTTTTTCTTTCTTTCTTTTTTACTCCAATGAAATTGTCCAATGTTAAACTGTTAGCAACATCCATACAGGCATTCTCCATTTTAAACAATTCTACTTAACACTTGCTGTGCCACAGAAATCAGCTCCATTTTTTAATGTGATGATGGGCCTTTCAGTATTGATTGAAATAATTTCCTCCACTGTTCCTTTTACTAACAAATAAGTATACCCCACAACAAAAGCCCCAAGGAACATCCACCAAAGCATTTGTTGCAAAATCCCCTTTTAATACTGGCTTGTTGTAAGAAAATGGCTGTTCCAAGCTGAATAATATGTGTTTTCCTGGAAGCATCTTTGTTTATTTTAATTGCTGCCACTCACAATCCTTCGGTCTTGCTTGCACTGTTTATGGCATTAGTACATGCACCTGATGCCCTCTCATTTATAGAAGATTGAAGACCCAATTAATGGAAGTGATTTGTGGTTGGTATTTACATTAAATTAGCCAAGTGTCTAGGAAAGGTTTGCACATTTCACTAGACTTTGATCCTCTTTTCCGTCTGCCAATGAAGTTTGATTCATGAGCATGGCATGTTGAACCCACCGATGAAAAGATATAATTTTTCAGTTAATCGCTGCATGAATGAGCTACATTTGTAGCATAGGCTGAATGAACTATGGATCTAGACGTGAATAAACTTAGCTGCTTAATGAATGTCCAATCCAGCCCCTGCAATTCTGTCTCATAAAACACAAACACATCTGCTCTCTCAGAAACAAAGGAGGCCTTCATTAGTTGCAGCATCTGGAGATTCCATGGAAGACCCATGTTGCCCTTGAAGGAAGAACAGAATGGAACTATTGCAAATTAAATAGGCATATGGTACTAGACTTCCAAGATCTTAGAGCTTTGGTACACCAATGGCCGGAATTTGGAGCTGAACCATAAAGAAGGCTGATCGCAGAAGAATTGATGCTTTTGAATTATGGTCTTGAGAGTCCCATGGACTGCAAGAAGATCAAACCTCTCCATTCTGATGGAAATCAGCCCTGAGTGCTCACTGGAAGGACAGGTCCTGAAGCTAAGGCTCCAATACTTTGGTCACCTCATGAGAAGAGAAGACTCCCTGGAAAAGAGCCTGATGTTGGGAAAGATTGAGGACACAAGGAGAAGCGGATGACAGAGGACAAGATGATTGGACAGTGTTCTTGAAGCTATGAACATGAGTTTGACCAAACTGCAGGAGGCAATGAGAGACAGGAGTGCCTGGCGTGCCCTGGTCCATGGGGGTCCATGGGGTCACGAAGAGCCTTCTTTATGGTCCAGCTCTCACTTCCATACATCACTACTGGGAAAACCATAGCTTTAACTGTACAGACCTTTGTTGGCAAGGCGATGTCTCTGCTTTTTAAGATGCTGTCTAGGTTTGTCGTTGCTTTTTTCCCCCAAGAAGCAGGCGTCTTTTAATTTTGTGACTGCTGTCACCATCTGCAGTGATCATGGAGCCCAAGAAAGTAAAATCTCTAACTGCCTCCATTTCTTCCCCTTCTTTTTACCAGGAGGTGATGGGACCAGTCGCCATGATCTTCATTTTTTTGATGTTGTGTTTCAGACCATAGTTTGTGCTCTCCTCTTTCACCCTCATTAAAAGGTTCTTTAATTCCTCCTCACTTTCTGCCATCAAGGTTGTGTCATCTGACCATATAGAAGGGATTCATCTTCACCCTTTTCTGATTTTTTCTTGCCAGATGGAACAAATCTCTCCCATCTCCTCCCCCTGTGTACTGTTCTGGGGGTTTGCCTATCCTCACAGAATGGATTTGGGGGAGGCACAAGGCTCATGTGGGGGAGGAGAGAGGGGAAACCCTGTTGCACTAGCATGGACCTAGCATGTTGGGTTAGTTGAATCCAGGTGCATTCTGCCACATACATCATTATATTAGACATATATCATGAATGTGCAGTGGGGACGTCTGCACTGTGCTGAAGATCTTTGGCATTATGCATGTACAGAATTGTTGATAATTGTAGATCAGGTGACTTGAGGTTCTTATTCTTTTTTTTAAGTAATATTTATTGAACAATTAATAAAAATACAGAATAAGAAAACATTTAACAGAATAAAAGAAAAAGAACAAAGAGGTTCTGGTTCTTATTCTTTCAAAGGGATCATTTTGGCTTCTAAGAACGGTTTGCTGATTGTGCAAATGAATCTTGATAATCCCCTTCTGTTTTCCCATATAAAAATATTTGATAAGGTGTTTTGAACTAATTAAGCATATAGATCATATTTGTAAATGTACGAGCTTTGTTCTCCAACAGTTAATAAAAGGCATCAGATTTGAGTAGCTTGCCCCATTTGTGTAATTCATCCCATTAATCTTTATAACAGATGCACTTGTTTACTCCTTTTACTAAGGATGTTAGTAAATGTGCTTTACTAGGACAAATATAACTCTCCCTTCAACTTCAGTCAGGACTGGTATGGTCCAAAATCCATTCTTCATAAGGCATTGAACAGCTCTCAGAAGTGGACATCTAAAAACATAGAAAAAAAGAAAATTAAACGTTGATAGCATTAGAACTATTTGTGTGCAAAGGCCACGGGACCCACAGTTCCCTTTGTTAATAAACACATGGACACGAGTGTTTAGGTTTATGGGATAAAATAGGTCACAACTTTATTGGTTACAGATGTGAGCTTCCTACTGGCCATTGTGAGAATAGGATGTTGGGCCAGAGGGGTATTTGACCTGTTCCAACAGGGCTCTTCTTATGTTCTCATGATCAGTGGTCTCACTCAGTGCAAGACAGCTTTGTATCTTACTATTTCTCTGTGTAGCATTAATGGGAATTAATTAACATTAACCTCTTAAATCACTGTGAAATAATCCTTCTGGACTCGGATTAAAAATTACGTTTCTGAGTAGCATAATTGTTATTGCAGAGCAATGTCCCAATTTTTAAAAAACCAGTTTATGGTAAATCCTTATTTCTTAAAATAACAGAGGGATTAGAAGACCATGGAAAACGACATTAATGAACAAAACGTTATGGAAAATGACTCCATTAACAACTAAAATGCCTGCAAAGAGAACATTTTATCATTGACAAAACACTCTTGCAGCATGCATTTTTCTTTGCAGGCTGTCTTGGATAAATGGAATCCTATGAAGTGTTCATTCTGATTTCCTACTACACAAGCCATATACACAATTTATGTTAATTTAAAAGGAGCCCTGCTGGAGCGGCCAATCAGATGCCTTCAGGAAGTCCACAAGCACCATGTGGTAGCAACAGGCCTCTTCTACTGTTCTTCTCCAGGAACTGGTACTTAGTAATAGATTGAGATAAATTTTGCATGCCCCTGTTACAGAGTTAATTTTAGCCCTAACCCTAGGTAAAGGTAAAGGTATGCAGGTGGCACTGTGGGTTAAAGCACAGAGCCTAGGACTTGCCGATCAGAAGGTTGGCGGTTCGAATCCCTGCAATGGGGTGAGCTCCCGTTGCTCAGTCCCTGCTCCTGCCAACCTAGCAGTTCGAAAGCACGTCAAAGTGCAAGTAGATAAATAGGTACCGCTCCGGTGTCTCCATGTGCTGCTCTGGTCTTAGTCATGCTGGCCACATGACCCTGAAGCTGTACGCCGGCTCCCTCGGCCAATAAAGCGAGATGAGCACCACAACCCCAGAGTTGGCCAAGACTGGACCTAATGGTCAGGGGTCCCTTTACTTTTACCTTTACCCCTGACCGTTAGGTCCAGTCACGGACGACTCTGGGGTTGTGCGCTCATCTCGCTCTATAGACCGAGAGAGCTAGCGTTCATCCGCAGACAGCTTCTGTGTCATGTGGCCAGCATGACTAAGCCGCTTCTGATGAACCAGAGCAGCACACAGAAACGCCGTTTACCTTCCCACTGGAGCGGTGCCTACTTGCACTTTGACGTGCTTTGGAACTGGTAGGTTGGCAGGAGCTGGGACTGAGCAATGGGAGCTCGTCCCGTCGAGGGAATTTGAACTGCTAACCTTCTGCTCAGCAATCCCTAGGCTCTGTGGCTTAGACCACAACGCCACCAGCATCCTCCTAGCCCTAACCCTATCTTAGAAGAATTTCCAGCCAGATGTTGTTGGTTTACAACTACCTTTACCTCAAGGTAGGGGTCAATGGTTGAACCCAGATGAAAATGGCAGATAGATGGTTGAAGGACCCTGAGTGAGAGGCAGGTAAGATCTCCCAGGGTGCGAGACTGAGTGAAGAAAAGAAAGATCCCAGGTGAGAACTGGGAAGGTCTATCATTTTCTGTGGGAGGTCAGAATTAAAGCTACCTTTGGGGGGGGGAATACAGTGTATTTTAGATACCCTGCTGTTTGTTTATTTATTTATTTGTCTCCCTTATTTTTAAGCTGTTGCTGTTAAGAAAATATGCATGTCATAATGTAATACTATAATTGTTTATATAATTGTTTTGGTGTTTATGTTATCTAAATATTTTGCAGGGACATTTGAGCTCTGTGTTGCAAACTGAACTCTGGTCTTCTGGTGAAGGATGGTCTATCAGTTTAATAAATAAATCATTCCCAACCATTGGCCATCCTGGCTGGGGCTGATGGAAGCTGGTGTCCAGCAAGATCTGAAGGGACACAGGATCCCACTCAGTATGAAACCTCTTCAGGTATTCAAACCTTGGTTGAGGAGAGGAGAGTGCAGGATGAGACTTTGGGCCCTACCAGGCCCCATGCAAAGCTTGTCTGAGGCCTGGGTCAGGAGTCTTGTTAGAACTGGGTACCCCTGACCATTAGGTCCAGTCATGGCCGAGTCTGGGGTTGCAGCGCTCATCTTGCTTTATTGGCCGAGGGAGCCGGTGTACAGCTTCCAGGTCATGTAGCCAGCATGACTAAGCCATTTCTGACAGACCAGAGCAGCACACGGAAACGCTGTTTACCTTCCCGCCGGAACGGTACCTATTTATCTACTTGCACTTTGACGTGCTTTCGAACTGCTAGGTGGGCAGGAGCAGGGACCAAGCAACGGGAGCTCACCCTGCCGCGGGGATTCAAACCACCGACCTTCTGATCGGCAAGTCCTAGGCTCTGTGGTTTAACCCACAGTGCAACCCACATCCCTTCCTGATGATACTGGGGGCTGAATTCAGGACCTTCTGTATGCAGAGCAGATGTTCTACCACTGATGACATTCT
Organism: Podarcis vaucheri; assembly: GCF_965113315.1. Taxonomy (NCBI): domain Eukaryota; kingdom Metazoa; phylum Chordata; class Lepidosauria; order Squamata; family Lacertidae; genus Podarcis; species Podarcis vaucheri. Next base: position 11,863,869 of record NC_138761.1, read on the forward strand.
ACCATGTTCTACCACGTGGGTGGCGCTGTGGTCTAAACCACTGAGGCTCTTGGTCTTGCTGATTGGATCCCCGTGATGGAGTGAGCTCCCCTTGCTCTGTCCCAGCTCCTGCCAACCTAGCAGTTCAAAAGCACGCCAGTGCAAACAGGTAAATAGGTACTGCTGTGGTGGGAGAGTAAACAGTATTTCCATGCACTCTGGCTTCTGTCAAGGTGTTCCATTGCGCCAGAAGTGGCTTAGTCATGCTGGCCACATAACCCGGAAAGCTGTCTGTGGACAAATGTCAGCTCCCTCTACCTGAAAGCGAGATGAGTGCCACAACTCCATAGTCACCTTTGACTGGGCTTAACCGTCCAGGGGTCCTTTACCTTTATGTCCTTTTCTAACTGTTTTATTGATGATTTGTCAGTTATTTCATATGATTTATGCTGTGTTCTGTTATGTTACCCCTTTACCTTTACCACTGAAAATATATGATCTCCACAGGCTAGGATATCCAACACTTCCTTGGATATGCAATATGTTTCTTACCTATTTTGATTTTCTTTTGAATACTGCTATGCTTTTGTCTTCAGGTGGAAACAGAGCAGAACCAGGATTGGATAAAACAACTAAAGAACACTTTAGTTTAGCTGGAATTCAGAAGAGCTGGAACACAAAGCAGATCAATCCAGAGGGACCATCTATATAGTTGTAAGGTATTCTATTTGTATTTTTGGAAAGCAATAAATTATGCTTATGCTAATAGTCATACGATCTGTACAGACCAGAGCCTCTCAGAATAGAAAATAAAATGTAGAATGTCCTTGGATGAAGTGTTCCTGATGTTCTGATTATTTTGTTTAAAAACGTTATAAAAGAGTCTTTCTTAATGGTGACTCCTGACATTTTGAGATCTGTGTTTGTTGCTCTCCAGAGAGTGAATAATACGTGATATTTTATATCTGCTTCCAGTCAGCTATAAAATGTAATCTTTAATAAAGCTGTCATTCCAGCTTTCAGTGCTTGGTGGAGTTGAGTCATGTTCTGTCTCTGCGATATTGAAGGAAGATGAAGGGGCCTTGGATTCGTTTGGAAAGCAAGCAAGTCATAGCGGCAGTTTGCCTTTCAGCTGGAAGCATGGTGATTTAATTTGGCCAAAGAACCCAAATGCTAAACTTGACCTCCTAATGTCAGACTGTAGACAGTATCTGCACGAGTCAGTCTCGGAAGTACGGCTCATTTGTCTTGTTCTGTGACAGCATGGCTGTTTTCCAGGTCTGAGAACATGGGTCACTTTGGTCAACTACGTTATAGAGCACTAGCTCATAGAATCTGGACTGGAACAAAAGGAGACTTATTCAGTATAACTTTGCTGGAGTGGTTGGTTTTTTCTCTCCTTGTTTCAAAAAGTTCCAATGCAGGAAGGAAAGGTGGCAAAGGTTTGTATGTGTGTGTGTGTTTTCACAATTGTCAGGAACGAGGCCAGAAAGAGTATTGATATCTGATTGTAGAGGCAGAGTATAGTCATTACAGCTAGTACCCACTGCTAGCCGTAACCTCCATGAATTTTCCCCACATGGAGAACTAGTGTGCAACACAATCTCATCCTTCTGGAAGAGCCTATGAGCACTGCGAAGGCCACAGATGCCACAGCAGAACTTTCTAGGTTCAATCTCCATCATCACTAAGTAGGACTGAGAATATCCCTGGTTGGAAACCCTTGAGAAGGAGCTGTCAGTCACAGTAGACAATGGACCAATGGTTTGACAAGGCAGCTTCCTGTCTCCCTATGTTCCTAAAAGAAATTTGATTGCTTGACGAATTCCCGCCCCCCCAGTGGAAATAAAGACACATGACACAATTATTAAGGTTAATGGGCTAAATAAGGCCACAGCTTTATTGGTTACAGGTGATGAGCGGTATTGGCTTAGGCATTGGTCCTAACCAACGATATCCAGCTTCAGCCCATCCGCTTGAAGTCCGGGAAGGGTTAACCACCAGTAGGGGGAGTCCTGTTGATGCACATCAACTAGGAACTCCCCCGGGGTCACCGCTTGGGGGCGTGCCTTAGGCCCTCACCTCCATAGGCTTCGGACAAGGCCACGCCCCCCTGAATCCTTTATCGGACTACCCTTCAATATGTGGGGCAGGTGATGGTGCTTCCTCCCTTCTTCCATCTACAAAACAATACCAATACCAACGACTAACCGCCACTTGAGCAAAAGCTTGCCGCCAATACCCTCGGACCTGCAACCAATCCCTAATCCCAGAAGTTATATCATCCAACCAAACATCATTTCCAGCATCAGTAGAGGGCCACTTTGCTGAACTGGATGTTGGGGTGGTCAGTGAACAGCTGGTAGGCAAGAAAAGAGGGAGACCCCTGGCCGCACCTGCATTAAATAGGGCAGGTCATGCCCCCAGAGCCAGCCGATTGGCTGGCCAGGGGGTGACATGGCCGGGGATTCCTCTAATCGCATGGGGGGTGCAGCCTGCAACCCCACCTCCTCTGCAGGGCGTAAGTGGCTTTTCCTCACCCCCACCTCCATCTTGAATCAAAGTTCTCTACTGAGTTCTCTTCTGCTTACACATACTGGAGAGCAAGTCCCATTTCTCCAGACAACTTTCATCTCAGCATTATTTAACAGCAGGAAACAAAATATTTTGTGCCGGGAAAACAAATGGGGTGTCCATGTATCAAATATATTCCGGAGGCGTCGTTTTGCACTCTATTTTAATAAGCTTATTAACCGAGCAAAGATTTCCCTTGCTCTCCCAAATGTTAATTGCTGAAAGAGACATTATTGACATGACAGACTAAAGTGTTTGAACCACCGAAACCATGAAGTGGAGCTGCGCTGCTGCCGCAAATGAGAAGCAAATAGATCCAAATGTTCATAAACAGGGTTGCCGCATTGCACATGGATTATCGATGCAAATGGCCCTTACCGTTTTGCGAGTGTTTGTGCTCATTTTTAATATGCAAATTGTTTAGCTGGAGCAGTAATCCATACAGGCATCAGTGAAGCTGTTAAGTATCTACAGAGTAAATACATATTTAATGAAGTGAGAGGAGGCTGAGTTACAGCAGTTTAAGTTCAGGAAAAAATCTGAAATACATAAGAGCATTAAAAGCCCTGGTGGTTCAGGGCAGATTTCAGGGATCATGAGTGAGGAAAGGACTGCTGCCCCCAAATCAAAGGTCAGAGACATGTTGTCTGCAGCAGAGGAAGGGAAGACATAGCCATTGTGGCTAGTAGCATAGGTGTCAACTTAGAGATTTGAAAATAAGGGACCAGCAGCCTCGAAAATAAGGGATCAGCAGCCAAAATAAGGGATCAACAATTACTTTGATAAAATACATATTTTGTTGCGTGCAAATGGCTTTAGATACCTATTAGGTCCATAAATTACCATACAGCATATATTCAACACACAAAAAAGCAACAATTTGTTGTTGACAAAGCACAGCTGGAAATAGAAAGGGCCCCATTACCTTCAGTAGCTTATTTAAGGGACATCATCAATAAGGGACAGCAGCTGGAAATGGTGCTGGGATAAGGGACTGTCCCGCCAAATAAAGGACGCTTGACAGCTATGGCTAGTAGTTACAGATAGTCTGTTTCTAAAATGTGCAGAGGCCATCGCAAACATGCTTGCTGACCTTCTACAATTCCAGAGGCTTCTTAGGTCGGTCATTTCCTCAGTTAAAAGTTTGGTAAATGATACTTAAAGGTAAAGGTACCTCTGCCCGAACGGGCCAGTCTTGACAGACTCTGGGGTTTGTGCGCCCATCTCACATCTATAGGCCGGGGGCCAGCGCTGTCCGGAGACACTTCCGGGTCACGTGGCCAGCGTGACAAGCTGCATCTGGCGAGCCAGCGCAGCACACGGAACGCCGTTTACCTTCCCGCTGGTAAGCGGTACCTATTTATCTACTTGCACCCGGAGGTGCTTTCGAACTGCTAGGTTGGCAGGCGCTGGGACCGAGCAGCGGGAGCGCACCCCACCGCGGGGATTCGAACTGCCGACCTTACGATCGGCAAGCCCTAGGCGCTGAGGCTTTAACCCACAGCGCCATGATACTTACGAAGGATAAATTAAAGGCTGAAAATGTCGGCAGAGATGTACAATTAGAGTGGATTTTTAACCTTTGATGAGAGACTTCAAAGACTAGCTCGCTTCTCCCCCCAAAAAAATCATGAAAGGGGTGTCCAATAAAAAAATGTGAAGGATAATCTTATTTTGCTACATCAGCACCCATCTGCGTTGTAATGAGAAGCCAACTTGCTGTTTCCTGGCTCCGATATTGCATATTAATTTCATCTGCATGTATAAGTGCATCATGCCTCAACCCCTAATTTTGTTAAAAGTATACTTACAGTTGCTCATCTCCTGAAAATAGTGCATTATTTGTTAATTTTATTATGTTCAAGGCCACTTCAGAATAAACACTGTTGTTGTTCTGCCGTAATCCGTGCCTCTGAAAGGATTCCTTTTTGCACTGCAGATTTCAGATGGATGCATCCCAATATTAATGTTTTCTGAAAACACAGATAATGGAGACTTAAAGCAACATGCAGATGTTTATGGAAACCAGATGAGCCACTTAAACTATTTAGAACATTAGTCTACATGATTGATAAGGCTGAGTACCTTAAGAATATAGGAAGAGCCTGGTGGATAAGGCTAGTGGCACGTCTAATTCAACCATCCTGTTTTTACAGTGGCAACCAGAAAGGTTTGTGGAAGCCCAAAAGCCTGAACACAAGAGCATTCTCCCATCCTGCAAAGCGTGTTCTCCTTCATGGAGAGCACGTGTTGCAGTGGGGTCTAGCAAGACACCCCATCTTGGTTGCTGGGCTGGACCGTTTGGATGGCCATGACTGTGATTGGGCCAATTTGGGTTGTTGGGGAGATTTTGATGTTACAGTTTAGAGGGTTGGCCCGAAGGTTATACATTCTTGGCACGCAGCTTGCTACAGTCACTTTTGCTGCATGCAACGGATCGCCCGCCAACCCTTCCTAATTTAGGACTGTTGCGTTTGACCTTGCTATGCCTGTCATGGGGTCGTCTGCTTTTGGGGCAGGGGCCTGGTAGGAATTTTGTCCATTTGGCAGATTGGCTGGTGCCATTTGGTTTTTGCCAACTGCATAGCAAATCGTCAGTTGTAAGGTTGCGGTTAGGCATTGGTTAAAATTTGGTTGGTGGAGGGGTAAGGGTTGACTGTGCCTGCCCCTCCAATGCTGCTGCTGCAAGGGAATTCCATTAAAGGAATCCAGGGGTTTGCCATGCTTTTGTCCAAATCCCTGGCAAGGGGCTTGGGCCACGCAAGCCCCTGGGAGCATGCGGGGAGAGGTGACGTTATGGTGCCCAGCCCCATTCGCTCCCCAATATTGTTTTCCCTTACTGGCTTTCGCTGGAATCCTGAAGTCAGTTCTGTCCCAGGGCGGGGACAGATAGGCGTAACCAATGCCTAAGCAACCACTCACATTATGTATTTTAATAAGGTTGTGGCCAAAATTATGCCAAAACCTTAAACAAAAATTCTGTGTGAATTGTGAATTATTTAGGGGGTGGCTTGGGGACCTCGACATGCAACTGGTATTCAGAAGCATGGATACTTCTGACGCACAACCTTGACTGTAATGTTCTTCTAGGAATGTCTCCCAGATTCCAGAGGGGGGAAAGGTCAGGTTCACACCTGCATATTGATGAAACTGGAGACTGGTCCATCAACCACAGTCTGTCTTCAGTCAGTCCTCACTTGCATGCATGCCTGCCTTCTTACTTACAACCAACCAACCAACCAACCAACCAACCAACCAAGGAGGTGGCCCAACCTCTTCCTCCTCAGTCTCACCGTTGCACTTGTAGAACTCTGCAGAGAGCAGGGTGGGAACAAAACTAGAATTAATTGGCTGTTTGCCATTGGCTCTGCCTTACACTCTACCTTTCCTAATGGGCATGGTTGAGTGGCCAATGAGGACCAGATCATCAAGCAATATCTTGCATGAAGGAGCGTCTCCACCCCCATCAACTTGGTGGAACGCTCTGTCTCATGAGACCAGGGCCCTGCAGGATCTGATTTCTTTCCGCAGGGCCTGTAAGACAGAGTTGTTCCGCCTGGCCTTTGGCTTGGAGCCAATTTGATTCCCTCCCCCCCATTTTCTTTTTTCTTCTCCTTCTCCTGCAATGAGGCTACATTTTAATATTTTAATGTTGCATTATTTTAATGTTGTATTTTATTTTTGTTTTTAAGTTGTAATCATTCATCTTGTTTTTATTATTGCTTGTAAGCCGCTCTGAGCCCGGCCTTGGCTGGGGAGGGCGGGGTATAAATAAAAAATTATTATTATTATTATTATTATTATTATTATTATTATTATTAAACCGAAACCATTCTTAAATCGAGGCACACTTTCCCTAATGAGGTGCCGGTGCCCTTCCACTGTTCGGATTCCGTTCTTAGAGCAAGGTAAAGTTTTTGCAGAGTTCGTAAACCAAATCATTCATAAACAGGACTGTTCTTAAAGAAAGGTACCACTGTATATGGTTTGTATGATCTGCAGCATCAATTCGCTGCTCTCCTATAATGCTGTGATTGACCCCAAGATATTAAAATACGGCTCCTTCCTCCCTGACAAAAATCAAACTGCCTATTAGTCTTGATCATGCCTTGTTCCCTAGAAGAGTTAATTTAATACAGCCCCATTAGCATGTCTGCTGGGAAAGGGGAAGGTTTTCATATTTTCCCACTGTATTTGGCTATTATTACTATTATCCTGGAGAAGTTTGAGACTGAAATCAATCTTCCTGCTCCCAGAAACATTTGCGTTGCCTGTAACCGATAGGCGGGCACTTTCCAAATCAATCATGCCGCCTAGTAGAAGCCTAGTAGAAGTACTTGCAAATGTGACCAGAGGGCTTGTTTGATCTCTCATTACTCTCTGCAGTCAGTACTGCAATATTAGAATTTCCTTCCTCTGCTTTTTGGAAACCGAAGGCCAGTATTCACTCCAAAGTTATTATTATGTAAATGAAATAAATGGTTGCTGAAGACTTTCTCAGCAGAGGTAGATAGATCAGGCTTTCACGCCAAATGTAGATTTGTATGGACTCCTCTTCTTCCTACTTTGGACTTTCCTGGTCTGGACATTAACCACCAGGACCAGTGCTGTCATGCAGTATGGTGAGTTGATTTGATTTGGGCAGCCCTTGGATTGGGAAAGAACAGATGAAAGCAGGAATTTTCATAGAATCATAGAATTGAGGAACTGAGAGGGCCCTGAGGGCTATTTACTCCATCTCCCTGAAATGCAGGAATCTCTGCTAAAGCATTCATGACAGGTGGCCACCCAGCCTTTGATTGTTGTTGTTGTTTAGTCGTTTACTCATGTCCGACTCTTCGTGACCCCATGGACCAGAGCACGCCAGGCCCTCCTGTCTTCCACTGCCTCCTGCAGTTTGGTCAAACACATGCTGGTAGCTTCGAGAACACTGTCCAACCATCTCATCCTCTGTTGTCCCCTTCTCCTTGTGCCCTCCATCTTTCCCAACATCAAGGTCTTTTCCAGGGAGTCTTCTCTTCTCATGAGGTGGCCAAAGTATTGGAGTCTCAGCTTCAGGATCTGTCCTTCCAGGGCTGATTTCCTTCAGAATGGAGAGGTTTGATCTTCTTGCAGTCCATGGGACTCTCAAGAGTCTCCTCCAGCACCATAATTCAAAAGCATAAATTCTTCGGCGATCAGTCTTCTTTATGGTCCAGCTCTCACTTCCTTTGATTAAAAACCTCCAAAGAAGGAGAGTCTACTACCTCCTGAGGGAGACCATTCCACTGTCCAGTCATACTACCTTAAATCCACCTCTGTCTATACAGTGGTACCTCTGATTGCAAACAGGATCCATTCTGGAGGCCCGTTTGCAACATGAAAAGAATGCAACCTGCAGCAGTGCGTCTGAGCACGCACGGCTTGCAATTCGCCGCTTCTGCACATGCACATGACATAATTTTGCACTTCTGAGAATGTGCGAGCGGCGAAATCCAGAAGTAACCCTTTCCGGTACTTCTGGGTCGCCGCGGTACGTAACCTGAAAGAACGTAACATGAAGCGGACGTAACATGGGGTATGACTGTATCTCACTCTCCTTTTCTGCAGACACTTGTAGCATAATGATCCTGATCTCCCTGCAATTCGCTTTTGGACGCTTCAAATACAACCACCGTTAAAAATAATTACACGCACAAGCCAAACCTTTTCTTCCCTCCATTATATCCAACCACTTAGTAATCTTCGGTAAGAGTGTAAATGTTAAAAGAGTTCTCCTGGCATAAATGCTCCTTCAGTAAATTATTCTGGAGCTTTTCAGCAATGAAAAACCTATTAGCACGAGATATAATTGTATTTCAAGGGATTTTAACTATGACAGCATTACCTCTAACTATTCCACAAATGGGTATTAATCTTGGCCTTTGCCCATTAGTAGAATTTATATTTGTTTTTATGTATCATTTTTTTAAAAAAGAAAAAAAAGTAGGTACAGCTTTGTTAAGCCCGTTTGACCTTGCGAAAATTCATTTTGCTGTCATGATGCCTGCTCAGAGTTGATTAGTGGAGGCAGCGGATGGAGAGAACTATTTCTCCCTTGCTCATTAAACAAGAACTGAGAGTCAACCAAATTGATTGGCAGCCAAGAAAAAGTCCTTCTGCCCACAACAACTAATAAACATCAGTGATGCTGGAGGGGGTGGGTGAAATGAACCCCCCCTCCTGGGGGTAGGCTTTAAAATGCACAACTCATTTTTGCTGAACTCCAATGTGACCTGAGCTGGTCACAACCTCCAGAATTAATATACATAACAGGATGCAACAATCCTTTGATTTTGCATTTCTCCAGTTCAGGTCTGGGTTTGGGGGAGGGGGGAGAGATACCCCAAATGCATATCGAGGATGGTGAACACAGCACATGATATCATGGGCTGTCCCTTGAGCCTGCTAGATGACATCACAAGAGATCGTTGCCTTAGGAGAGCGAGAAAAATTCTCAGGGACGATTCACCTCTTTAATCTTCTACTCTTGGGCAGGAGATATAGAAGTATAATCAGTTGTACCAACAGGCTAAAAAACAGTTTCTTTTTTCCATATTTTTTTTTTACTAATTTTCCAAAAAGTTTTTAAATGAACAAACAAATAAACAAACAAGCATAAATCTTCACCTTATTAAATCAAACTTAATTACATTGTTAAGTGACTTCCTTGTGTCCCACTGGTTGAATTTCAGTCTATATCATTTTAATGGTTTTCCCAATTCTGAATTCTTAAGAAAATTAACTTAATCACTTAACATCTTTCTTTCAGAGTTGGTTGCAATATCGACAATTACATGAAGCATATAAAGAAGACTGTAAGAAAGGATTTAGTTATACTAGATCTAGGTTTCAAACGGAAGTGATTGAAGGGAAAGTGAAATTACTGAAGGCCGCATATAGCATACTATTAGAATGGGAGACGAAAGATGAAGAGGTAAAATCAGTTATGATTAAATGGGCACAAGATGTAGGTCACAATATTATGATGGAGGATTGGGTTAAATTATGGAAAACTGACTTAAAATTTACAGATTGTTCACTATTGAAGGAGAACTACATGAAGATGATGTACAGATGGTATACAACACCAGTGCAGCTAAGGAAAATGTACAAAACTAGCTCAAACATATGTTGGAAGTGTAAGGAAAAGGAGGGAACATTTTATCATATGTGGTGGGATTGTAAAGTAATTAAAAAAATTTGGGAAATGATATACAATGAACTGAAGAAAATGTTCCATTTAACATTTGTTAAAAAACCCGAGGCATTTTTGTTGGGGATTGTAGGGAAAGGCCTGCCAAAAAAGTTGAAAAACTTCTTCATGTATGCGACAACAGCCGCGAGAGTTCTGGTAGCACAAGGATGGAAGACTGAAGAAATCCCAACTAAAGAATCATGGCAAGAAAAATTGATGGATTATGCAGAACTGGCAAAATTGACATATAAGCTACGGGACGAGGATAACTGTGACTTTAAGGATGAATGGGAACCTTTCACAAAGTATTTGAAGACGCAACAAAGTGAACTGGACTCCTTGGCAGGTTTTGAATAAACATCCACAATTTTTTACTGATAATAATTAGCTAAACAGTTGGAGGAGCTATACAACTCTGTAACATGCAGAAAATAGCATTATTGGAGAAACCAAAGACTGGAACTGAGGGAAGCTGGGAGGTGGGGTGGGGGTGGGCTTTGTGGGGGGAGGGGGAGGAAAAATGGGGGGGGGGAATAAGGATATGTTTTTGGAAAATATGTTTTGTTATAACGTTGAATAAAAAAAATTAAAAAAAATCTTTCTTTCTTTCCAGTTCGACATTAAACGTATTAATTCATCACGATACAAATTTAAATCCTAAGCCTATCTGGCATTTAAAAAGCAGTTTCTATCCATGGGCTGTTAGGCTGCTGAATGGAAAATAATATAGTGCAACTGACTTTCGGGGTTGGTGTGTTGTGCGACAAGAACACAGAGTGCAATGAGACTGAGTGTTTGTGGTGGGGGGGGGAGGGAGACTTGGTTAATTTCATTGTACACAGGTTGTACATTGACAATAAAGGTATTATTATTATTATTATTATTATTATTATTATTATTATTATTATTATTGATGCATATCAAAAGTTGATGCATTTGATTCTACTGGAATCATTTTAAATATGTTTTAATTATTTTATCACTTGTTGCTTGCCTGCATCGGTCCCTTTGGAAAGAAGGGGAATTTCTTTTCCTGTAACTTGAATCCATTCAGGTTTTAGCCTCTGGAGCAGGAGAAAACAAGCTTGTTCTATCCTCCACAAGACAGCCCTTGAGAAATTTGAAGATGGCTATCATATCTTCTTTCAGTCTCCTCTTTTCCAGGCTAAACATACCCAGCTCCTTCAACTGTTCCTCCTAAGGCTTGGTTTCCAGATCCTTGATCTTCTTGGTTGCCCTTCTCTGCACACATTCCAGCTTGTCAACATCCTTCTTAAATGGCGGCACCCAGAACTGGACACAGTATTCCAGGTGTGGTCTGACCAAGGCAGAATAGAGTGGCACTACACTATACCTCTGTTGATGCAGCCTAGAATAGCATTAGTTTTTGTTTTGCTTTACTTCTGCATCTCACTGTTGACTCATGTTAAGCATGTGTCTGCATGTGCCTTTTAACTCGTTGCCCAACCCACCACACAGAATGGATGTGAGGGTAAAAGGGAAGTCGAACAATGTTTGGAGGATGAGGTTACTGGTCATGATGCCTTTACAGTCAAAAGCGATCAGAAGGTCGCCGGTTTGAATCCCCGCAACAGGGTGAGCGCCTGTTGTTCAGTTCCTGCTCCTGCCAACCTAGCAGTCCGAAAGTACATCAAAGTGCAAGTAGATAAATAGGTATCGCTCTGGTGGAAAGGTAAACGGTGTTTCCGTGCGCTGCTCTGGTTCGCCAGAAGCAGCTTAGTCATGCTGGCCACATGACCCAGAAGCTGAACGCCAGCTCCCTCGGCCAGTAAAGCAAGATGAGCACTGCAACCCCAGAGTCGGTCACAACTGGACCTAATGGTCAGTGGTCCCTTTACCTTTAAGGAAAAGTGGAACAATCCAGGATCAAATCTGAAACTGGGACAGCTTCTCTAAATCAGGGATGTCCGTGGAAAATAGGGACACTTGGAGGGTCTGAGATTCTCATTTCAATCTTTTTCTTTTCCATTTGCAGATTAATGAGCAACAGGGGAGAATGGATTTATTGGCACCTACAAAAAATCTGGATTTAGACACCTGTCCATCCTAGCCCTATTTTGAGTCAAATCAGACCCTGTTTGAGTTTGCGACAGACTGAATATGCTGCATTTGAAATTCCTGTATAGAGCAGAAGACTGGACTCGGCAATCCCTTCCAAGTCTGATCTGATGTGGAGGGGGTGTACAAAAACTGTTAGGGTTTTCCATGTCTTCCTTTCTTGGGAAACCCCCTCAAGATTTTTAGCATTCCAAAACAATTGTTGTTTAGTCGTGTCTGACTCTTCATGACCCCATGGACCAGAGTATGCCAGGCACTCCTGTCTTCCACTGCCTCCTGCAGTTTGGTCAAACTCATGCTGGTAGCTTCAAGAACACTGTCCAACCATCTCACCCTCTGACGTCCCCTTCTCCTTCTGCCCTCCATCTTTCCCAACATCAGGGTCATTTCCAGGGAGTCTTCTCTTCTCATGAGGTGGCCAAAGTAATGGAGCCTCAGCTTCAGGATCTGTCCTTCCAGTGAGCACTCAGGGCTGATTTCCTTCAGAATGGATAGGTTTTGTCTTCTTGCAGTCCATGGGACTCTCAAGAGTCTCCTCCAGCACCATAATTCAAAAGCATCAATTCTTTGGCGATCAGCCTTCTTTATGGTCCAGCTCTCACTTCCATACATCACTACTGGGAAAACCATAGCTTTAACTATATGGGCCTTTGATGGCAAGGTGATGTCTCTGCTTTTTAAGAGGCTGTCTAGGTTCATCATCCAAAACAATACTGAAAAGCAAAGAGGAAGGAACTGTCTCCAAATTACTGCAATCACTACACAACAGTCCTCCCTCTCAATGGGAAAAGGCAGCTACCTCAGCCACCGTCAGCCTCGCTCACAGAGTGATGCTCTGATCAGAGTGGAAGGGAGGATAAGTGTTCCAATCCTGGCATCCCATGAAACGGGAGCATGTTTAAGAGTTCCTGTGTGCTCAGTACAAGCGATGGAGAGCCACAACAAACAGGAACTGCCTGCTGCGAACTGTACATTTTCGTTTGGAATATTCAGTTATATTGTTTGCAGCTGCCACAGGCACTCATGGGCACCACATTCGAAACTCTTCTCCAGTCCCTGAAAGTTTATGCTGCTCTACGTATTATAAGAATTTTAAGGTCTTATATATATATAATGAGATCACGTTAAGGGTAGCCAAATTCTGTGCGATTGCCATAAAACTTAGGGAAGAAGCTGTGTTATCATAATGATTAAGGTTTTAAATGATGATTTTAGGTTATGTTAGTGAATAAGTGTGTGTGTGTGTGTGTGTGTGTGTGTGTGTGTATATATATATATATATATATATATATATATATATATATATGCATATATATATATATATATATATATATATATATATATATATATATGCAGGTTTTGGTGTCTTCGGGTGTCTTCCCGTGTAAGAGTCGGGGTGTCTGTGCGACGTTTCGACGAGGTCTCACTCGTCATCTTCAGGCTGGTGCTTTCGGCTTCTTGTTACTGGAACAGAGCAGAGTCTGGTGTTTGAGTTCCTATAAATACTGTTGAGGGGTGTGGTGTATAGCCTCCAACGTTCTGGGCAAAGAGGAAGTTCCTAGATTAGTGTGCCTTTTCTTCTTTTGTTCCTTAATTATATATATATATATATATATATGCAGGTTTTGGTGTCTTCGGGTGTCTTCCCGTGTAAGAGTCGGGGTGTCTGTGCGACGTTTCGACGAGGTCTCACTCGTCATCTTCAGGCTGGTGCTTTCGGCTTCTTGTTACTGGAACAGAGCAGAATCTGGTGTTTGAGTTCCTATAAATACTGTTGAGGGGTGTGGTGTATAGCTATAGGCTATACACCACACCCCTCAACAGTATTTATAGGAACTCAAACACCAGATTCTGCTCTGTTCCAGTAACAAGAAGCCGAAAGCACCAGCCTGAAGATGACGAGTGAGACCTCGTCGAAACGTCGCACAGACACCCCGACTCTTACACGGGAAGACACCCGAAGACACCAAAACCTGCATATATATATATATATATATATACCTGGATCTCTTCGCCAACCCTTCTGTGTTTGCATATATATATATATATATATGCAGGTTTTGGTGTCTTCGGGTGTCTTCCCGTGTAAGAGTCGGGGTGTCTGTGCGACGTTTCGACGAGGTCTCACTCGTCATCTTCAGGCTGGTGCTTTCGGCTTCTTGTTACTGGAACAGAGCAGTTATATATATATATATATAACTGTTGCTATATATGTATTGTCCCTGTTATACCTAATTGCAAATTCAAATGTATCCCTATCGTGTTTTATGACTTCCTTGATATTGTATGTGGGCTGGAACTGGTCTGTGACCAAAATAATAAAATTCATTCATGTATATAAAATAGATGTTCATAAATGTACCAAGCAAACACATACAAATATGTACACCACATGCCTGAAACTCACAGGAAAGTCCTGAAACCGTTTTCTCTCTCCCAAAATGACCTCAAATATTTCTCTGCGAGGTCGAAGGAAGTGGGAAACCTCCCCATTGTCTCTGTGCTAACAAATCCTGTCTTAAGGGCACATTTAAGATATGAATAGGGTGTGAGCCTGTGACCTGGATTTAGGAATTGTGTAACAAAAGAGAGGCCAGGATACCCAGGTAATCCAGTCAAGCAGCCAAGCAGACAAGAGAAATAAACAACACACTCAGATTTCTGTTGTAGTCCACCCCTTCTGTGATGTATGTATGACATTTCTAGGGGTGGTCTTGGACTCCAGGGCGGGCAATTAAAAATGTCTATATAAGGGCTTGTGCGTATGGCTCGGGGTCCCTCTCCCCCTTGTGTGTGGAGGGGGGGGAGCACCCTGTTGCAACAGCTTTAATAAAAATCAGGCTTAATACCTGCTTTGCTTCTTAATATTCTCTGGCTGGCCTCTGTTATTTTCTCCTACCGATAGAGAACCTACAAAAGGAGTCTATATGGGCTCTTGGGTACCCCATAAGGAAAAAGGAGCAGTTTTCCCTCATAACAACCGCTAATCTTTCTGCTGTTGCTGTTCTTTTTTTGTTGTAGCACACATCGAAAACAGCTTTGCAAAACGTATCCGGCATTAACCCCATGCATATTTCATTGTGCAGTTTTAATTCTCCCGTTTTAGAGTGGGAAACTATTTTTAAATGATAATGAGTATCTTGAGTGTAAAAAAAACACACCAAAAAAAACCCCACACCAAATCATAACGTTTTTCATCTGTTAAGGGTCTTCCCACTTTCCCCCCTTCTCCTTCTCCTTTTTTTTAAAAAAAAAAATCTCTTTCAAGTCATTCTCAGCGGGCTAAGATGCCATCAGATCTTTCAAACAATCCTTGTCTTGAATAATTCCAGATTTGCTGGTGTGCGGGGGGAAACGAGTAACTTTTTGATTTACAATTAAAATGCAGAACTATATCAGACATATCTGACAGCCAGCGGTTGATACTATGTTGCAGATCTCTTTTGATAGCATTCAACCTGACAGGCAGGTACATTTTTATTT
This sequence comes from Podarcis vaucheri, assembly GCF_965113315.1. Lineage (NCBI taxonomy): Eukaryota > Metazoa > Chordata > Lepidosauria > Squamata > Lacertidae > Podarcis > Podarcis vaucheri. The sequence goes on from NC_138761.1 coordinate 11,879,200, forward strand.
TTTCTTAAAGGACTACTTGTATTATGTAGATTTTCAGAAGAGTGTCAGGGCTTATTAATCGAGGAAGGGCTGTAGCTCAGTGGTGGAGCACATGCTTTGAATACCAAAAGTTCCTCCAGGTAAAGCTGTAAAATACTCCTCCCTAAAAACCAGGAGGGGCACTAAAATCCTGGAGAGCTGCTGCCAGTCAGTGTGGGCAATATTAAGCTAGATACAACAATGGTCTTAGGTAAAGAAGTGAAAGCTGGACCATAAAGAAGGCTGATTGCAGAAGAATTGATGCTTTTGAATTATGGTGCTGGAGGAGACTCTTGAGAGTCCCGTGGACTGCAAGAAGATCAAACCAATCCATTCTTAAGGAAATCAGCCCTGAGTGGTCACTAGAAGGACAGATTGTGAAGCTGAGGCTCCAGTACTTTGGCCACCTCATGAGAAGAGAAGACTCCCTGGAAAAGACCCTGATGTTGGGAAAGATGGAGGGCACAAGGAGAAGGGGACAACAGAGGATGAGATGGTTGGACAGTGTTCTCGAAGCTACCAGCATAAGTTTGACCAAACTGTGGGAGGCAGTGGAAGACAGGAGTGCCTGGCGTGCTCTGGTCCATGGAGTCATGAAGAGTCATAGAATCATAGAGTTGGAATAGACCACAAGGGCCATCGAGTCCAACCCCCTGCCAAGCAGGAAACACCATCAGAGCACTCCTGAGTTAGACATGACTAAATGACTAAACAACAACAAAGGACCCCTTGACGGTTAAGTCCAGTCAAAGGTGACTTTGGGGTTGTGGCGCTCATCTCACTTTTAGGCTGAGGGAGCCAGCATTTGTCCACAGACATCTTTCTGGGTCATGTGGTGTAGTGGTTAAGAGCGGTCCACAGACATCTTTCTGGGAGCCAGTGTGGTGTAGTGGTTAAGACCGGTAGTCTCGTAATCTGGGGAACCGGGTTTGTGTCTCCACTCCTCCATATGCAGCTGCTGGGTGACCTTGGGCCAGTCACACTTCTTTGAAGTCTCTCAGCCCCATTCACCTCACAGAGTGTTTGTTGTGGGGGAGGAAGGGAGAAGAGAAAGGAGAATGTTAGCCGCTTTGAGACTCCTTAAAGGGAGTGAAAGGCGGGATATCAAATCCAAACTACTACTACTACTACTACTACTACTACTCTTCTTCTTCTTCTTCTTCTTCTTCTTCTTCTTCTTCTTCTTCTTCATGTGGCCAGCAGGACTAAACCAAGTCAAATAACCTTTATTGGCATCACATAAGAACATTCAGAATACATTCAGAATAGATAGGCCAGTGTGATCTCGTTGCCACCCCAACGGCACAGTCACCCGCCAAAAGGCAAAAGAGGTGAGCAATCCGCCTCATCTCTGTGGGTTTCCAGTAACGGCAGGATCCTGTAGCATACTTCGGCGACAAAAAAATCAGATAGAGGAACTTAGCTACTGTCTTGGTGAGCTCCTGGTCTCTCCCCTGTAATAAGAAGCGCATAACCTGGCACTGTGGGTTTCACCACAGAGCCTAGGACTTCCCGATCAGAAGGTCTGCGGTTTGATTCCCCACGATGGGGTGAGCTCCCGTTGCTCGGTCCCTGCGCCTGCCAACCTAGCATTTCGAAAGCAAGTGTAAGTAGATAAATAGGTACTGCTCTGGTTGGAAGGTAAACAGTGTTTCCGTGCACTGCTCTGGTTTGCCAGAAGCAGCTTAGTCATGCTGGCCACATGACCTGGAAGCTGCACGCTGGCTCCCTCGGCCAATAAAGCGAGATGAGCGCCACAACCCGAGAGTCAGCCACGACTGGACCTAATGGTCAGGGGTCCCTTTACCTTTACCTAACCTCAGTCTCTGGTTTCCATGTTGGGATACATAGATGGTCTAGAAACTGTTGGTGGAGAATACTTACCTGGCAGGGGAGACACCTTGATCATGAAGGACTAAACCGCTTCTGATGCACGAAGGACCATGACAAGTGCCAGAGTGCATGGAAACACCGCTTACTTCCCGCTGCAGCGGTACCTATTTATCTACTTGGAATGGTGTGCTTTCGAACTGCTAGGTTGGCAGAAGCTGGGATGGAGCAACAGGAGCTCACACCATCAAGGGGATTCGAACCGCCAACCTTCCGATCAGCAAGCCCAAGAGGCTCAGTGGTTTAGACCACAGCACCACCCGCGTCCCCTAGAACAATAGTCATGGACTGATGGCATGGCAAAGCCGCTCCCGAACTACGGAGGGGGGGGTTGCGGGCGCACGCCCCCTTCCACACTATTGCAGGGCTGGCGCCAGCCCCGCGGGGACTCAGGGACCTCATTAATATTCAAATCTTGCAGCATCAGCCAATGGGCTGTCGCTGGGGGCAGGGCTAACTGAGGGCACATAAGGTCAGGGCAGCCCGGGCTCGCCCCTTTTCTCCCTTTCCAGCAGCCGCGGTTTCCCACCCACCCTTTAGGCAGGCACTCGGACTTTGCTATGGGCTTCGGCTGGTCGCTGCAAGGGGCCTGGTAGGAGTTTTTTCCATTTGGCTAATTGGCTGAATTTGAAGCCTCTTGGTTTTTTCGCCTACCTCGTAGCAAACGTCACAACTCTTGGGTTTTGGCGGTTAGGCATTGGTCGGGATAATGTTAGGCAAATGAGGTCGGGGGGGAGGATCACCATCACCTCCCCCAATGCTTGGAGTGTAGTTCGTTAAAGGACTCCGGGGGGGCGTCGCCTCATCCGAAACCTACAGAGGCTAGGGCCTAAAGCGCCCCCCCCCGAGCGGTAACCCCTCGGGGAGCGCCTACGGATGTACATCTGGGCGGTTCCCCCTGTTGGTGCTTAACCCTCCCCAGTTAGACCGGATAGTCTATTAGGGCCAATGCCTAAGGCCAATACCGCTCTTACCTGTAATCAATAAAGTTGTGGCCATTTTTCGCCCATCAACCTAAATTCTGGTGTCCAGCGTCTTTATTTGTTCCTCTGGGGAGGGGGCGGGTATCGCCACGCAACATGTACAAATGGCTTTAGATCCCTATTAGGTCCATAAATTACCATATAGCATATATTCAACACACAAAAACAGTGACAATTTGTTGTTGACAAAGGACAGCTGGACATATAAAGGGGCTTCATAACCTTCAGTAGCTTAGGGCCTCATCAAACCTGAATCCAGCCCTGATCCTGAGGGCACACAAATGAATTCTCCCCACCCAAGTTTTATAAAACACCATTTGCTTTTTCTCAAGCGAAGGCAGCCTTCTGCGTTTTCCATTCTCTCCCCCAAATAGTTATGAGGTATAGAAATAGGATAAAAAGCCAAACCTGAGCATAGGGAAGAAAAAGCAAGCTAGATGCCTGGAGCTTTAAGTGGATTCATTCATTATTGAATGCACAAACACATACACACACACACACACACAAACAAACAAACAAACAACACACTCGCTGACAAAGCAATTCTTCCAAATGGCTTTTCCCCTTCCAGGATTGTATCATTAGTATTACAAACTCAACCACATACAGATGAGCCAAAGGTTTTTGTTCTTTTTTATATAAAATGTTTTTGTGAGCCTAAATATATTTTACGTCAAATATTGTTATCGGCCAGAGCAACAGAGGCAAGTGTACAGTTCAAAGCCGTTCTTCCAAATATAATTGCATATGTAATAGTCAAGCTAAGTTTCACCAGTTGTTTCAGATTTAAAAGGGTCTTTTTTAAGAATAAGAGAAAAACAGCTCATCCTTGTGATTGATTTGCTTTGGGTGGGAGGTGTGTGGGGGGGGAGATCCCACAGTAAATCCTCTCCCTGGGGCTGCTTTTGGAGCCAGAATGGTCATTTGATGTTCAAGTAGTTTCTGTGGCTTAAAGCGCTTCTCATCAGTTTCAATGGATGTGCCAGCTGTGACCAAACTTGGAAGCAGATCCCTTAGCCACAATTAACCATGCTCAGGTGGTTGCCTATGATTTGGGCTGCATTTTCTGGAGTGCTTCCTATAAAAATGACATGGAACTTGCTCTGGCAAGAGGCAGTAATGGCCAGCAACATGGATGGCTTCAAAAACGATTGGACAAATTCATGTTGGAGAGGACAGACAATAGTAACTAACCATTATAGCCAGGCCCTTCCTCCATGCTCAGAAACAGTATAAATCTTCTAAATATCCCACAGGATGGGGAGAGTTCTCTTTGATGGGAAACAGTAAGAGGAAATGTTAATTATATTTAATCCTCTAGAGACTACACAAAAGCATTTGACTGTGTCGGCCACAGCAAACTATGGCAAGTTCTTAAAGAAATGGGAGTGCCGGATCACCTCATCTGTCTCCTGAGAAATCCCTATGTGGGACAAGAAGCTATAGTTAGAACTGTATATGGAACAACTGATTGGTTCAAAATTGGGAAAGGAGTACGACAAGGTTATATATTGTCTCCCTGCTTATTTAACTTATATGCAGAATTCATCATGCGAAAGGCTGGACTGGATGAATCCCAAACAGGAATTAAGATTGCTGGAAGAATTATCAACAACCTCAGATATGCAGATGACACAACCTTGATGGGAGAAAGTGAGGAGGAAATAAAGAACCTTTTAATGAGGGTGAAAGAGGAAAGCGCAAAATATGGTCTGAAGCTCAACATCAAAAAAATGAAGATCGTGGCCACTGGTCCCAGCATCTCCTGGCAAATAGAAGGGGAAGAAATGGAGGCAGTGAGAGATTTTATTTTCTTGGGCTCCATGATCACTGCAGATGGTGACAGCAGCCATGAAATTAAAAGATGCCTGCTTCTTGGAAGAAAAGTGATGACAAACCTACACAGCATCTTAAAAAGCAGAGACATCACCTTGCCGACAAAGGTCTGTATTGTTAAAGCTATGGTTTTCCCAGTAGTGATGTATGGAAGTGAGAGCTGGACCATAAAGAAGGCTGATCACCGAAGAATTGATGCTTTTGAATTCTGGTGCTGGAGGAGACTCTTGAGAGTCCCATGGACTGCAAGAAGATCAAACACATCCATTCTTAAGGAAATTAGCCCTGAGTGCTCACTGGAAGGACACATCCTGAAGCTGAGGCTCCAATACTTTGGCCACCTCATGAGAAAAGAAGACTCCCTGTAAAAGACCCTGATGTTGGGAAAGATGGAGGGCACAAGGAGAAGGGGACGACGGAGGACAAGATGGTTGGACAGTATTCTCGAAACTACCAACATGAGTCTGACCAAACTGCAGGAGGCAGTGGAAGACAGGAATGCCTGGCATGCTCTGGTCCATGGGGTCATGAAGAGTCGGACACGACTAAAGAACTAAACAGCAACAAGAGACCTACATGCCTTGGTGAACACAGAGCGAAAAACCAGTTGGTGCCCAGATTTAAAATGTATGGGGCTTTCTTGATTTTCCCCACCTCCACCCCAACTCTAAAACATCCATTTTAATGGGAGGAGAGCAGAACTGTACAAAGTCCCCTTCTCACCTCTGCACAAATTCAATCTGGCCCCGTGTTAATCAGCCCTACCACAATTAAGGAACTCAGACATTGGCTACTGATTAAAACTCCAGCCCTCGCCAAAGCAGATTAGGTATTACGTAACTGACCAAGGAGCAATTCATTTTGTGTAAGACCTCAAGTGACTCCCTGGATCTTTTAATACACATTAAGAATCCTCTGGTTCATGTCTTCTTCAGTTTTGTACATGTGCTTTGGTCGGCTCTTTCAAGTGAGGATGCTTTGATAGCAGCAACAGGGGTGATATTCATCCTTTTTCTTCTTTCCCCCATCAGATACCTTTGAAACCCTGGCTTAATTGCTAGTCTTCTCCACTCAGTGGAGGATGTTTGGCATTAATCTACAAAGGTGGACTGATAGCACAGTTTTAATATCCTGACTTGGTCTCTCTTAAACAGCTGGAGCTGTCTCCAAGGGTGAAACAATACCTTACCAGATGTCCAAGATTACTTGAAAAACATGAAAGGCTGGAAAATAATAAAATGATACAGAAGCAGAAAACATCACTTTACTTTCTACCATTGCTATTACTAAACAGAAACTTTAATGGACCTGATTTCTGTGGCACAGCAAGTGTAAAGAAGAATTGTTTAAAATGGAGAATGTCTGTATGGATATTGCTAACAGTTTAACATTGGACAATTTCATTGGTCCTCCCTTAAAGAGGGCACATATTGCAGTGAAACCTGGAAAACCGACACCCTGTGTTGTGGGTGGGTACTTTTGGTCAGCCACAACACCCGATTGGTAGGTCCCTCAAAGCTGGGTGCAATCTGGCCAATGGGACGCAGTCCAAATGGTTCGAGGGACCTATTTATGCACATGCGCTTGACCCAGAGCTTCCTCTTTCAGCGTGTGCATTCGGAACACCCACCCACTTCTCCCTACTTTTAGGGCTTGGAGACTGCCAGTCAGCGCAGCCAATACATCCAGATGTTTCTATGCACAAACTCATAAACCCCCTCTATCCAGACAAGCAATATGCCTTAACACAGGACAAGAATACATTTCAGCCAGGAAAGGAGGAGAGCATGGAACCTTCTTCTGAAGATGGTGTTTACTTGGGGGTAAATCACACGTTGGCACATAAATTCTGATGCTGTCACTACTTCTGCCACCACCAGGAAAGCCCACTCAGACCCATCAGTGGGAGGGGAGAGGCATCAAAGTGAACACTGAAGCCTATTCTGATGTAGCATCATAGAATTGTAGAGTTGGGAGGGACCCCAAGCGTCATCTAGTCCAACCCCCTGCAATGCAGGAATCTCAACTAAAACATTCATGACATCTGGCCATCCAGCTACTGCTTAGAAACCTCCAATGAAGGAGAGTTTGGAGCATGGCTGGGGTGGCCTAGGCAGAGTCTCAAGGGCCATATTAAAAGACCTGGAGGGCTGTATCTCCCCCCCCACCTGGGATTTAGATTCCCCACCCTTGCCTTACAGCCCAACTCTATGTGGGGCTGCCCTTGAGATTGACCGAGAAACTCCAGTGGGTGCAGAATGCCGCAGCGAGACTCCTTACGGGGTCCTCACCGCGGAATCACATTCACTCGGTGCTATACCAGCTGCACTGGCTCCTGGTGGAGTACAGGATCAGGTTTAAGGTGCTGGTTTTAACCTTGAAAGCCCTATACAGCCTAGGACCCTCGTACCTACGGGACCGCCTCTCCTGGTATGTCCCACGGAGGACCTTATGGTCTTCAAACAAAAACATCTTGGAGGTCCCGGGCCACAGGGAGGTTAGGTTGATCTCAACCAGGGCCAGGGCCTTTTCAGCACTGGCCCCGACTTGGTGGAATGCTCTGTCACAAGAGACTAGGGCCCTGTGGGACTTGGCATCTTTCCACAGGGCCTGCAAGACAGAGCTGTTCCACTGGGCCTTTGGCCAAGGCACAGCCTGACCCCCTCTTTTGGTAATCCTCACAGAACTCTAGCCCAATGGTTGCCATGAATTTGATTCTGATTTGATTTTAAAATGAATTGATTTTAGAATGCTGTGTTACTTTTATTGTTGTTAGCTGCTCTGAGCCCGGCTTCAGCTGGGGAGGGTGGGATATAAATAAATATTATTGTTATTCATGTTTTAAGAGCCAAATACTTGACTCGGCAGCAGCAGCAGAAACATCAGCTCTGTACCCCACGCCAAACGTAAGAAAGCTGCTTCTCTTATAGAATTTCACCGCCAGCACTGGTACTTCCACCACGGAGGGTTCCCGGGTGTATTTTATTCTGCTACAGCTGTGCAATAAAGTCTCTCACAAGGGTAGTCTGTGTCTCCAAGCAAGAACTCAATAAGTTAGTGTCCTTGCTCATTGATTCCTCCCCTTTCGAGTCTCCCAATTAGACTCTGATCAACAACCCCTTTCCCTGGGTGTTTGCCTTCAAAGCTTCTGTAATCAGCAGATCATGCTCTGGCGCACAGACAAGATGCTCTGGCTATAGATAGCTCCAGGGGTCATTATCCCTGACTCTTCCTGTTCAATATGCTGGAGCTTCTCCGAAGCAAATAAAAACGGGCAAGGCAGAGAGCCCAAAACCAGGAAGATGGGCGCTAAACTTTCTAGGTGACTTATCTACGGATAGGAATGAACAAATTGGTGGGAGCAATAAGACTGTGCAGACCATCCATGGCTTACTGAGAGCCCTGGACAAAGTCAACTGTGTGAACGCAACACAAGGAATACAAGAAGCTTCCATATACCAAGTCAGATCCTTGGTTGCAGAGTCACAGAATCATCAAACTGGAAGGGACCACAAGGTTCATCTAGTAAAGGATCCCTGGACGGTTAAGTCTAGTCAAAGGCAACTATGGGGTTACGGCGCTCATCTTGCTTTCAGGTCGAGGGAGCCGGCGTTTGTCCACAGACAGCTTTCCAGGTCATGTGGCCAGCAGGACTAAACCACTTCTGGTGCAATGGAACACCGAGACGGAAACCAGAGCGCACGGAAACACTGTTTACCTTCCCGCTGCAGTGGTACCTATTTATCTAATGTCCCCAGGAAATGCAGCAACGGCAGTCTCAGCAGCCTGGAGCAGTTGGCTCTGGCTGGCTTCAGGAGCTGCTCAGAAGTCCCCATATGATGGTGCTGCAGGGGCTCTAAGATGCAGCTTCCGGGCTGCCTCCACCTTCCCTGACCCCAGCAACTAAGCTGTGAAGGGAGGCTTCATTCTGCCTATTGAAGCAGCCTCCCAACTGCTACTTGCATGCAAGCAGGAGGAGGCAAGGATCTTTCAGCTGTGAAGGGAGGCTTGATTCTGCCTATCAGAGAAGCTTCCCAACTCCTACTTGCATGCAAGCAGGAGCGGGGCGGGGATCTCTCAGCTGTGAAGGGAGGCTTCACGCTGCCTAACAGAGCTTGTGTGCAAGCAGGAGGGGGCAGGGATCTCTTAGGCAATGGGAAGCCTCACTTCCCAGCTGAGGGATCCCCGCCCCCTCCTGCTTGCACACAAGTAGGGATGGGATTGGGGCTGCTCTGATGAGAAGGGAGGCATTGCACTGCCTGAGCCTCGCCACCGCCACCACTCTCGACCCTCCTTCTCTGCCTTACACGCCTGACCCACCACGCACTGCTTCCCCACCACCACCACCGAAGAACCAACAACTCAGGGGCTGCCCAGGCTCATGGGGATAGTAGATAGAAGCCTCGGAGGAAGGGGAAACATGGCGGTTGAGGTCAAGGCGGCAGCCGCCCCTCTACCACCGCCATCACTTCAGCATCAACATCCTGAACATGTTGTTGTTGTTTAGTCAATCAATTGTGTTTGACTCTTCGTGACCCCATGGACCAGAGCACGCCAGGCCCTCCTGTCTTCCACTGCCTCCCGCAGCTGCTTTGCCATGGCGAAGGGACTTGAATAACTCAGAGAAGCTATGAGCTATGCCGTGCAGTGCCACCTGAGACGGACAGGTCATTGTGGAGAGTTTTCACCAAACATGATCCACCTGGAGTAGGAACCGGCAAGCCACTCCAGTATCCCTGCCAAGAAAACTCCTGAACATGTTTGTTTGTTTGTTTGTTTGTTTGTTTGTTTGTTTGTTTATTGTGTCCCCAGATTTTTCGAAAAAAATCTGGTAACCTTACCCTACTACTAATACCTCCTCCATGTACATGGATGGTGCTGTTCTGGCTACATAAGGAACTTCAAGAACTAAGTTTGCTATCAGTCTATATGACTGGTGAACATAAATTTCCAAGATGAGCTAGGATAACTTAACGGATGAAATTCACCACGGCTGGAATATTGGTTTCAAACTCATGGAGTTTATAATTGGGGACAGGGGCAGATCTTTTCCATTTGAACGTCAGGGGAGGAATTCAGTCCCCTTTCTCCAAGGTGTTCCACACATCCTCATTTGACTTTTGCATTGCTGTGAGCGAGGAAAGCAGAAAAGGTCCTTTCCTTTTTTTGCTTCTTTCAGCACTTTCCCATTCCCCATCAACCAAATTTATTCGTTGCTCATTGAGCGGGCGGTTTGTTGATCATCTGATTATGTATGGCTGCGACGCAATCTGTCCCCGCTTTAATTTTCCTGGTTATTTAAGACCGCAATATTCGAAATGCAGCAACTTTTAAGTACAGCTCCAGTCCATTGATTGTTCTTAAATCACCCCAATGACAGCTGCTGGCAAGTGACAAGGTATTAATGACTTATTCATGAAGTGCCTCCTGTGCTTTCCAGAACCCAAACGATCTGGAGATTGTTCATCTGATCCTTGTTTATTCCTACACTTTGAGAAAACTGGTAACCTCCTGTCATAGAGAAGGATACAGTATCCTACCCCTGGGTTGTTTTACCACTGGTTTATAGCCTCACTGCAGTGTTACTAGGGACAGATGATCGTGGTTTATCCCGATTTCTCATTTTCGTCAGTTCTCCATATTTCTGCAGCAATTTGTGATGTATCCTCGTGAAAATTCACCAGCAATTCAGTATGATTTTTTCCTAATATACACATTTGTGCATGCGAGTGTTCCTAATAAAATGCATTTTACATTAAATTTCCCTAATACATTGCAATTTATACCTGAGAGACTGTCTTATCCCTTATATACCCGGTAGGCCATCACAGTCTGTGGGATAGTTCTTCTCAAAGTGTTCAAAAACCTACTCCACAGTAACTCAAAGCAGGGCCTTCATTATGGTCGCCCCTGTTTCATGGAACAACATTCCTGTCAAGATACGACTGGTGCCCCCTATCTGTTCCTTCTCAAAACAACTCAAGCCTATCCATTCCCAGCTAGCTGAATGGGTTTTCTCCATGAGTATCTATTCTGCATTGTTTTAGCCTTGTTTGAAACATGTCAGCAGTTTTTCTTTAGCAGAGCAGATTTCAAAGATAAGCTTTGTGCTTATATGTCTGTTAGGGTACAAAAACCTCCACATGTCCCAGAGAAGAACTCACATCAGCCATACTGACTGGGGCTGAAGGGAGTTGTAGTCTAGTACTGGAGGAGCCTAAGGCTTGCTGATCAGAAGGTCGTCGGTTCAAATCCCCACAACGGGGTGAGCTCCCATTGCTCAGTTCTGGCTCCTGCCAACCTAGCAGTTCGAAAGCACGTCAAAGTGCAAGTAGATAAATAGGTACTGCTCCGGTGGGAAGATAAATGCCGTTTCCGTGCGCTGCTCTGGTTTGCCAGAAGCGGCTTAGTCATGTTGGCCACATGACCCAGAAGCTGTACACTGGCTCCCTCGGCCAATAAAACGAGATGAGCGCTGCAACCCCAGAGTCATCCGCGACTGGACCTAATGGTCAGGGATCCCTTTACCTTTACCTTTTACTGAAGGACACCAGGTTAGTGAAGACTAGGATTTGTTGACAGCTGTCTGTCTTGAGAGACAATGGAGTGTACCTCTATGGGTGAAGTCAAACTGCTGTGTTAGCAGTACTCACTGGGAAACCACCTGCGTCCCATAAGGAAGGTTGGTGATTCAAATCCCTGTGATGGGGTGAACTCCCATTGCTCTGTCCTAGCTCCTGCCAACCTAGCAGTTTTAAAGCACACCAGTGCAGGTACATAAATAAGTACCACTGCGGCGGGAAGTTAAATGGCATTTCTGTGCACTCTGGCTTCTGTTACGGTATTCCATTGCACCAGAAGCGGTTTAGTCATGCCGACCACATGATCAGAAAGCTGTCTGTGGACAAACACTGGCTCCCTTGGCCTGAAAGCGAGATGAGCTTAACCATCCAGGGGTTCTTGATGTTTACCTTTACTCACTGGGGAACAAGCCTGGGCAATGCATATGGAGGTCCTGGACTGCCTAGACAAGTCCCCCCTCTCAGCCTCCCTGATGTGGCCAAAGCTTGTGTGAAAATGACCATTGAACCTACTGTTGGTCTCATCCGCTCAATCCACCGGAGCCTGTCTTCACACGCAGGGGAAATCCCTCACTGAGGGTTTGAGACCCATCGGCTATCTCCCCCTGGTTTAGCTGGCCAATCGATGCAGTTTCCCTGGGTGTAAGTGCTGTCGCACGCTGAGCTTCTAGGAGCCATGGGTGAAAACTGAGTGCAGAGTGAGGACCAAAGGTAAGAAAATTACCCCAGAAGAAGCATGACATGTTCCCCGCCAGAGGTACTACTCTTCCACTAACATCCATAACACCCCAAAGACTAGGATAGGATAGTGGTAATTGGAGCAGTTTCTGGCTTGGGTGGAAAAAACGAAGAATGTGTGTTATATAGAATTTTCTATGTACAGTGGCACCTCAGGTTACAGACGCTTCAGGTTACAGACGCTTCAGGTTACAGACTCCGCTGACCCAGAAATAGTACCTCGGGTTAAGAACTTTGCTTCAAGATGATAACAGAAATTGTGTGGCGGTGGCACGGCGGCAGCAGGATGCCCCATTAGCTACAGTGTTTTTCAAGCTTTTTTGGGCAAAGGCACACTTGTTTCATGAAAAAAATCACGAGGCACACCACCACTGTGTGCGGAGAGGGAGATGTCAGAGCCCCGCTGCTCTCTATGGGGAATCGGATGAGAGCGGACCACCTGTCCGCTCTCATCTGATCCCATCCGATCTGATCCCCACCCAGGACGGATGGAAAATAGGGTGGACACAGTCCGGCGCCCGCCTAGTGGGTGGAAATTTGACTTTTTTTAAAAAAAAAATCTTTCAAATTTTTGAATTTTTCCCACAGCACACCAGGCAACATCTCGCGGTACACTAGTGTGCCGCGGAACAGTGGTTGAAAAACACTGGGTTAAGAACAGTTTCAGGTTAAGAACGGACCTCCAGAATGAATTCAGTTCTTAACCTGAGGTACCACTGTAGTAATCAGGTATGCAATAATTCTATTAGCGTTTAATGTTGCTTTGATGCACTCAGACCTGGAGCAGGGCTTTCAATATGGCTGCCCCTGTTTTGTGGAACTGCATTCCTTGCCTTGCAGGGGTTAAGACTAGGTGACCCTTTGCCCCCCCTTCCAACTCTATAATTCTATTATTCTATACAACAGGAGCCCACTATCTGCACATTCTGGAAACAACTGAACTCACTTTTGTTTCAACAGGCTTTCCAGTGGGTCAACATCCTCATGAAGCTGTTCACTACTATCCCAAGGTCATAACGGCATCTTGCGGCAGCAAATACTATAATCAAACTATGTGCTGTGTGAAGAAGTATTTTATTTTGTCTGCCTAGAAATGCCCCCTTGAATTCAGTGGGATTTGCTTCTGAGTGGACATGTGGACATGTATCTAAACCATCTCTGCAGGGTCAGCATTGGCACATGAACCAAAAGAGAAATGCTGATTTTTAAGTTCAAAATAGAAACCGCCAGATTTTGAGATTGCTGGAGTTGTTCATTAGAGATATAGTTGTGTCGGTACACACCAAGAAGCTGGTGTGTTATATATCCAGTTAATCTTTGAACAGAAATGAAGACCATCTGCTTTAGCTTTTAGGGTAGAAACCAGCCATTTCCTTGGCAATTTAGTTTGATCTGCTCCCAACTGCTTCCTCGAGTAGAATATTCTGTGCACACATACACACAGAAATCATTATTCTTTCCTGCAAAGTCAAATTACATTTGAGTTAATTAACCAAGACAAAGTTGAACGATTTATTCTTGTTCAGGTTGCCAGTAGGAAATAGAACAAAATGTGTCTGCGAGTAAGGGGAAAAAACCCAAAACGTGGCTGTGGAATTTAGGTTGTTCAAAAAAGGGAAAGTTATTTATTGAATACAAGGGCTAAATGCTCCAAATAACAACCCCAGTTTCTCATATCTTATTTATCAGTTGGCCAGGAAAATTAACAACTTAACCTTCTGACAGCAAGAGCTCTTCTACTAGAACAGATGACCTCAGAAGGTGGTGGACCTTCATTGGAGATTGTTAAACAGGTTGGACGGCCACCTGCCAGGGATTCTTCAGCTGTGATTTCTGCATCATAGAAGGTTGAACCTGTGGATTCCAGACCCACCAAGTGCCCCTATTTTCCAGGGATGTCCCTGATTTACAGAAGCCGCCCCGGTTTCTGATTTGATCCTGGAATGTCCCTCTTTCCCTTGGGATGTCCCTATTTTCACTGGAGAAATGTTGGGAGCCAGTGTGGTGTACTGGTTAAGAGCGGTGGACTCGTAATCTGGTGAACCGGGTTCGCTTCCCTGCTCCTCCACATGCAGCTGCTGGGTGACCTTGGACCAGTCACACTTCTCTGAAGTCTCTCAGCCTCACTCACCTCACAGAGTGTTTGTTGTGGGGGAGGAAGGGAAAGGCGATTGTCAGCCACTTTGAGACTCCTTAAGACAGCCTTTCTCAACCTGTGGGTCCCCAGATGTTGTTGAACTACAACTCCCATCGCCTCTAGCTAGCAAGGCCAGAGCTCAGGGATGATGGGAGTTGTAGTCCAACAACATCTGGGGACACACTGGTTGAGAGCTGCTGCCTTAAGGGGAGTGAAAGCCGAGATATCAATTCCAAACTCTTCCTCTTCTTGGAGGGTATGGAGTTATCCAACCCCTGAGCTGTCTGAAGACAATCTTGCAGGGTAAAGTTCTTTTAAATGTTTTATTATGTTTTGATATATGTTGGAAGCTGCCCAGAGTGGCAGGGGCAACCCAGTAAGATGGGTGTGGTATAAATAGTAAAAGTGTCATTATGGAATGGGATTTCCCTGTTTTCATCGGAGAAATGTTGGAGGGCATGGGATCCTGCTGCCCAAGGCAACTGCCTCGCCTTGACTCATGTTTGGGTGGGACGTGTATTTGGTCAAACTCTGCCAGAAGAGCCTGTTGGCTGGATCCAATAAAGACACAAGACGTAACCGGCTATACGTTTGACAAAATAATATATACTATTAATTGTGTTGAATTGTAGATTTCAACAGAAGTAGCTCATAAAGTTCAACGAAAAAAGTAGAAGACCCAGTGGATCAGTTCATTCTCTAATCAGTTTATGCATAAGGTCCATATATGTGAAAGTGTCTATTCCACCTGTCTGTTCATAGAGTCCAACAATCCACACGAAATGTTGTTGCAGTTCCACATAGTATCATATATGAGTGTGCTACCGATGAAGCCTAGGACAGTGAAACAAGGCTAATATTCCGGAAATCCTTGTCTTAGACTCTGTGAAAGGATTCTGTGGAACTGCAACAACCTTGTTGGGAGCCAGTGTGGTGTAGCCCAACTTTATGAGTGTAGCCCAACTTTATGAGCTACTTCTGTGGAAATCTACAATTCAGTACAATGAATAGTATACATTATTTTTTCAAACGTACAGCCGGTTACGTCTTGTGTGTTTATTGTTTGCAGGATCCGGCTAAAGGCTTGGCTAGTAGAGCATCCTGTTCTCACAATGGTGATCCAGGTGCCTTATGGGAATCCAGGTGTCTTATGGGAAGCAACAGCACTCTCCAGCCCCACCTTGTGATTCACAGCAACTGCTCTGCAGATGAACACGGCCTTTAGGTTCTCCTCATCTCTGACCCATCTCATTATGCAGGGTGTGCTGTGCCAGCCGAACACAGATTAATTACTGCGCAACCCAGGCACTATATCTTATTCATTGCACCAGTGGGGATGAGGGGAATGTCAGGATCATATATACACATCGGGGCATTGGTGCAAAGCCCAGTTGTCCAATAAAAAGAATTGCCTGCAAAAAATAAACTCTGTGTAAACTTAAAGCAAAAAGAAGTGGATACATTCCTCAGAGTGCGAGGCCAACTTCAAAGAACACAACAGGGCTTAATGATTATTAATGTTCTGTCATTTTCTAATTTCTGGGAGGTATTTTTCTCCCTCGCATAACACTGTGTTATAGAAAATAAGATTTGGGTTAATTTATTGGAACAGGGTCCTGGTAGCTATAATTATACATGAAAAACACTTTGCATTACACACCTTTTAAAACTCTTTTGTGTGCCTCCACACACCTTGTGACACACGAAGCCAAATGTAAGTTGATCAGACTTTTAGGGTGGCCTGCCACGGGTGGCGCTGTGGGTTAAACCACAGATCCTAGGACTTGCCGATCAGAAGGTTGGCAGTTCGAATCCCCGCGACGGGATGAGCTCCCGTTCCTTGGTCCCTGCTCCTGCCAACCTAGCAGTTCGAAAGCATGTCAAAGTGCAAGTAGATAAATAGGTACCGCTCCGGTGGGAAGGTAAACGGCGTTTCCGACCGCAGCTCTGGTTCTCCAGAAGCGGCTTAGTCATGCCGGCCACATGACCTGTAAGCTGTCTGTGGACAAACGCCGGCTCCCTTGGCCAATAAAGCGAGATGAGCACCGCAACCCCAGAGTCCGTTACGACTGGACCCTTTACCTTTACCTGCAGGTAATGATCACACACACACACACACACACACACACAAGAGGACACCGTTTGCATTAAATCTGCATGTGTTAATTTATTCATATGGATGGGAATTTAGAAATTATCACTTCAATAAGTCCATTCACCCCTTCTTGGGTGGGTGGGCCCTGGGCCTCCACTATGAACTGGCCTATTGCAGGCCAGATCGTCCTCCTGCTGCCAAATCAGCCAATGGAGACAGGCATTTCGTGGCATTGCCCTGGGCACAGGAACAACTGACCAATAGCAGTGCTTGACTTCATGTCCAGTGCAAGGATAAAACCCCGGCCTACAGGGCCTTTGGCCCTCTCTCGCACTGCACCGGTTCTCCTACCCACCCTCCCTCAGATTAAGGGTTTTCCACAGATGATACGACCTTGCTATGGACAATGTCAGTCACCTGTTTTAGGGGCCGGGCAAGAATTTTTCCCTTCTGGAAAATTGCCATCACCATTTGGGTTCTTGCCTACCTCATAGCAATTGTCACAACTTTGTAAGGCAGATAGGCATTGGGTAAGCCTAGTCTTGGTTGGAGGGAAGGTTTTAGCCTCCACCTGCCCCTCCATGGGTAAGGGTATCCTGTAAAAGGATCTAGGAGGAGTGGCTCCTGTGCCAAGACAGAGGCTAGGGCTATACCACTCCAATGGGGACCACTTGGGGTATGCCCTGATTTGACATAGGTCATAGGGTGTCAGGGACATGGTTATATTGAGTGCCAGTGAAGAGTCAGGCTCAGGAGATGAAAGATTGCCAGTACAAAGAGAGACAGTCTGGCTCTGGAAATGATAGATCGCAGACAGAGCAGGAGGAGATAGGCTTGAATCCCCTTTACCAAGAGTTCCCTGACTCAGATAGAGCAGACATAGGCAGCTTGCAAGAAGGGGGAGAGATAGATGGCAGTGGGAGCATTGCTAGGCAACCAGCAGAGAGACAGCGGACAGTGAGTGAGTCTTTTGAGAGCAAGGAGGATTTCCACCCTCTTAGCCCCCGTTCTTGGAGAGTTGAAAAAGTAAGAATGCAACGGAAGTGCAGAAGGGGGAAGGCTGAGCTTTGGCGTCCTTTCTGCTGTGACAAGGGCAGAGACTCAGAGTGACCAACTCATTGCAATGGTGGCGAGCTGGGAGCCTCTGTTTGGATGTTATTTGTAAATAACCGTACCATAAAACTGCCAAAGGGTCATTAATTCTTATCAAGGCGTGCTTGCCTGCCTGAGATCATTACATAGGGGGTCCTCCCCCAATGGCTTCCCTCTTAGAAACACTCCCAGCAGATGGGTTGGGAATGACATATGCAGTTGCTTCCCACAATACCTATGGCCAAACCTTCACATCTGTAACCAATAAAGTTGTGGCCTTCTTTGATTCCAAACCAATGTGCCGTGTCTTGTCTAGTTATTTGAACCTTAGGGAACAGGGTGGTCACGGGGCCTCGCTACACAATCAATTTAAAACAGCAAGACTGTTATCTGCAGACCAGTCTCTGAATAGTGAGAGATTTCAGGGATCCCAGCCCACAATTCACATTGGGGTTCCTTACAAATCCTTAGGTCACTTTACATGGCTGTTCCTTTGTGATATGTAGCTTTTTCGCACATATATACAGGTTGATCATAAGATGAGGTTTTCTACAATCAAGCAGTATGTGAATTCATTCATTCATTCATTCATTCATTCATTCATTCATTCCCCGCCCATCTGGCTTGGCTTCCCCAGGCACCCTGGGCGGCTTCCAACAAAATATTAAAATACAGTAATGCATGAAACATCAAAAGCTTCCCTAAACAGGGCTGCCTTCAGATGTCTTCTAAAAGTCTGGTAGTTGTTGTTCTCTTTGACATCTGGTGGGAGGGCGTTCCACAGGGCGAGTGCCACTACCGAGAAGGCCCTCTGCCTTGTTCCCTGTAACTTGGCTTCTCGCAGTGAGGGAACTGGCAGAAGGCCCTTGGCACTGGACCTCAGGGTCCGGGCAGAATGATGGGGGTGGAGGCACTCCTTCAGATATACTGGACTGAGGCCAGTACAAAAAGAATACAAAAGAATGAAGGGCTTGTGGCAACATTCCCACCAATTCTGATCGCCCCTTAAGTTTCTAAGGGCTTCCTCCCCCCCAAAAAAAAACAGGCATAGTGAGGGGACTCCAAGGATGACATTCATACTAACTCTCATGCCCAGTCCTATAACAATTCCCTCATAAGGGGAAGACTGCAACCAACTGACCTGGGGGTCTGCCAAGTTGTTGTCCAACCATCTTGTCCTCTGTCGTCCCCTTCTCCTTGTGCCCTCCATCTTTCCCAACTTCAGGGTCTTTTCCAGGGAGTCTTCTCTTCTCATGAGGTGGCCAAAGTATTGGAGCCTCAGCTTCAGAATCTGTCCTTCCAGTGAGCACTCAGGGCTGATTTCCTTCAGAATGGAGAGGTTTGATCTTCTTGCAGTCCATGGGACTCTCAAGAGTCTCCTCCAGCACCATAATTCAAAAGCATCAATTCTTCGGCGATCAGCCTTCTTTATGGTCCAGCTCTCACTTCCATTCCCTAACCTTCTTCCTGTGATGTAACTTTGGCATCTTAAGCCAGCAAATCAGAGCCGAGCTTGGGTGTTCTAAACCATGGGAGCCAAGATCCTTACGGTATACTGAAAAGGCCATACAGCTCAGTGCCAAAAAGCAGAACGCAGCAATAGGGAAGGAGGCAGGTCTCTTATATGATGGATCATTAATAAGGATATGATGAAGACCTGTGTATACGTACTGCCCTGTTAAGCCTGGCTGAATCCCCACAGGCTCTCTCTCCCAGCTGGAAATGCTTACAGATCATAATTTTCCTCTCATTGTCATTCATCATGCAGTTGCATATCATTATCGCAAAGCGAGAGATTGTTGAATAACCTTTCCTCCCTCCCTCTCGCTTTATGCATACTGGGGGATTGTAAAAACGTCACTAGATTTAACTATACCTTCAAAGGCCTTGTTAAGCTCTTAGCTTCCCTTGTAAAAATGCTTACAAATCTTCTGGGTTATGTTACACTCAACTAGGTTTTTTGTGTGTGTTTTTTTGCCCAACTGGCTTGTCAGAATTCAGAACGACCAAGTCTTGCTGCCATAAAGGGGTTGCCATCTTTTGTTCCACCTGATAAGACTCCTATGTCTTCATGAAAGACAGCTATTCAGCAAGTGCTAGTTTTTCATTCATGGAAACGCAGGCTATATCTGCATCATACTCTTAAGGCACTGGTTTACTGCTTTAATAGTCCTGGCTTCCTTCCCCCAAGGAATCCTGGGAACTGTAGTTTGTCAAGGGTACTGACTGCTGTTAGGAGACCCTGATTCCCCTCACAGAGCCACAATTCCCAGAGTTCCTTGGGAAGAGACAAATTGTTAAGCCACTCTGAGGATTCTGTGTGGAGTCATTATGCTAATGTAAAGGTGAGCTCGGTGGCTGCTTTTCAACGATGGGATACCCTCCTGCTACAGTCACACCTAAGTGTTTGTTAGGATATGTCCGTTCCTCCTTAAAAAGGGAACAGGCTGTTGTGTGCCACAAGCCTGTGTACTTCCTGATCACAGGGAGTTTCCGTTTTGTATATAGCTTTTGTTTCTGGCTGTTTCCTCGACACGAAGGCAGGCAGGCATGTTTTTCCTTTGTTCTGACCAACGTTGAATAAAGCTGTAAATATGCTCTTCTGGGTGCTTCTTCCATTGCAGAGTCTGCTGAAAAGGGCGTGCATGTCTTGGAATGTGTCTGAGGCTCGTGTCGCTAATTGACTGATGCTGTTCTGCGGGAGATCGAGAGATTGTCTGGAGACGACGTTTAAGCTGCATGTTGGCCTTTGTCTCCCTGGCAGTATCCCAACAGTGTTACCCTGAGTAATTCACACTAATAAAATTTTAGTAAGGCACCCTCCAAAGGCAAATTGGGAATAGAAATCTCTTTGCGTGCTGAGGTCCCCCAAAACACCCTTATCCCAAATAACTCACACTTCACACATAATTTTTTGTTTAGGTTTTTTGGCATAATTTTGGCCACAACTTTATTTCCATACAAATTGTGAGTGGTTGCTTAGGCATTGGTTAAGACTATCTGTCCCCCCGCCTTAGGGACAGCACTGACTTCCGGATTCCAGCGGAAGCCAGTGTGGAGGAACAAGACCAGGGATAACTGGAGCTGCGACACAGACCCACAGCTTCTCCCCGCATGCTCCTAGGGGCTTACGCGGCCCAAACCCGATTCCAGGGGTTTGGACAAAAGGATGGTAAGCCCCTGAATTCCTTTAACGGAATTCCCGTGCAGCAGCATCACCTGAGGGGTAGGCACAGCCAATCCATACCCCTCCACCAACCAATTTAAACCAATGCCTATCCGCCAACCTTACAAGTTGTAACGATTTGCTACGTAGTAGGCAAAAACCAGATGGCACACACTAATCAGCCAAATGGCAAAATTCCTACCAGGCCCCCGCACCAAGGCGGACGACCCCATGACAGGCATAGCAAGGTCAAGCGAAGGCCCAATCAAGGGAGGGCGGGCGGGTGATCAGATGCCCACAGCAAAAGAGAAAGCAACTCTCTGTGGGCCCTGCTTAAATAATCTCTGATCTCCACCCCCAAAATGGCAACATACAATTTGCCCCAGCAACAACAGCACCAATCCTTGCCAGACCCCCTTCATCAAATTTCCCTGGCAACTACAGGGTGCTTTGCCTGGCCCCATCCGCAACACGTGCTCTCCTTTAGTGAGAACACGCTTTGCGTGCTGAGGTCCCCCAAAACACCCTTATCCCAAATAACTCACACTTCACACATAATTTTTTGTTTAGGTTTTTTGGCATAATTTTGGCCACAACTTTATTTCCATACAAATTGTGAGTGGTTGCTTAGGCATTGGTTAAGACTATCTGTCCCCCCGCCTTGGGGACAGCACTGACTTCCGGATTCCAGCGGAAGCCAGTGTGGAGGAACAAGACCAGGGATAACTGGAGCTGCGACACAGACCCACAGCTTCTCCCCGCATGCTCCTAGGGGCTTACGCGGCCCAAACCCGATTCCAGGGGTTTGGACAAAAGGATGGTAAGCCCCTGAATTCCTTTAACGGAATTCCCGTGCAGCAGCATCACCTGAGGGGTAGGCACAGCCAATCCATACCCCTCCACCAACCAATTTAAACCAATGCCTATCCGCCACCTGAGCCCTTACGCTCACCGCCAACCACTCACAAACCCAAACACACTCTCAACTTAGCCACCACTGACCTCAACCATAAATCACTCCCAACAGAGGTAAGATGAACCCCATCAAACCTGTAGCAGTCAGTGGCTTTAGCCTTAATATCTGGGTGGGGAATCACAAGCCCACCCAGATCAGACACCAGCTTGCTTGCAGCTGAATTAATACGCTTTCTCACCCTTTCGGTGGCCGCAGGGCAGGGACTACCCCTCCAGACACGCTGGAGCCATTGTGACCAAATTAACTTAGTAGCGGGCACCAAGGCCGCTAGGTCCCTCAAATCCTGCAAAATAATAGCACGTAAAACATAACAGGAAAAAGAAACCATATCATTTTCCCCGAGCTGCACCACAATCGCCGTAGGGTGGCCCTCCAGAAGAACACGCCTCTGCATTAGCGGTAAGAATTCCTTCCACCGCATCCCCCTTCTGGAGATCCAGGACACTCGTACGTGCTGCGGAAAGCCAAGGCCAACTCCCAATTCAGATTGCCGAGCTCTGCAAGCGGCCCAATGCACAATACTGTGCCCCACTATCCAAACACGGACAGTGGGTAGACCTAGGGTAAAACAGAAAATGTGAGTACATGAAGTCAACATCATTTCCGCACATAACCCCTGTATGCGTCCGACTTCCAACGACCCAGGTCTTTGATCCTCTTAGCCGACAAGCCCCAATGGGCGGCTGTAGTTGCAGCCCCAATCCTGAAGGAATGCGGAGCAAACTCCGAGGCTGCATGGCCACAAGCAGCAATGACCTTGCGCAAAACACCAGTGAATTGATGACGTGCCAATGGACGCCCATCTTCGTGAATAAACAGGGCCCCCGCCCCCGTAGGCCGCAATGCCATATATTTCTGGAGATCCTTGACTGGGCAAGGGCCCCCTAGCCCAGTTGCTGGGAGCCGAATAACTGCCCCTCTGCCCAGCTGATCCGTTTTGGAACTCCTGACAAGAATTTGCAATTCAGACTGAGACAAGCTCACGTCCTGCAGCAACAAACCTCTCGAACCCCCATTCTGCTTAGGTTCGCACACCACCTCCCCAAGCCTGAGGGCTCCGAAAAAAGCTATTGAATAGGCTGCGGAAAATAACCGCGCCTCAAACTTAGACCAGCAGATGCCCCTTAGTTTACTCCGCATCTTGGTCAACAAACCAAACGTAATAGGCCTCCTCGTAGCTGGCCTGGAGGGGCAAAGCCGGCCCCACCCTTCCAATGCCTTGCGCACCACGAACTTCCCACATGGGTCATTATTAAAATAAACTTTGCTAAAGAAAGAAATAGCAGCCGCATGCAATCTCAGCATCCTGGCTGCCCTCCGCATCTGAAATAGATGCGCCAAATATTGGAGCACCTGCGCTGTCGAATGAGGTGTGCAAGTTCCCCCCACCACAGATTGCCCAGCAAAATGCAAGAAATCGGTCCAAGCCTTCTTATAGGACCTCAGTGTGGAGGGGGCAACGGATGCAGCTACTCCCTGTAAAACTAAGTGCTGCCAAGGTTCCAGAGATGATCCGGGAAAAATTCTGGACGGTCTCGAGCCACTGGCGCCAGGGACCTGAACCGCTGCATCTGAAAACGGGACAGAGCATCGGCAATCTCGTTAGACACTCCAGGCACAAAACGAGCAGAAAATACAATGTTAAAACGTAAACAATGCAAAACAAAAACCCTCAACAGGGTTGATACCCTAGGTGAACGTGAAGACTGCTTGGTTAGCACATTCACCACCGCCAGGTTATCTGTCCAGAAACACACACGACGGTCCTTGAATTGCTCAACCCACAAATGGACTGCCACTACAATGGGAAAAAACTCAAGAAAAGTTAAATCCCGAGTTATGGCTTCCCCACGCCAGGCTAAAGGCCAACGCTCGGCACACCACCTGCCATCCCAATATAAACCAAAACCCAACGACCCCGCAGCATCAGAGTGCACCTGAAAATCGGTATAAAGGTTCAAGGTGTCCTGCCAGAGCGACACCCCATTGAATTCCTCTAGGAATTCCAACCAAATACGAAGGTCAGCACGCACTTGAGCTGACAGGCGCACCCTATGCCTTGGGGATTTCAAACCTGACATAAGTCTGGCCAGACGGGAACAGAAAGGACGCCCTGGGGCGATCACCCTGCAGGCAAAGTTTAGGTGGCCCAACAAGGACTGCAGCTGCCGCAGGGTAACCTTTTTCATGGGAATAAGTTCAGCGATGATGCCCTTCAGTGTGAGTATCTTATCCGCCGGCAAACTGGAAGTTTGCGCCACCGTATCCAACAAAATACCAAGGTAATTCAGCTGCGTAGAAGGACCCTCAGTCTTCTCCGCAGCTAACGGCACGCCCAGTTCCTCAGTTAAGGCAGCAAAGGCCTGCAGCAACACCACGCAATTCCCCGTATCACTAGCTGAGGCCAATAAATAATCATCCAAATAATGAGTGACTCCGCCCAAGCCAGTTCTTTTGTGCAGAGCCCAGTCCAAAAATGAACTAAAACACTCAAAGGCCGCACAGGCTACCGAACAGCCCATGGGCATGGCCTTATCAAAGTAAAATTCCCCATCAAACTGAAATCCTAGCAACCAGAAGTCATCAGGATGAATTGGAAGCAGCCGAAATGCAGACTCAATGTCACATTTGGCTAGCAAAGCACCCCTTCCAAATTTTCTTATCATCTTGATCGCTTGATCAAGTGAGGCATACTTCACCGAACAAAGCTCCGGGGGAATCACATCATTTACTGATGTGCCCTTAGGGTGTGAAAGGTTGTGTATCAGGCGAAATTCCCCCGGAGCTTTTTTGGGCACTATACCCAAGGGTGAAATATGCAGATTAGGAAAGGGGGGGACGGCAAACGGGCCGGCCATACGATGTAAAGCCAGTTCTTTCCCAATTTTCTTACGCGCCACCTCAGGCATATCCTTCACAGACTTCTGGTTTGAAGGGTTTCTAGCTACAGGATTAGCCGCCACTGGGATTCGAAAACCCAGGGAAAAACCATCACGCAAGTAAGATGCTGCCTCCTGAAGAGGGTATAACTGTAACAATGACAACAACGGCTGCAGCCTAACCGGGGTATAAGCCAAAGAGGAAAGTACACTATTTTCCTGCACTGGCGGCTGCAGCCTGGGGAGCGGCTTTTGGGGGCTGCTGTGAGCCCCCCCCCCCTTTCAAAAGGGCCGACGAACCCCTGCACAAGCAGATGCTGGATGGTTCCCTGAACACTTCTCACAGCTATGCGAATACCTGCAGAACTGGCGCTGACAGGTACCTTTGTTAAAATCCCAGCAAAAGAACTTGCGACCCGTCTTAGCCGGCACATTCCTAGTTTTTTGCGGTTCAGGGAGCTTATTGTCGATACGTGGAGCCACATAAGTGGTCCAAACATCTAAATCTTTTCTGTCCCAGCGGGCAGTGGGGATCTTGGCAGCCCTGCGTCTGAAATTCTCATCATAGGAAATCGCAGCGGACGCTCCAGCCATCGTAAATGCTGAGCGAACTATGGATAAATAGACCCATAGATGCATTGACCTCCGTGGGTAAGCCGCTGCCACCACTCCTGCAAACACCTGGAAACTATCAAGCCATCGCTCAAAAGTCCTTTCCACCTTTGGCACAACCGCCCTCTTCTTTGTGGCTGCCTTATCCAGGGAATCCTGGCCCTCCTGAGGGGGTGCCAAGCTAAATATATCAATGTAACGGCCATCCAGAATCCTGGATCGCAGCTTTGTAGTTAAGTGGGCACCTGGTATAATGTCCCTGACTGAATTGGTGGAAACCCTCACATCAGGCAGGAGGACCCCGTCCCGACAGTCCTGCACCGCCCCATACTTTGCCCTATGAGAGTTTGCCCTCCTCTCCCAAGCCCATTTTGGGAGCCCCGATGTCTCACCAAAGCCCCAGTACAATGAGAGTGAAGCTTCCTCATCACTACTGGAGGTTTGAGACGACGTACCTGCGGAAGAGGATGAGGTGTCTCTCCGTCTCCTCTTAGCACACTTCTTAGAACTCTTTTTTCGGCGACGGAGCCCACCCGAGGACGACCTTGGAGGGAGAGGAAGGTTGTCCTCCACTGAGGATTCGGATGCGTCACCTTGCAGCACGTCGCCTGGAACCAACTGAGAAGAGACCACAGGTGAGTGACCAGGAACAGACCTCACCACTGACGAGGACTGTACAACTGAACCCCGCGCCGCCCGAATCCGGGTGGATGTCCTTCGCCTGGTCCGACCCTTGGGGCCACCCCGTACCCTTGGTGCTGCAGCTTGGGAGACAGGTAAGACCGTCGAGTGGGACAATTGCGTAGTACGCGAAGGACCCCCAGCTAACAAATCCTCCCCCTCATCTTCCGCAGAAGATGAAACCGAAGGAAGAGCGTCAACAGGCGGAGCTGGGCTAGTAGGAGAAGTCGTCGGAGTCGAACAGCGTTGAATCAAGCCATCCATTTCAGCCTCAACACGTGCTAACACCACTGGGTCATTGGCCAAGCCAGTGACCATGGATTGAAGGCGTCGAACAGATCTCTGTGGCACAGGAGAGCGCAAAGCTTGGGACGGGCCTTTAATGGGCCGCTTTGCTGATGAAGCAGGAGCAGGCCTCCGTGGCGCCTTCTTCTTTGGAGCCATCCCTGCTACCAGTAAAAGACAAATAACAAATTTAATGCAATGCACCCGGTGCTCTGAAATGCAACCGTATAGTCAAGCAGCCTCCAATTAGTTGTAGCCAAATGGCTCACCAGCAGGCGGTGCAGCCGGCCAGACAGGGCAGTGTAATGGCTGCGTTTCCACAAATGGCCACTAGAGGTCCCCGCACAATGAGGCGGCAGTAGAAAATGGCGCTCCCGCCAAAATTTCCAAAATGGAGGCCTCCCAACTGCCTCCAGGCAGAAGGCCTCGCACCAAGGCCCAAGCAGGCCGTCAGCGGGCCTCCAAGCCCCAAAAAACCCGCTGTGCGCGCTAAACGCCTTCCCAAAACAAGGGGGTGGGCCCTCCCCAGCCAAAAGCAGCCCGACTCCGCAGGCGCTGGCACCGATGCGCGGCTAAAGCCGCTAATGCGCAGAGTCAGGAGGGGAGGTGGGGGGGTCTCCCAACCAGGCCACGCCGGGCCCGGCCCGATCCGCGGGAAGCGCGCAGACGCCGAGCGCGACTCGGCGGCCCCACGGCGCCCGCGCGGCACCTCCGCGCCTGCCGGCCCTCCCCGGGCAAGGGCGCGCCAAAGCACGCAAAAACAGGGAGCCGCAGCCGGGAGAGGCCACTCAGTGGGGAGGGCTCTGGAGGCCCGAGGCCCACCGGCCCGGGACTAGGCCCCCCCGGACTGGCCCAGATTCGGGCCTAAAACAGGCGCCGAGCGCCGCGCGCGGGATCGGCGGCCCCGACGGCGCCCGCGCGGAGGCTCCGCGCCAGCCGGCCTCACCGGCTAGGTAAAGAGCGCACCGAAGCGCGCGAAGGCAGCCGCCGCTGGGAGAGAGCCGCCGCCGGGCGAGCCCAGGGGAGAAGGTAAACCGCTCACCAACCACTGGGAGGGGGGGGTAAAGCTCCAGGGCCCGAAGGCCAACTCACCCCTTGCCCGGCACTTCGGCTGAGAACCAGGCCGAAGGCCTAGGGTCCGGCACCCCCCCCCAGCCACCCCCAGCAGCCCCGCGGGGCCAAAACTCCCACCAGAAGATCAGGATAAGGGGGGTAATGTCCAGAAAAACAATTTAAAACTGAAAACTAACAAGAAGGAATCAGGCAAATAAAATAAAGAATGGGGGGGGATAGACTTGGGAGAGAAACACAAAAGCAAAGAAAACGTAATTAATTAGAACTAAAATAGGAGAAAATGAGGATAGGATTATACAACCGGTCTTTAACTGTGTTCGATCAGATGCCCACAGCAAAAGAGAAAGCAACTCTCTGTGGGCCCTGCTTAAATAATCTCTGATCTCCACCCCCAAAATGGCAACATACAATTTGCCCCAGCAAAAACAGCACCAATCCTTGCCAGACCCCTTCATCAAATTTCCCTGGCAACTACAGGGTGCTTTGCCTGGCCCCATCCGCAACACGTGCTCTCCTTTAGTGAGAACACGCTTTATCAAAGACAGGTACCAAAAAAATAAGTATTTGCCTTAAAGAAATAAGATCAACTTAAGCATATGCTGTGTGAACAAGTTCATTTTTACCAAAAGG
Source organism: Podarcis vaucheri (assembly GCF_965113315.1). Classification (NCBI taxonomy): domain Eukaryota; kingdom Metazoa; phylum Chordata; class Lepidosauria; order Squamata; family Lacertidae; genus Podarcis; species Podarcis vaucheri. Next base: position 11,906,873 of record NC_138761.1, read on the forward strand.
AGGCAGGTTTGCTAGAGGTAACTCTTGCCTGTTTGTCTTACCACGGCACCCTGCCTGGGACTAATTTATTTGCAGCATTTTTACCTTGCTTCAGCCAAAAACAGCAGGCTACAAAATGACCCAGATAGATAGATATAGATAGATAGATGATAGAGAGATAGATGATAGATAGATAGATAGATAGATAGATATAGATAGATAGATAGATAGATATAGATAGATAGATAGATGATAGATAGATAGATAGATAGATAGATAGATAGATAGATAGATAGATAGATAGATAGATAGATAGATAATGATGATAGATAGATGATAGATAGATAGATAGATAGATAGATAGATAGATAGATAGATGATAGATAGATAGATAGATGATAGATAGATAGATAGATAGATAGATAGATAGATAGATAGATGATAGATAGATAGATAGATGATAGATAGATAGATAGATAGATAGATAGATAGATAGATAGATGATAGATAGATAGATAGATAGATAGATAGATAGATAGATAGATGATAGATAGATTTGGAGAAGCTTATGCATAATCCTTTAAAATTCAACAGTCCCTACCTGCAGGCCTCTCATCTAAAAGTCATGACACAAAAGGAAAAAGAAATGGGAAGGGAAGAAGAAAAATTCACACATTCATATATTTAGACAATATATGTGAAGTATTTGATCAGCGCAAAGACACTGTGTTATTAATATCAACTATGGGATGGGATGTGGGTGGCGATGTGGTGTAAACCACTGAGCCTTGGGCTTGCCGATCAGAAGGTGGGCGGTTCGAATCCCCACGACGGGGTGAGCTCCCGTTGCTCGGTCCTTGCTCCTGCCAACCTAGCAGTTTGAAAGCACGTCAAAGTGCAAGCAGATAAATAGGTACCACTCTGGTGGGAAGGTAAACGGCGTTTCCGTACGCTGCTCTGGTTTCGCCAGAAGCAGCTTCGTCATGCTGGCCACATGACCTGGAAAAACTATCTGTAGACAAACGCTGGCTCCCTCGATCAGTATAAAGCGAGATGAGAGCTGCAACCCCAGCGTCATTCGCGACTGGACTTAACTGTCAGGGGTCCTTTACCTTTCTATGGTAATGAAGACCTGTGACATAATAGAAGTACTACCCTTCCTCTAACATCCACAACACCCCTAAGAATAGGATAGGATAGTGGTAATTGGAGCAGTTTCTGGCTTGGGTGGAAAAAACCAAGAATGTACGTTATATAGCATTTTCTATGTAGCAATCAGCTATGCAATAATTCTATTAGAGTTTAATGTTGCTTTGATGCACTCAGACTTGGAGCAGGGCTTTCAATATGGCTGCCCCTGTTTTGTGGAATCACATTCCTTGCCTTGCAGGGGTTAAGACTAGATGACCTTTTGCCCCCCCTTCCAACTCTATAATTCTATTATTCTATACAACAGGAGCCCACTATCTGCACATTCTGGAAACAACTGGAAACAACTGTTTGTTTCAACAGGCTTTCCAGTGAGTCAACATCTTCATGAAGCTGTTCACTACTATCCCAAGGTCATAACGGCATCTTGTGGCAGCAAATACTATAATCAAACTATATGCTGTGTGAAGAAGTATTTTATTTTGTCTGCCTAGAAATGCCTCCTTAAATTCAGTGGGATTTGCTTCTGAGTGGACATGTGGACATGTATCTAAACCATCTCTGCAGGGCCAGCATTGGCACATGAACCAAAAGAGAAATGATGATTTTTAAGTTCAAAATAGAAACCACCAGATTTTGAGATTGCTGGAGTTGTTCATTAGAGATATAGTTGTGTCGGTACACACCAAGACGCTGGTAATGAAGACCTGTGACATAATAGAAGTTTGCCCACCTAATCTGTGTTGCCAGTTTGATTCACAGCAGTATATTGGCCCTATCTGTGAAAACAGTGAGGTGAAAGCTGTTTTTTACAACTGCTAATCTGTGTGGAATACAGAATGTGAGACTTTGGTGAATGGAAACAGCATGGATGAATGGACTCAGACTGGCGAAATGCAGCTTCAAATCCTCATTCAGGCCTGGCTCTCACCTGGATACAGGTCACTCTCACTTGGATACAATTCCGGGGAGAGCTGTGTGCATAATGTGTTGGCCTGGGGCTCAGACTTGGAGCCAGAAGAGTCTCAGTCCGCACTGGATCCTTTGCCTCGGGGGGCATCTGGACCAAGTCTGGGGCCTGATTCTGGAGAGCCCCAGTCTGCACAGGTTCCCCTGCAACAAGCACCAGCTGGGCCAAGTCAGAGGCCTGAGCCTGCCCTGGCTCCAGATGCGGGGATTACCTCGTTGCCTTCAGCTGGGCCATCACTTACAGCTGCTCCACTACCGGTTGGGTCAGGGGAGGCCGAGGCGGCCTCTGGGTCTAGTAACCCACCTTCGTCTCCTGAGCTGCAGAGACTGAGGTCTGAGAGAAGGAGAGACCTGAGTACTCGCAGGAGGAGTGCTCGCCTTCGGGCAAGACAGGGAGGTGAGTTACCGGGAGATCAGGACCGGCCGTTACCCCGAAAGATATAAAAGGCTGCTGGACCCTGCACCAGGTTGCGGGAGCAACGTTGCTGTCTGCCAGAACCTGCCTGTGATCCTGTGCCTGTCCTTGCCTGGTTTCCTGCCTCGGGTCCTGCCTTGGCCCTGTCGCACTGACCCCTCGTGGATCCCTTGGATTTGGGACTGAACCTGGACTGTGTTACTTGGGTTACCCCTGGGCCCAGCACACATAAGAATAGCCTGTTGGATCAGGCTAGCAGCCCATCTAGTCCAGGATCCTGTTCTCACAGTGACCAACCAGATACCTGTGGGAAGCACAAAACTGCTCTCTCCTCCTCATAGCTGTCAAGTGTCCCTTATTTGAAGGGACAGTCCCTTATTCCAGCGCCATGTCCCGCTGCTGTCCCTTATTGATGGATGTCTAATAATAATAATAATAATAATAATAATAATAATAATTTATTATTTATACCCCGCCCATCTGGCTGGGCTTCCCCAGCCACTCTGGGCGGCTTCCAAAAGAATATTAAAATACTGTGATACATCAAACATTAAAAGCTTCCCTAAACAGGGCTGCCTTCAGATGTCTTCTAAAAGTCTGGTAGTTGTTGTTCTCTTTGACATCTGGTGGGAGGGCGTTCCACAGGGAGGGCGCCACTACCGAGAAGGCCCTCTGCCTGGTTCCCTGTAACTTGGCTTCTTGCAGTGAGGGAATCGCCAGAAGGCCCTTGGTGCTGGACCTCAGTGTCCGGGTAGAACGATGGAGGTGGAGACGCTCCTTCAGGTATACTGGACCGAGGCCGTTTAAATGTCCCTTAAATGATGTCCCTTAAATTTCAAAGGAAGCAGCTCCTCTCCCTCCCTCCCTGCCGGCCAGGGAGGAGGGAGGCTCCAACTGTGTTGCTTGGCTGTGTTGCTCACCAAATAAGAAGTCTAAGAACGACTGGGGGGTGGAGCTTGCATGCCTTGTGTGTGGCTAGTTAATGCAAGCTGAGGGGTTTTTTGAATGCTGGACGCCATTTTGTTGCATGTGCTGCTGCAAACTTTGCCATGCAAAGCCAGGCCGGGGAGCCATCTTAAGTTGAGGCTGCATAGGCCTTTTGGTGCATGTGATTCAGATTCTATTCAGTTGACCCTCTGGTTACAAAGTTGGTTGGACAGTGCTCTCGAAGCTACCAGCATGAGTTTGACCAGACTGCAGGAGGACAGGAAGACTGGAGTGCCTGGAACAGGTGAGGCTGCAGGTCCCTTATTTTGGCTGCAGGTCACTTATTTTCAGGGCTGCTGGTCCCTTATTTTCAAATCTGTAAGTTGACAGCTATGCTCCTCCTATACTCTACCTTGCTCTCCTTGCAAGAAAGGTGAGGTGCAAATATAATTGATAAGAATCTTGGTCTGATTCAGCAAGACAGTTCCTATATTCTAGTTGTACCAGGCTCCCATCATGCCTGCAACAATTAGAGACGAGAATCTAATTATATGCGGGTCAAATCCCCAGTTCACTAACAATCTATTGCTCCGTTGCTCTGCATTTTGCTTGGGAACACGGCGAGAGGATAGTTGCCAATTATGATAATTCCCAGTAACCAGGGTAGGGGAAATTAATGGGATCTGTCTGACACCAGGTCAAAGAACCTTTTAACTTAGTGCCTTGCAATTTAACCCATCGACTATGCAGTTCCGGAGATCAATGATTTGGAGAAGAAATTCTGCTTTGCACTCAATTCCGTGGCCATCGGACAGTGGGTACCGCAACTGCTTCCAAGAAATGAAACACAGTTTGTTATTTACAGCGTAGCACTTCATTCTCCTTTATTAGTCTAAGGTGTGGATGGCAAGAAAGCGGAGAAAACAATCAGTGTTGCATTCTGGATCCTGAAATTTTGACTTCACAGTTTGTCCTGGTTAGTAGTTGGCACTTAAATGCCTCATTGGAGAAAAAGTCTTTTTTTTTAATACATGTGCACTGCTCCAAGACTTTCAAACTCCGTTTTTATTGTAATTGCCTATTTGTTTTTAATAGATTCTAGTTTTAATTCTATCAATATTTAATTGTCTTTTTACTTGTTCTTTTTCTATGTTTTTAGCTGTTCTTATCTTTATCTGCTAGCCACCTTGCATCCCTATCAGTGGAAAAGGTGGGATATAAATAAATAAATAAATAAATAAATAAATAAATAAATAAATAGGGGCTGCTGCCTCTACTCACTCCATGAACCAATCCTGTATACCCCTTTGCCATTCCCCGACACTTGAGCAACTCCACTCCCTTTAAACCTAACCCATCACCCCCTCGCTAGTCCCCCCACAGTTCAGTTCACCCCAAACCTTACCTGAAGCGCCAACCCCTAAAATGCTGTATTTCCTTTCCTTTTTTAATTATTTTTTTAATAATTCACCATAAAGAGATGCACAAACTAACACATAACAGAACCATACATATTCAGTATTTTTTTTAAAAAAATGCAAAGATGCACTTACATTACATAGGAATGCATAGATCTAGAATATTCTCCTCGATCCAGAAGCTTTGGTTGGTGCAGAATGCTGCAGCACGATTGCTGACAGGAGCGAGGCCTTGTCAGCATATGCTCCAAGATCCACACTGGTTGCTGACTTGCTATTGGGCCAAGTTCAAGGTATATACGATTAGCATATACTAATAGTATATATTAGGGCTCTTAACAGCTTAGGATTAGTTTTCTTGCGAGATATGCCCACTCGACTGCTTCAATTTGCAGAACTGGCACTGTTCCTTACAAGGAAGAAGATTCCAGCTAAACGTTGGGCAGAACTTTCTGACGTTAAGAGCTGTTTGACAGCGGAACAGGCTCCCTCGGAAAGTGCTGGACTCTCCTTCCTTCGAGGTTCTTAAGCAGAGGTTGGGCGGCCATTTGTCATGGATACTTTCGCTGAGATTCCTGCATTGCAAGGGGGTCAGACTAGATGACCGTTGGGTTCCCTTCCAACTCTGCAATTCTATGATTCTATGTATCACCTCAACCTTTTAGTATGGCAGCGCCTACACTTTGGAAATGTCCGCCTATTGAAATCAGACAGGTGCCTTCCCTGCGCTCTTTCCAGTGCCTGAGAAAAACATTCTTGTTTAGGCAAGCCATGTAGACTGTTGAGTTTTAATCTGGTTTTTGGCTTATCATTCATTTTAATTATTATTACAGTCATACCTCGGGTTACAGCCACTTCAGGTTGCCTTTTTTTGGGTTGCGGACCACCGAAACCCAGAAGTACCGGAACGGGTTACTTCCAGGTTTCGGCGGTCACCTATGTGCAGAAGTGCTAAATTGCGCTCTGCACATGTGCAGAAACACTGGATTGCAACCGCGCATGCGCAGATGCGCAGACGCGGGGTTGCGAACGCTGCAGGTTGCGAACACTGTGGGTTGCAAACGTGCATCCCGCACGGATCACGTTCACAAAACTAGCATCCACTGTATTATTATTATTATTATTATTATTATTATTATTATTATTATTATAAAATATTGTGTTTTGATTTTAATATTGTTTTATTGTCTTTGCAAACTGCTTTGAAGTTTTCTCATTTTACAATCCAGCAGTATGTAAATTCTAAAAAATGAATGAATGAAAATCCTCTGGTCGCGCAACTGTTTCCTCTTCTTCCCTCTTTCCCCATATCCTGGTTCTTCTTTAGCATTATTCAGGTTTCCCCATTTACTTCTTGCCACCCGTGTTGCCTGTTTTGATCCTTGCAATTTTTTTAAGATGGAAATATTGCTATGAAACACCACTAATCTCATAATTGTTCAGTCTAGCAGCAGTGTCCCAGTGGGCCTAAGAATTGTTCAGCTGTTAAAAGAAAATGTACTCATTTTCACTGTTGGCATGGAAATCCATTCCCAGACTGCCAATGAGATGCGGAAAAAATGTCAGCTCCGAGCTGGCAAGGGAACAGGATATCTTTCGAAGCACCAGGTAGCTCCTGGAAGCAGGTGTTTCACTTCAAAGCGATGTAACAGCCTTGTAGCAGCTCAATAGTTTCAGCACCCGGGACCTACGTCATGTCATAGTGAAGGGTGAGGTCACAGGTGGGGGAGGAATTGCATTCTGTTCACATATAAAGGCAAATGTACCTGATGCACGCTTTCTGGAACGATACACAAACCCCAAGCGTAGCTATCCTTCGAAACCCATCCTTTTTCGAATTTTGCAATACAGTTCTCTGTCAAAGTAATATATGCAAAGTTGTATATTAATAAGGGACGCGGGTGGCGCTGTGGTCTAAACCACAGAGCCTTGGGCTTGCCGATCAGAAGGTTGGCAGTTCGTATCCCCGGGATGGGGTGAGCTCCCATTGCTCTGTCCCAGCTCCTGCCAACCTAGCAGTTTGAAAGCACGTCAAAGTGCAAGTAGATAAATAGGTACCGCTCTGGCTGGAAGGTAAACGGCATTTCTGTGTGCTGCTCTGGTTCGCCAGAAGTGGCTTAGTCATGCTGGCCACATGACCCGGAAGCTGTCTGTGGACAAAGCGCTGGCTCCCTCGGCCTATAGAGAGAGATGAGCGCCACAACCCCAGAGTCGTCTGCGACTGGACTTAACGGTCAGGGGTCCATGTACAACAACAACAACAACAACAACAACAACAACAACAACAACAACAACAATTTATACCCCGCCCATCTGGCTGGGTTTCCCCAGCCACTCTGGGCAGCTCCCAAAATAATAATAATAATAATAATAATAATAATAATAATAATAATAGCGATAAAAGATCAAACATTAAAAACTTCCCTAAACAGGGCTGCCTTCAGATGTCTTCTAAAAGTCAGATAGTTGCTTATTTCCTTGACATCTAATGGGAGGGCATTCCACAGGGTGGGCGCCACTACCGAGAAGGCCCTCTGCCTGGTTCCCTGTAACCTCACTTCTCGCAGTAAGGGAACTGCCAGAAGGCCCGTGGAGCTGGACCTCAGTGTCCAGGCTGAACTATGGGGGAGGAGATGCTCCTTCAGGTATACTGGGCCGGTGTTATATGGTCTTGGCGGCCACTCCCAGTCACCAGTCTAGCTGTCGCATTCTGGATTAGTTGCAGTTTCTGGGTCACCTTCAAAGGTAGCCCCATGTAGATTGCATCGCAGTGGTCCAAGCAGGAGATAACCAGAGTGTGCACCACTAGCGAGACAGTCCACGGGCAGGTAGGGTCTCAGCCTGCATACCAGAGGGAGCTGCTAGACAGCCGCCCTGGACACAGATTTGACCTGTGCCTCCATGGACAGCTGTGAGTCCAAAATGACTCCCAGGCTGCGCATCTGGTCCTTCAGGGGCACAGTTACCCCATTCAGGACCAGGGAGTCCTCCACACTAGGGGAAAGTGAGAATAAAAATGCATAGCATCATAGAAATGTAGAGTTGGAAGAGATCCCAAGGGTCATCTAGTCCAACCCTCTGCAATGCAGAAATCTGCCAATGCAGGAAAATTTCTTCCTGGTCCTTCAACAGCAACCAGTCAAAGACCGCAGCAGCACCTGCTAAACAGGAAGAAAATGTTAACCTGCAAACAAGAAAACATTAAACCAAGGGAGGGGAGGGGGGGTGAATCTCCAGAGCTGACTGCCTGGCTACTGTTGGCTCCAGCCCCTATTTATAAATGGGGCTGGCCCCACCTCCCAGCAATGAAACTTGACTACTGAAGCTGGGCATGGACCTCCAAATAACAACACTGAGAGGCAGGTCAGTCCCTGTATGCCATCAAGTTCCCTGGGAACTGTAGCACCACGCATGATCCCACAAAGGGCACCCACAATGTAAAGTGTGAGTGCTCATTTTGTGATTTCCAGATACAGTGGTACCTCTGGTTGTGAACGGGATCTGTTCCGGAGCCCCGTTCGCAACATGAGCAGAATGCAACCCATGTCTGCGTGTGCGTGGGTCGTGATTCGCCACTTCTGTGCATGAGCATGATGTCATTTTGAGCGTCTGCACATGAGAGCATGGCAAAACCCAGAAGTCACACGTTCCGTTACTTCCAGGTCGCCGCGGGACATATCCTGAAAGAATGTAACCTGGGGGACTTCCAGGTTAGCGCCTCCGGCAATGGCGGATTTCCTCTGATCGGGAGGAATCCGCTTCATAGAAATTAGGGTCTGGACCGCCACGGCGAGGCGGAGACCCACCAAAAACCACAGGCAGGAGAAGGCACCTTTTGCGCCTCCCCTACTCACGGGGAAACCCGGTTTCGGGGATCCGGAGTGACGTGGGGTGAGCGGCGTGATGCTTCGAATCGACTGCTCTTTTCACGGAGTGAAGCCGCATTGCTGTTGCCGGAGAGCGCTGACTTTTTCCTGTGGACAATTGGACTTTAAACAACTACCCGTGAGTAGAACGGAAAATTGGACTATGAAACATCTTAATTTGGCACCGAAGCGGGAAGGTTCTAAACAGGAAGTCCGCCTTCCACTTTTGTAAATAGATTGAAGCAAAGACATTGCAAGCTAAAGTCTGGAAAGTCTTTTGTAAAGGATTAAATCTCCATCGGCTAAAACTACTAAACCCCCCTTGGAAGCAGGAGAAGAGGGGGGAAATTTTAGATTGTTCAAGCCTGCAGGAGAGAGAGTAAAGAAAGATAAATTTCCACCGCCTTGAAGCTGGGAACGGGTTGCTAGGAAGACAGACGTTTTGGGAAAGTTCATTGACTGTGAATAAAACGTTTGTTGACAGATAGTTAAAAAAGAAAAACATATTGATTCCAATGTTTCCTTTTGCATTTAAAAGGAACAAAATATTTGAAAAACGAAAGTAATTTTGTTGCTGGATCTGCTTTTAAAAGGACGGATACAAATAGAAATTGTTTCCCCTAGAGGGAGCTTTTGAAACTGTTGTTGGAGTCGATCTGGGGAATTCTCCAGCTGTAGAGATTAAAGATCATGAGAACCAGACATTGACCTTGAACAAGAATGTGCCCAAAAGAAGCCTTAGTGATTGCTTTTTGCAAGACAAGCGCTTTATTGGAACAGCTACATGAGAAGATGGATTTGATGACTGTTGCAGTTAATAATTTTGGACAAACAGTGAATACCTATATAGAAACCTCTCAGGAACCGACCCAGGAATCTGCTTTGACAGGGCAAGTTGTGCAGAAGACAAAGGAGGAGGTTGCTGTTGAACCTCAAGTAATACAAGTGGAGAGAGCCGCGGCCTTGAAGGGACATAAGCTGTTGTTTTTGATGACCAAACCTGGAGAAAGTCAGATTTGGAGAGATGGAGTCTCGTTTGGATTGGAGATGGGAAATTGGATAGATCCTCCTATGCAGGGCTGTTCTGGCTTCTGGGATCTAGTTCTGCACCAGGGGGAGTCTGGAGTTGTCGGGGCCTTTAACTTTGGAGGGACTTTGAAACATGCCTTGAAATACCTTTTGGATTTTAGTGCTGACTATGGAGAATGGGCTGACCTGTCGAGAAGGGATAAAGACATTGCTAGGTTGGAGTCTCCCTGAGATCTACTCCTCAGCGATAAAGGAAGGAAATTAAGAACAAGATCAGCAGAAGACAAAGTAAAGTGCAGGTATAAATATGAAGAAGATCTGCACAAGGGACATGGAAAAGAGTTAAGAGCCTCGGATAGAAGATCACCAGGTTGATGGCCTAAATGGAATGGATATAAAGGACTGACAGAACCCGAGATCAGGAAGAAGAGACGGTGGATGAAGATTGGAAGAAAGTTTAAAAATTCATTTAGAGAAATATTGTAAAATTAATGAGTGTTAGAAAAAATGTTGGAATGAAACTATTTGGCTTTAGTAGAAATGCTATAAGGAGTTATTTACAAATAAGTTTTAAGTTTTAGGGCTTTTTATGGTAAGATAAGGTTAAAATAAATTAAGACAATTTAATGACAGAACATAGTGAAAGATGGAAAGGATTTGCTGAGATAATTAATAACTAGATGTCAGGGAACTGACATCGGAGCTAGAGGCGGAGGGAAGGCTCTCAAATGATGCTGGAAAAGGGCCCAGCAGGGAGAGAGGCAGCTCAACAAATGGGGAAACAAATCAGCGCAACACCAGGAATAAAGGGGGGCAGGTGGGGGAATCGGCGAGAGGGCTCCAGGACTCTTCACCGGACACCAGCGGGGAGAGCACGGGTCCTCCGCTACCCACGCCCTCCCTGCACAGAAGACTTCCGCACAGGGAGAGTAGGAGGAGACTTGGCGTCAAACAACTTTTATGTTGGATTAGGTTTAAGAAACGCCCACTGACGGATTCTGCTAGCGACTGAGGCAGCCACAAAGTGAAGGGCTGTCCAGACAGAAAGGTTTAACCAGGCAACATAGCCAGGAGAGGCGGCAACTTACACACGAGCAACCCATACTCATTACACTAGAATACAAAAAAGGGAGGTGTGAGGAGGTCGATGAAACAAGATAACGAAAGATAAAGATTTGGGAATATTGGATTTGTTTTTAATTTTTTGTTCGCTTTTGTTTTTGGTTTTGATGTATTATGTGTTTTGTTCTCTTCTTTCTTTTTATTGACTTGTATTGTTTAATTTCTTTTTTTCTTTTTTTCTCTGTAATTTTAAATTCTCAATAAATATCATTTTTTTTTAAAAAAAAAAGAATGTAACCTGAACCGAACGTAACAAGAGGTATGACTGTACAGTGGTACCTCGGGTTACAGATGCTTCGGGTTACAGATGCTTCAGGTTACAGACTCCGCTAACCCCGAAATAGTACCTCGAGTTAAGAACTTTGCTTCAGGATGAGAACAAAAACCGCACGACGGCGGCGCAGCAGCAGCAGGAGGCCCCATTAGCTAAAGTGGTACCTCAGGTTAAGAACAGTTTCAGGCTAAGAACGGACCTCCAGAAGAATTAAGTTATTAACCCGAGGTACCACTGTGCCCCTGTGGTACCAATGTTCAGAAGCATTGATTCCTCCAACTGCAGAGGTGGAGCCTAGCTATCCAGGCTAGCAGCCATCGATAGCCCTCTCCTCCAGGAATCTGCCTAATCTTCATTGGAAGTCACAGACGTTGGTGGCCATCCCAGCCTCTTAGAGCAGACTGAACTGCCGCTCCATTTGGCTTTTGCACATGGAATGAAGGGGGCAGGACGGGCTATCTTCTTGTCCCTCTGGCCGCAAAATGTCTCGGTCCAGCCCTGATGCTGGTAGCTGTGAATATACTGCTTTCCTTCCCCCGTAAAATGAAAATTGCAGCTTTTGCCGCCTCCCCGTTTATAAACCTGTCATAAATCCATTTCGGGAAAGCAACTCCAACAACCATGAGGCAATGTTGCATTAAACGAGATGGTGTTTCTGGAGCACCTGCAGTTCCTCACCCATCATTTAGAAACGTCAACTTACCTCTTTGACCTTGATTTATTACTTAAGCACCCAGACTGGTGAGAGGAGGGGAGACGCATCCCAGAATTCCCACAGCCCATGTAAAACTGCCAGGAGAGAGACTTCTGTAAAAAGACCTTACGGGCGAGGATGCAACGGCACCCAAGGTAGAAGGACAGTCACTTTGAATCATTTATCAAAACATTAATCAAGCGTGCAAGAGTTTCCTATTGCGAGCCAGACTCTGTCAGCTTGAAATATTGGAGCAAGGGAGATTTTAAAGGCCCTGCAAGAATGTATGCCTGGGGAAGGGGAGAAAAATAAAATAAAATAAAAGCCTGCCACTCTCTGATTAATAACATTGATAGCTGGCTGATTGTGTGTAGTGGGTCCCCCCTCCCTCTTTTCTGTTCTGCCTGAACTGGCAAAGTTCAAAATAGTTCAATGAGACACACAGGAATAAACTCATATTTGTGTGGAACCGTACCAGCAGGCTACAAATATTGCTAATAGGAATCTATTGTGGATTCACGAGAGGGGGAAAACCTCAACCCTTCCAGCAATGCAGGTTCTGTGATCCGAGTGAGCAAAATAATTGAACGGGGGCAGCACAAAGCCTCATAAATCAAATCTAGTCTCATAGAACCTGTGTTTTCCAAAAGCAAATCCCATGACACTCAAGGGAGAAGGCGACGAATGGCCTCATCCCAGATATCAGCCATGGTTATTTTTAAGATCACATAATAACCATAGCAACGTTATCAGCACAGGTTAAGCAGTCGTCTGCTATAAAATGGAGGGATCGGGTCCTGCATGGATGGCTTCAAACAGGGATTAGAGAAATTCTCTATGGTGCTGGAGGAGACTTTTGAGAGTCCCATGGACTGCCAGAAGATCAAACGTATCCATTCTTAAGGAAATCAGCCCTGAGTGCTCACTGGAAGGACAGATCCTGAAGCTGAGGCTCCAATACTTTGGCCACCTCATGAGAAGAGAAGACTCCCTGGAAAAGACCCTGATGTTGGGAAAGATTGAGGACACAAGGAGAAGCGGATGACAGAGGACAAGATGATTGGACAGTGTTCTTGAAGCTACCAGCATGGGTTTGACCAAACTGCGGGAGGCAGTGGAAGACAGGAGTGCTTGGCGTGCTCTGGTCCATGGGGTCACAAAGAGTCGGACACGACTAAACAACCAAACAACAACAACTTTATAAGGGGTGCTCTTTGTTGAAAATTGCTGCTAAAAACCTGCCCTCCATGGAAGGATTTGTTCCAAAACATGTTTGCTCTGGGAGAAATTTCATTTTAAGCACTGGAGGTTTTCTTTTCCTATTGCCCCCTCCACATTTGGAGTCCACCTTCTTTCATATATTCATAAATTAAATTGCTCTTTCCAATGTCCACTCAAAAATGTCAGTTATGTGCACATTTAGATTTATGCACATTATATATTGTATGCACATTTAATCAATGAGTTAATCGAGTTAAACTAAGGCAATTGATGGCCTTAATCTCTAGCCAAAAGCAGCATATATTTCAGGCACCTTTCCTTGCTGTTAACAAAAAACAGAAGAGAAAAGAAAAAAGAACTCGCCAGCTGCAGAATATTTTCATAATTTACTTGTGACCAGACAAGTGCCCCCCTTTTGACAGCAGCTTCATGGTGATTTTCATAGTATTTCCTTTAAACTGAAAATTCCCCAGACTAGATTGCTGTCAGAAAAGACATGGGAAATGGTTCAGCCAAACTGAGAAATACTGTCCAATTTGGAACATGTCATTTATGACAATTCAGTGAGGGATCTCTGATTTTTTTCCTAGCAGTCAATCTAGTTAAAGTAAATACACAGACAAGCAATTTTCCTCAAGATACCTGGAACACAGAATTCAGAGAGTTCCACTTAAAAGGACCACATTGGTATTAAGGATTCCTGCTCCGTGATTGCAGTCATGGGATTGTTGTCTATCACATGACGGTGTATGTTTTCATTTCACAGTGTGGGAAGTGACGGACACAGGATGTTTGTATTACTGTGTTCCGTGAAGTGGGACTATTGTCCTTTGTTTTCTCTCTCTTTGCTGTCTGATGAGAAAGAAGCGGGAGCTAAGTCAGAATGCTGAGCTACTGAGCTCTGTTACGCAAACTGTGAATACTCTGCAGATCCCTAAGTGTGCTAATGCCTTTTGCGTGGCAAGTTACCTCCCCCAGTGAAATGAAGACACGGACACAATGATATAAGGTTAATGGGCGTAAATGGCCACAACTTTATTGATTACGGAAATTGAAGGTATTGGCCTTAGGCATTGTCTCCTATCGACTACCCGGCATGGTGACCGGGAAGGGTTGAACACAAACCGCGGGAGTCCTGTTGAAGTACGCCAACTAGGATCCCACGGGTGTCACCGCTTGGGGGCATGCCGGGGGCCCTACCTCGCAAGGCTTCGGACAAGGCCACGCCCCCCGGAGTCCTCTACCGGACTACCCCTTCACATTGGGGGAAGGTGATGGCGCTTCCTTCCCCCCCTCCATTTGTCTAACCATTGCCCCATGGCAATGCCTAACCGCCAATGCCGAGAAAGTTGTGACGATTGCTACGAGGTAGGCGAAAAAACCAAAAGGCAAGAAATTGCGCCAACTTGGAAAAATTCCTACCAGGCCCCTTGCGGCGACCAACCGGAGTCCATAGCAAGGCCAAGTCTAGCTAAACTAAGGGTGGGAGGGATGGGAAAACCGCTCTGCAGCTGGCGAGGGGAAAAAGAGGGCGGTCCCCGGACGTGCCTGGCCCTAAATAGCCCGGGCCACGCCTCCCCCGCCCGCCGATTGGCGGGCTGGGTGGCAGAAACACCCGGGGATTCCCCCCAAGTCTCGCGGGGGCAAGGGAAGCCCCCGCGGATGTGGGAGGAGGTTCCTGCCCGCAACACCCTCTCCGCTGCAGGGGCGGAAAGGGCTTTGGCGTCAGTCGCTGTGATGTTCAGGCAGAAGAAAGCTTTTGAAGCTCCCAAACGATCGACCAGGAGGGAAAGAACATGCCAGTCAGGCATGTGTCTCTGCCAGGGTCCTTGTTATGTACTGAGTTGAATAGGATCCAAAATGCAGCAGTCTGATTGGTCCTAAAACAATAGGACTCAGAATGCAGCAATCTGATTGGTCCTAGAACAATAGGACCCAGAATGCAGCAGGAGCCACCCAATCCAGCTCCAGGTGGAAGTGAATCTGCAACCTGATTGGCCTACATCAGAATCCCGGAATTAGCCAATCATGTGGGGCCCATTGTGTAAATAATGTATATATAGCAGAAATTCTGGGGGAACTTCCATTCCTCCTCACCACTATGAGCTGAATAAAGAGCATGAAATCCACTCTCGACTCTAAATATATTTCAGTCCTACATGAGAGTAGGACGCTCCTGACAATTGCCTGTGCATTTAGCAGCTCCAGATGTGGCCAGACTCCAGCTCCCCTCAGCCCCACCCAGCATGCCCAATAGGTGATGGGAGTTATAGTCCAAAACATCTGGAGGGAACCACGGTGGAGAACCACGGTTGTCTGGGACCGGCTGGATGATGAGGTGGGAAGCACCAGCTGGAAAACACAAGAGGTGGAAAGCTTAGAGCCAGGGAACTGGTGGCGGGGGGCACTCAGAAGAAGTTAGAGGGAGAAGAGGAGGAGTTGGTGGGTGCTGAAGGGGCAACAGGATTTAGTGAGCAGGAAGAGCCTGTGACAGATAGCAGTTCAGACTCAGAGGCTGAAGCAGGGGGTGGTCAAGAGACTGCAGAAGAATACGGGGGGCCTGCTTCCCCTACTGTGAGCAGCTCTCCTCCCCGTACAGAGCAATGCGTAGAGTGAAACAGAGATTAGAGATGCCCAGACAGAGTTTGAGACTGCTTGGGAAACATCCAGGAGAGGAGGAGTCTCAGAGGAGGTAGAGGGCAGGAACGGTTAGTCCTGGCAACTGCTCCGTAGGACAAGACCTGCTGAGTGTATGTTTGTTGCCTTGAATAAGAAGTGACTGGCAACTGACTCTGCTTCTTTGGCTGACCTGCGTCTGACTCCAGCCCTGACAGCTGCTGAATATGTATGCTATAGATTTTTGTGTTTTGTTCAATCCCTGGTTGGTTTGACATTGCTGTGAAAGATAAAAATTGCTGGGTCAGAAGGGATCATCTAGTCCAACCCCTTGTGATGCAGGAATCGCAGCTAAAGAATCCCTCACAGATGGCCATGCAACATCTCGTCCAATGAATAAGAGTCCACCATGTTCTGAGGCAGTTTGTTCCACTGCTGAACAACCCTTTGACCAGAAAGTTCTTCCTTAAAGTTTAGTTAGAGTCTCCTTTCTTGTAACTTGAAGCCATTGGTACAATTCCTACCCTCCAGAGCAGAAGAAAACAAGCTTGTTCCCTTCATATATTTGAAGGTAGCTATCATATCTCCTCTTGGGAGAAAAGCAATGACAAACCTAGACAGCATCTTCAAAAGCAGAGACATCACCTTGCCAACAAAGGTCCGTATAGTTAAAGCTATGGTTTTCCCAGTAGTGATGTATGGAAGTGAGATCTGGACCATAAAGAAGGCTGATCGCCGGAGAATTGATGCTTTTGAATTCTGGTGCTGGAGGAGACTCTTGAGAGTCCCATGGACTGCAAGAAGATCAAACCTACCCTTTCTGAAGGAAATCAGCGCTGAGTGCTCACTGGGAGGACAGATCGTGAAGCTGAGGCTCCAATACTTTGGCCACCTCATGAGAAGATAAGACTCCCTGGAAAAGACCCTGATGTTGGGAAAGATGGAGGGCACAAGGAGAAGGGGACGACAGAGGACAAGATGGTTGGACAGTGTTCTCGAAGCTACCAGCATGAGTTTGACCAAACTGAGGGAGGCCGTGGAAGACAGGAGTGCCTGGCATGCTCTGGTCCATGGGGTCACCAAGAGTCAGACACAACTAAACGACTAAACAACAACATCATATCTCCTCTCAGTCTCATCTTTTCCAGGCTAAACATACCCAACTCCCTCATCTGTTCCTCATAAGATAATAATATTAATAATAATTTTATTATTTGTTCCCCGCCCACCTTGCTGGGTTTCTCCAGCCACTCTGGGCGGCTTCCAACAGAACACTAAAAACAGAATATAACTTCAAACATTAAAAACATCAGAACCCTTGATCATCTTGGTTGCTCTCCTCTGCACACGTTCCAGCTTGTCAACGTTCTCTTAATAGGACTCAATTCAAAATACATTTGGGCATTACAAAGTGGATGAAGTGGGCACCACAATTTAAGGGTGTTGACAAGCTGGAACATGTGCAGAGGAGAGCAACTAAGATGATCAAGGGTTCTGATGTTTTTAATGTTTGAAGTTATATTCTGTTTTTAGTGTTCTGTTGGAAGCCGCCCAGAGTGACTGGGGAAACCCAGCAAGGTGGGCGGGGAACAAATAATAAAATTATTATTAATATTATTATCTTATGAGGAACGGTTGAGGGAGTTGGGTATGTTTAGCCTGGCAAAGATGAGACTGAGAGGAGATATGATGTTGTTTAGTCGTTTAGTCTTGTCCGACTCTTCATGACCCCATGGACCAGAGCACGCCAGGCACTCCTGTCTTCCACGGCCTCCCACAGTTTGGTCAAACTCATGCTGGTAGCTTCGAGAACACTGTCCAACCATCTCAGCTTCACAATCTGTCCTTCCAGTGAGCACTCAGGGCTGATTTCCTTCAGAATGGAGAGGTTTGATCTTCTTGCAGTCCATGGGACTCTCAAGTGTCTCCTCCAGCACCATAATTCAAAAGCATCAATTCTTCAGCAATCAGCCTTCTTTATGGTCCAGCTCTCACTTCCATACATCACTGCTGGGAAAACTATAGCTTTAACTATATGGACCTTTGTTGGCAAGGTATTGTCTCTGCTTTTTAAGATGCTGTCTAGGTTTGTCACTGCTTTTCTCCCAAGAAGCAGGCGTCTTTTAATTTCGTGGCTGCTGTCACCATCTGCAGTGATCATGGAGCCCAAGAAAGTAAAATCTCTCACTGCCTCCATTTCATCCCTGAAGTAGCAACATCTAATGCTATTGTCAGGAGCAAGCTGACAGTAAATCACACTGTGGAAGTTGGACTTAACTCCGTATTAGCAAACACATGATGCACACAGACCTGGCAGAGTCCGCAGAGACCTGGCAGCTCATCTCTGGTAGGACCTGCTCCCATGAAGCAGTTGCTGAGACTGAAAGTCCCTGCCTCGCTACAGCCATCTAAGTCCCCCCATCTTCTTTTGTTTTTCCCAAGCAATCAGAGACTGTGCCATCAACCTCTCCTCCACCTTCTTCATACCACTTCTGGTTCTGTAAGACCACGGAGAGGGCATCTTTTTGCAGCAGGAAGGGGAGACATCTGTGACTCTTCACCAGTCTGATTCGTATCTGCCTCTTGGCCTCCTTCCTCCTGCCCTCCTTCTTCTGCCCCTGATTCTGGACTTCTTCTTGTCACAGACCTTCCTAGATCACTAAACCCTGTTACCCCTTCAGCTTCTGGCATCTCCTTCTCCCAGTCTTTGTCCTCTTCTCCCTCTGACCACTCATCGTGGTCCCACCTCCACTCCCCGGGCTCTGAGCTGTCTTCCCTTGGTGGTTCCCCAGCTGATTCCCCTCCACCATTCCTCTGTGTCCAACCAGTCCACAATAACTCTTAGGAAAATAGGAAGCTGCCTCATACTAAGTCAGATCATTATTCCATGAAGCTTCATATTGTCTGCAGTGGTGCTCCATGATTCCACACAGGGTTCCTTTGCAGCCCTAGCTAGAGATACTGGGCATTGAAACTGGGATGCTCTACCTCTCCTAAACCAGATGCTCTACCTCTCCTAAAAGATATTGCTTTCCAAAAGTTAAAATATCAGATGTTAGGCTGGGGAACCATTCTGTGAATCTTGCCCCCTTACTGAAATCTCTTTGCCCCAATCCTGAAATTGCTTAGAATGCAAATTGTTATGTACTGAGTTGAATAGGATCCAAAATACAGCATTCTGGTTGGTCCTAGAACAATAGGATTCAGAATGCAGCAGTCTGATTGGTCCACAGGAGCCACCCAATCCAGCTCCAGGTGGAAGTGAATCTACAACCTGATTGGCCTACAGGAGAATCCCCAAATTAGCCAATCACGTGCAGCCCATTGTGTAAATAATGTATATAAAGCAGATATTTTGGGGGCACTTCCATTCCTCCTCACCACTATGAGCTGAACAAAGAG
This sequence comes from Podarcis vaucheri, assembly GCF_965113315.1. Lineage (NCBI taxonomy): Eukaryota > Metazoa > Chordata > Lepidosauria > Squamata > Lacertidae > Podarcis > Podarcis vaucheri. The sequence goes on from NC_138761.1 coordinate 11,925,954, forward strand.
CATGAAATCCACTCTCGACTCCGAGTATATTTCACAAATAAACTACAAAAGCACGCTGTATGGACTGTAAAAAATGTCAACATCAGGAACCACATTACGGCTGGATCTGTGCAGACGACTTTGTGAGAGTTGGACTGCTACTTCTCTCGAGTTCAGGAGAAAAGGGTAATGCATGCCCTCCCTCCCATTGCTTCTTTCCTTCAAAACCCCCCTCCCCATTGCTGGTTTGCAGAGGAGAAATGGCAGCTGAGATTTTAAAGCACAACATGGTTGCAGAACATGGCAGGGAGTGGGGAGGTGAATAAAAAATGCTGGAAAACATTGTCACTGATAAGAAAATTACTTCCCCGCTAAAGAGAAAGAAAGAAAGATAAGGAGAAAATTATGAGAGTGTATACAGCCCAAATGGCCAATTAACTAAATATAGGGCTATTTCGGTAATTGCTATATATTCAATAGTGTCGGCATTAGGCAAGTCTTTGAAATGCAATTTTAACTAGTCTTAGTTTGAGTAAATACACTGAATATGTTGAAGGAACAGCCACATCTAATTACGGGGAGAGATACGCCATTTGGTACGTCTCCTGATTCTGAATCACACAACAAACAGTGCAGCTCTCCAACGAAATATGTCCCTCATGGCTCCGCCAGCGTATCAGTCTGTTAATTGTTCTGGCTGAAACTGAGCTAGAAAACAACCAGAGAAGCAATACAGAATGCCCACAGGGGGAAGGATGTGCAAGCTGCAATAGCTGGTACCCATTGGGGCCGGTAGGGCAGAAGGTAAGGAGCCCAACATTAGGTGGCGCCAGAGCCTATGACAGGCAGATCCAACCGATTCTGGTTTTGTCTCCTTCCTTCACCCTGCAAAGCCCTACAGGAAGGCCAGTGGAGGTGGGCTAAAGGCAGACTGAGGTTGGTGAGGCCATGTCCCTTTCAATCCAATGGACCCACATTCACAGTTTGCAGGCAAATTTTCCTGGGAGAAACTCTTCCTCACTGGATGGAGGAACTCAGTTCAGTTTACCTACTTGATTCACGCTTCCTGAAATGACACCAAAAGGCAGCTATTCTTTGAAAGGACTCAGCTATACAGCTGCAAATATAACATTTTAAGTGTGTTTTAAACTCCATCTCCAACTCCTAAAAAGATTCCATCAACGGTGCCACTGGGAATTTTTACACATCACTTGGGAAGACAGGCAAGCTAATGCTGGTGGACTGGAAGAAGCAAAGATCACCAGTGTTGAAGCAATGATTCTTCAACATCAACTTCGTTGGACTGGTCATGTTGTACAGATGCCTGATTATTGTATTCCAAAGCAACTACTCTATTCTGAACGTAAAAATGGAAAGCGTAATACTGGTGGTCAACGAAAGAGGTTTAAAGACTCTCTCAAGGCAAATCTTAAAAAACGTAGTAGAAACACCAGCAATTGGGAAACACTGGCCTGCAAGCGCTCTAATTGGAGAACAGCCTTTACCAAAGGTGTCATGGGCTTTGAAGACGCTCAAACTCAGGACAAAAGGGAGAAACGTCCTAAGAGGGAGGCATGCTTGGCAAATCCACACCATGATCAACTCTCGCCCAGAAACCTATGTCCCCACTGTGGAAGGATGTGTGGATCCAGAATTGGCCTCCACAGTCACTTACAGACTCACTGTTAAAACTGTGTTTACAGAAGACAATCTTACTCGGCCATGAGTGATCACCAAACAAGATGAAGGCGAGGAGAAGATATTGCTTTAAACAGATGCCTGTCCCTTTAACAATGGAAGAAATTGGGGTGCCATTGCACCTACCAGCATGTTCCACACCTTCAGGAGCAGGTCTTTCTAACAAATGTCCTCCTCCCTGCAGCGACAGACAACGTAAAGTGAAAGAAGTTAACAGCGACAATGAAGTTGGGATTTAAACAGGCTGTAATGTAATTTTTAGTTAAAGACGTGCTTACCTGTTTGTCTCTACCACCCAGTGACCAGTTCAATTATACACAGGGCTAATGTGGCAATCGCAGCATGCGGAAGAGCTTAATACTGACTGAATCCGCTGTGAAATATAATTAACTCTTCTACCTTAGAAAAATCTTTTTATTGCTCCCCACCCTTTCTTTTCTTGCTGTATCTTAGTGATGTAAGCGGGATACCGAAATACAGATAAAAGTTACACACTCAATCTATAATGTTGCGTATCAGCTATATATAATGTTGTGTATCAGCTTGGCTCAGAGGGTTGTTGGTAGGCCTGGCATCAGCACTGGGCATCCTTGGGCAATTATCCGACCCCCAGTGCTCCAACTGACACCTGTCATGAGCTTTGTGGAGACCTCTGGGTACAGTTGGTTGGAGAGACAGGGAGGGATGAGACAGGAGTGTCAAACCTGGTCCTGGGTACAGGCCCTGTGGCTTGGGAGATGCTGATCTGGATGTTGGAGAGAGCTGTCATGAGAAGGACTCACCTGTCAGGGACTATGCTGAGCAGGGCTGCACTGAGAAGGAATGGTGGGAGCCTCCCCCTGTTCTTGATCAGGATCCTGAATCTTCCCAGGAGCAGCAGAACAGTATGGATTTGGAACAGTGCTTTGTAGAGGGGCATACAGTGGTACCTCTGGTTACGAACTTAATTCATTCCAGAGGTCCGTTCTTAAGCTGAAACCGTTCTTATCCTGAGGTGCGCTTTCACGAATGGGGCCTCCCGCTTTGTGCACACCTCTGGCACGTGATTTCTGCTCGCATCCTGGGGCAAAGTTTGCAACCAGGAGCAGCTACTTCTGGGTTAGCAGAACTCGTAACCTGAAGCGTGCGTAACCAGAAGCGTTTGTAACCATAGGTACTGCTGTAGTTCAGAAGGCAGAAGAAGTACTGGATAGGGAACAGCTAGGAGAAGCAGCACTGGGAGAGCGAGAGTTAACAGATTCGCTGTCTCTGGAAAGCATTCATCCGCACAATCCAAGGTCAAGAAGAGCTGATAAGGTGGCAACACAGAAAGTACAGTGATTACAAGCTCAGGTTGCAAGATGCGGTAGTAACGTGGGTGACTAGGGAGGAAGTGGGTGGAAACCTTAATTGGGAGCACTGTCATTCCTAGGAAATGGATTCTTAGTTCTCTCACTGTGATCATTAAAGTTTCTAACTGGTAAGAAGACTCCTTTCATTTGTTCTGCTTAAAGGTAAAGCTAAAGGGACCTCTGACCATTAGGTCCAGTTGCGGGCAACTCTGGGGTTGCGGCGCTCATCTCTCTTTACTGGCTGAGGGAGCCAGCGTACAGCTTACGGGTCATGTGGCCAGCATGACTAAGCCGCTTCTGGCAAACCAGAGCAGCGCACGGAAACGGCGTTTACCTTCCCGCCGGAATAGTACCTATTTATCTACTTGCACTTTGAGGTGCTTTTGAACTGCTAGGTTGGCAAGAACAGGGACCGAGCAACGGGAGCTCACCCCGTCGCAGGGATTCGATACGCTGACCTTCTGATTGGCAAGCCCTAGGCTCAGTGGTTTAGACCACAGCACCACCCGCGTCTTGCTTATCTACTGCCAAAGCAGGGGGAACTGATTCCCTGAAGCCTGACATCACCTCAGTGACAGTGGATGTCCCAAGTGAAGAGGGAGAGTCATCAAATTCGTCCTCAGTCCCACCTCCTGTGAACAAAGCATCTCCTGTTGTCATGGAGGTGCCTGAGCCTTAGCTGAGTACTAAGCCGGTAGTGGTGAGGCTGTCTTCATCTCCAAGGAGAGTTGTGCAGGTCCAAGCTGATGTACTTTACAGAAGTCACACACTTGCATCCCAAGTCTGGTGCCTTCAGATGAGACTCAGACAAATGACTGTGCTCACCAACAGGAGAGTTTTATCATGCAAAGCCCATGCTCGGTCATAAGATCTAAAATCTGCATGTGCCAAGACCACAGACTGAAGAATAGTGGAGTGGTGACAGGATTTGAACTGGGAACTTTTGGGTCTGTGGACATCTGTTCCCACATATAGAGCCACTGAAATGCATGGGGTGGACATCACCAAACAATGCAAAGTCCTAGGCACAATAAAGTGAGGAGCAAGAGGAGGGCCTCAAATCATACAAAGTGTTCAGATTTGCGTTCAGAATGTAATTTACGGACGAGGCCCTGGTGGACTGTGATTGGCAGTTGGCGGAATCAGGTCATACCATCTGTCATTCACTGTCAGATGGTCAGTGATAGCCCACCTTGGAGTCTGCAGGAGAAGATCCCATCTCTGACACGTTAAATGAAACACATGAGTGACTAGGGTGGAAAAATGAAAACGCAGGACCACAATCAGTCCATCATCTTACGGATGTGTCTTAGAGAAATGTCTGCGAAAAGGACATGTCTTTAACAGCAGAGTTGAAAACGATACATATTTGTATGTGTGCATGCACACACACACACACTGAGCTCACACACACAAAATCTTACCAGATTACAAAATTGCCACTGAAAATAAATAGGGATGGTGCCTCAACAGTTGGAGGTAACAGTGCTTCTTAAAATAAATTACTAGAAACTACAAGCAAGGAGAATGCTGTTGTGTTTGACTCCTACTTGAGGTTTCTCACAGTTATCTGGTTGGCCATGGTGAGAACCTGATCCTGGCCCCTGCTAGGTTGGCAGGAGCAGGGACCAAGCAATGGGAGCTCACCCCGTCGCGGGGATTCGAACCGCCGACCTTCTGATCAGCAAGCCCAAGGCACTGTGGTTTGGTTTTGCCTGCTTCATGGCAGTTGTCACAAATGCATTGGGCATCGGGGCAATTGTAGTCTTGGATGAAGGGGAGGTGGTAGTCTCTGCCTGCCCCTCCAAGTTCTGGGGTATCCTTTTAAAGGGATCTGGGGGGAGTTGCCATGTCCTCATGCCCAGACGGGGGCTAGGGTCGATGGTCCCTTTGGGGGCTGCCCTGTCTGATGTAAGCCTTAGGAACCCCTGTGACCTATGGTGTCACTTCCTACAGGCTGGCCAGAAGTATTTGATCGTCCCGTGTCCAAGCCAAACCTCTTTCATCTGTATTCAATAAAGTTGTGGCTTGTTTTGATCCAAACCAGTCTCAGTTGCCCTTTAATTCTCTGGGGGGTGGGGAACTGAGGGGCACAGTGCCTGGGCCTGCAACTGGTCAAATAGACACAATGCCATATCCTGGTGGAAACACAGATTGCAGACAAAGGCTAAGGAGCAACTGCTTTCCTTATCTAATGATTTGATGGATCCATACACACCATACATTTAACGGATACTATTTCCCTCAAAGAATTCTGGGAATTGTAGGAGATAAAATCCAGTTCCCAGGATTCTTAGGAGGAGTGTGTCCTTTAAAACAATGGTGTTTACCCATCACATCCGAAGGAAACAGAAATTGCAATATTGCAGGTATGCAATGGCTTTGAAACCTGTTTGGGAGGAATTTAGAATTTGCCCTCTTGCTCTCCTGGCATGATTAGGAAAGACCAGACCACACACACACACACACACACACACACACACACACGGTTTCCTTTCCACTTAAATCTGTGCAACTAACTTATCTAATTAGCAGGCACCTTCTATGCAGAACTGAAAAGAATTTGAAGAGAGATGCCATGGAAAGGCAGACGGCAGCACCAAACAACCGAAATCTGTATTTATGTAGAGCATGCAAGGAGCAGATGGCTGAGGATAAATATGAAAAGCAAGCATATCCATCAGTGAAACTGGCTAGTAGCCTATCTGGAGGGGAAGGATGCTTTTACTGGGAGCAGGGAGGACTAGAATAGAGATCTCATTAATAGAATATGCTTTAAATATAGCTGTTACATTCATGTCCATCAGTTAAATGTGTGAACCAGGAATGAGCTACTTGAGACTGAACAACGCATATACCTTTTTTCAGCCAATATTTGTTTGTTTGTTTGTTATTGCCCTCACTTTTCTCCAAGCAGCTCAAGGTGGTTCTCCCCCTCCTCATTAATCCTCAAAACAACCCTGTGAGGTAGAAGAAGAAGAAGAGGAGGAGGAGGAGGAGGAGGAGTTTGGATTTGATATCCTGCTTTATCACTACCCTAAGGAGTCTCAAAGCGGCTAACAATCTCCTTTCCCTTCCTCCCCCACAACAAACACTCTGTGAGGTGAGTGAGGCTGAGAGACTTCAGAGAGAAGTGTGACTAGCCCAAGGTCACCCAGCAGCTGCCTGTGGAGGAGTGGGGAATCGAGCCCGGTTCACCAGATTACGAGTCCACTGCTCTTAACCACTACACCACACTGGCTGCACTGGATAACACCCAGGGCATGCCGCACCCCCTTCCTACGCCTGGGGGTGGGGGAGCTGAATACAGCAAGACCAGAAAGCTCCTATGAATCTGTTGCAGTCTCAGCTGCCACCTCCCCCTCAGCTCCCTGCCCTACATCTGCAGTGCTTTCTGCCTCTTCTTCCTCTCTCTCACTCAAGCCTGTTGCTTGTTCAGCATCCAGCCATTCTGGCCCCCCTCCCATTCGTCCTCTGACTGCTTTTCGGTGTCCCACCACCACTGCCTGGACTCTGAGCCCTCCTCTTCTGAAGCTGCCCTAGGGGACCTTCCAGCTGGAGCCTCCCACCCCTAGGTTCAATGTTTATCCCAGCCAAATAATATTAATTGTCAGATTTTCCGTGAGTGTGGCATTTTGTTTCAGATCTAATAAACACTTCATCTGGTTCTGATGGCATTTCCTTCTCTACACCATAGCTACAACCTTTACCTTTGACCCCTGCCTAGCAATTGCGAACACCCCCTTTCATTAGGTACTCTCTTGCAGCTGAAGGGGGAGCGATGTTGAGCTTTTATCTCTGCAATAATAACCGATAGCATTGGCCTCCCCGCTGAGAACCACGGACACATGTTTGATGTGACGATGGTTAAACAGGCTCCGAAAATACACCGGACAGCTAAAAATATTTCCCAGCAGATGACTGATGCACAAACACCTTCTTTAATTATACAGTCTTCCTCTCCATCTGTAAGATGCCCTGGTGATATTTAGTCAGTGATTTATTTAAAGATCAATTAACATTTGGCTCTGGCTGCTAAAAGTCACAGAAGGTTGTTGGAATCTCTGGTCAAGTCAGTTCAAGCTCTCAAATTGCTTTCACAGAATCATAGAATTATAGAGTTGGAAAGACCCTGGGGGTCATCTGGTCCAATTCCCTGCAATGCTTTGCTGGCAGAGGTCTACTCGGTTATGCATGACAGTGATCTAGTTAGCTAGGCTGACATCCTAGACAGCTCTTTGTTTCTATCTATCTGTGCTGGTCCCGTGGGTTACCCGAGAGGCAAGGTCCAAGACCCGTCCATGGTCAAAGGTGCAGCATGGAGGCAGTTCGTAGTAGCTGAAGCTGGGTGCAGGGCAGGGAACCGGGTGAAGTCAGGAACAGGCTTGCAAGCAGGGAGCCAGGGCAGGGCAGGAGCTCAGGAACGACAGCAGGACAGGGTTCAGGCAGGAACTAGCAACCAACAATGTTGCTCCCGCAAATTGGGACTGGGGCTGGCCGGCTTTTATCTGCCCCGAGGCATGGGGCGGCCCCGATCCACAGGTGACTCACCTCTCCTGGCCTGGAGGCGAGCCCTCCTCCTGCGGGAACTTAGTTCCCTCCGCCTCTCTGCCCTGAGCCTCTGCAGCTCAGGAGAGGCTGGAGGGTTACCGGACCCACAGGCAACCTCAGCTTCCTCTGACGGGGCTGAGAGTGGAGCACCTGCAGGCAATGGGTCCTCCATCACCTCAGGAGCCAGAGCAGACTCAGCTGGTGCCTGCACCTGAGGATCCAGCACAGGTGAGGACCCTTCAGGCTCAAGCCCCAGCCCCGGCTCAGCTGGTTCTGGAGGCGGGGACTCCTGTGCAGGCTGGGATCTCTCAGGTTCAGCATCCGAGTCCGAATCCCAGGCCATCACACTATCATTCTGTCACCAGTGGCATGGCTAGCAGCTTGGGCACCCAGAGCAGTGCACATGCCGTGCATCCAGATGGGCCGCCCATGGGGAGGGGCACCCACGGGGGCAATCATGAGGCGATCTGCCATAAATCCTGCCCAGCGGGGAGATTGGTGCTGTGATCCGCGGCAATTGCCACCCATAGGGGCAATCGGCACTGCAATCCAGTGGCAATCTCCACCCCGGGGGGAAATCAGCACGGCAATCCCTGCACAACCTTCCTATGCCTCTGTCTGTCACACTCTGGTGTGACCAAGAAACAAGAGCTATGCAAATGAAGAAGGTGGGACTTGTTTTTGCAAGGAGCAGATCAACCACATGAAATTCCTGAGAATATTTCTTTCTTTCTCTTCTCATTTCAGTGAATGGTTTGTTTGTCACTTAAGGCTGAGAGAATACAAATGTCTGGTGTCTGGGGGAAATGAACGTTTTCTATGATGGTTCCTACATTACGAAATCCAGTTGCCACCATCATCATTAGGCAATTAAATATAATAGGATGTTAAATATAAAATAATGGTGGCTATGTTGGATCAGATGAAAAGTCATTTGAGAAGGAAGTTGGAAGGAAATTCCTCCTTGGGGGTTCAAGAACAGAGACTCACACCAAATGTAGTGGAACCTTGTTTTACGGCCGGGATCTGTTCTGAAGCCCCAGCCACAAGCCAAAAACGATGCAGGCCAAAGCACTGTGTCTGCGCACAAGCACGGAGCGGTTTTGTGTTTCTGTGCACGCGTGAAGTGCGATTTAGCGCTTCTGCCCATGTGTGAGTGGCAAACCCGGAAGTAACCCGGTACTTCCGGGTTTGCCGTGGACGTTCGCCAGAATGGACACAAGTGGATGGTGAGGTTTCACTGTAACAACAACAACATCTGCCCATCTGGCTGGGTTTCCCCAGCCACTCTGAGCAGCTCCCTACAGAATCTTAAAAACACAATTAAACGTCAGACATTAAAAACTTCCCTATCAGTCCAAATTCCCAATCTGTCAGACTTTATTCAGTATTCACCTCTCTCATTCCTAACAGCCAGCCTCCCTCCCTCTCCTGAAATGTGCAACTCAGTAGACCTGTCTGCAGCAAAAAAAATATATTAAAGAAAAAACAATGGACTGCACATATGTAATTCTGGGACATTCTAACCCCTTTCCCAGACCCTAATAAATGATTTCTGTAAAGCTTTCTGCATTCGGCAGATCTAATTCACATTCCAAAGGCCACACTGATTGAAATGCCTTGTTTGATCATACTCCATTATCTTCCGGTGTGTGATACTTGTACCCTCAATATGATTGCATTATTTGGTTCTTGTGTTTATTTATTTATGGAAACTCTTGCTGCGGGAAACCATATCTGATGCACAGGAACCTCACCGAAACACGGGTCGGCATAGAGCAGGGCTGTTTGATTAACCTACAGCAAACACATTTGCTCCACCAAAGCAACCTATTTGTTGATTTGACAATGGTTTTTCGGGTGAGACAGGGCAATTGCTGATTGATTCATTCCAAATGATTTGCCTGGCAGCTTCTCTGAAGGATTTCTCATGTCACAGCTGGCTGGTTCTTGTGAGCAGGCTTCAAAAGACCGTGGTCCAGGAGGTAAGTGGTTCGTGTCTGTGTGCCAAATCCATTTGTCAGCTCCCAACCACAGAAGAAGGAAAGTGAGCAATGAAAAACTGGGGTTCTGGTAAGGAACTGAATTACAGAATTCTGAAAATGCAGAATTTTGATGCAGGGCACAGTGACCAAGTTGATGACTGAGACCAGAAGTTCAAATTACAGTGATACCTCGGGTTAAGTACTTAATTCGTTCTGGAGGTCCGTTCTTAACCTGAAACTGTTCTTAACCTGAAGACCACTTTAGCTAATGGAGCCTCCTGCTGCCACCATGCCGCCGGAGCAGGATTTCTGTTCTCATCCTGAAGCAAAGTTCTTAACCTGAGGTAACCCGATGGATCCAAACTACAAGAAAGAAGATTCCACCTAAACATTAGGAAGAACTTCCTGACAGTAAGAGCTGTTCGACAGTGGAATTTGCTGCCAAGGAGTGTGATGGAGTCTCCTACTTTGGAGGTCTTTAAGCAGAGGCTTGACAACCATATGCCAGGAGTGCTCTGATGGTGTTTCCTGCTTGGCAGGGGGTTGGACTCGATGGCCCTTGTGGTCTCTTCCAACTCTATGATTCTATGATTCTATGATTCTACTATTTCTGGGTTAGCGGAGTCTGTAACCTGAAGCATATGTAACCTGAAGCGTATGTAACCCAAGGTACCACTGTATATACTAAATGTTCCAGACTGCCTGCCTATTTGTTTCCAGGTCCAATTCAGAAGTGGTGCTTCTAAACTGTAAAACCTTACATGGCTTGGGGCTCCAAAACTTTATGGAATGTCTCTCCTGCCATGAACCTGCCTGTATCCTTAGGTTAACACCTATCTATCTATCTATCATCTATCAAGGGACATGGGTGGTGCTGTAGTCTAAACCACAGAGCCTAGGGCTTGCCGATCAGAAGGTTGGCGGTTTGAATCCCCGGGCTGAGCTCCCATTGCTCGGTCCCTGCTCCTGCCAACCTAGCAGTTCGAAAGCATGTCAAAGTGCAAGTAGATAAATAGGTACCACTCTGGCGGGAAGGTAAATGACGTTTCCGTGCGCTGCTCTGGTTCACCAGAAGCGGCTTAGTCATGCTGGCCACATGACCCGGAAGCTGTACGCCGGCTCCCTCGGCCAATAAGGTGAGATGAGCACCGCAACCCCAGAGTCGGCCACGACTGGACCTAATGGTCAGGGGTCCCTTTACCTTTTATCTATCTATCTGGGACACGGGTGGCACTGTGGTCTAAGCCACTGAGCCTAGGGCTTGCTGATCAGAAGGTTGGCGGTTCAAATCCAGGTGACGGGGTGAGCTCCCATTCCTCGGTCCCTGCTCCTGCCAACCTAGCAGTTCGAAAGCACGTCAAAGTGCAAGTAGATAAATAGGTACCACTCTGGCAGGAAGGTAAACAGCGTTTCCGTGCGCTGCTCTGGTTCGCCAGAAGCGGCTTAGTCATGCTGGCCACATGACCCGGAAGCTGTACGCCGGCTCCCTCGGCCAATAAGGTGAGATGAGCACTGCAACCCCAGAGTCGGTCACAACTGGACCTAATGGTCAGGGGTCCCTTTACCTTTATCTATTTATTACAATTATTTGCCATCTTCCAAGGATATCAAGGTGGTGTACATGGTTCCCCTCCTCCCCACTTCGTCTTCACAACAACCCTGTGAGGTACATTAGACTAAGAGACAGTGATTGGCCCAAAGTCACCCAGTGAGCTTCATGGCTGAGTGGGGATTCAAACCCTGCTCTTCCAAGGTCCTAGTCCAACACTCTAACCATTACACCATACTGGCTCTTCTGGTAACCCCTTTGAGGAAGGGTTAGGGGGATGGAGAGGGCCTTTTTAGTTGTGGCCCCATATCTATGAAATCCTCTCTCACTGAAGGCCCCCAGGCACCAACATTGTCATCTTTTTAGTACCAGATCAAGGTATTATTTTCCCGAGAAGCTAGATAGCTCAGTTGGTTAGTGCATGCTGTTGATAATGCCAAGGTTGGAGGTTTGATTCCCATAAGGGACATCTGCGTAATCCAGGACTGTGTTGGACCAGATGATCCTCAGGGTCCTTTCCAATTCTACGATTCTGCAGTGGAATGGATAATCTCGTAGAGCAGCAGAGGTTTTTAAACAGAGGTTGGATTGCCATCTTTCAGCCAATTCTTAGCTGTGATTCCTGCATCGCAGGGGGTTGGACTAGATGACTCTTGGGTCCCTTCCAGCTCTACAGATCTGTGATTCTATGATCAAAAAAGGGAGGGTGTCTGAAATATACTTGGAGTCGAGTGTGAATTTCATGCTCTTTATTCAGCTCATAGTAGCAATGAATGAAACTTTCCCCAAAACTTCTAGCTATATATACATTATTTACACAATAGGCCCCACATGATTGGCTAATTCCGGTCTGCTCCTGTAGGCCAATCAGGTTGCAGATTCATCTCCTCCAGAAGTCTGATTGGCTGCTTCTGCAGGCCAATCAGGTTGCTGATTCGCTTCATCCAGGAGCCTGACTGGCTGCTCCTGCCCGCCAATCAGGTCGCTGATTCATTTCCTGGATTGGGTGGCTCCTGCAGACCAATCAGACTGCTGCATTCTGGATCCTATTGTTCTAGGATTCATCTCAGTACCTAACAGTGTCTTTTTGGTAGTGATTTTCATAAGACATTTATTTCTATTAACATGCTTAGTTCATTAAATGGGGCTAGTGTGTTAGTTAATGAAACCGAACTTTGAAGTGTGATTACTATCGTTCTTGATTACTTTCACATTCTGCAACCTTGATTACTTTGATGTTCATCAGGCAAATAAACCTGGGTAGTTTCAGAATCCTTTCAGCCAGGCTCATCCAGTCATTTTAAGAAGCCCCTTTAAAAGCAACTTATTGATCAACATTCGCTGAGTGCTCACAATTATGACTGCTGATTACATGGGAAAAATAATGAATACAAAAATCATGAATGTACACATATTAAAGTCAGGACTAAGAGAAAGGATATCAGCATTATTCTCCTGATCCCTTTTCTGCCAATCAGTAAATACTCCTCTAAGAAGTGAGTTTTCAGAGCCTGCAGCAATGGGGATGCTGAAGATCTCTGAGGAAAGCAGGAACAGAAGCAGAAATTGCTAATCTTTGTTTATTCATCTCATACGTGGTACAGAAACGAACCCAGCAAATATGATCAGCATCTGCTGTTGCTACTTTCAGTCTGCAGACAACACTCAACTGATCACATTCCCCATTCCCATTTGCATTGCATTTCCTTTGTACTGAAATGAATGGGTTAGAATAACGTAACAGGAATGTAATCTATGTGATAAATAAAGTAAGTTATGCAGTTTTGCTACAGCGGACAGCGAGCTGAATAATGTAGTTTTGGACAGAAGATGAACTGCAGCAGAAGTAAAATAGTGTTGTACCATTACAGGGTAGAAAATGAAAATGATGCCTTCTTTCTTCTCTACCCAGAATCATCTGCAGCTTCATAAAGAAGGCTGATCGCCGAAGAATTGATGCTTTTGAATTATGGTGCTGGAGGAGACTCTTGAGAGTCCCATGGACTGCAAGAAGATCAAACATATCCATTCTTAAGGAAATCAGCCCTGAGTGCTCACTGGAAGCACAGATCCTGAAGCTGAGGCTTCAATACTTTGGCCACCTCATGAGAAGAGAAGACTCCCTGGAAAAGACCCTGATGTTGGGGAAGATGGAGGGCACAAGGAGAAGGGAAAGACAGAGGACGAGATGGTGGGACAGTGTTCTCGAAGCTACAAACATGAGTCTGACCAAACTGCGGGAGGCAGTGGAAGACAGGAGTGTCTGGCATGCTCTGGTTCATGGGGTCACGAAGAGTCGGACACAACTAAATGACTAAATAACAACAAATTATTATTTATTTATTATTACGTCCAGAGACCAGCTTGTGAAACACAAAAGGAACTACAATCCCAAAAGCAAAGCAAACATTTAAAACAATATACAACAATGGATTTTAAGTTTAAAAATGCGGTAGGCATATATACACGCAAAAACTTTAAGATAGACTACCATAGAGAAATGACACGGTCACCCGTGGAACCGAGTTTGGGAATTTTCTTAACAAACTAGTTTGAATAGGGGGGGTGGTCTGTGCCTACAGATCTGTGCGCAGAATCTGGCGACCGTCCGGGTCGTCTTGTGATCTTTGCCTAACAGGAGAAGATCGAATTTTTGCTTTATCAGGAGGCCAGCAAGCCAGACCAGTAGGGGGTCAAAGTTTTCTCTATGTGCCTCGTCATAAAAGGGACATTAAAAAATATGTATTTGGAGTTTCCTATATCCCCCAATGGCCAGGCGCAAAGTCTCTGGGCATATGGGACTTTTTAAAAGGATCCTTCCAAGACCAGCAAGGGCAGAGACGAGCTTCTGGCTTTTTCTGCTATGCTTATGGAAGCTAAATATGTAGAACCACCTACACAGAGACAGGCCAACTGTCCCCAGCAGAATACCCAAGCACTCAAGTAGAAGTCTTCCAACACCCAGCTGCCTGAGTGCCTTTTAACTGCTGATGTCAGGGGTGACACATAGTATCATACTGTATGCTTGTGAAACATGGACCACTTACAAATGCCATCTCCAACTCCTCGAAAGATTCCATTAACGATGTCTCCGAAAAATTTTACACATCACTTGGGAAGACAGGCGAGCTAATACCAGTGTACTGGAAGAAGAAGCAAAGATCACCAGTGTCAAAGCAATAATTCTTCAACATCAACTTTGTTGGACTGGTCATATTGTGTGGATGCCTGATGATTATCTTCCAAAGCAACTACTCTATTCTGAACTTTAAAATGGAAAGCGTAATGCTGGTGGTCAACAAAAGAGGTTTAAAGACTATCTGAAGGCATTTTTTTTAAAAAAAATGTAGTATAAACACTGACAACTGGGAAACACTGGCCTGTGAGCGCTCCAATTGGAGAATAGGCTTTACAAAAGGTGTCATGGGCTTTGAAGACACTCAAACCCAGGAAGCAAGGGAGAAATATGCTAAGAGGAAGGCATGCTTGGCAAATCCACACCATGATCAACTCCCGCCCGGAAACCAATGTCCCCACTGTGGAAGGATGTGTGGATCCAGAATTGGCCTCCACAGTCATTTACTGACTCATTGTTAAAACTGTGTTTATGGAAGACAATCTTACTCAGCTACGAGGGATCGCCAAAGAAGAAGGTACATAGGACTTTAAAAATGCAAAGCATGAACTCTTCCTCTGAGCTATGGCCTGCCAGCACAGACTGACCTCGAGTGATGCCCTTTTGCCTCTTCCCATTCTTACAGCCTGTATAAAACAAATGTCACATATACGGTCCTCCGTAGGTTAGTGATAGCCAGAGGCCATAGATTTGCAGACAAGGTATAAGGTCAGCTCGGCTATCTCTGCCTAACCGTAAATGTCTTATTTATGCTTCTGCTCATTTTTGTGAGAGCATTTTATGCTGTCAGGTTTTTACTCCTCTCTTTCTCTTCATATAAGTTCACTTTGTGTTCAGCTAAGTTCTGCTTTAGTGAGTTGAACGTAGAAACAGAGGAGATTTCCCCCCGCCCTCCAGTTCACATTTTAATGTCAACCTAACTCATTTGCACTTCCAAGATGCAGACTGAAATATAGAGGTGCATCATTATTCCCAGTTCTCAAAAATCTGCAGTGCGGTTCTTCAGCCCACCCAAAATACATTTAAAAATATATATCTATATTAAAGCGTGCATAAAAATGCATGCATTGCATGGGGGGAATAAGCATACAAGATTAGTGTACAATAAGCGCGCAGACATGCACTTAATTAAGGAAAACTGGTTTCAGAAATAAATGTACTAGCTAAAATTTGGTAAAAAAAATGTGCATATTAGGGGTAATGCACATGAAAATGACAACACGTTTTTGTGTGTCCTTGTGAGAAGAAAGCAGAGAGAGCAGTTTTTCATCTCCATGGTTTCTTTCTTGCAGCTCAACCAGATGTAAATATGATCAGGACAGGAGAGGAATACCATGGCAATGGAATTCACCCCACCCAGCCACCCACAAATACTGCAATGGAAGGAAGATGGGAGATGAATGCAAGCCATAATTGGCTATAGGGTTCAGACGGTATCCCTATAAATGTGATATTGGAGTAAGGAACTGAGAAGGGAGACTGGGAGCCTAAGTCAATTATTGGTGCAAACACCAGGTGGAGATATAGAGATAGGAAGCAAAGGGCTGGAGGAAGATAATTTAAAGATCCAGTTAGAGATCCTGCAATGAAAAGTGTGCCTTATTTCTTGGGGCTGTAGGGACCTACCAGGTGAACGCTGGTGTAAGAGTACCCTCTGGGGTTCTGATTGTTGGTTTCTGATTTTGCCACTGTGCAGTGATTGGAGTCACAAGACTCTCTTTTGCATACCAGACATTCCAGACTGTTGGAAGTCTCACGGAAGACAGGAAATGGATGTGATGTTACTGGTTTCCTGTTCCTTTGTTTTTCAGTTGCTCTCTGCTTTCACAGAGAGAGCATGTATATTTCTTTTCTGTCTGCATAGTTAGAAATAAAACCTAGCTATGTAGTTCAAACTTCTCGTCTCTTCTGCTGCATTGATACTCTGCTGAATGGGGAATGTGGCTGGAGCCTTATCAAAGGCTCAGGTCGTTATTCATTGTCGGAGGAGATTCCGAAGGCTCAACTGGAGGAGTAGCTCAGACGTAGCAGAGATTCCAACACTGAGGACTCTCATATAAAGGGGAAAAAATATTTCAAGTCATGTTAAAAAATTGCAAAGTGCTGTGCAAATGGGGTAAACTGAACTTCAAATGTGAAATGAAGAAAAGCCATTGACAGTTTTGCCCATCTGTACTTGGGTGACAGAATCAATCAGGAATAGCATGCAACTGTTGGTACAGTTTTCTGTTTTTATGTTACCTCATGTTGAAGAAAGTTTCCAAATGCTTTGAGAAGTGTGTGAGGCATTCTGAGGTACACATAATACCAGTTACGACCTGATTTCTACTACATAATAGGAAGGTAAAGGTAAAGGACCCCTGTATGGTTAAATCCAGTCAAAGGTGACTATGGGATGCAGCGCTCATCTCGCTTTCAGGCCAAGGGAGCCAGTGTTTGTCCACCGACAGCTTTTCTGGATCATGTGGCCAGCATGACTAAATCGCTTCTGGCACAACCGAACACCATGACAGAAGCCAGAGCGCATGGAAACGTTGTTTACCTTCTCGCCACAGCAGTACCTGGATGATGGACTCAAGGGCATTATCAACGACTTGGATGATGGACTCAAGGGCATCCTGATCAAATTTGCAGTTGACACCAAACTGGGAGGGGTGGCTAACACCCCAGAGGACAGGATCACACTTCAAAACGACCTTGACAGCTTAGAGAACTGGGCCAAAACAAACAAGATGAACTTTAACAAGGAGAAATGTAAAGTATTGCACTTGGGCAAAAAAAAAATGAGAGGCACAAATACAAGATGGGGGACACCTGGCTTGAGAGCAGTACATGTGAAAAGGATCTAGGAGTCTTGGTTGACCACAAACTTGACATGAGCCAACAGTGTGACGCAGCAGCTAAAAAAGCCGATGCAATTCTGGGCTGCATCAATAGGAGTATTGCATCTAGATCAAGGGAAGTAATAGTGTCACTGTATTCTGCTCTGGTCAGACCTCACCTGGAGTACTGTGTCCAGTTCTGGGCACCACAATTCAAGAAGGACACTGACAAACTGGAACGTGTCCAGAGGAGGGCAACCAAAATGGTCAAAGGCCTGGAAACGATGCCTTATGAGGAACGGCTAAGGGAGCTGGGCATGTTTAGCCTGGAGAAGAGGAGGTTAAGGAGTGATATGATAGCCATGTTCAAATATCTAAAAGGATGTCATATAGAGGAGGGAGAAAGGTTGTTTTCTGCTGATCCAGAGAAGCGTACACGGAGCAATGGATCCAAACTACAAGAAAGAAGATTCCACCTAAACATTAGGAAGAACTTCCTGACAGTAAGAGCTGTTCGACAGTGGAATTTGCTGCCAAGGAGTGTGGTGGAGTCTCCTACTTTGGAGGTCTTTAAGCAGAGGCTTGACAACCATATGTCAGGAGTGCTCTGGTGGTGTTTCCTGCTTGGCAGGGGGTTGGACTCGATGGCCCTTGTGGTCTATTCCAACTCTATGATTCTATGATTCTATGATTCTATGATTCTATGATCTACTTGCATCATCTACTTGAACGCAAATACATCTTTGTGTGTATGTGTGTGTATAAGCTTCCTGTATTCATAATAGACTTTCTTCTCATAACTGTATGTCTTTGCAGATATAATTTTGGAATGAATCTCACGTTGAGTGATTGGTATAAATTGGTTCTTAAAGTTATCCCCTGAGGAAGAGCACTTCAGCTGGGAATTGGTTGGGACTGTTTAATATCAAAGAACAAATGGCAATCCAGCAACATATAAGCAGACAGCAAGGGAGCAGAGCCTAAGGATGTCTGAGGTAATTGATCCAGTAGGAACAGACCTGATCTGCACCCCGCCCCCCAGACTAATGTGCAGATCAGAAGTTAGTTCTCCAGAGCGTTACATACTTTTTAAAAGGGGGGGGGTCATTTTTAAATGTGCACTTGCAGAGAAAACACGGCATTGCAATTTTATGTTTAGTGTGTTCCAAAACTTAATCATAAATGTTGTTGTTGTTTGTTGTTGTTTAGTCGTTTAGTCATGTCCGACTCTTTGTGACCCCATGGACCAGAGCACACCAGGCACTCCTGTCTTCCACTGCCTCCCCCAGTTTGGTCAAACCCATGCTGGTAGCTTCGAGAACACTGTCCAACCATCTTGTCCTCTGTCGTCCCCTTCTCCTTGTGCCCTCCATCTTTCCCAACATCAGGGTCTTTTCCAGGGAGTCTTCTCTTCTCATGAGGTGGCCAAAGTATTGGAGCCTCAGCTTCAGGATCTGTCCTTCCGGTGAGCACTCAGGGCTGATTTCCTTCAGAATGGAGAGGTTTGATCTTCTTGCAGTCCATGGGACTCTCAAGAGTCTCCTCCAGCACCATAATTCAAAAGCATCAATTCTTTGGCGATCAGCCTTCTTTATGGTCCAGCTCTCACTTCCATACATCACTACTGGGAAAACCATAGCTTTAACTATACGGACCTTTAGATATATTGAGGCAAGGAAAGAAGGGCTACCCTTATGCTATTCATATAATCAGTTATGAGTAATCAATATATTCATATATGCTCATATATAATCAGGGCTTACAGTATTTTTATAATCCATTTTGAATCAAAGGAAAGCTTTTGCCTTAGCTAACTGCAAACTGCTTGGAACAGCAACTTTAGAACCGACCTTTCCCCTAGAAACATCCTTGTACCCTGAACAAGGGGAAGACATGAATCAGAGACACTGGTACAAAATCCCCCTCAAATCCACAGAACAGAAAGGGCCAAACCACAAAAACTCCAAAACTCCCTGTTCTGTCAGAACTGGGGAAAAGGTCAGAATGTGCATCATTGTGCATCATTTGTGCAGACAACGGAAAGCAGAAGTTGGGAGTAGAACTCTGCGCTTGACCAGGAGCCGTAAGCATGGCAAGAAGCACGCCAATTTTCGCTGGTGTTCGTGACTGTCCCATGATCTGTGATTTGCTGTGATTTGCTCAGCTTTATAGACCTCAGGATTTGTGTTTCTCGGGGGCCCAGTACTTTGGAAGAGATTCCAACTGGGTCCTTATTGCTCAGCAATAAAACCTCACCTTCTTTTTCTCCAAAGCTGTGTCTGCCTGATCCTTGTTCACTCTAAGTGGGTACCTACCATACTTTCACATGCTTCAATATTAGATAGACTTACCCAAAATGAAGTACAGTGGTACCTCAGGTTAAGTACTTAATTCATTCCGGAGGTCTGTACTTAACCTGAAACTGTTCTTAACCTGAAGCAACACTTTAGGTAATGGGGCCTCCTGCTGCTGCCGCACCACCAGAGCCCGATTTCTGTTCTCATCCTGAAGCAAAGTTCTTAACCTGAAGCACTATTTCTGGGTTAGCGGATTCTGTAACCTGAAGCGTATGTAACCTGAGGTACCACTGTAGTTTCATAAATATCACTTGGGACATAGAGAACTAGTGCTTTTATAATCATTTGTGCATTCTTATTCGTATTGGGTGCCTTCTTCACTCAGCCCAGGATATTCAAACCACTTGTAATGGTATAACCCCCCCCCCCCAAGAACCCCAAGTCCAGAGCCTTCATTCATACATCTGAAATCAATGATAGTAGCTCCCTTCTTTTTATGAGTCTTGAGATTGCTCATAAGCGCCAATAAAAATCACAGGAAAATGTTATGTTAAGCTTTAAAATTATCCTGCAAATCGCTCAGCAAAGTATGTAAAATGTTTATGGCTCTCGGTCAATGTGGTATCATTTGGTATTCTGCCAAAAATAAATAAATCTTATTGAATATTTGTGGACCAGAGCAACTCGAGAATGATGTGGTGTTGTGCAGCATCGCTCCCAAGGCACTTCAGGAAGTGCAACTTTCAGAAAGGTACACCGAGAGATCTGCATCACGCAGAGCGGCACAGGTCTTAACAAAAAGAAAAGGTTTTTAAAAGCAATGAAGAGTGGGATATCTTTGTCTGGCTCACATTATTAAGCAAGTTTGAGTAGCAATAAACATTTGCTTTACAACCCTCCTCTCCACCCCCATCGTTCTGCCCGGACGCTGAGGTCCAGCACCGAGGGCCTTCTGGCGGTTCCCTCACTGTGAGAAGCAAAGCTACAGGGAACCAAGCAGAGGGCCTTCTCAGTAGTGGCACCTGCCCTGTGGAACGCCCTCCCATCAGATGTCAAAGAGATATTTAGGAAACATCTGAAGGCAGCCCTGTTCAGGGAAGTTTTTAATGTGTGACATTTTGATGTATTTTTAATCTTTGTTGGAAGCCACCCAGAGTGGGCAGGGTACAAATAAATTATTATTAGTAGTAGTAATAGTAATAGTAATAGTAATAGTAGTAGTAGTAGTAGTAGTATTAATAATATTATTATTATTAGGTAGATTTATAGTCCTTTTATTTCAGCATTATGCAAGGATATCTTACTCCTCCTTACTTCTGCAGCAAGAAGCGTACCAATGGGAAGTCCCTACTCCCCGCGTCTCCTTCGTTCTCTGACACACTCGGACCTGCAAGTTTGGGGGGAGGGAGGGGTTTTCCCCCCACTCTCAATTGATGCATTGCCCAACTGCTCCCTCCCTTCTGGTTGCTTAGCTACTGTATCAAAGCTGGGCAGCCCCTCTCTCAACTGTTCAGCTTCTGTGTTTGCGTGTCTCTCTGCTTCTGGAAACGCCGGACTGCGGGGGGGGGGGAGCACGAATATTTTCCCTCCTCTTCTGTTAGGAACTGATCTCCGGGCGATTGCATTCCCCAATCTTCCAGTCCAGACCAGTCCCTGACAGGTGACCGCCGACAGACACAGTGTCTGTTGGGATGCTGCTAAGGAATCGGGGGGCAATTGGCAAGCCCCCAGCTGGCTCCAGCCCACTGGCCAATGTGTCAGTCGAATTCCAGTCCTTGGTGCAGCATGAATCTGCGACTCAGAGCTTCAGAAGCTTCAGAAGCTGGGCCCACAACTCAGCAGAGTAAACGCACACAGAAGTGACAGGGAGAGGCTGTGTAAAGCATATTTGCAAGCATATCATCAGGACGAAAGGAAAAAAATGTCTTCTCCCTTTCACGTCCAAGCAAGCAGCATAAGCAATAGCTATACACACAAAGGGAAGTTCCCAGCAAGCTGTGCTGGAGTGTAAACAGACATTTGACATACAACAATCCCACACGTCTGTTAAGGTGGAACGGAACATCAATATCCTATACCCTCCACCTCCCAGAACCCAATGAGCCTTGAAAGTAGGAGAGCAAAGAGCCCAAATACAGAGGGCACTTCTCCGCACCTGTAGAGGAGGTGATGAGGATGACAAATGAGGAAGTGGGAGAGACGGGGACGTGGAGATTCACTTCGGACAACACCGTTATCCAAGAGGCTGGGTTCTACAGCCTCTCTCTGTAAATACTGAATAAAAAGATGATAAGAACATTCCTTGTCTTTGTACATTCCTGGGGAACTAGCCATGAGAGTTGCTGGCAGCAGCCTGACACCAGTTTATCATTTTGGTGGCCGTTTTCTGAAGCTTTTCCAACTCTACAATATCATGTTTGAGGTGAGGAGAACAGGACATTACACACTACTCCAAATGTGGTCATACCATCGGTTTTTATAATGGCATCATGATATTGGCAGTTTTATTTTCAATTCCTTTGCTGATGATCCTTAGCATGGAATTTGCCTTTTTCATGGCTGTGGCACGTTGGGTCAACACCTTCCTCAAGCTTTCTACAGGATGCTGAACTAGACGGACCATTGGAATGGTCCAGCAAGCTCTTCTTATGTTCTGATGCTGTCATTTATTCCTGCCCATCTATGTGGATTAATAGAGCTGATACAGAGATTTTATAACATTTGTTGTTGTTGTTTAGTCGTGTCCGACTCTTTGTGACCCCATGGATCAGAGCACGCCAGGCACTCCTGTCTTCCACTGCCTCCCGCAGTTTGGTCAAACTCATGCTGGTAGCTTCGAGAACACTATCCAACCATCTTGTCCTCTGTCATCCCCTTCTCATTGTGCCCTCCATCTTTCCCAACATCAGGGTCTTTCCAGGGAGTCTTCTCTTCTCATGAGGTGGCCAAAGTATTGGAGCCTCAGCTTCAGGATCTGTCCTTGCAGTGAGCCCTCAGGGCTGATTTCCTTCAGAATGGATCGGTTTGATCTTCTTGCAGTCCATGGGACTCTCAGTAGTTTCCTCCAGCACCATAATTCAAAAGCATCAATTCTTCAGCGATCAGCCTTCTTTATGGTCCAGCTCTCACTTCCATACATCACTACTGGGAAAACCATAGCTTTAACTATAAGGACCTTTGTTGGCAAGGTTTTATAACTTTTAGGCTCATTCAACTCTAGACTTCTGTACATGACATCTGAAAATTTATCTTTCTCAGGAGCTGAGAAATTAATGGCATGGCAGCTTCCTTTCAAAGCATGATGTTTTCTGTAATGTAACAACCCTTACTTTTTCTCCATAGATTTCAATATTATATTCTCAGTTAGAAATGTTTTATTGATTTGTAGCTACTAGCAAATTTCATTCCAGCTATTCCAGCTGTGGGCTGAATCAATGGCAATTCACTTTTCTTTATTTATTAGTGGCCAAAGGGACCTGGTATCAAATTTTAAGAAGAACAGAGCACCACTTTTAGCCCATCTTGTAATTTCAATGTTTAGTTCAATGTAACAGGCAAGCAGGTAACGCCGGCTGGGATAAATCTGTCATTAGTATGTTCATTTTAAAGAGAAAAGAAAAGGAATGAGATGGTTGAAGGTTTTAATAGAGAACAAGAGTGCTCTCTGAGTTTAAGACACAGGGGGCAACATCTCTCCGCCACGGAAATCAATAATGGCTTTGCCATAATCATTGGTCTTAAAATGTCCATTCACTTTAGTGAATTCAAACTTTCATTGAGACCTTGAAATTAATTCTGGCCTTGCATCAAATCAGCAAACTGGGAGAGGGGGAAAGAAAGAAAGAAAGAAAGAAAGAAAGAAAGAAAGAAAGAAAGAAAGAAAGAAAGAAAGAAAGAAAGAACTACCTATTTCAGGACTTGTGTGGTTGCCAGGGAAAGCATCAGAGGTTGACATTGTTTCGCACAAGTTAAGACTTACCCATATCCAGCAAGGGTCCACTGCTGACACCTAGAACCTCTCTGTCCTGCTCATCCTCATTCTTCCCATTTTAATGGAAGTCAGGGGGTGGGTGGGTAAATATTTTTCCTTCCTTCATTCCAATTTGAGTAGGCCAGTCATGCCAGACACAATCAAAGAGGATGCCACCAAACCCATTAAAGGGTAAAGGTAAAGGGGACCCCTGACCATTAGGTCCAGTCATGGCCGACTCTGGGGTTGCGGCACTCATCTCGGTTTATTGGCCAAGGGAGCTGGCGTACAGCTTCCAGGTCATGTGGCCAGCATGACTAAGCCACTTCTGGTGAACCAGAGCAGCGCACGGAAACGGCGTTTACTTTCCCGCCAGAGCAGTACCTATTTATCTACTTGTACTTTGCCATGCTTTCGAACTGCTAGGTTGGCAGGAGCAGGGACCGAGCAATGGGAGCTCACCCCACTGTGGGGATTTGAACCGCCAACCTTCTAATCGGCAAGTCCTAGGCTCTGTGGTTTAACCCATAGCGCCACCCGCGTCCCTCACCAAACCCATTATGTACCCTCTAATATCAGACAGGAGTGCTTTCTCCGGGATCCAAGATATGCAGGCCCAAGGCTGTTTAGGGCTTTAAAGGTCAGCACCAACAATTTGAATAGTGTCTGGAAACATACTGGGAGCCAATTGTTGGTGCTGACCTTTAAAGCCCTAAACAGCCTTGGGCCTGCATATCTTGGATCATTTCTGTGCTCATTTCTGTGTTAGATGGAAGTAGAATTCTTTTATGGAAGCAAACACCATGGAAATGAATGCTAAACCTGTGCTACATTCTGCTATGTTCCCAGAAGCAGCATTTCCACAAACCTTTGGGTTCCTCCTAGCCTGCTGACACCCCCTCATTTTGGCCGCATAAAGCTCTCCACTTACCCCTGAACTTGCAAACAGAAGGATAGATGAAAGGAGATAGGCATTTTCTCTTCCATCCATTTGTGATGATTAAATCTATGTGGAAATATCACAGCTGTTTGGCAAGATGAACAATGATGGATGGGTACCGTATCACTGGACCTCATGCAAAGCTTGCCTGAGATTAGTTTACTCAGAGTCTTGCTCTGCATTTGATTCAAAGGCCACCCGCCAGTGAAATATTGCACCAGGTGGTTATCTTAACCGAGAAGACTATGGTTTCATGAGATCATTTGCTTTGGAGTACCCCCATTGCTTCAGGATTACATCTTACATTTACCTCTAGGCATGTTATCAGCAGGGAGGCTTCAAGAAAATCAAACCAGTTTGCAGCTGTAACTCCAGCAAAATATGCGCATTCTGGAGAAATTGTCTGTCTGTGTTTGAAGATTTTTCACAGAGGGGGCTTCTCATGAATTTCACTCTGTAGGGTATCTCAGTCACAGACCCTCCAAGTGCCCCCTTTCTCCAGGGACAGCTCTTGATTTACAGAAGCTGTCCTGGTTTCTGATTTGTCCTGCTTTCCCCTAGGACATCCCTATTTTCATCCAAGAAATGTTGGAAGGTATCAAGTTATTTTACCCCAGAGCCATCTGAAGGCATCCCTGTATAGGGCAGGGTTTTTTTAAATGTTTAATGTTTTTTTATTATTTTTATATGTTGGAGGCAGCCAAGAGTGGTTGGGGCAACCCGGTCAGATAGATGGGGTATAAATAGAAAATAATAATAATAATAGTAGAATAGGATGTCTCTATTTTCATCAGAGAAATGTTGGAGGATGTGTAATCATGAATAGTGATTTTTTTGGGAAGGAGGAGTAAATTGGGAGGTAAAGGTAAGGGTAAAGGACGCCTGACAGTTAAGTCCAGTCATGAATGACTCTGGGGTTGCGGTGCTCATCTCACTTTACTGGCCAAGGGAGCCTACGTTTGTCTGCAGTTTTTCCGGGTCATGTGAACAGCATGACTAAGCCGCTTCTGGCAAAACCAGAGCAGTGCACGGAAACGCCGTTTACCTTCCCGCCAGAGCGGTTGGGATGTAGAAGGCCTCAATTCCAACCTTCAGTTCAATATATTTCAGTGCAAGTCTGTCCATGTTTACTTGGAAGTAAGTCTCATTGTGATCAGTGGTGCATACTCCCTAGCAAGTGTGTTTAGGATTGCAGCCTTAATTACTCCCATTAAACTGAATGGGGCTTCAAAGTGTTTGAATGTGGCTGGAGCACATGAAAGTATCAATAGCAGCAGCAATAGTAGTGGTATTCCTGCATCATCAACATGTAGAATGGAATTCTGAAGTAGTTGGGATTCTCCCTCATTAGAAACATGCACTATATGTGCATGTGCTGCCTTGTGCACACAGCCACTTCCCAAATGAAAAGCCAACGGCAGCAGGCATAGAGGCAAACAGGCGTGGCAGTGGTTGGGCTACGTGATTGTTAGGAGTCCAGGTTCATGGCTTGATAACACAGTAAACATACATAATGAAAAAGTAGGATTTGTTGAAAAAACAAGCAATTAGCTCCAGACGGCTCTAGCCAAGCCTCCGGCATCATCATTCAGTTGACCCTTCTAAAGAATCCTTCCGTTTCCGGCAGGATAAACTGAACCTATGACCCTTGCGCTTCTTATTTTGTTTCCTGTCAAACACCCTTCCCTGGTGATGACCTTGTGGGTTCATTGGATCCCCTCCAACTTCTCCCCGGGAAGACAGGCTGTCAATCTTCTCTTTCGTGCCTGTCTGTGCCTCTTGTGAGCCGCGGTTGCATTCCAGCACAGTCTCCACTCCAACCTTATCTGGCCTCTCAAGGTCAAGAGGAGGGCAGGTGTGCATCTGCTTTCTGTCCTCCGTCTGAGAGAAATCTGATCCTGTCGGTTGCAAACTGCGGTCTGCTACCAGCTGCATCCCTAGGCTGGGAGCTAGCGTATTCGTGACACTGATGCACCCTCTCAATTCCATCACATGTCCAATCAATGTGTGATGGAGGCCATGTGGTGATGCCCCCTCCAAAAAACCCAAAAAAAACCACAGTACCATATTTTTCGCCCTATAGGACGCTCTGGCCCATAGGACGCACCTAATTTTTTTTTTTTGGGGGGGGAAATCAAGGGAAAAAATTTGATTTCCCCCCAGGTTTGCGCAGCCATCCCCAAGCTAGAAGAGGGAGATGGAGCACTTCGTCTCCCTCTTCTGCCTTCAGGGACAGCCTCCCAAGCCTCAGTGGGGCAGCGCACTGCGCTGCCCTGCAGAGGCTTTGCGCAACCATCCCAAGCTAGAAGAGGGAGACGGAGTGCTCCGTCTCCCTCTTCTGCCTTCAGGGACAGCTTGGCGCACTATCCCCCGAGCTTGTGGGGCTGGCGGGGGGAGAAGCAGATCAGGTCGGGGAATAGCGGGATGGTGGCGCTCCGCCATCCCCCTATCCCCCGAGCTTGTGGGGCTGGCGGGGGGGGGGAGAAGCAGGCTTGCTTCCCCCCCCAGCCTCCAGATCGGGTCGGGGAATAGCGGGATGGTGGCGCTTCGCCATCCCCCTATCCCCCGAGCTTGTGGGGCTGGCGGAGGGGGGAGAAGCAGGCTTGCTTCTCCTACCCCCAGCCTCCAGATCTGGTCGGGGAATAGCAGGATGGCGGCGCTTCGCCATCCCCCTATCCCCCAAGCTTGTGGGGCTGGCGGGGGGGAGAAGCAGGCTTGCTTCTCTCACCCCCAGCCTCCAGATCAGGTCAGGGAATAGCGGGGTGGCGGCGCTGCGCCTCCCCGCTGTCCCCAGCTTTTGGGTGCAGGCTGCTGCCCGCAAGCCTTGCGAGCCCGCGGGACATCCCGCCGGGCACGCAAGGCTTGCGGATGGCTTCCTGAAGCCTGGAGAGCGAGAGGGGTGGGTGCGCACGGACCCTCTCAGTCTCCAGGCTGCAGCGAAAGCCTGCATTCGCCCCATAGGACGCACACACATTTCCCCTTCATTTTTGGAGGGGAAAAAGTGCGTCCTATAGGGTGAAAAATATGTTTTAAGTATGTTTTAAATAAGTTTTATGGCAGAACAGGGATCTGAACCCAAATTTCCTTGGGCAAATACAGGAGCCAACACCATCACACACAGATTCTTAAAATTAGCAAGTCGTCTTTGCGTGTCAGTCCACAGGTTGAGCGTGGTGCTGTGGGTTAAACCACAGAGCCTAGGGCTTGCCAATCAGAAGTTCGGCGGTTCGAATCCCCGTGACGGGGTGAGCTCCCGTTGCTCGGTCCCTGCTCCTGCCAACCTAGCAGTTCGAAAGCACGTCAAAGTGCAAGCAGATAAATAGGTACCACTCTGGTTTTTTTTATATAAAATTTTTTATTGGTTTTACAAAATTTTTTAAAGACAAACAAACACATGAAAAGACATACAAACACGTATAGTTTCATAATATTTTTTCCATAAACCTCTTTTCTCGGACTCCCCCATACCTCCCCTTTCTGCATCTCAATGTCCATAATTTTTTAGCAACTTGTAGATATTTCTTTCCAACCTCTGTCATCTTAATCTTTTCCTTAATCTAATCTTATGTCACTGTAACCCTTTCTTTCTGAGAACCTTGACATTCTAGCATTCATCAAGTTTGTAATAGTCCTTTAAATAAATTTTAAATTTCTTCCATTCTTCTTCCGCCGTCTCTCTTTCCTGATCGCGGATTCTGCCAGTCATCTCGGCCAGTGTCATATAGTCCATCACTTTCATCTGCCATTCTTCCAAGGTGGGTAGATCTTGTGTCTTCCAATACTTTGCAATGAGTATTCTTGCTGCTGTTGTTGCGTACATAAAGAAAGTTCTATCTTTCTTTGGCACCAATTGGCCGACAATGCCCAAGAGAAAGGCCTCTGGTTTCTTAAGAAAAGTACATTTAAGTACCTTTTTCATTTCATTATATATCATTTCCCAGAAAGCCTTAATCTTCGGGCATGTCCACCAAAGATGATAAAAAGTACCTTCAGATTCCGTATAGTAAAAGCCATGGTTTTCCCAGTAGTGATGTATGGAAGTGAGAGCTGGACCATAAAGAAGGCTGATCGCCGAAGAATTGATGCTTTTGAATTATGGTGCTGGAGGAGACTCTTGAGAGTCCCATGGACTGCAAGAAGATCAAACCTATCCATTCTTAAGGAAATCAGCCCTGAGTGCTCACTGGAAGGACAGATCGTGAAGCTGAGGCTCCAATACTTTGGCCACCTCATGAGAAGAGAAGACTCCCTGGAAAAGACCCTGATGTTGGGAAAGATGGAGGGCACAAGGAGAAGGGGACGACAGAGAATGAGATGGTTGGATGGTGTTCTTGAAGCTACCAGCATGAATTTGATCAAACTGCGGGAGGCAGTGGAGGACAGAAGTGCCTGGCGTGCTCTGGTCCATGGGGTCACGAAGAGTCGGACACGACTAAACGACTAAACAACAACAACAACAACCTTCAGATTCTTTACATTTTCAACATTTATTGTCAGGCAAATGGTAAATTTTTGCAAGCTTGACTGGGGTCATGTACCACCTATAAATCATTTTCATAATATTTTCTTTTAAGGCATTACATGCCGTAAATTTAATCCCGGTGTTCCACAACCTTTCCCAGTCAGCAAACATAATGTTATGACCAATATCCTGTGCCCACTTAATCATGGCTGATTTAACTATTTCATCTTGTGTATTCCATTTCAACAGCAAGTTATACATTCTTGACAGATTCTTAGTATTGGGTTCTAACAATTCAGTCTCTAATTTTGATTTTTCCACCTGGAAGCCAATTTTCCTGTCTTGTTTATAAACCTCCATTATTTGATAATAATGGAGCCAGTCTCGTACTTTAGATTTCAGTTTTTCATGACTCTGTAACTTCAATTTGTCTCCGTCCTGTTCCAAAATCTCCCAATACTTTGGCCATCCGGCCTCCATATTGAGTTTCTTCAATGCCTTAGCCTCCAAGGGTGACACCCATCTAGGGGTTTTGTTCTCCAACAAATCCTTATATCTTATCCAAACATTAAACAACACTTTTCTGACGATATGATTTTTGAATGCACTATGCACTTTGATTTTGTCATACCATAAATATGCATGCCAGCCAAATGTATTATTGAAACCTTCTAAATCCAAGATATCTGTGTTCTCGAGGAGCATCCACTCTTTCAGCCAGCAAAACGCTGCTGCTTCATAATACAGTTTTAAGTCCGGCAGGGCAAATCCCCCTCTTTCTTTTGCATCTGTAAGTATTTTAAATTTTATTCTGGGCTTTTTGCCCTGCCAGACAAATTTCGCAATGTCTTTCTGCCACCTCTTGAAACAGTCCATCTTATCAATAATCTGCAGGGTTTGAAACAAAAATAACATTCTAGGCAATACATTCATCTTAATAACTGCAATTCGGCCTAACATTGACAATTTCAGATTTGACCATATTTCTAAATCTTTTTTAATTTCTAACCAGCATTTTTCATAGTTGTCCTTATACAAATTCAGATTTTTAGATGTCAAATATACCCCTAGATATTTCACCTTCTTAACCACCATCAAACCTGTCTCTTCTTGAAACTTCTCCTTCTCCATATCTGTTAGGTTTTTCCCTAAGACTTTAGTTTTTTGTTTATTCAATTTAAATCCAGCTACCTGGCCAAATTGTTGAATTATTTCTAACACCCTTTTCGTACTAGTGTTTGGCTCTTGCAAAGTCAATACAAGGTCATCTGCGAATGCCCTTAACTTGTAATGTTTAGCTCCGACCTGTACACCTTTAACCTGCTGGTCATCTCTAATCATGTTCAGCAACACCTTCAGAACCGAGATGAAAAGCAATGGGGAAATTGGGCACCCCTGTCGTGTTCCTTTTTCTATCTTAAGTTCCTCAGTTATTACATTATTTACAATCAGCTTGGCTTTTTGTTCAGAGTATATTGCACCCATACCAGTCTCGAATCCTTGCCCTACCCCCATCCCATGAAGATTCTTTTTCAGAAAGCTCCAAGAAATATTGTCAAAGGCTTTCTCCGCATCTACAAATATCAAAACTGCTTTAGTGTTTATGTTCACCTCTAACTTTTCCAAAATGTCTATTATATTCCTAACATTGTCTGATAGGTGCCTTTTTGGGAGAAAGCCTGCTTGGTCCTTATGAATCTTCTCCATCAACACTTTTTTAAATCTTTTTGCCAAAATGTCTGCAAAAATTTTGTAATCCACATTGAGTAATGATATTGGGCGGTAGTTCTTCAGTTGAGTCTTTTCAGTCTCTGTCTTTGGTATGAGTGTAATATAGGCTTCTTTCCACGATTCAGGTGCCTTTTTTCCCTCTAAAATCTCGTTACAAACTTCCTTTAACGGTTGAACCAACCACTCCTTCAAAGATTTATAATATCTGGAAGTCAGTCCATCTGGCCCTGGAGATTTGCCCAGTTTCAAGTCCTGAATGGCACCCTCTATCTCTTGTTCTGTTATTCTCTGGTTCAAGTCCACCTTGCTTTGATGAGAGATCTTTTGTAATCCATATTTATTAAGGAATTTGTCTATGTCTTCTTCATTTTGTAACCCTTGGGAATAAAGTTTTTTAAAATAGCTCAAAAAGCAATTTCTAATCTCATTAGGTTTAGATATGTTCTTTCCATCCACTTCTAGACTTGTGACTGTGTTTAATTTCTGTCTTTTCTTTAGTTGCCATGCCAGAAGTTTGCCACATTTATCTGCCGACTCAAATGTCTTTTGTTTCATTTGTTTTATCTTCCATTCTATCTCTTGGTTCATCAATTCCATATATTGTGTTTGATATAACTTAATCTCTCTCAAAATCTCCTGGGACTTTGGCTTTGCTCTTAATTTTCTCTCTCCTTCTTTTATCTTTTCCAAAATCTTTTCCTTTTTCTCATTCTGTTTTCTCTTCTTTATTGAGTTTTGTTGGATCAAAAAACCTCGCATCACAGCTTTGCTTGCGTCCCAGATCACTCTCTTTTCCACATCGCCCTTCAGATTTATTTCAAAATAGTCCTTTAAAGTTTTTTGGGCCTTCATGTGGATCTCCTTATCTCGAAACAGGGTGTCATTCATCCTCCATCTAAACTGACCAGTTGCTGTAAGTTTCATTTCCATCTTCACGGCGTTATGGTCGGAGCAAGTTTTTGGGCAGATTTCTACCTTCTTAATCTTTGGAGCCATTCCACTAGTAATCCAAATTTGATCAATTCTGGTCCAGGTCATCATTGCTTGGGAGAAAAAGGTTCCCTCTCTCTCAAGAGGGTTCCTTATTCTCCATATGTCTATTAAGTCCATATTTTCCGTCATTTCAAAAAAAGTCTTCGGAAGTCTCCCTTCTTTGTTAACTGTCAATCTTTGTGCCTTATCCATGTTTGTGGAGACCACACCATTCATGTCTCCCATAATTATCATATTGTAATCCAAATAGTCCATCAGAGTTTCATGGAGTTTCTTGTAGAATTCTGCCTTGCCTTCGTTTGGTGCATAAATCCCAACTATCAGAAATTTTTTCTCCTTGTACTTGTATCTCAACTGCCAAATATCTTCCTTGTTCATCTTTAAACATCATTTTTGGGGCCCACTTCTCTTTTACATAAATCACAACTCCTCTTTTTTTAACTTTATCCGACGAAATAAATTCTTGTCCCAATCTTTTATTTATGAGTAATCTCCTGTGGGCTCTGGTTATATGAGTTTCTTGTAAGCATATCAAATCCAGTTGTTCTCTGTTCAAAATATGGAAAACTTGTCGTCTCCTCAAAGGCATGTTGAGCCCATTACAATTCCAACTAAGGAATTGCAGGGCCATCTTGTTATTTTTCTGATACTCCTCCAACAGCTCCAAGTTGTTGTTCTTCCTCTGTTGGTGGTGGGTTCTGTCCAAACGATAGGTTCAGAATGTCTAGTGCTCTCCTCTGTTCTGCAATTGGATCCACAGTTCCCTTCTGTAAGTCCTCTCGATTTCTTTCCAAGAACCTCTCTTTGTCTTGTATCGTCTTTATTTTCACCTTCTTTCCCTTGTAGTTGAAAGACAGTCCCTGTGGGAATTCCCACCTGAAGGGGATAGTGTTCTTCTTCAGCAGATAAACCAAATCCTTGTAAAAAGCTCTCAAATCCAGAATATATTTGGGAATATCTTTAAAAATCTGTATAGATGAATTTTCAATTTGCAAGGCCTTTTCAAAGTGTAGTCTTAATATTTTATCTCTTTCTTCCTTCGATCTGAGGGTAATCAAACAATCCCTCGGTGTCTTTCTGTTCTGTCTTTTGCCCAATCTGAACGCTGTTGTAATCTTAAATTCGTCCTCCTCCAAATCTTCCCAACAATCAGCAAACTCTTGCGTTAGGAAGTCCACGAGATTGTCTCCTTCGTTCTCTGGAATTGATCGCAATTTCAGATTTCTCTCTTTTCTCTGTAGCTCCCACAAAGCCAGAGTTGCATCATGATCATACACCTTTTTGGCAATCGGTTCTAATTTTTCTTGAGTCTCTCCGGCAATGGTTCTAGCTTCTTCTGCGATTTTACGTGTTGCAGAATTTTCTTGAGCCAGCTTGTTGAAAGATTCTGTTAATTCTGTTAATTTCTGTGTATTTTTTGAACTCTGCTTTGTTAGAGTCTCCAAGGATTGGTTTATCTTGAGTAGAGCTTGTGTCACTGCATCCATGGAAACGGCTGTCACTTTTTCTTGTCCTGTTGTTCCTGTAGGAGTTACGCCTGTAGGAGTTGCGCCTGTAATCGAGCCTCTCTTCTTTTGTTGCTGTTGCTGTTGCTGATGTTGTTGTTGTTTAGCCTTGGCTCTTGTAGTTATCTCTTCTGCTGGCGCACTCATGTCCCCAAGGTCGTTTCCCATGGGAGCAGTTTCCTGATGGAAAAATCCACTATCCTAGGCTTACTTTACCCTCTAGGGGGAGCAAATCAAAATGTCCAAGTACGAAGACAAAGAAAATTTAAAACATGTATATCAGGAGGCTTGTAAAGTTGTATTGCAACACTTTTCCAATAGATACTGTCTCAGCTTGCTCTAATATACTGTAACAGCAAAGTCCAAAAACTTTGTATCAGGCAAAACTTCAACCTTGTAACTTTCACAAAAGTTTAAAAAAGTTTAGAGTCAGTTCAGTGCCCTATTCTCTTAATTGGCAGTCCATTGAGGTTATTGAGGCAGCAGAGGACTTTTCTTTTAAATAAATCATGCAGCTCTTAATGTCCCTTTTTCCTCCCCTCTGCCCTGCTAGCTAGAGGGGAGGTCTGAAATCCAAATGTCAGGTTTAAGTAATCAAAGTCAATGTCTCTTACGGATGCAGGTTTAAGAGTTTCGTTGCTTCAGCTGTCATGCAGTCGGGGGAAGGCAGACTTCCTTACTTTTCACCTTCCCCGTTTTCAGCCAATTTTCAGGATTTTAGTTTCAAATAGACGTTCAATCTTACTCACGGGTTTTTTCAGTCCACAATTTACAGGAAGGAATCGGCGCTCTCCGCTAATGGCGACGCGGCTTCACCCTGCGGGCTGGGTAGCGATTCTCAGCACCGCGCTCCCCCGATGTCATTCCTGAGCCTTTAAAAAGGCTCTTTCTGCGGTAAAGAGGGGCGCTTCTGGTGCCCACCGAATCTCCTTGTTCACAGGCGTCCGCGCCTGTGATTTTAGGGGTCCCCCGCTTGCCGTAGCGGGTCAGACCCGAACTCGCAGAGCCGTCCTCCTCCGGAGCTCAGAAAGAGGACCGCCATTAACGCTGGCGCCGACCGGAAGTCTAAATAGGTACCACTCTGGTGGGAAGGTAAACGGCGTTTCCGTACGCTGCTCTAGTTTTGCCAGAAGCAGCTTCGTCATGCTGGCCACATGACCTGGAAAAACTGTCTGTAGACAAACGCTGGCTCCCTTGGTCAGTAAAGTGAGATGAGAGCTGCAACCCCAGCATCATTCACGACTGGACTTAACTGTCAGGGGTCCTTTACCTTTTTATGGTAGTTCGAAAGCATGTCAAAGTAGATAAATAGGTACTGCTCTGGCAGGAAGGTAAATGGTGTTTCTGTGCACTGCTCTGGTTCGCTAGAAGTGGCTTAGTCATGCTGACCACATGACCCGGAAGCTGTACACCGGCTCCCTCGGCCAATAAAGCGATTATTAGATTATTAGGTCCACGACTGGACCTAATGGTCAGGGGTCCCTTTACCCTTTACCTTCACCCACAGGTTGCTCTCTTAACCTCTACACTGGTCACCTGCAAGCTTTACCTCACAAACATTTGTTGTGCATTGTGGTCTTTTTATCATTGGCACAGCACCCGTTGCATGAAAATCATTTTACAACCACAGTACCTTCCTTGCTAACTTGCTGCCTTTGCTGGTAGATGATCATTTGGGCCCATCAGGGACAAGAGGAATATTTAATTCTCTCCTGATAACGTTGAGATTATAGACAGATTTCGCAGTGGAGACGTATTTGCAACAAGGAGGATGCTTAAGAGCCAAATAATCCAGGCATCTTCTTCAAACACCCTAGAGGCACTACAGGAGAAAGAGCTCTTATCCTTACTTTCATCGGAAATCAATATGTTATTTATGCAAGATCTTAAAAGAGGTGCTAAGAAACCAGAAACAGGGACAGTTTCCTGCCGGCAGAGTGTGAATCTTCATGATCCTCCAGCTTGCTGGAGAAAGTTACACTTATTTGTTGCAAATGGGTCGGCGGTGCTGTTAATAGTGTGGCAAAGAAAACAGAGAGTGGACAAGTCTAAAATTGCTCATTGTCTCCCACTCGCAGCGTCAAGGAGAGTGAGAATTTTTCCTGAGAGGAAAGAAAGCAGGGGACACAATTATTCATATTGACCCATTTCACTTTTCTTCTCCTTCTGGAGCTTATACTTCGATTACTGTATTTTTTGCTCTATAAGACTCACTTTTTCCCTCCTAAAAAGTAAGGGGAAATGTGTGTGCGTCTTATGGAGCGAATGCAGGCTGCGCAGCTATCCCAGAAGCCAGAACAGCAAGAGGAATTGCTGCTTTCACTGCACAGCGATCCCTCTTGCTGTTCTGGCTTCTGAGATTCAGGGTATTTTTTTTCTTGTTTTCCTCCTCCAAAAACTAGGTGCGTCTTGTGGTCTGGTGGGTCTTATAGAGCGAAAAATACGGCACATCAGATTCTTTCAGCAGCTTTCCACTGAATCGGGCAGATGGTCCATGTTATTGCCTTTACTGAATGTTGCCAGTTGGCATGTTTTTAGAGAAAATTTGGTCACAGGCTACATTCACAGGTACCTTTAATTTAAACATGATTTACACTTGATGGCTCTCACAGGTATACGCATTGAACACACCTTTACAGTGGCAGACCTCTGGGTCTCAAAATTCAGAGGTGCCCTGTGCAACACCAAAATTTGGTGCCTTTCCACCAATCCATTCTAAATCATGGTTGCAGTGTTTTCTGTGGCACCCCTGAAGATCTGGCCCCCCGATCTGGCCTAAATCTGCTTCTGCTCTCTGTACTGCTGGTATCACACAAAAATGTTATTGCCACATTATTCGAACATCAAAAGTCAGAGCTGTTTTTGTTTTGTTTTGTTACTGCTGACTAAGAACAGGAATAGTTTTGTGAGAGACCTGGTAATGAAAGAGAATCTCCTGATGTTCTGATCTGAGAACCTTCAGAACGTTTTCTATTGGGAATAGTACCAGGAAGTCTAAAGCAAGAAGACAAGACATTATATTTATACGCAACAGTAGCCGCGAGGCTATTGATTGTGAAAAATTGGAAAAGTGGTATTATACCGACAAAAACAGAGTGGCTTGCCAAATTATTGGAGTATTGCAATATATCCAAAACAGTGGGAGAAATTGGAAGGATCTCAAAAGAGAAGATAGACAGGGACTGGAAGGTATTTAAAGGATACTTGCAAAACCATATTGAAAAATCAGAACTCCTATTAGAATAAACAAGTTCCGTTTTAAATGCTGAAATACTAAATAAGATGGATAACAATGTGTAATAGAAAAAGAAGCAGAAAATTGGGTTAAAGGTGTGTGAAAGAAAGTAATAGAAGTGGAAAGAAATTGCAATTGAGTAGATTGGAAGTCTATCACAAAGGTGGGGTGAGTGGTGAGGGATGGTGATGGGAAAAGGAAGTATCTGTGGGGCTGAGTGTGGGTATGTATAAACATTTTAAAGGATTGTATGAAATGTATGTTTGTATGTTTGTATATTTGTAACATGTGTGTATTAATGCTGAATTATTTTAATAATAAAAACTTTTTTAAAATAAGAAAGAAAAGCAAGAGAATCTCCAACATCTTAACGAATGAAAGTGGAGTTTGAGCGAGAGAGGTATTTTTATTCAGTTTTTTTTTTTTATAGAAACCAAGGGTTCATTATAGATCAGGCATCCCAAACTCGGCCCTCCAGCTGTTTTGGGACTACATCTCCCATCATCCCTAGCTAACAGGACCAGCGGTCATGGATGATGGGAACTGTAGTCCCCAAACAGCTAGAGGGCCGAGTTTGGGGGTGCCTGTTATATATACAGCCCTTGAACTTTGTGCCTACTTTATAATGGGAGTGCTGTCGCAACCATCAGTCAGGGCTCCCTGAATGAGGATATTACATAAATGATATAACTTATATAAGTGTCATAAAATCACTACAACAGAGACCCTTCCCCTCAAAGTTATCTCTTTCAGGTTGTGACTTCCTGAAGCTTGAACTGTATGTTGGCTGGAGGGGAAATGACCTGATCTCATTTACTTCAGCTCCACAGCAGTTCTCTCAAATGGATTGGCACTCAGAAACTGAAACTTACATCCCTTTTTAACATAAAGGCTTCAACCAACAAAGAATTTACAGGGCTAGGGAAATTAATAACTTGTTTTAAACTTCAACGGGAACCTCATTGCTAATCTGTTTTGAAGGATTCAGGACCTAACAGAAAGGAGACAACAACAAACATTGTGCAAACTGCTCTGAGGTAATGAGCTGGTTGCCTATAATGGTGGCCACCCCAGCTTCAACTTTCCTACTGATCATGGGCAGCTTTGCTAAACGCATGTCACATCCTGCAAGAGTCCCAGAAAAACCAGGATGCCCCATTTTTTTCTTGAGAGAGGACAACTGCCATTTTGGGTGCTGTAATCTCTCTCAATTTCGCATCGTGATTTCCCTCCCAAAAAACACTTGGGAGGGCTTGTGGCATGAAATCACATCACTTCAAGGTGCCCAAAATGGCCACCATCCTCTTGCGAGAGAAAAAGGGAAGATGGCGTCCCAGAAAATGATGTCCTGGTTAATACTTTTGATGCTTTGGAGGGTATGGCATGTCAGTCTCTCAGTACTTGCAGGGCAGAGAAAGCCAACCTTCTCTTCCCAAACGGCAGCCCCTCATGAATGTCACTCCAGATAGTTATATAAGAGCTGGATTAGTAGGCTGTGGTAGGAAGTGAGGCAAAAAGTTCTTCAAGATCCTGACTTCACCTCAAATAGGATATAGTGGTATCGTAGTTCTCAAACTTAATCCGTTCCAGAAGTCTGTTCCAAAACCAAAGCGTTCCAAAACCAAGGTGCGCTTTCCCATAGAAAGTAATGCAAACTGGATTAATCTGTTCCAGACTTTTAAAAACAACTCCTAAAACAGCAATTTAACATGAGTTTTACTACCTCCATTTCCCATAAAATGAAAGCAATAAACAATGTACTGCCGTCACACAATCAATCAATCAGTAGCTGAACTGGGTTCCACACAGTCACAAAAACAACCCCAAAAAAGAATCACAAAAAAACCAAAATAAATAGTTAAAACAGACAGACCTCAGTGTAACACTAAATATGGAAGTGTGGCACTCAAATCGGAAGCGTAAGACTCAAAAGGGAGCATGTTGGGCTTCCAAAAAAAGTTCGCAAACTGGAACACTTCTGGGTTTGCAGTGTTTGGGTTACAAGTTGTTTGAGTACCAAGGTATCACTGTATTAGAAAAGGTTCAGAAACTCCCTATTAGGAAAGGTTGCAGCATTCAGAGCTTTTTTAGTTTAGATAAAAAGGTGATAACAGGGGGCACATGTTAGAGGTGAACAACATTATCCATAGTATGGAGGAAGAAAAGTCTTTCTCCTTCTTTCCTAATACTAGAACTTTGGACCGTCCAAGGAGGTTGGAAGATTCAGAACAGACAAATGAAAGTGCTTCATGGAGTGCAGACTATGAAAGTCTCTCC
Source organism: Podarcis vaucheri (assembly GCF_965113315.1). Taxonomy (NCBI): domain Eukaryota; kingdom Metazoa; phylum Chordata; class Lepidosauria; order Squamata; family Lacertidae; genus Podarcis; species Podarcis vaucheri. The sequence continues at coordinate 11,964,415 of NC_138761.1, forward strand.
TTTAGGATGTATTGATGGCCACCAAGGCATCCCCTCCGCATCTGGTGAGGAAAGGATGCTAGAATACTTAAGCTTGATCCAGCAGGGATCTTCTTATGTTCTTATCATTAATGAGAAAATGAAGCATCACATTATTTGCTGCAATTAAAACCAATGCAGCTTTGAAGTATGTCAAGTAGTCATCTTCCTTGTCATTGTTCTAATAGCATTAATGTTAGTATTCATGCATTATCAGAGCAGTGAATCCACCTTTTGAATGTTATTCCTTGGGTCTGTTCTTTTCGAAATGGGGGGAAATCCTCCGTATCATACTTATTGTTCAATTACTGCTAATGAAAACAAATAACACAGTTTCTTAAAGTAATTATACAACCAGTACTAAGAAAGCCCAATTGAGTTATGAAAGCATGACTCATTTCTCTGTCGTTTCCCCACTGGCAAAATAATTAGGTTGTCTCCTTTAATTTTTGAAATGTGCTTAGCATAAATTGTTGATTTTATTTTAAGTATATTGGCTGGGTGTTTTGCAAGGGGTTTTACTTATCTATTTGCTTACGACTCGGGAATTTTCTGAATGGAGATCGTCGGGAAAAGAAGGTCTTTCTTGCCCACTCACCAGACTGAGAACTTGGCACCAAAACGGGTGGCATTTAAGGGTTGTAACTTCTGTTGAATTGTAACAATCTGTGAAGTACAAATAAATGTTGACCTTCCAATGCAAATGCAGCTCCCTAAACCTAGAGGAGCAAAACCGAGTTCTGTCTCCTATAAAGGCAAGTCCATTTTGTAGGCAAAGGTAGCCCTAATAATAATAATAATAATAATAATAATAATAATAATAATAATATTTATACCCCGCCCATCTGGCTGGGTTTCCCCATCCACTCTGGGCAGCTTCCAACAGAATATTAAAATACAATAACCTATGAAACATTAAAAGGGCTGCCTTCAGATGTCTTCTAAAAGTCTGGTAGTTGTTTTTCTCTTTGACATCTGGTGGGAGGGCATTCCATAGGGCAGGTGCCACTACCGAGGAGGCCCTCTGCCTGGTTCCCTGTAGCTTCATTTCTTGCAGTGAGGAAACCGCCAGAAGGCCCTCGGTGCTGGACCTCCGTGTCCGGGCTGAACAATGGGGGTGGAGACGCTTCTTCGGGTATACTGGGCCGAGACTGTTTAGGGCTTTAAAGGTCAGCACCAACACTTTGAATTGTGCTCGGAAATGTACTGGGAGCCTATGTAGGTATTTCAGGACCAGTGTTATATGGTTTCGTAACTTCTGCCTCCTGTAACCATCCCTTTGTGTAACCATCCCTTTGCCCTCTGAGGACAGCAGGATGCTTGCCAAGGTAATCAGGCGGGGAGAATGCTGTTCCATTCAGGATCTAATTGTAGGCTTCCCACAGGCTAACCACTGGAAGTTCAGGCTGCTGGGCTAGCTGAGTGATTGGCTTGATCTGCAATTGGTTGTAAGAAGGCAGGTAAAGGTAAAGGGACCCTTGACCATTAGGTCCAGTTGTGGCCGACTCTGGGGTTGCAGCGCTCATCTCGCGTTATTGGCCGAGGGAGCCAGCGTACAGCTTCCGGGTCATGCAGCCAGCATGACTAAGCCGCTTCTGGAGAACCAGAGCAGCGCACGGAAACACGTTTACCTTCCCGCCGGAGCGGTACCTATTTATCTACTTGCACTTTTGACGTGCTTTTGAACTGCTAGGTGGGCAGGAGCAGGGACCGAGCAACGGGAGCTCACCACATCGCAGGGATACAAACCGCCGACCTTCTGATCGGCGAGTCCTAGGCTCTGTAGTTTAACCCACAGCGCCACCCGCATCCCAAGAAGGCAGGTAGGTGGGGCCTAACTGAGGGCAGACTGAGATCAGCGGGGCAGTGCCCCATTTGCCCAAATGGACCGGTCTCCACTGCAAATGATACATTGCCAAATGTCCTCTGGCCAGCATCCATCGGTTTTGTTCAAGAGTCTCTATCTTGTATCACCGAGATACAAATAATCTGCAATATTCTGCCTTGTGGTGCAAATATGGCAGTGGAGAAGCCATGTAATAGTGAAGAAGAAGAAAAAACATCCTAGAGCGTCTGTGGTGCCTGGGGAAAATGGCAGCGGCAGCTCAGGTGTAACAAAAATTTGTTTGGGTTGTATTTTTTTCTCCTGCTCCCATGTTCCAAATGAGTCTTTTAACACAGGCAGTTCTCCTCTATGGGAGGATGAGAGGTTCCCATTTACATTTGATCCTTTGCAAACATGATTGTTGGAAGCTGAGTCGTGTCATCTCAGCCAAGGATAAGACTATAATGGTTGTGGTGGGTGGAAATATATTGAATATATTCTCTTTCAATTAAAACACTAAAAATGATTTCTACCAACAGTTTAACCCTGGGCATGACCTCTGCATATTTCCCCATAGAGTGACTCTTATAGCATGCTTGTCATTTGCTCACAAAAATTAAATGTTGTTTTTGTTGTTTATGTTCCTATTTTTTTCAAATATAAAAAAATAAAGTGAAAAATTGTACTAGGCTCTAGACACTTTTGGTAACCATGGTAATCGCATCAGAGCTCAGAAGAGCATCCCTTATTCAGACTTCATTCAGCAGTTCACTTTAATAGACAGCATTTTTGTAATGAAGCCTGTTTATAGAGCTGCCTCCAAATTCCACCTAACGTAAAATCCAGAGGTTCCTATGCAGGCAGAAGAGTAGCAGAAAGCCAAACAAAGTAGCAAAGTCATAGGGCATCTTGCTTCCATGCAAATGGTTCCAGATTCAATCTTCTTCATCTTGAAATAGTCCTGGGAGAGATCTCTGCCCCACCCTCACTGGCTGAAGATGGGCAGGGTGATACCTGCAGGGCCCCGAGAACATTCCACCAGCACCTATCTTCCCAGACGGATGCCACAGCTATGCAGGTTTGGCTATCAGTTGATGTTTCACAAAGCTTGTACAGAGTGAGGGGAACGCTACTGGCCTCCCTCTGAACTGGCTTTACAACAACACTGCTCGGTCCATCAGATCTAGTAAATAGGCTGGCAGAAGGCCACTCACTCTCGGGGTGCCAACCAAAGCTGTAAATTATTCCCTTGCACAACATGTACCAAATGCAAACAGTTGTGCCAATCAGAAGCCACTTTGTGCTGTCTAATTAAATTCTTTGCATTGCTGAAGCTCAGTGTTAATAACGGTGGTCAGGATAAACCAGAGGAATAAAGCTTGTCGAGAAGAAAGGGAGTATGCCTCTGGGAGGGAAGTCAAATCGCTGGAGAATCACAGTGCAAGCTGTGGCTGCAGAGACCAGTAACTATTATTTATTTATTTATTTATTTATTCATTCATTCATTCATTCATTCATTCCCTGTCCATCTGGATGGGTTTCCCCAGCCACTCTGGGCAGCTCCCAACAGAAGATTAAAAACACGATAAAACATCAGACTTTAACAACTTCCCTAAACAGGGCTGCCTTCAGATGTCTTCTAAAAGTCAGATAGTTGTCTATTTCCTTGACATTTGACGGGAGGGCATTCCACGGGGTGGGCGCCACTACCGAGAAGGCCCTCTGCCTGGTTCACTCACTTCTCACAGGGAGAGAACCGCCAGAAGGCCCTCGGCGCTGGACATAAATGTCTGGGAAGAACGATGGGGGTGGAGATGCTCCTTCAGGTATACTGGGCTGAGGCCATTTAGAGCTTTAAAGGTCAGCACCAACACTTTGAATTGTGCTCGGAAACATACTGGGAGCCAGTGTAGGTCTTTCAGGACTGATGTTATATGGTTTCGTAACTTGCAACTCCTGCCTCCCGTGTTGCTTTTGCTGCATTAAAGGTAAAGGTAAAGGTACCCCTGCCCGAACGGGCCAGTCTTGACAGACTCTGGGGTTTGTGCGCCCATCTCACATCTATAGGCCGGGGGCCAGCACTGTCCGGAGACACTTCCGGGTCACGTGGCCAGCGTGACAAAGCTGCATCTGGCGAGCCAGCGCAGCACACGGAACGCCGTTTACCTTCCCGCTGGTAAGCGGTACCTATTTATCTACTTGCACCCGGAGGTGCTTTCGAACTGCTAGGTTGGCAGGTGCTGGGACCGAGCAGCGGGAGCGCACCCCGCCGCGGGGATTCGAACCGCCGACCTTACGATCGGCAAGCCCTAGGCGCTGAGGCTTTTACCCACAGCGCCACCCGCGTCAGCAACACCAAAATAAACTCTCTGGGGTGCAAGCCTGGACAGTGTGTTTGGACTGCCCAGACAAGAAGTCCCCTCTCTCAGCCTCGCTGATGTGGTCCAATGGAAAGCAGAGCAATGCATTTGACACAAGCTGGGCTGCAGGAGTTGCCAGAAGGAGGCTTACAAGACGCCATCCAGCCATCTTAGAGACTGGGGTTGCCTCTTTAGTTTTTCTTCTCCTGAGAATATCCTACAAGGCTTAGGCTAGCATGTGAACAATTGCTATTACATACTTACAGTAGGTGAACCCATTCAACATGTTCCTGTTGCAATTTTTTTAAAAAATGAATGTCTTAACAAAGGACGTCAGCTTAATTTTTCTTTTAAAGAATTAAAATATGCTTGCAAAAGGAGGTTATTAGCTGAAAGAAATCTTTGTTGACACTATGCGCCGAGCAAAGCAACAAAGCTCTGTCTTCAAATACAATGCAATGCAGAAAAACTTCCAAAAGTATTTTATTGGTATTTTATATAAATGTTACAGGCCAGCATTATGTTTTAAGAGTCTATATCCCCTGCATGAATGCACACCAGATTAATTCCCGTTGCATTTATTATTCCTGAGGGCAACTAGGATAGTGAGTGAAAATAATATATTTTTTTAAGCCTGTTATTGAAAGAAATGGTATTTTATGGGTCTGTGGATTGAGTGCTTGTGGTTTCTTCCTCTTCTGCTAACAATCTGCCCAGTATCCTGAAATCACATTCTACTTAACAGATCTTTGTTTAAGGAAGACAAAGAGAAAGGTCTTCTGTTAATCTCAGATATCCAAGGCCCCTGGATCCGACTTTTGACCTTGTTCTGCTCTTTGTGCAAATCCAGACAGTCAGCCATGGCATTTTGTCACCTCAGCGCCACAGAGACATGCAAGTTTGTACATCTGATGATGTCTCACCAACCTAATCCAGAATGAGAGAAATGCTATTTGGCCTCTGTCTGAACTAGCTTTATGACAGCACTACAAAGCTAACCTTAATTAGTTTTCTGGTGTCGCCATGTAGCTATCAAAATGGAGGCATCAAGGAATGGCCTCATTTTCAAACAATATAAAGATGGGTTGTCCCACTCAAAGGACCTTTTATTTTGATATAGTTGCTCCCTCTTTTGTTCATTGCTTCCACTTTATTATTCTTTATTAAATTTGTATACTGCCCTATACCCGCAGTTCACAGTGCGGTTCTCAGGATAAAAATACTATATAAAACAACAAAATACATAATCAATATAAAAACAAAAACAACCCAGTTACCCCACACACACACACACACACACACACATTTTAAAATTTTTCAGCTGCTATTCCAGAACAATGTACTCATGAAACTGCATTTTATACTACGACAAAAAAACCTTCCATTTGTGAATGATCCTTAATGGATCACACCACTGTTTTTATGCCATTTTCCTCTGACTGGCAGGGGCTGTCCATTTGGGTTGGGTGCAGTTCTGAGGAGAAAATGGCCCAGGATAGATGCCATATGGAAACAGCAGCAAGAACTTCCATAAGGGACCCACAGAACTGCCAGGGCCTATCGGGCCAGAGACCGGACACTCATGAGCATCTTTCCCTTGTGCTGAAGGACAAGATGCCTCCCACTGTACATCATCGGTCCAGCAACTAGGAGGGAGGCTGTGGGATAAAGGAGGAGTGCTGAGAGCTGTTGGGTGCCCCCTATTCCCCTCAGAGAGCTACAATTGTTCAACACAGAGTCTTCTTTATAAACGGAATAAAACTTTTCCTTGAGAAAATACAGTCATACCTCAGGTTACAGACGCTTCAGGTTGTGTTTTTTAAAGTTAGGGACCCCCTGAAACCTGGAAGTACTGGAATGGGTTACTTCCAGGTTTCGGGGGTCGCGCATGCGCAGAAGCGCTAAACATAGCTGTCAACTTTTCCCTTTTCTTGAGAGGAATCCTATTTGGAAGAAGGGAATTTCCCTTTTAAAAAAGGAAAACATTGACAGCTATGGCGCTAAATCGTGCTTTGCGCAGAAGCTCCGAATCGCAATCCGCACGTGCGCAGATGCACCGCTGTGGGTTGCGAACTCTGTGGTTTGTGAACGTGCATCCCGCACGGATCCCGTTCACAATCTGAGCGTCCACTGTATACTTGTTCATAAACAGCATACACAGAGTGCTCTTAGTCTTCACAGAGGCACCAATCTTAGTTACTGACTAACTGGAGTCCTGAAGCCACTCTGTCTGCAACAATACAGGAACACACTGTCGCTCTGAATGACAGACTCTGAACTGAAGACAGACTGAGGCCCAGAGAGATGGCTGGTTACATTTACAGTGGTGCCTCACAAGACGAAATTAATCCATTCCACGAGTCTCTTCGTCTAGTGGTTTTTTCGTCTTGCGAAGCAACCCTATTAGAAGCTTAGCGGATTAGTGCTATTAGCGGTTTAGCGGCTATTAAAGGCTTAGCGGCTATTAAAGGATTAGCGGATTAGCGGCTAAAAGGCTGTTAGCGGCTTAGCGGCTTAGAAAAAGGGGGGGAGCAGAATAAAATCGGAACACTTGCAAGACGTTTTCGTCTTGCAAAGCAAGCCCATAGGGAAAATTGTCTTGCGAAGCAGCTCAAAAACGGAAAACCCTTTCGTCTAGCGGGTTTTCCGTCTTGCGAGGCATTCGTCTTGCGGGGCACCACTGTATAGGGAACCCAGGACGAGTCACGAGTCACAGTGACGTGGCAGTTTACTGCTAACAGTTACAGCTAGCAGGCTTGAAATGATTGTGTAGGCCTTGCCTTACTGCTTCTGCTCTTATGAACTTTTGTCTCATGACAATTCCCACAGCTCCCTAGTAAGTAGTTTTTTTCCTGTTAAACCACCCTAGGAATTGTAGATTTGTGAGGGGAAATAGGGGTCTCCTAGCAACTGACAGTACCCTTAACAAACCGCAGCTCCCTGGGTTATTTGGGGGAAGCCATGGCTGTCATTGGTGTAATGAAATGCCTACTGTTAAGTTGTGGGTGAACATATCAGACGACAGCGATTCTTGAAACAGCTCTTGTTTATTCACAGGCTAGAACAGAACTGAACTGAAGGGTTCGGCCAGCCTGCTTATATAGAGCTCCAGTACAACGCAACTGTAACAATTTTCTGTAACTATCCAATCACTGAACATCACTTTCAATCCCTTATTTGTATATGTGGACCTGAGTGAAAACTATCTACAGTATCCCCCTGCTGGCCCAGGGTGAGAACTTCAGTACATACCACCTACAGAGGGTTTTAATGCAGCACAAGATATTATGGGCTGTCCCATGAATCCGCTGGATGAAATAGTGGAAGAACGTTGCCTCAGGAGAGTGATAGTGGAAGAACGTTGCCTCAGGAGAGTGAGGAAAATTCTTGGGGATGATTCACACCCTGGCCAGCAATTTCTTGATCTCCTGCCCTCAGGCAGAAGATATAGAGGCATGATTAGTCTCACCAACAGGGTAAAGAACAGCTTCTGTCCGTGGGCTGTTAGACTGCTGAATGAAAATATAACAACAGGGTAACTGACTTTCGGGTTTGGTGGGTGTGCATCAGTAAATGAGGGGAATTAAGACTAAGAGAGCTGAGTGGGGGGGTGCTTGTGTAATCTCACAGTATACAAGTTGTACAAGTGACAATAAAGTATAAAGTATTTCATTCATATTGCTTTGAATATATTATGTGGATGAAGCCATAGTGACGTAGCACCAGAAAATCCGTGGTTGAAATAATGCCTTTGCTGTGACATCACTTGATGGTCTTGCGGAATGACCAATTTCCTGCCCACACCCGTTCTGCAATATAGAAGGGGAGGGAGTAACAATATTGACCCACCTTACAGGGTTGTTACTAATATTATTAAGATAATTTATGTGGACTGCCGAGGCGCAAAGTATTACTGTTCATAATATCCAAGAGTGAACGGCAGAGGCTTATCATTACTGAAAGATTAACATCAGACCTTCAGTAGGGACGTTTGGGAAAATATATTAAGGCTTACGAGGCAGACTAGAGAGAGTGAAATAAGAAAACCAGACCGATATAATTTCTGATTTGTGCCCTTGTTTGATTGAATCGCATGTCTGTTTTGTGTAATCTACACGCCGTCGAACCAATTTATTGCTTTCCTCGCCTCCTTTGTTACATCATGCCGTATCAATTCGCCGCTCGGAAAATGAAAACAAAAAGAGAGAAGGGGGAAAGTGATTAATGTTGCATGGCAAAGGGAGTCCTCAAAAGGTTTTCTGATAAAAGGCAAAGTTGCGGGGGGGAGGGGAGGCAAGGAAATGAGAAGAGAGAGGTGAGCTGGAGATGCCATCTGTCCTCCTTTACCTCAGCAAAGGTGTGTGCTATTCGTAGCATCATTAAGGTGGCCCCCCTTGAAGCCAAAGGGCTGGGGAGCATATGGTGCCTTTACCCACACCTGAAATGCTAATATCTTCTACAGCATTTATGGGATTTTTGCTCCTTGGGTCCCAGTAACTCCTTCCTCTTCCGAACGGCTTATGTCATACATCTGGCTACTGACCCCACACAGCGGGGAGCCCGGTCGGCCGATGCAGCCCTTGGCAGGTAGAGAGGAGCACCAGGGCCAGGGCATGCTGGGGTCACCTGTGTGAGAGCGCCTGTGCTGGTCCCGGGGTGTGTGTGTACCGTGCAGCGTGGTTTGAGTCCGGTCCTAGGTCGAGGGTATGGAGGCTGTCCGTCAAGGGCGAAGCGGGGTCCAAGGCAAGGATCCGGGCATGGTCAGGAACTCTGGAAGAGCAGGACAGGGTGCTGGCAGGAACAGGTTACCAACGATGTTGCTCCCACAACCTGGGATTGGGCGGGCTGGCCTTTATCTCCTCTAAGGCATAGGGCGGTCCCGGCTCACAGGTGACTTGCCTCTCCTGGCCTGGAGACGAGCACTCCTCCTGCGAGAACTTAGTTCCCTCCGCCTCTCTGCCCTGAGCCTCTGCAGCTCAGGAGAGGCTGGAGGGTTACCGGACCCAGAGGCAACCTCACCTTCCCCTGACAGGGCTGATAGTGGAGCACCTGCAGGCAATGGGTCCTCGATCACCTCCGGAGCCAGAGCGGATTCAGCTGGTGTCTGCTCCTGAGGGTCCGGCACAGGTGAGGGCCCTTCAGGTTCAAGCCCCAGCCCCGGCTCAGCCGGTCCCGGAGGCGGGGACTCCTGTGCAGGCTGGGATTCCTCAGGTTCAGCCTCTGAATCCTATTCCCAGGCCATCACAGCGCCTGGTTCATGCCCCCTCAAAAATTGTGTCCTTCGAGCCACCGTGCTCCTGGCACCCCCACGCTACACTCCTGCTGGCTATCCACCCACACAACCACCTCTGGAGTTCCAATATCACAAAACCGGGCACTGCTACGCAGGGCCTGTGCACTTGGCCGATAACAATTTCTATATTTATTTCAGGGACTTTCTGGACGCCTTCATGGATTGGATTCATGGAGGATACAGTTAAAAATGGTCACTAGCCATGATAGCTATGCTCCTCCTCCACTAAACTATTAGATATATAATGCTGCATGTGCTATCAGGAAGAATGCTTAAGATACACGATTGATGGTTGACGATCAGGTTACAATCATCTCCAGATAAGGCTGAGAAAGACTACACTGAACTATGGAGATTCCCTGCTGATCAGTGGATGGATGGTCTGATTTGCATAAGGTCACTTCCTTCCTTCCTAATTTCAGATTGTGAGCTATTTGGTGCACGGGCCTGTCATCTTGTTACTCTGTTAAAAGCAAAGGAGAAGAAGCAGCCGTTCTTGAGGAAGTTCTCCCGCGGACTCCAGCATTTCCTCCAGAGGCTAATCCCTCATTTCTCAATCCCTGACCCTTGCAACATCTTCCTTAAGGGAACAGAAGCCAGTTGCCTGCACGACACTTCATTTCCAGCGGCTGTTTTAATGAGGCACTTGCTTATTACAAACAGGATATTGAACGCAGAGTTAATTTCAGCCCAACTACTTTCATTATGTAGCTCAGCTTGGGTTCGGCGTTAGAACGGCGCTCATGACTTTCTACGGAACACTGGAATGATGTTGTGGTACACAGACCCTCAAATCTAGTTGTATCACAAATGCAGCTGCTTATGTGAGTTTCTGTCTGCGATCCGTTTCTCGTGCCTTTCTTCCCTCGCGGCTTGGGGACAGTTAGAGGTTCTACATGAAACCGATGTTAAACGTGGGATGCCTCCCACACTTAACCAATGTCAAATGTGGGCTGCAGGTTCATCTCCCACGAGGGGATAAACAATGGGAGAGCATAACAAACCACTATTACAGAAGCAGCATTTCTAAAGAAATTCAAAAGTGGCATAGGAAAGAGGCAGAAAAACTGATGCCTCCTTGGAAATGGAAGAAAACATCTGGAACTGCAGGACTGGTTTCAGCACAGCACAAATTCAGATGATGCTAAGTATAGCGTTCTGTTGTGCCCTCATGACTAATATTCATTGATAGACCAATTTTTCTTCCATGACATCAATTGCTTGTTAACAATAATTCAAGCTATTGACCACCACTGTATGTGGTGTGAAGTGCTGTCCTACTGGCAGCCATGCAAACTGCAGCATGACCAATATTTTTATTAGAAAAGTTGGGTGCTTCCCCCTCTATATGTTGTAGCTGTTGTAGGTGTTTATTCACCTATTAACTCCTTCAGTCCATATGGAGGGAGTCGAGGTCTTACAGCAGGGCCATTTCAAGAGGGGCGTGTCCCCCACAGCAGTGCAGCCATGGAGTCCAAGGTGAAAGATTATCTTAAAGTACTTCCTATGTTTTGTTACCTGTGTCATGTTCCCATCCATGTATACAACGTTCTCTTACTATGCCAATAAAGGAGATTGATTGAGCCCAAGGAATCTCTCTCAGCCAGCCTTCAGCCAGCCTGCTCAAAATGGATCCCAGTCCATTTTTCTTCTTTCTTCCCAGAACACCTTGCTAAAAACTCTCTTTTTCCTGTCACCTCACACCCAGTTACCCAGGCAACCTTCCAAATCCCCATCCTCTGTTCACACCTCAGGGCAAGGGGGTGAGGAGGAGTTCTCTGGCATTGTCAATGGCTCTCAATGGCTCTGTATTATTTCTGAATGGCCCTAGCTTGGCCAGGTCATTTTACATAGGCTGGCCCAGGAATTCCTTAACATGATCTCAGGATCCTTGTCCTCTACCAGGGATTTGAGACATTGAAGTACAGATTCATTTGGATATTTTTGCATAGCAGGGGTAATAAATACTGAGCGTATATCCCTGTAGAAACGGCAGTGTAACAAGGCATGAGAGACAGTTGTTGTTGTTGTTGTTGTTGTTGTTGTTTTCTTATCTGGGGCAGGTATTGGGGATAGTCTGTGCAGGATAGGAAATCCTCATTCACAACCTTTCAATGCCTGGAGGATTTTCTTTACACCCTTTCCTGAGTTCTATCGTTACGAGAGAGAATTCTCTCTCTACACTTGCTTCACCACACTTATAATTCTCAACATTTCTGTCATTGCAAAGCTTCGGCAACATCCCATTGCCTCCAAAAATCCTAAAGGTTACACAAATACTTCCCAAAATGTCACAGTTCTATTTTTCTACCTTGTATAAGTCTTGATCAAATTGCACAAATTAAACTTAAATATTAAAAAAGGAAGGAGAATTAACGCCTGGAATATTTGATGTGAAATGCTGCAATTTACACTGTAAGCTGGTGATTTAGAAGAGAAGCAATCTTTGCAATACTCTGTGACTGTGGTTCATTTATCTCCCCCTTTTGCCGCTGCTGGGCTTATGAAAGAAAAGAGCCAGACTTATATCTTCTGTCTAAGGGGCATAGTAATGTCATCACACGCCTCTAGTGCTCATTAATCATATATGCCTGTCTCTGAAGTTGATAGCATAAGTTGTATTAGATATTTACACCATAAAGCTCTATATCATAAAGCTTTGCTGCAGCGAAAATAAGGTATCGTGGAAGTTCAGTTTATTGTCCCTTTAAATTCTTTAATATGTCATGAGAATAGATCATCAACATGACTGAATCCTGCATCACAAAAATATCTATTATTAAGTGGCTTCAGCGTTTGGTACCAGACACGGGCAAATTCCCTTTTTAACTTGAGACTGATCCACACTCTTCCATCTCAAATCAGGAGAGCCCAGAACAGTTTCCAAAGTCAAAAGCAATAGCTCATCTGCATCCTACCTTCCCAAAACAATGGATTCACATTACGAGAAAGGAGATTCTAACTGAACACTAGGAAGAACTTTCTGAGAGTAAGAGCTGTTTGACAGAGGAATAGACTCCCTAGGAAGGTGGTATTCTTCTTTGGCGATCACTCATAGCTGAGTAAGATTGTCTTACATAAACACGGTTTTAAAAGTGAGTCTGTAAGTGACTGTGGAGGACAATTCTGGATCCACGCGTCCTTGCACAGTGGGGACCTTGGTTTCTGGGGAGGAGTTGATCACGGTGAGGGTTTGCCAAGCGTGCCTTCCTCTTAGCACGTTTCTCCCTTGCGTCCTGAGTTCGAGCGTCTTCAAAACCCATGACAGCTTTGGTAAAGGCTGTTCTCGCAGGCCAGTGTTTCCCAATTGTCAGTGTTTATACTACATTTTCTAAGATTTGCCTTGAAAAGCAAGGATCACCATCGTCGAAGCAATGATTCTTCAACATCAACTTTGTTGGACTGGTCATGTGCAGGTGCCTGATTACCAATGCAACTACTCTACTCCAAACTTAAAAGTGGCAAGTGTAATGCTGGTGGTTGACAAAAGAGATTCAAAGACTCTATCAAGGCAATGAAAGTGGTGGACTCCTCGTTGTTGGAGGTTCTTAAAGAGAGCTTGGGTGGCCATCTGTCATGGATGCTTTAGCTGTGATTCCTGCATTGCAAGTGTTGGACTAGATGACTCTTGATATTATGCATCCATCTCTACCAGCCTCCACCATCCTCACCAGCTCCTCCCACCAGCATCTCAAGCACACTTACCTCTTCCTTTCTCTTGTCTTCCTTTCTAAGTGAAACGGGGGCAGGACCGGCAGTTTACATCGATTAGCAGCAAATGAGGCAACAAAATCCCAGAGGATGGTGTAAGATGAAGTTTTCTTAAGGACAGCTGCAATTGTGTGTTTTAGGGGAGCAGTTGGCTAGTGGGGAGGTCTGGGAGGGGGAGCCAGGCTTGCTAGGAGAACAACCATCTGTCCCATTGTTTGGATTCTTCCTGGATCCAATGCGAGATTGTGGCAAGAGCATGGCCAAATTTTGATAGGTTTCTGAGAAAATTTCAGAAGTCTGTCTCTCTGCCACTCCCAAACAGAAGCCACTTTTGCCGAATTTTCTCCAAATGTTCTCCAAATATTCTCCGCCACCCTCTCGACTTCCCAATACACATATAATGACCTGGGCAAAAAAGATCCCAATAGAGGCAGCCATTTTTTTTTGATATTCAATATCCCTGTAAGCTTCTCAGGACCACTATAGAGCAAAAATAGATTGCTCTCCCCACAGGGCCATGGGGTCATCCATCTGTTTAGCTATACTGCTTGAAAATGAGGTCCTAAATTTGTACCAGTGTGTGAGAAGCTGGTAGCCAAACAAGGCCCAAGAAGATATACTCTGTTTAGAAAGATTCGTTTTAAATACATTAGCAGGAGATCAGTGAAAGCATTTCAGTTTATAAAAGATCTGAGCATAACACTGAAAAGAAATCAGCAGTGCATTATGCAGGACATGAAATAAGGAACAGTATATGCAAATAATGGTTATATGGGAAACAAAATTGAATATGGAAATGTAAACAAAACTCTAGTCAGAAAAGAGAACGTGCAAGACTCAAATTTACTGCAACTTAACCATTGCTGAACCCTACACTGGCCCACCTACTCTCCATCAGGCCTCCAGTGAAAGGTTCTTTTGTAATCCCAGCTGTCCTAATGACACCGTCAATGTGAGTGACACAATGTCATCCTGTCCCACTGCTTCCAGGGAGCATTTGCAGCTAAAGACAAGCACACCTGTCAGCTCCAGTTTCTCAGTTTCTTATTTTCCCAAGCTTCAGTTCAGATCTCCACATCAGTTTGCAAGAATAAAAACTAAGTATACATTTGGTTGGCATGCATATCTATGGTATGATAAAATCAAAATGCATAGGGCCTTTAAAAATCACATTGTTAGAAAAGCGTTGTTTAATGTTTGGATAAGATATAAAGATTTGTTGGAAAACAAAACCCCTAGATGGTTGTCACCCTTGGAGGCTAAGGCACTGAAGAAACTCAATATGGAGGCTGGATGGCCAAAGTATTGGGAAATTCTGGAACAAGATGGAGATAAATTGAAATTACAGAGTCATGAGAAATTGAAACCTAAAGTACGAGATTGGCTCCATTATTATCAAATAATGGAGGTTTACAAACAAGACAAGAAAATTGGCTTCCAGGTGGAGAAATCAAAATTAGAAACTGAATTGTTAGAACCCAATACCAAGAACTTGTCAAGAATGTATAATTTGCTGCTGAAATGGAATACACAAGATGAAACAGTTAAATCGGCTATGATTAAGTGGGCACAGGATATTGGTCATAACATTATGTTTGCTGACTGGGAATGGTTGTGGAACACCGGTATAAAATTTACGGCATGTAATGCCGTAAAGGAAAATATTATGAAAATGATCTACAGGTGGTACATGACCCCAGTCAAGCTAGCAAAAATTTATCATTTGCCTGACAATAAGTGTTGGAAGTGTAAAGAAACCGAGGGTACCTTTTATCATCTTTGGTGGACGTGCCCGAAGATTAAGGCTTTCTGGGAAATGATATATAATGAAATGAAAAAGGTACTTAAATGTACTTTCCTTAAGAAACCAGAGGCCTTTCTCTTGGGCATAGTCGGCCAATTGGTGTCAAAGAAAGATAGAATTTTCTTTATGTATGCCACGACAGCAGCAAGAATACTCATCGCAAAGTATTGGAAGACACAAGATCTACCCACCCTGGAAGAATGGCAGATGAAAGTGATGGACTATATGACACTGGCTGAGATGACTGGCAGAATCCGCGACCAGGGGAAGGAGACGGCAGAAGAAGAATGGAAGAAATTTAAAATCTATCTTAAGGACTATTATAAACTTGATGAATGTTAGAATGTCGAGGTTTTGAGAAAGAAAGGGTTACAGCGATATAAGATTAGATTAAAGGAAAGACTAAGAGGACAGAGGTTTGACAGAACTATTTAGAACTTGCTGAAAAACTTTGGACATTGGGATACAGAAAGGGGAGGTATGGGGGAGTCCGAGAAACAAGGTTTATGAAAAAAAGGGTACGAAACTATACATGTTTGTATGTCTTTTTATATGTTTGTATTGTTTTAAAAAAATTGTAAAACCAATAAAAGAATTGGAAAAAAAGAATAAAAACTAAGTCTTTGTGAAAATTCACCAGCATTTAAGTGCAAACGTCTCCTAACATACAAATATCTATATGCAATATTTATTTTGCCTAACATAGACTTCTTTTTTTTTTTGCAAAGCCATTTTCCCTAGTACAGCACGTTTTAATGTCCCTTTCACCAACACATACATTTTTATGCACCATTTAGGGTGCACGTTTTTGTACTTGGCTGGCGAATTGCATTGCAAAATTCAGAGAAACATGAATTTCAAAGGATGGCTGCGTTTCAGTTCTCTTATTTGGGGGGGGGGGTGTAAAATAGGTTGGTTCACCTTTAAATTTGAACCAAGTAAGAGTTCTGCCCCAGGCCTTTCAGCGGTCCCATTTTAGACAGCTGCCACCCATTTTCAAGGTGCACCAACTAGCAATTGCCTGTGGAAAGGAAGATGGGGAATTAGGGCAGCTTCTTCCCATCCAGACCACTTTCCTGGGTCAATGTTCCAAAGCAGAACTCTGTCCCAATTGGCACTTTAAGTGCAAGTGAGGCGAGTCTGCTTTCGAACCCAGATTTAGTTAATTCCTCTTCCCATCCCTACCCATGATGGAAAACCTCTCAGCAAAAAGATCTATGTCTGCATTCTCCCTCTTCTGCCAAAGTTAGTTAGGAGGTGCTGAAAAATAACTCAAACAGTAATAAGAGAGTCAAAGCACCTCTGAAGTGAAAAATGACGCAAATTGAGTAAGGCGTCAACATTTGATTGACAACCCAATCAACCTCAAAGTGCAATAAAGACATTTCCAGTTTTGAGATTTCCAAGGTTATTTGCTATCCCTTGGAAAGCAACGAGGCCATAATAGCCTATTCTATTATGTTATCACATCTTTGCTTAGAAAAGCTCTCAAGAGCAGCTTATCTCCCTCAAATGCCAATGTTTGCTACAGTGCTCCTGCAATGGGGTAAAATAACCACTGATGTTACCAAATAACATGAAATTGTCTGAAACCCTCTCCCTTTCCCATTTGCTTTCCTGAGGACAAGCTGGGAAGAATTCAAATTTTTAAAACTGATACAGCTGTGACTGTATTTGTCTAGCAGTATGTGCTCCTTGAGGAACGCAGGTTAAATCACAGAGCCTAGGACTTGCCAATCAGAAGGTCGGCAGTTCAAATCCCCGTGACGGGGTGAGCTCCCGTTGCTCAGTCCCTGCTCCTGCCAACCTAGCAGTTCAAAAGCACGTCAAAGTGCAAGTAGATAAATAGGTACCGCTCCGGCAGGAAGGTAAACGCTGTTTCCGTGCGCTGCTCTGGTTCACCAGAAGCGGCTTAGTCATGCTGGCCACATGACCCGGAAGCTGTACACTGGCTCCCTTGGCCAATAAAGCGAGATGAGTGCCGCATCCCCAGAGTCAGCCACGACTGGACCTAATGGTCAGGGGTCCCCTTTACCCTTTACCTTATGTGCCCCTTAAGGGGATACAGTGGTACCTCAGGTTAAGAACTTAATTTGTTCCGGAGGTCCGTTCTTAACCTGAAACCGTTCTTAACATGAGGCATGCTATCGCTAATGGGGCCTCCCGCTGCAGGTGTGTGACTTCCGCTCTCATCCCAGGACAAAGTTTGCAACGAGGAGCATCTACTTCCAAGTTAGCAGAGCTCATTACCCGAAGCGTTCGTAAGGAGGACAGTACATAACCCGAGGTTCCACTGTACAATAAAACTGAGGTAATGAATGCAACATCACTGAGACAAGGAATGGTCCCTCTGTACTACCCAAATGCACAAACTATCAACCAGCTGTAAAATTCCAAGTTTCTAGATGCTAGTTACAGTGGTGCCTCGCAAGACGAAAAGAATCCGTTCTGTGATTCTCTTCGTCTAGCGGTTTTTTCGTCTTGCGAAGCAAGCCCATTGGCGGATTAGCGGATTAGCACTATTAGCACTATTAGCGGCTTTTAGTGGCTTATCTGCTGATCGGATCAGCTGATAAGCGGCTTAGCGGCTTAGAAAAAGGGGGGGAGGAAAAAAACCAGCAGGAACTCGCAAGACATTGTCGTCGTGCGAAGCAAGCCCATAGGAGATTTGTTTTGCTAAGCACCTCCAAAACGGAAAACCCTTTCATCTAGCGCGTTTTCCGTCTTGCGAGGCATTCGTCTTGTGGGGCACCACTGTATTTGGAATTTATTACAGAGATGCTTTGCTCCTCACATGGCAGGACAGCAGCATCCTGAGGTTTCCTGCAGCCTCTCTGGCTGGCCAGACAGTTATTTCCTATTAGCCTATAAATCTAAAGAGTCGTTTCCTAAAGCTGGAATAGGCGAGGGCTACACTGAGGGGGGCTCATCTTCCAGCGTCAGAATTAAGATTGCCGAAAGAAATATCAACAACCTCAGATATGCAGATGACACAACATTGATGGCAGAAAGTGAGGAGGAATTAAAGAACCTTTTAATGAGGGTGAAAGAGGAGAGTGCAAAATATGGTCTGAAACTCAACATCAAAAAAAAAAAAAAACCCAAGATCATGGTCACTGGGCCCATCACCTCCTGGCAAATAGAAGGGGAAGAAATGGAGGCAGTGAGAGATTTTACTTTCTTGGGCTCTATGATCGCTGCAGATGGTGACAGAAGTCATGAAATTAAAAGACCCCTGCTTCTTGGGAGAAAAGCAATGATAAACCTAGACAGCATCTTAAAAAGCAGAGACATCACTTTGCCAACAAAGGTCCGTATAGTTAAAGCTATGGTTTTCCCAGTAGTGATGTACAGAAGTGAGAGCTGGACCATAAAGAAGGCTGCGTGCCAAAGAATTGATGCTTTTGAATTATGGTGCTGGAGGAGACTCTTGAGAGTCCCATGGACTGCAAGAAGATCAAACCTCTCCATTCTGAAGGAAATCAGCCCTGAGTGCTCACTGCAAGGACAGATCCTGAAGCTGAGGCTCCAGTACTTTGGCCACCTCATGAGAAGAGAAGACTCCCTGGAAAAGAGCCTGACGTTGGGAAAGATGGAGGGCACAAGGGGTGCTCTGGTCCATGGGGTCACGAAGAGTCAGATACGACTAAATGACTAAACAACAAGAACAACAACATTGAGGGGGTATTCTCTGAGCTGGAGAAGTCAGGCCAAGTCCCAAGCTATTGTGCTCCTGCCAAAGAAAGAAAGCAGAAAGAAGCCTTTTTACTAGAATCTGACATGCAGATATGGCAGGAGGTGGTCTGGGAGGTATCTTGGACATAAGCCATTGAGAACTTTAGATGGAACCACCAACATGCTGAATCATCCGCAACCTGGAATCCCAAAGTCATACAAGGTGCCTAGTGTGTTGCTCTTCACCCAAACATGGGACTGTTCAGATCACATTGGCTATTCCATAAAGCCATACACGTATGAACAAATAACAAGTGTGCAAATTCCCCAACCATACAATCATGGAATCATAGAATTGTAGAGTGGAAAGGGACCATGTGAGTCATCCAATGCAAGAACCTTTTGCCCAATGTGGGGCTCGAACCCTGAAATTAAGAGTCTTATGCTCTACTGACAGAGCTATTCCAGTCAAGAGAGGGTTGGTGGTTCAATGGTAAAGCACGTTTTTCATGCAGAATGTACCAGGTTTGTTCTCAGGATCTCCAGTCAAAAAGTCTGTGCCACAATGACTGTGTAACCACCTCCACTGTCGGAGGAAGGATGGCTCTGAGCATCAGCCGTTGCTGCTACGAATCACATGTGGGGAGAGTGCTGGTACATTCAGGTCCTGACTGCAAGGTCAAGGATGTTGGGAACTGCAATGCAACAACAACTGAAGAGTACTACATGGGCTACCCAATTGTAATGCTGCTGTAACTTAAGCCATATTCACACCGTACATTTAATTCAACATGGTACCACTTTAAACGTTCAAGGCTTCCCCCAAAGAATTCTGGGAACTGTAGATGGCTAAGGATAATGAGAGTTGTGATAGGGACGTGGGTGGTGCTATGGTCTAAACCACAGAGCCTAGAACTTGCCAATCAGAAGGTCGGCGGTTCGAATCCCGGCAAGGGGTGAGCTCCCGTTGCTCGGTCCCAGCTCCTGCACAGCTAGCAGTTCGAAAACACGTCAAAGTGCAAGTAGATAAATAGGTACCACTCCAGCGGGAAGGTAAACGGCGTTTTCGTGTACAGCTCTGGTTCTCCAGAAGCGGCTTAGTCATGCTGGCCACATGACCGGGAAGCTGTCTACGGACAAACACCGGCTCCCTCGGCCTGTAGAGCGAGATGAGCATGCAACCCCAGAGTCGCCCGAGTCTGGACCTAATGGTCAGGGGTCCCTTTACCTTTAATGAGAGTTGTGAGGGGGTCCCTATTCCTTGAATCATAGAATCATGGAGTTGGAAGGGACCCTGAGGACCACCTATTCGTACCTCCTGTGATACAGGAATATGCAGCTTTCCCTTATGGGGATCTAACCTGCAACCTTGGCATTATCAGCACCAGGCTCCAATCAACTGAGCTGCTGTTTCCAAAGCTCCCCAGGAAGAGGGATTGATTGTAAAACCACTCTGGAAATTGTAGCTCTGTGGACTGGGATCTCCTCACTGACAACCTACAGCTCCCAGAATTCTTTGGGGAAAGCCATTGACTGTCCAGAGTGGTCATAATGCTTTGAATGCATTGTGTTAATGTGACCTTAGCCTTGCTAACTGGGAGCTTTGGGTCCATCTGAGCTTCTTTTAATCGGTTGACTGGTTTACTTTTATGGGTCTGTAAGCAGTTTTGAATATTCATGGTAATAGAAAGTGGGGTGTAAATCAAAATAGGAATAATTCAGATTTGTTTTTTTAAAACAATGGCACTTCGTTGGGGGAAGCAATTTCCACCGACATTTCACTGGACGTGTTGAAAGTTTTGATCCTATCTCTGGATTCCCAATACTAAGAAGAATTTACCCCAATGTGTCTTAAATCCATCAAGTGCTCATCGCATTAATCAGTCCACTATTGCCTGTCAAATGCCTGCTCAGTGGTATTTGCTGCCCTTTTTGTCATTCTGCTCACAACCACCTTTCAGAGTGAGCTCAGTACAAATGACAGCAGCTAAAATATCCAACCAACAGCCCTTCCCCCATACCTTCTGTAGATCATCCTGTCTCAGAGGCTCTTTTTTTTAAAAGCGATCTAGTCTTGGATTTTAAGATGTCCAAGAGAATTAATCACGAGCTATTAAGACCAGGAGGCATTTGTTAAAGGCCTTGGAAGTGGATGGACAGTTACCTCAGGCTGATATTTTACTCAGTGAAGGCTTGATAATTATCCCATTCACCTACACACAATAGCCCTGAGATCATTAATATTCCTTTTTACAAACCGGGGGTGTTAAGGGAGTGAGACTTGCCTAAGGACACCCAGGGAAATTATGCAAAAGTGAAGACAGGATTGTTCAGTCTAAGAGATGGCTCTCAAGGGATTGTGTGTGTGTGTGTGCGTACACACACACACACACACACACACGTTAAACAATTTGGGGTATATAAATACATCATATTCCCTTCCACCATCCATTCATTGCATACAGCACTGATTCCTTGCTGCT
The DNA here is from genome assembly GCF_965113315.1 of Podarcis vaucheri. NCBI lineage: Eukaryota > Metazoa > Chordata > Lepidosauria > Squamata > Lacertidae > Podarcis > Podarcis vaucheri. The sequence goes on from NC_138761.1 coordinate 11,985,584, forward strand.
GCAGTTTGTCTTCTGCCCAAAACTACATTGTTCTTCTTGCTGCTAGGCGTGGAGAAAACACATAATTTACACAGTTATTTGGTGATGCAATTAACTGCATAATCAATTATTTGTGAAAATTACGTTTCTCATTCACATTATGCTATTCCACCTCATTCAGAGGAAACACAAAGCAAATTGGGAGGGGTGTAGTCCATTTCTTATCAATTGCAGGCTGAAAGCAACAATAGTGGACACTAATTCCTGGATTCATTTCTGCACCAGACATGGATTGATTTCCATTCTGCAACACCCCTCACTGCCCCTGTCCTGAGTATCTAGGTCTGGTGGGAATGTGTACTTGGATTCTAACCAGGGCTCTATCTTGACTGGGTAGAGGAGAGGGGGGGTGAGTGCATATCGAATTTAGCCTTCTGTACATTTTTTGCTCCTCCCACTTTAACCTCTGGACCTGCCCATGACAGGCCAGTGGTCTGCAGAACAGAAGGGAATGTGACCTCCAGGCTGAATACAGTGTTAGAATTCCTGCTCCGTGATTGTAGTCATGGGATTGTTGTCTTTCACATGATGGTGTATGTTTTGATTCCACAAAGTGGGAAGTGACGGAGACAGGATGTTTGTGTTACTGTGTTCCGTGAAGTGAGACTATCGTCCTTTGTTTTTTCTCTGCTGTCTGATGCTAGAGAGAGAGGGAGCCATGTTGCAGTGCTCCGTGTATGTTTATATGTAAATAAAGTAGATTAGCCAGAATGCTGAGTTGCTGAGGTCTGTTACGCAACCTGCGAAGACTCTGCAGATCCCTAAGTGTGCCAATGTCTGTTGGCATCGGTCGCTGTGATGTTCGGGCAAAAGAAAGCTTTCGAAGCTCCCAAACAAATGACCAGGAGGGAGAGAACATGCCAGTCGGGCATGTGTCTCTGCGAGGGTCCTACTCGAGAGTAGGACGAGCTCCTGACATACAGATCCCCCATCTCTCTCCTAAATGCTTGAGCTGCATTGCAGGAGAGCAAGATTTAGGTGGGGAAACAAGGCTTTCACAAGATCTGGATTGTATGGAAGGAGAAGAAATAAGTGTGAGATTGCAATTAGCTTATTAATTGGCTCAGAAACACTGAAGTCAGGTACTGCTGGTTTAAATTGGAAGGGTAGGATTGTGTGCTATAACCAGGCACAGGGAATTAATTGTGGAAGGCCTCTTTCAGCACAGACCAGCCTCCACACTTCTCCATCCCTCTCTTCCTTTGGAACGCAAGAAACCATGTGCCAGCTTGTGTTGGGAACCACACCAGGATGCTCTATAGAGCCCTGCCCACGGAAGCTGTTAGGTAAAGCTGCTCCACAATGAACTTGACATTCAACCCAGACGCTCAGAATTAAAACCTGAAAATTGCAGGCTATCTTCCCTTGTGCACCGCAATGAACATAAGGAACATCCCAAAATATCCTATTAAAAAATCCTATCAAGAATTGCTCTCCGAGAGCTTCTGATCATTTTGAGCGCGGAGATGTTCATTAGTCTGAGATACATCTCATTAGGCATACGGGTGCTTTTAGCAAAATAATGGACAGAAATCTGCAGCTTTCTCCCAAGCTAGATTTTCGGGGGCTTTCAATGGGCCTGTCACAGCTATCGTGTAGACATAGCATGCAATTTTCAGCTTTTTATTCTAAATGTGCAGGTTGGGCTAATGACGCTGGACTATTATGTGTAGCCTGAGTGTGGTATTCAAGGTTCAACTCCAGCAACAAAGGTCAAATCTATATTTATCTGGGTCTGTAAATGCAAGGCGTATATTTCATGCCCACTTCCCCCTTTATATGTGTGTGTGTGTGTGTGTGTGTGTGTGTGCATGAGTGTTCATTGAAGCACAGGCTGCAATTGAACCTTAGTGCTCAACCATCTATTTTATTTTATTTTTAATATTAGTTTCATGTGAGTTTATGTTATATAGCTGGCTATCAGAACTTCCTGCTGGTTTAAGTTCTGTGTTCAAGCAATTATTCCTGCCAGGGATTCAGTAAGTACCAAAAAGAAAAAAAAGAAAAAGTGTTAACACAATTCCTCAGGGTCTGTGTTTTTTTTTTTTCTACAGCTCTGGATACAGGGACATTTTCTCAGCCAGCCCCAAGCAACAGATTTCACAGAAACATTATCTGCCTCTTCAAACTCTGTATGGCTGCTGTTTGCACTTCCCTTGATTCAGTGCTATCAATTACTTGCTTGTAGCCGAAGCCTTGGGGAAAAACTGCCTGTGTACAAATGTTGCAACCTGTCCTCATAGGGAAGTCACTCCATACCCCTGATCATTTTGGTTGTAGAATAGAGATAGCAGTAGAGTTGGAAGGGACCCAAGGGTCATCTAGTCCAACCCCCAGTGATGCAGGAATCTCAGTTAAAGCATCAATGACAGATGGCCATCCAACCTCTGCTTAAAAACCTCCAAGGAAGGAGAGTCCACCACCTCCCGAGGGAGACCATTCTAATGTCAAACAGCTCTTGGTGTCAGAATTTTTCCCTTATGTAGTCAGAATCTCCTTTCTTGTAAGTTCATAGAATCATAGAATCATAGAGTTGGAAGAGACCACAAGGGCCATCGAGTCCAACCCCCTGCCAAGCAAGAAACACCATCAGAGCACTCCTGACATATGGATGTCAAGCCTCTGCTTAAAGACCTCCAAAGAAGGAGACTCCACCACACTCCTTGGCAGCAAATTCCACTGTCGAACAGCTCTTACTGTGAGGAGGTTCTTCCTAATGTTTAGGTGGAATCTTCTTGTTTCGAGTCCTACCCTCCAGAGCAGCAGAAAACAAGCTTGTTCCATCTTCCATGGGACAGTCCTCGAGATATTTGAAGATGGCTATCATATCTCCTGAGAAGAGAAGACTCCCTGGAAAAGACTCTGTCCAACCATCTCATCCTCTGTCGTCCCCTTCTCCTTGTGCCCTCCATCTTTCCCAACATCAGGGTCTTTTCCAGGGAGTCTTCTCTTCTCATGAGGTGGCCAAAGTACTGGAGCCTCAGCTTCAGGATCTGTCCTTGCAGTGAGCACTCAGGGCTGATTTCCTTCATAATGGAGAGGTTTGATCTTCTTGCAGTCCATGGGACTCTCAAGAGTCTCCTCCAGCACCATAATTCAAAAGCATCAATTCTTCGGCGATCAGCTGTCTTTATGGTCCACCTCTCACTTCCATACATCACTACTGGGAAAACCATAGCTTTAACTATACAGACCTTTGTCGGCAAGGTGTTGTCTCTGCTTTTTAAGATGCTGTCTAGGTTTGTCCACATATGTGTAGAACATTTAATTGATTCATAATCAATCTTGGATTGAATTACCCCAAATTAAAGTTTGTTGGATCAAAGTAAGGGCTGGTTAGATTTTTTGAAAATTCTCAGCATACAATATACAACTTCCTAATGGAGTTTAAGGGGCAGCACTAATCTATAGTAAGTGTTCACACACAAGATGAGCAAGGCTTCCAAAACAAAATCAGAGAATTAACACTATGCAGGAGAACCAAATTTCGACTCTTCAATTATACACCTAATGGAAAAAGTTAGTACAAACACTCTTTGAGTTTCTGGCAACACAAAAGCTGTCATGCACCTCTAAATTCATTACAGCTCAGTACATCAATCATTGGGCTGGACCCTTATACTTATACTTTGATCCTGGAAGTATAAACACCCACTGTTTATTATGCAGTAGTCTGAAGACCTTAATGACCAGGAACACATTTATTATAAACATCAACTTCTCTTTGGTAGGTATTCAAACATTTGGATGGCATATATTGAGCAATATGTATAAAGCAAGATGGCTGTATTGATGGTTACTGCATTGTTAATGTGAGCTGATTGGGGGTGTTTTTCTGTTTTCACTCCCTCTTCTCTTCTTTTTTTCTTCTCTCCTTTTTTTCTTTAATAAAATTTCAGTTTAAAAATTATCTGTCTATCTATCTATCTAGGGATGTGGGTGGCACTGTGGGTTAAACCACAGAGACTAGGACTTGCCAGTCAGAAGGCTGGCGGTTCAAATTCCCGCGATGGGGTGAGCTCCCGTTGCTCAGTCCCTGCTCCTGCCAACCTAGCAGTTTGAAAGCATGTCAAAATGCAAGTAGATAAATAGGTACCGCTCCGGCGGGAAAGTAAACAGCATTTTCATGCGCTGCTCTGGTTCCCCAGAAGTGGCTTAGTCATGCTGGCCACATGACCCGGAAGCCATACGCCGGCTCCCTCGGCCAATAAAGCGAGATGAGTGCCGCAACCCCAGAGTCAGCCACGGCTGGACCTAATGGTCAGGGGTCCCTTAGCCTTTACCTTTATCTATCTATCTGAATGCATCAATAAATGTATAGCATTGTCCATAATACATAATACAGTTTATGGAATACTGATTTAATGCAGATCATACATACATCCAGCCTATGAAATACAGTGGTACCCCACAAGACGAATGCCTCGCAAGATGAAAAACCCGCTAGACGAAAGGGTTTTCCGTTTTTCACTGCGCTTCGCAAGACGAATTTCCCTATGGGCTTGCTTCGCAAGACGTTTTCGTCTTGCGAGTCTTGTGATTTTTTTCGCTCCCCCCCCTTTTCTAAGCCGCTAAGCCACTAATAGCCTTTTAGCCGCTAATCCGCTAAGCCTTTAATAGCCACTAAACCGCTAATAGCGCTAATCCGCTAAGCCGCTAATAGGGTTGCTTCGCAAGAGAAAAAAAACGCTAGATGAAGAGACTCACGGAACGGATTATTTTCATCTTGCGAGGCACCACTGTAGCAGGATACTGACTTGGCGCTTGTGGAGAGTAGAAAGAGATCTAATTCCATATTCCTTTCCGATGAAGAACTGCACAAAATTCAAGATTGGGCTGTCAATCTAGAGCGAGTTACAGAAGGTGGTAATAAACTAAACCACCCAAGAGAAGCCAAGGAACAAGTGCTTTGCCTTGATTTGTGCTCTTTTGATCCCCTCCCTGTGTGTTGCTCACTCTTCTATTGATCTTCCGTTGGTTATTTCCACACTTTCATCTCCTCTTTTCCACAGCGCCCACAGGGAAGGGATATATTTGACATCACCAAGATTGCCTTCACCTCGACAGCCTCTGAGCTCAGAACCAACATCTGCAGGTGAAGAGATTGCCTGAGGTCAGGAGCAAACCAACTGGATCCACCTGAAGCCACTGTTTTTGTTCTGTTTTCAATGGCACTGGGATCACATCTCCCTTGCAAGCGACCTCAGTCTGCCCCAGGCCTTTCATTCCATTGGAATTGATGTGGGCTACAACACAAAGTTTGCGAAAACCCTGAATGCTCCAGAGAAAATGAAGAGAGAAAGAAAAGGCATGCTTGAAAATACTAGAGCCTGGGTTGCCAAACGAAATGAACTGGCCAGAGAGAGAGAGAGAGAGAGAGAGAGAGAGAGAGAGAGAAGTATTTCTTCACTCGAAGAATAACTTCCTAGAATTCTTTGTCATTCATTCTTCTTCCAAGTTGCTCAGATCAGATACATAAGAAGAGTCCAGTTGGATCAGGCCAATGGCTCAACTAGTCCACCATTCAGTTCCCACAGTGGCCAGCCAGTTGCCTGTGGGAAACCTGCAAGAATATGAACAGGGTTCATCCCATGGCATCCTGTGAAAGAAGCTAAGAAGAGAGATAACATTGCCTGAATCTTTGGGGTCACCAGTGTGGTCCCTATGTATACAATGCTGCACTTGAGGTATTTACCTGGTGCCCAGAAAGCCTCTGAGCCCCTCATCCAACTACTGCTTCCTTGGTCACAAGGTGGTGAGGGTGGTTACCTGTGATGGCCTGGGAATCCGATTCAGAGGATGAACCGGAGGAATCCCAGCCTGCACAGGAGTCCCCGCCTCCAGGGCCGGCTGAGCCGGGGCTGGGCCTTGATTCTGAGGCGCCTACACCTGTGCCGGATCCTCAGGAGCAGGCACCAGGTGAATCCATTCTGGCTCCAGAGGTGGTTGAGGACTCAGTGCCTACAGGTGAGTCTCCCCCAGGGCCCAGTAACCCTTCAGCCTCTCCTGAACTGCAGAGGCTCAGGGCAGAGAGGCGAAGGGAACTGGTTTCTCCCAGGAGGAGTGCTCGCCTTAAGGCCAGGAGAGGCGGGTCTCCTGGGGGCCGGGACTGCCCCTGGCCTCAGAGAAGATAAAGGCCAGTCAGCCCGGTCCCAGGTTGCGGAAGCAACATCGTCGTTGAGTACCTGCTCCTACCCGGACCCAGACCTGACCTTCCAGTGTTCCTGTCCCCGCCCGGCTTCCTGCTTCGGACCTTGCCTTGCTCCTTGTGAACTGTTTTCCAGGCTAGTGACTCAGGACGGGACTTTGACTACGACAACGGTAACTTTCCCCCCGGGACTAGCACATTACCTTTTCTCCCCTTGCAAAGTGCATAGAGCTGAAGGAAGTTGGAGGAGTGGCACTTTCTGTTAGAATTCCTGCTCCATGATTGCAGTCATGGGATTGTTGTCTATCACATGACAGTATATGTTTTGACTGCACAGAGTGGGAAGTAACGGAGACAGGAAGTTTGTGTTACTGGGTTCCGTGAAGTGGGACTTATTGTCCTTTGTGCTTTTTCTCTTTGCTGTCTGATGCTAGAGAGAGAGGGAGCCATGTTGCAGTGCTCTGTGTGTGTTTATATGTAAATAAAGTAGATTAGCCAAAATGCTGAGTTGCTGAGGTCTGTCACGCGCATGCTGCGCAAACTCTGCAGATCCCTAAGTGTGCCGGTGTTGGTTGGCATCAGTCGCTGTGATGTTCGGGCTGAAGAAAGCTTATGAAGTTCCCAAATGATTAACCAGGAGGGAGGGAACATGCCAGTCAGGCATGTGTCTCTGCCAGGGTCCTACTCGAGTGTAGGCTGAACTCCTGACACTTTCCCTACTTTCTCTTTCAACTCTAAGTACTTTCATCTCTATGTACTTTCCAAAGCTTAGGTTGTGTTTACTGGATTCTTTTTAAATATAATTTTTATTTGATTTTACAAGTGTAAAGATACAACAATACTAAAGACATATCTGTATTTAGAGATTTCTCAGACTCTCCAGACTTCCCACCATCCCCTCCATGGGTCCTATTGTCAACATTTTCAACTGCATATTATTCCATCATCCATATTTTATATCTCCACATATTCTTCATAGTGCTTCTTATATTACAAGTGTTATTAAACCCTGCTAATGCTTTCATCTGATTACAGTGGTGTTCCTACATAAATTATACATTTTCCCCATTCTTTCTTGAAGTTTTGGTCTTCTTGGTTCCTGAGCTTTCCGGTTAGTTTTGCCATTTTGGCGTAGCCCAACAGCTTAGTTTGCCATTCCTCTCTGGTAGTGTTTCCTGGATTTTAAAGTGGCATGTGCACACAATTTCTTCCTGTCTTCCTGTTTCTCTAGGTCAGCAGCGCTGATCTGGGAGACTGGGAAATAGTGAGCAGAGGGGTGGCACCTAATAGCAATCTCTCAAAAATCCACATGTGCTCATGGGCCTAAGAAGTCTGGTGCACATAAGAATTTTCATATCTTGTCAAAAAACAACAACTGTGAACTGGAAGTCCTTAAATATCCTGGACCAAAGTTAAGGACCTTGTATAGTGGTACCTCTGGTTGCGAATGGGATCCGTTCTGGAGGCCCGTTCACAACATGAAAAGAGTGCAACCCACAGCGGCACGTCTGCGCACAGTGGGTTGCGATTCACCGCTTCTGCGCATGCACGTGACGTCATTTTGTGCTTCTGCGCATGCACGAGCGGCAAAACCGGAAGTAACCCTTTCTGGTACTTCCGGGTCACCGCAGGACGTAACCTGAAAGAATGTAACATGAAGCAAACGTAACATGAGGTATGACTGTAATTTAATACAAGAACCTGGCCCCCGTAAACATATTAGTGTATCGGATTATTGTCCATAAACGCTCTTTAGAATCATTTGTTTCAATAACTGTGTTTAGGAAGTGATGGCAAATGGGAGGGGACAACCTCTCTCACATGAGACTATGTGAATCACTCTGCCATTGTGGTCATGTTACACATGCATAAGACAAGTCTGGAGTCAATTTCGACAAGGTAAAACAGAAAGGCTGGACATCAGTTGTATGGGAGAGTTAAGAGTTATAAGCTCAAGCTGTCAGTATTTTTATTCTTTCTCCATCCCTCCACCTTGCTGCCCCCACTCTCCAATGATACATAAATACTGAAGACTATTTCCGACAGGGGCTAATTTCACACATCATTGGGAACAATAATAAGTGTATTCTAGATAAGGAGCACTTGGTGTACTAATGCGCTTTAATGCACTGCAAAATGTAAGCTGATAAGTGGATCAACTAGATAATTGCAGCAAGTCTGCATCAACACCAGTCTTTATTACATATACACATGTCTAGTGAGAGTGTCAGTTCCTAAATGTTCTAATAACTAGGTTTAATCTTCTTTTGACACACACACCCCCAAAGTTCCACGGCATTTCCTCTATCAAACAACATTTCCAAGAGAATCTGCTCTGAAACATATCAAGGCTAATGGCTGCCTCCTTTTCTCCAGTTTTGCAGGGCTGGATTCCATCAGATATATTCCTCCAATATTTAATCCTGCCTTGCTTCCATGATGGAACTCACAGTAGCATACATATGGATAAAATTGCCAGATATATATGGACTACATGTGAAGCTCTCAAGTTTCAGCCTGGCAGGAGCCTGTTGTAAATTATTGCATGGAATTTCAGGGAGGGGGGTCTGCTTTACTTTGCTTTCTCCTCCCCTCTCCCAATTAACCTCCATCTCCAGGGCTCTGAGGTTTGAGGGACCACAGAGGAAAAACTACCGGCGCCCACCACCCATGACATAACCAGTGGCTGCTCCTAGGTCTCAGGTTTGGACCCTGAAATCTCAGAGCCTAGGATACTTCTGATCTGACAATCTTATTCCTTGATGGTCTGTTTGCAGGAACTGATGAGACCCAGATCTGCTTGGTTACACCAAGGTGGTGGTTTCATGTGCCTTCAGACCATCCTTGGATCCGATTATTAGAAATGGACACCACTGAAAATGTCTTTAAATTAGTCATGCTTCTGTGTTTCAGCATGGACTGAATTATTGCCCAATTTTAAAATAACTTCCTTTTGAAAAATGTCCAAGTCAAAATTCCTTTGAATTTTGTCTCAGATGACAACACTGGAAGACTCTGAGACAGATGAGGGGGACTTGAGAACAGAGGGCAGGGAAGGGAAGGAATATAATGAGAAAAGGAGACAGCTACAACAACCATCTTCACCAACCAGCCTGATCAAGGATCAGGGATGATGGGAGTTGGAGTGTGACAACAGATGAAGTGCACCACCCTGGCTACTGAGGCAAGCAAACATTGAAGGGTAGGAAAGAAAAGCACAGAAACCTTCTGCATATTCTGAAGTTGCCATCAAACAGACAAGTGCCAGAATAGTGAAGATGTCAGAGGGAAAACTCAGGCTCTGTATGCTCAGAGAAGAAGAACCATGTGCATCTGAAAGAACAAAACAAAGCCAAAGGACTGTCCAGAGGGACCATGGAGCAAGTTCTCTCCATCGGCAACCTACATAGTCTCACGGAGGGGATGAGAGAATGATACAAATTGACATCAGCCTCCAGGCTTTTCAACTTCTTCCACAACAGTTTTTTAGCCATTGGCTCTTATTGGATTTATTCAGATGTTGGATAACCAACCTAACATCACAACAATTTGGAGAGGGATCTACAGGAGGAACACACTAGCTTGGAGGTTATAGTTTAGAAAGCCATTACAGGAATGCAAAATAGTTTACGTTCACATCCATGCTTCCCACCCACCCGTACGCTGACTTTTCAGTGACTTTGGCATTCAGGGTATCTTCTTAGCTGGTGTTGGGAAGAGACCACTCTTGCTTGAAACTTGAGGTGGATGGATCAGTCTAAAGCATAAGAAGAACCCTGCTGGATCAGGCCAAAGACTCAACTCCCCTTCCTCACACATCCTCATCCCCCCCCCTTTTAATAAACTTATAGACATTATGTTTTGCTTTTAGGAGACACTTGCCTGCAGCATTTTGATGACTGAACATGCACAGTGGGATCGGGGAGGAGAAGGGAGTAGGGAATGCATGGAGGAATGGAATGGATAGAAACCTGTACAAGAGCACTTGATATTACGACGTTTCATTACAGGTCCTACCCGATGTTTTTGCATCTGGTGTATGTATACACTGGCTGTCAATTAGCTACAAGCACATAAACGGGTGCCTTAAGCACTTTACAAAACTATATATAAATACTTTTGTATTATATTAATACTTATAAGTGTTAATATAATACTTGAATTGATACTTATAAAACGATACTACAGATATCACCTTATCAGGAGGTTCATTATTCACCGCATAAGAATCCAGCCTTCAGTGATGTGTTACCTCTCCTTTGGAATTTCCTCTCCTTAAATATTGTTGTTGTTGTTTAGTCGTTTAGTCGTGTCCGACTCTACGTGACCCCATGGACCAGAGCACGCCAGGCACTCCTGTCTTCCAGTGCCTCCCGCAGTTTGGTCAAACTCATGCTGGTAGCTTCGAGAACAGTATCCAACCATCTCGTCCTCTGCCATCCCCTTCTCCTTGTGCCCTCCATCTTTCCCAACATTAGACAGTCTAATATTTTGGTGTCCTTTTGGTGCCTACAGAAGACCTTCCTATTCTAAGTTGGGACCTTTCCCAGTCTGCATCTGCATTGGAAAGATGTTTTGATCATGTTATCTCTTGCTGTTTGCCTTCCCGGGTTCCTTTGGAAAGCAGGGTGGGATATAATTACATACTTATATTGCCCCCCCCAAAAAAATAATAATCCAACAAAACCTTGTTATTTTGTTTCCTCCTACAGTGGGAGATTTGTTAGTCCAGTTCAGAAGACGTTTTGAAGGTCCCCTGAGAAGCAATGGTGGTAAGCAACCGTTTATAGGAACTTGGGGGGGGGGGGAAATAGTTTCTTCCACAGGGGATTCTTTACCTCCCAGTCATCTGTCACCTCCCATTATGTCCCTTGCCTCTTGCAGCAGACATGTTACAACCCAGATGCCAAAAGGTCTGCCGTCTCTCTTCTGAGCAACAACTGCTTTGCATAACAGATCCCTGAAGGCAGTAGCTGCTCTGAAAACAAATGTACCCCTAAAAAGCAATCCCTCACATAAGGAAGCCCTAGAGGTATCCATAGCTAAAGAGGTCATTGGATGGTCAAACATGCCATCTCAGGGTTGGTCATTGAAAATGCACTCTGCTACATCATCATAAATCTGAGACCGGTTGGAATCATGAGTAAAAACTCTAGGGCAGGGATCCAAAGTGGTGTTTTTAGTCATGCCTGAGGATATTAGGAATGGTCAGTGATAGAGCACGTGTCTTGCATGCAGGTTCCAGGTACGGCTGGGAAGGAAAAGTCCCTTCTCTGGAACCCTGAAGAGTCAATGCCAGTCAATGTAGATGAAGGGTGTCTAACCTGTGGTCCTCCAGATTTTTGGGACACCATCTCCCATCAGTCTCAGACAGCATGGGCAACAATCAAGGACTATGGGAATAAAAGTCAAAGAATATCAAAGGACGATACAGGTTAACCACCTCTGGTGGAGACAGCACTAAGCTGGTTGGGCCAATGGTTTGACACAGTGGAATACAACTTCCTGGGTTCCTCCCAGGAACAGGGAATATAGGGGAATTTGAAATATTATTTATAATCTAAAAGCTTTAACATAAAAATTTTAACTGTGTTGTATTTGTATTCAGCAAAGAGAAGTTTAGAGTAATTAGGTATACTTTAATTTAGTTAATTATGTAATAGGTTTATGTTAGAAAATGAATATGGATGTTGAATTTGATGTTTGTAATTTTGAATTTGATGTTTGTAATTTTTCTTTTTTTGGTTTTGGAAATAAAAAATATAACAACAACAACAACAATTAATAGTAATAATAGTAATAGTAATAATAAACTTCCTGGGTTCCTCCCAATATCTCATCCTTAAATATGAATTTTCCATGCATTCTGCTTTTCTGAGCTGACAACAGTATTACAAAATTCGCAGAAGTGCAGAATCCGAAGAACAATTAAGTTCCAATCTGCACGTTAGTTCAGGAGGGGTGGATTGGGTCAGTTTGCACTGGAATGCCAAAAACCGAATTCCGCAGATCATCTCTAACCCGGGGCGGGTGGGAATGCACATTGTCACAACACCTTATGCCCAGACTTGCTCAACATCCCTATGAGTAACTTTAGAATTTGGATGGAAGGTGAAGCAAGGTATACTCCCCTCCCTCTCCATACTGAAAGCTAATTTCTGTATAATGCTCTTGGGAATTGGCACATCACTAAATATGCACCACACGATGAGTGAGAAGGGCCATTCCCGGTGTTTGTTTTCGCTTCTCTGGGCTGCTGAGCAACAAATGTCAGGAGTGACAGAACAGAAGATGGGTTATCCATCATTATGAAGGATGGAGAGCCAGAGGAGAGTGAGTGGTTGCTAAGTATTGGGGAAGGTATGCTTTGATTGTTTCCAAATTAGAAGCAATCTGCTTCATTTGGAAGAACTCGTGTTTTGAAGCTGGTTGGGTGTCAGATTCAGAGTGAGAAGACCTGGATCCTGTCAGGTTGGCTGCAGGTAAGCAGCTAGCTGAGCCCGGGAGCAGGGCAGAAATCCAAGCAAGTATTTCGTTATGTATTTAGGTACATAATTGTTTGGGCTGCTTTTCAGGGTTACCTGTCTCTGTAAGCAGTGTCGAAAACTAGTTCAGGACCAATTGTGAAGAGACTGCTGTCACATAGTTTGCATCTGGACTTTTTAGAAAGTCAATGTGGGGGAGGTGGTGAGCTGGATAGGGACCATCATAGGGCATTAAGCCTTTGCCCCCTGATCAGAATAAATTTAACAACAGCTATTCACAGTGGATTATTTGAATTATGGTGCTGGAGGAGACTCTTGAGAGTCCCATGGACTGCAAGAAAATCAAACTTCTCCATTCGGGAGGAAATCTGCCCTGAGTGCTCAGTGGAAGGACAGATCCTGAAGCTGAGGCTCCAGTACTTTGGCCACCTCATGAGAAGAGAAGACTCCCTGGAAAAGACCCTGGTGTTGGGAAAGATGGAGGACACAAGGAGAAGGGGACGACAGAGGATGATATGGTTGGATAGTGTTCTCGAAGCTACCAGCATGAGTTTGACCAAACTGCGGGAGGCAGTGGAAGACAGGAGGGCCTGGCGTGCTCTGGTCCATGGGGTCACAAAGAGTCGGACACGACTAAAGAACAACATTCACAGTAGAAGGAAAGCCCCCATTGACACTACAGCGGTACCTCGGGTTACAGACGCTTCAGGTTACAGACGCTTCAGGTTACAGACTCCGCCAACCCAGAAATAGTACCTTGGGTTAAGAACTTTGCTTCAGGATGAGAACAGAAATCACACAACGGTGGTGCGGCAGCAGTGGGAGGCCCCATTAGCTAAAGTGGTACCTCAGGTTAAGAACAGTTTCAGGTTAAGACCGGACCTCTAGAAGAAATTAAGTTCTTAAAGTGAGGTACCACTGTAATGAGAGCTTTTTGTTATGTCCCTGATGCCAGACTTTATCTTTTTCAGGGAATGAGGCTGGAAATTCAGCGTGGGATGAGGAGCAGCCCCAAAAGTACCTCACCAGCTGGAAGAACTTCCACAATAAGAGCACACAGTGCCAGCACCCTTCCAGCCATAAGAAGTGCTCTTTTGACTCCAAGGAATCAAACTCAGAAGCCCCAGTGCAACTAAAGTCCCTCCTACTCTTGTCAAAGTCAACAACTGCTGGTTTTAAGACACAGGTTTTAAGACAAAGACACTCCTCTCAGTGAAGGTAGATCTAGCCCCTGAGACAGAGTTGCAGCTCCTGCTTAAAGCTCAGCCTGAGAATGACTGCTGCTGAAGCAACATCTGAGCTCTGCTCTTGTGAAATCTCTAGCCTCAACCCTGTAGGGAGCTGTCCATGGGACCCTCGCCTCACTTCTGCTGGGGGAAGCACTCACACTGGAACACTTTCCTCCCATTGTGAATTCACATTTTCATGTGACAGTGTGTGATCAAAGGAGCAATTTCCATCTTAATCTAAATGGTGTACTTTCTTAAGATTGTTTCATACCTCATCTATTGTTCTCTCCTTGCATCCCTCTCTCTCTTTAAATATGGGAGCCACAAAGATTTGTAAACTTCAACAACAGAAATGTTTAAAAAAAAGTTTAGAAAGTAAAGGATGTTAAATATACGTGTATTTCCTTATCATGGGTTGTCAATGTAGTGACCAAGGTTGTGTTGGATTCCAGCTCCCACAAGCCCCACCCAACACAGTCAATGGTCAGGGGTGATGGGAGTTGTAGTCTGAGAGCCACCTGGAGGACCGCAGAGTCTCAGTCTATGGTTAAGGAGCTGTGTGGCCAATCATTCAAATTGAGGAAGGGGAAGAGCCAGTGTGGTGTAGTGGTTAAGAGTGGTAGTCTCGTAATCTGGAGAACCGGATTCGTGTCTCCGCTCCTCCACATACAGCTGCTGGGTGATCTTGGGCTAGTCACACTTCTTTGAAGCCTCTCAGCCTCACTCACCTCACAGAGTGTTTGTTGTGGGGCAGGAAGGGAAAGGAGAATGTTAGCCACTTTGAGACTCCTGAAGGGGAGTGAAAGGCGGGGTATCAAATCCAAACTCTTCTTCTTCTTCTGTAGGGACATTTAGGTTCTGGTTTCTTTCATGGAGGAAATAACGAGCAGGCACACAATACAGTCTGTTTTGTTCATATGCAATGAGGCCAAGCGTGGTGTTAGGAGTCTCCAAGAAAAATTAGGAGGTTGCACTACAGGAGTATCTGAAGGTACCTGGTTCCTCACCCCCACTATATTGCAAAACTAATCAAATTGCACTGCTATCTATTGCTGTCACTGAAATACTTTGGGTTTATTGAAAAATATTTAAGTTTGATATCGGTTGTTCCTTGTCATTGCAATTTGCCAATGGGCTGGCACAGCCATGGCTGGGAGTTCTGCTGTCAATAAAGAATGACTCTGCCCACTCCTCCTGCAAATATAGGGCTGCATGCAAATCATAATAATAATAATAATAATAATAATAATAATAATAATAATAATAATAATAATAATAAATTATTAATACCCCACCCATTTGGCTGGGTTTCCCCAGCCACTCTGGGTGGCTTCCAACCCAATATTAAAAACAATACAGCCTCAGACATTAAAAACTTCCCTAAACTGGGCCGCAAATATAGTTATTTGTGGTCATGTGTTCTGTTTTGACCACGATGGGGAGAGGTAGTTCTCGCAGTGGAAGCAGTCATTCACCAATTCTGCCCTTCTCCTACATATTTAAATGAAACCTTCTGTTGCCTCCAGGCGGAATGCTGACTCAGGGACCTGATCTTCGGCTGTCAGCACAGCATGTCCTGGCTCAAATTATTAGTCACCTTCAGGTCTTCATTTTAAAAATCGAGGTAAATAAAGCAAAAGAAAGGAAAGCCTGAACAGAAAGCAATGAAATATAGCAGGCATTATTTTTATAGCGGGATTTTGTTGTGACTTGCTCCGTCAATAAATCAGAACTGAACAAGGCGTTTGGAGATTCACAGCCACTAATATGTTTTAAGAGGGCTCCAGTTATAAATATCAAAGATGAAAGGCCAGCAAAGGCCTCCATTTCTTTTTATAGGTTGTTCATGCTTTTGCCAATGCGCCCTTTCTGTGAGTCGTGACTCCTATTCCCTCATGTCTCCGCGGCAGAAAAGTGAAGGGTTTCAACTTGAGTCCTGAACTGAGCTAAGAGCCCAGAACAGGAGTGGAGAACCACCAGCTCAGGAGTCAAGTGTGGCCCCTGGGGCCTCCCTATCAAGCCTACAGCACCCAAAGAGTTGTGGTGTTGGAAGGGACCCCAGGGAATCCTTTAGCTGTGATTCATGCATTGCAGGCAGGGGGTTGGAGTAGATAACCTGATTCTATGAGTCCCACTTGTATGTTGTTGTTGTTTAGTCGTTTGGTTGTGTCTGACTCTTTGTTTTTGTTTTATAAAATATTTATTAAAGTTTCAGAAAAAAGAATTACAGAAAAACAAGAAATACAAAGGTAAAAGACAAAAATAAAAATACAAGAAAAATACAGAATAAAAAAGTAAGTACACTTACAGAAAAAAGGAAAAAAGGAAAAATAAAAAATCAATCTTTCCATATCTTACATTCATATCCTTGTTTCCCTGACCTCCTCATACCTCCCTTTTTTGTGTTCCAATTCAATTAATTAATTCAGCAATTTCTTTCCCTCCTTATTACCCTGATCTTTGATCTTAATATATTATAACATTAAATTTTTACCTATTTAAAAATCCCATTTTCCATATTCTTTTATATCATTACAGCTAGAAACCACTTAACTTCAATCAAACATCATTCTAACATTCATTAATTTTACAATATTTCTGTAAATAATCTTTAAATTTCTTCCAATCTTCTTCCACCGGCTCTTCCCCCTGGTCTCGGATTCTACCAGTCATTTCCGCCAATTCCATGTAGTCCATCACTTTCATCTGCCATTCTTCCAGAGTGGGTAGATCTTGTGTCTTCCAATACTTTGCGATGAGTATTCTTGCTGCTGTTGTAGCATACATAAAGAAAGTTCTGTCCTTCTTTAACACCGATTGGCCGACTATGCCCAGGAGAAAGGCCTCTGGTTTCTTCAAGAAGGTATATTTAAATACCTTTTTCAGTTCATTATATATCATTTCCCAGAAAGCCTTAATCCTTGGGCACGTCCACCAAAGGTGAAAGAATGTACCTTCAGTTTCCTTACATTTCCAACATTTATTATCAGGCAAATGATAGATTTTTGCAAGCTTGACTGGTGTTATGTACCACCTTTATATCATTTTCATAATATTCTCTCTTAAGGCATTACATGCCGTAAACTTCATACCTGTGGTCCATAACTGTTCCCAGTCAGCCATCATTATGTTATGTCCAATGTCTTGTGCCCATTTGATCATTGCAGATTTCACTGTTTCATCCTGAGTATTCCATTTCAACAGCAAGTTATACATCTTTGACAAAGTCTTAGTTTTGGGTTCTAACAATTCTGTTTCCAATTTTGATTTTTCCACCTGGAAGCCGATTTTTTTGTCCAAATTGTATGCCTCCATTATCTGATAATAATGAAGCCAATCACGCACTTTCGACTCTTTGTGACCCCATGGACCAGAGCACACCAGTCACCAACACCTGTGGGAAGGAGCCCCAGGCCAGGCTGCCCCGGGGGTCATCCCTTGCCCATTCCCCTCCATTTGTGCCTGCTCACCATAGGGGGAGCCAGCTAAGCAAGGAGCTAAGCTGGGAATGCAGCAGCAAGGCCAGGCTGTGTCCCAGGGCCAAGAGACCAGGAAACAGTGGGCTCCTTTATTAGAGGTTAGCGACCATAATTGCTTTCCAAAGTGTCTAGCAGAGTTTTCCTGGCGGCAGACGACCAGAACAGTAGTCATACTCGAATGCACAGTCAAGAATTACTTTATGAAAGCCTTTGGTTATGCAGTAGTACCTCCGTTTACATAACCCTCTGGTTACGTAAACTTTGGGATGTGCACACGGCAAACCCGGAAGTATTTTACCGGGTTTTGCTGTGCGTGCATGTGCAGAAGCAGTCCTCAGGTTGCGGAAACCTCAGGGTCTGACTGGACCTCCAGAACAGATCCCGTCCACAACCGGAGGTACCACTGTACAAGCACTTTTAGTTATTACAATACAAACTATTTACAGTCCTTCTTCCTCTCTTCAGCACGGTGTTTGTTGTTGTCTAGTCATTTAGCCGTGTCTGACTCTTCGTGATCCCATGGACCAGAGCACACCAGGCACTCCTGCCTTCCACTGCCTCCTGCAGTTTGGTCAAACTCATGCTGGTAGCTTTGAGAACACTGTCCAACCATCTTGTCCTCTGTCGTCCCCTTCTCCTTGTGCCCTCCATCTTTCCCAACATCAGGGTCTTTTCCAGGGAGTCTTCTCTTCTCATGAGGTGGCCAAAGTATTGGAGTCTCAGCTTCAGGATCTGTCCTTCCAGTGAGCACTCAGGGCTGATTTCCTTCAGAATGGATAGGTTTGATCTTTTTGCAGACTCTCAAGAGTCTCCTCCAGCATCATAATTCAAAAGCATCAATTCTTCGGAGATCAGCCTTCTCTATGGTCCAGCTCTCACTTCCATACATCACTACTGGGAAAACCATAGCTTTAACTATGTGGACTTTTGTTGGCAAGGTGATGTCTCTGTTTTCTAAGATGCTGTCTAGGTTTGTATACCGGTATTTATTATTTAAAAGACATTTAATAAACTGATGAATTTTAAAAGTCTCATAGCCTTCTAGTAACGATTTGGAACTTCCTACAGTGAAATGTGTGCCTTCTCATTGCATGCAGTTGAGCCACAGGGCCAGAGAGCCTTTCACAACATGAAGTACATACGACTTAAGATGGAGAAAGCAAAGAAGAAGTGTCAGAGGTATTTACAGTGATGGTTGAATTCTCTATGGCTTTGTGTTTTTCGGTGGGTGCCTTTCTTTCTTGCAATCCCTCCAGAGGAGAAAACTGATGGTTGTTGTTGTTGTTTCACTTTACAGGAAAAAGTGATCCAGAGAGAATAATAAAGCACCTCTACTACACTACTGTCAAATTTACATCAGCAAGAGGGATTCAAAAGGCTGCTGGAAAGAATGACACTTAATACACACAAAGCCAACACCTTTCCCCCCTGTCCATCCTAATAATTGCTCTGATTTCTTTCTGCCACAAATGGCCACACTCCCAACTGGCCATACGTTTCTCAAAGGGACGGATACAAAACAGAAGTGCATTGTGATTTGTGACAGAGGTAATGGCTTTCCCCCTCTTTCAAGCATCACAAAGCAGACACTTTTCAGCTTCTTCAAATGCCTGTCTTTGCTTCTTGATCAACAACTTGGTAAATGGATGAAAATATTGCCACTGCTGTCAGCCTCAGGCTGATTATTGCTCATGAAGGGCCAACCAGACTTCCAATGATAATAATAACACTAACAATAATAATAATTTATTATTTATACCCCACCCATCTGTGCGGCTTCCAATCAAGTGTTAAAAACAGTACAGCATTAAATATTAAAAACTTCCCTAAACAGTGCTGCCTTCAGATGTCTTTTAAAGATAGGATAGCTGCTTATTTCCTTCACATCTGAAGGGAGGGTGTTCCATAGGGTGGGCGCCACTACCGAGAAGGCCCTCTGTCTGGTTCCCTGTAACCTCACTTCTCGCAATGAGGGAACTGCCAGAAGGCCCTCAGCTCTGGACCTCAGTGTCCGGGCTGAATGATGGAGGTGGAGACACTCCTTCAGGTATACTGGACCGAGGCTGTTTAGGGCTTTAAAGATCAGCACCAACACTTTGAATTGTGCTTGGAAACGTACCACAATTGCACCACAATTTCCAGGAAGAGGTCCACGCTTGAAAACTCCGTGTCAGAGTGTGTGTGTTTTGTTTCGTCCTGACGTTTTACCTGGGGAAACCCATGTTTTACTGCTGAATCCAAGCAAATGGCAATCTGTGCTTGTTTGCTCTGATTCAGTGGTAAAACACAGGGTTTTCATGAGGAAAGCGCAGGACAAAAAAATAAAAGTTTGGACACTGACTCTACATCCCGGACTAGTGTCTTAAAAAACAGCACAAAAGGCAGTGTGAATGAGCCCTCTATGGAATATTTGCTGTTGCTGCTGCTGCTACAGAAAGCTCAGATAGCTGTCCTGAACGGGAGGCAAGCATGGCAAAATCCTTGCATCCACAGGTTGCGGGGGAGGAAATTTTGATGGATGTTATGCAATTAAACTAATTGCAGAGACAATGCACACAAAAGGATCTGATTTGTATCTGGGGGGGGGGACAGGTGGTGCAAAGTGATGAGGGAGACTGCAAGGAGGAGGTTTAAGCAATGGCTCCTGGATTTGATTTGTACCCAAATCAGTTGTGCAGCACGTTTTTGACGTTAAAGTTGCCTTGAACTGCTACAAGACAAGCAGAACTTCAGCAGGGAAAGCTCTTTAAGCATGTAGGTGCAATAGCTGAGAAAGCCTTACTGGATGAATGTCAAACACGTTATCAAAACACATCAGCTGTCTGCAGGCATCTGAAGGGTTGTCACATGGAAGATGGAGCGAGCTTATTTTCTGCCACTGCAAATGGTAGGAACCCAACCAATATATTCAAGTTACAAGAAAACAGATTCTAACTAAACATCAGGAAGAACGTTCTGATGGAGAGAGCTGTCCAAGGGAGCAATGAAGTATCTAAGGAGGTGGTAGGCTCCAGGTCAGCCACTTTCCCTATGATTCTAGGGGGTGGAGAGACTACCCTATGAGGAATGGTTGCAGCGTTTGGGACTTTTTAGTTTAGAGGAAAGGTGAGTTGGAGGTGACATGATAAACTGTGGATGACATGGTGAAAGTGGATCGAGAAAAATTATTCTCCTTCTCTCATGACACTCATGGAGATCTGATGAAGCTGATTGTCGGAAGATTCAGGACAGATGAAAAAAGGACTTCTTCACACAACAACAACAACAACAACAACAACTTCTTATTTATACCCCACCCATCTAGCTGGGTTTCCCCAGTCACTCTGGGCAGCTCCCAAGAGAATATGAAGAAGGAGGAGGAGGAGAAGGAGGAGAAGAAGGAGAAGGAGAAGGAGAAGAAAGAAAATTAATAATAATAATAATAATAATAATTTATTTATACTCTGCCCATCTGGCTGGGTTTCCCCAGCCATTCTGAGTGGCTAAAACATCGAACATTAAAAACTTCCCTAAACAGGGCTGCTTTCAGATGTCTTCTGAGAGTCAGATAGTTGTTTATTTCCTTGACATCTGATGCGAGGGCGTTCCACAGGGCGGGAGCCACCACCGAGAAAGCCCTCTGCCTGGTTCCCTGTAACCTCATTTCATGCAGTGAGGGAACTGCCAGAAGGCCCTCAGAGCTGGACCTCAGTGTCCGGGCTAATCGATGGGGGTGGAGACGCTCCTTCAGGTATCCTGGGCAGAGGGCTGTTTAGGAAACCTACTCCCTGAGAAGGCAGTGATGGCCACCAACTTGGATGGGATTAAAAGAGGGTGACACAAATTCCTGGAGGAGAGGGCTAGCTATGGCTACGAGCCAGGATGGCTATGCTGAAGGTAGCAGTTCTTCTGAATGGCACAAAGGACAAAATAGCAGCTTGTGGCACTCCATAAACACGAAATCCACTCTTTGGACACAAACCTGGAGGTAGAAACTGAGTCACTGTAGCACAGAGCCACCAATGCCCACTCCACACTGTCAGGAGAGAGTGCAGGAGCCAGGCCCTGTGACTGGTAGGCCTCGCAGGACTGGGGCCTTCCTGAGTTTGGCCTGGAAGGGCAAGGCGCGGCCGCACAGGTGAGGCTTGACAGAAGACTCGTGGCACCTGGTGGCAAGGACCGGGAACGGTATATAAGACCAGCATTTCCCTCAGGCTCTGGCTCTTTGCCACAGCAACACACTACCCACCTAGCTGTGCTTTGGCTTCCTGACTCCTGGTTTCTTGACGCTCGGACTCTTGGCTTTCTGACTCCTGGTTTCCTGATTCGTGGACCCTTGGCTTCCTGACCCCTGGACTGCTGACCCTGGACTGCTGATTCCTGTGTCCCGTCCTCTACCCTGGTCACAACGTACCAAGCCGGGACTCCAACTGCATGTAACCCGGACAGTGACACACACAAGCAGCCCAGAAGGATACCATGGGCGATAGTATCAAAAGTAGATGAGATATTGAGAAAAAGGAGTAGGTCACACTCCCTTCTCTCTATAAAGGCAATCAAGGCTGATTCACACACACACACCCCACCAGAACCCAGACTGGCATGGATTCAGATCATCACTTCCTACCAATAATGGCTACAGTTGTTCCACCATGACCCTCTGAATCACCTTCCTAAAAAGTGGGGGTATTTCTGACCAGGTAATAGTAGTTACAATCCACTGGGATGATGTTCCGGGCAGGTACAGGATTGCACTGCGAATCCAACTGAGTACAGTGGTAGTAATAATAATAATAATAATAATAATAATAATAATAATAATAATAATAATAATAATTTATTTGTACCCCGCCCATCTGGCTGGGGTTTCCCCAGCCACTCTGGGCGGCTTCCATAGAAACCAAAAATGCAGTAAAATATCACAGATTAAAAACTTCCCTGAACAGGGCTGCCTTAAGATGTCTTCTAAATGTCAGGTAGTTATTTATCGCTTTGACATCTGATGGGAGGGTGTTCCACAGGGCGGGCGCCACTACCGAGAAGGCCCTCTGCCTGGTTCCCTGTAACTTGGCCTCTCGCAGTGAGGGAACTGCCAGAAGGCCCTCGGAGCTGGACCTCAGTGTCTGGGCAGAACGATGGGGGAGGAGACGCTCCTTCAGGTATACTGGGCCGAGGCCGTTTAGGGCTTTAAAGGTCAGCACCAACACTTTGAATTGTGCTCGGAAACGTACTGGGAGCCAATGTAGGTCTATCAAGACCGGTGTTATGTGGTCTCGACGGCCGCCCCCAGTCCTACCAAACATGGAAAGGATAGGGCTGTCAAGCTTATCCCTAGCTCTTGATTTCTACTACAAGACATATACACAGAATTGGACCGTTACATCTACTGACAAAGATGGCTTTGCTGGTCCCATGTCACTCCTGATTTAAATGGATTTTCTTACTGTACGCATATTAATTTTTCATTGCGCCCTTTTTACCTGCCGCTAAGGAAACATGCACTGGAATAGAACCAGAACCAGCTGGTAAGATGCTTCCAAGATAGTATGAAAGGTATTTAAATGCATATGGCATGAACAGAAAGGAAATACTGTGAGTCATTTGATTGGGGTAAAATGGTAGAGAAACACAAACTTTGTTACTGTATACTAAACATCCCACGTAATCTCATGAAAGCATGGGGGAAGGAGCAGGGTAAGAGGAACGGAAAGATTTTCAACACATTTGTGTTCCATGTCAGTCTTGTATGTTTTCATCCACATGTTTGATCCCATCCTATTTTCTGTGGACTTTTCTTTTTAAAAAACACAAAAAATGCATTTAAGTGGCACACATTTTGTATGCAGTGTTCCCTAAAACACACATTTTATATGCACCCTCCTGCAAAATACTGTTTTTTACCCCCTTCGCTATGTGTTTCCTCCTAAAATCTGATATTTTGCATGGATTTCCCCAATAAAATAGACATCTCCATCCATTTTTTAAACTAAAGTTCTCTCACAAATTTAGGAGAAGTGCACAATCTGATTATTAACTGTGTCATGATCCATATATTGGTTGAGGAATCATGTAGCGGGTTGGCTTGATTTAAAATGTGGACGAAACCAAATTCTCCTTAATCCTTACACTGCCTCCCTTCACATGCCCTGTTCCTCCCACCAGCTTTTTTCAGGTCAAGGGCTACATTCCCTTCTGGAAAAAATTATGGGAGCCACATCACAAGGGTGGGCAGGACCAGGTGCAAAATTGAGCGAAGGTTCTCTTTGTTTCAACCTCTGGCATTTGCATGGCTGGAAGGATGACAGTCATACGTGTTGCTCCACCCATATTTGCCTCTGTCCCCGCCCACCAGTGCCATAGGGAAGGTTGTCCACAAGGGAGTCCAGTCTTTGGCCTCTCCACCACTAATCTATGCAGCAGAAAGAGTCACTTTTGTGGCAGAAAATCAAAGCCCATTTACATTCAGATGAGTCTGAATATTTATCATCAGGTATCCATGACAAGGTGGCGCCATGGGTTAAACCACAGAGCCTAGGACTTGCCGATCAGAAGGTCGGCGATTCGAATCCCCAT
This sequence comes from Podarcis vaucheri, assembly GCF_965113315.1. Classification (NCBI taxonomy): domain Eukaryota; kingdom Metazoa; phylum Chordata; class Lepidosauria; order Squamata; family Lacertidae; genus Podarcis; species Podarcis vaucheri. The sequence goes on from NC_138761.1 coordinate 12,009,516, forward strand.
GACGGGGTGAGCTCCTGCTGCTCAGTCCCTGCTCCTGCCAACCTAGCAGTTCGAAAGCACGCCAAAGTGCAAGTAGATAAATAGGTACCCCTCCAGCGGGAAGGTAAACAGTGTTTCCATGTGCTGCTCTGGTTTGCCAGAAGCGGCTTAGTTATGCTGGCCACATGGCCAATAAAGCAAGATGAACACCACAACCCCAGAGTCGGCCACGACTGGACCTAATGGTCAGGGGTCCCTTTACCTTTAACTTTATCCATGACTTCTCTGAGAAGAGAAGACTCTCTGGAAAAAAACTCTGATGTTAGGTAAGATTGAGGGCACAAGGAGAAGGGGACGACAGAGGATGAGATGGTTGGACAGTGTTCTTGAAGCTACCAACATGAGTTTGACCAAACTGCGGGAGGCAGTGGAAGACAGGAGTGCCTGGCGTGCTCTGGTCCATGGGGTCACGAAGAGTCAGACACAATTGATTGACTAAACAATAACAATCCATGACTTGTTGAATAGCTAAAATAATAATAAAACAAAAAGCACAAACAAAGTTGGGAAGACATCAGCGCTGTGCTCTTCTGATCATTCTGTCAGTGCGAGCATTTCTTATTACCAAATGGAACTGTCTCCACTTCCCTCCTCTCACATGCTGTTCTGGGTTTTCTCTTGAGTAGATTTAGGCAAAAAGGTAGGGAAGTCCTATTACACTCATGGCACTGGCTCAGATTGCCAGGCTAGTTGAATCCACCCCAGTATGACTAGAGGATGCCTGTGGTTAAAGTTCTACAAAAGTGTTCCCTGATGGTCTCCTCTTCGTTTTGCCCCCTACCAAACGGCTTGACAAACTCTCCACTCACAGTTTGCCAGGTGGCGAACCTAGAGCTGCTTTCAGATTTCTCGACCCTGAAGACAATTACCTCTTTTTTTATCAAGAAAGGGGGGGGGGGGAATCATAAGACAGCTAGGAAACACTCCGTGATCCCATCAATATTTATGTATCTGACTCAGTAGCATCTGTGTATCTTACAAAGGGCCATCAATACAGGATATCAGCCCGTGTGACAAGTTACATTTTATTCCTGTCAACAGACAAAGATGTTCATATTTTCTCTGCTGGCACAGCACTCAATCTTTCCCAAACTTGCTTGGCTGGGTCTGGGTCCAAAGATCTTCAGACTGTATATTACTTCTGCATTGGGTTTTTTTTTCTGTTCTCCCCTAATGGCCACACCCTACAACATAGCTGTCAACTTTTCCCTTTTCTTGCGGGGAATCCTATTCGGAAGAAGGGAAATGTTGACAGCTATGCCCTACAAGTCACCCAGACAAATTTCCCAAGATCTGGGGGCCCTCCACACCTCCAAGAGGTGCAAAAGCCTGGCTACTTTGGGCTCGTATATGAGAAGGGAATTTATAGACTTCGAAGGGGGAGAAGATCTTCTCGTGCTGTGGATTGGCTTTGTTCCCAGAAGAAATGGATACAAAGTGATTTGCCTTGGCAGTAGGCTGACTATGGGAGACAGCGGGAGAAATCAAACGCCAAGAAGACTTGGAGGAAAGAGGAGTTCAAAGCAAAACCGGTTTTGAGATGACCAACAGAGAAACAAATACAGTGCTACCTCGGGTTTAGTTCCCTGGGAATTTGTTCCGGAAGTCCGTTCTTAACCGGAAACTGTTCTTAACCTGAAGCACCACTTTAGCTAATGGGGCCTCCCACTGCCGCCACCGCACCGGACACGATTTCTGTTCTCATCCTGAAGCAAAGATCTTAACCTGAAGCACTATTTCTAGGTTAGCAGAGTCTGTAACCTGAAGCGTATGTAACCCGAGGTACCACTGTAGAAGTGTGTGAAATGATGAATGGCAGGGAGAAGCTGGGTAGATAAGGAGCACTCACACTTTCCATTGTGGGTGCCCTTTGCGGGATCGCGCGTGGTGCTACAATTCCCAGGGAACTTACTGGCAAACAGGGACTGACCTGCCTCTCAGTGTTATTATTGGGAGGTTCACACCCAGCCTTAGTAATCAAGTTTCTTGCTGGGAGGTGGGGCCAGCCCCATTTATAAATAGGGGGTGGAGCTGACAACAGCCAGTCAGTCAGCTCTGGAGATTCACCCTCCCTACCCTCCCTTAGTTTAATGTTTTCTTGTTTGAATGTTAACTTCTTCTTCCTGTTTAGCGGGCGCTGCTATGGTCTTTGACTGGTTGCTGTTGAAGGACCAGGAAGAAATTTTCCTGCATTGGCAGGTTTTGTCTTCCCCATAGCAATTCGTCACAACTTTGGCAGTTATGGCCTTGGGTGGAATCCTTTAGTTTTTTCTTCCCTATATGGGGAGGGGGGGCGTGAAGTGGTGACTCATCCCCCTGCGGTGGCGATTCCAGGGTCCCCCTCTTAAAGGGCTTATATATATGGATGTCACTGGCCATACACTGAGAGGTTGTCAGTGAACTACCTGTGTGTGGGAATATGGGCTTGGCTGTCTGTTATGCTTACCTTTAAAGCCCTAAACAGCCTCGGGAGGGAGCCAGTGTGGTGTAGTGGTTAAGAGCGGTAGTCTTGTAATCTGGGGAACCAGGTTCGCGTCTCCACTCCTCCACACGCAGCTGCTGGGTGACCTTGGGCCAGTCACACTTCTTTGAAGTCTCTCAGCCCCACTCACCTCACAGAGTGTTTGTTGTGGGGGAGGAAGGGAACATTCTCCTGAATGTTAGCCGCTTTGAGACTCCTTCGGGTAGTGGTAAAGCGGGATATCAAATCCAAACTCTTCTTCTTCTTCTCGGCCCAGTATACCTGAAGGAGCGTCTCCACCTCCATCATTCTGCCCAGACGCTGAGGTTCAGCGCCAAGGGCCTTCTGGCAGTTCCCTCATTGCAAGAAGCAAAGCTACAGGGAACCAGGCAGAGGGCCTTCTCGGTAGTGGCGCCCACCCTGTGCAACACCCTCCCATCAGATGTCAAAGAGATAAACAACTACCAGACATTCAGAAGACATCTTAAGGCAGCCCTGTTCAGGGAAGTTTTTAATGTGGGACATCTTAGTGTATTTTTTATCTTTGTGGAAGCCGCCCAGAGTGGCAGGGGAAACCCAGCCAGATGGGCGGGGTACAAATAATAAATTATGATGATGATGATGATGTCTCGCAGAGCACCCCCATATCCCATTTACCCTGATGAGCCCCAGTTCCCCCTGGCTGGGGGTCTGCGAGGGGTACACGCCCAAGGCGTAAGCCAAGGTCTTCCTACATTCGGAAGTTTAATAAAGTTGTGGCCTAATTTAATTCCTTATAACGTTGTCAGAGTCTTTATTCCTCCCTTATGATCCCTGGGGGCTGGGGCTGCTGTTGCCACCTGGTCACGCAAAAGCTTCTCTTCCTCTCTCATCACACGAAAACCCATGGACATGCAAGGAAGGTGAATGTTAGAAGATTCAAGACAGACAAAAGAAAGGAATTAGACCAATCCACGAAGGAGAAAGGCATTGGTGGCTTCTAGCTACAATGGCTATAATCTGCCTCCATGGTTGGAGGCAGCAATTCTTCAGTTTATATATAGAACATGTTAGAAATGTCAGACAGTCCATTTTAGATGTGGCTCTGGATGGAGAGAGAAAGACAAGGGGAGAGAGAAGACTTCTAGTCTACTTTCCTTTCTGATATGCAAGTTTTCCACCTGCTGGGGACAGGCTTTTGATGTGGGGCTGACTTCACACTTACAGTCCTCCCAATCCTTTCTGAAGTGGTTCAGTCATGCCCCTATTATACAACATCCTTTTGGCTAATCTCCATTTCCCTTGATTTTGAAAGGCCCGCTATGGCTATGGCTATGACCTATAACTAGGCATAGTCAAATCAGACTATTTCTCTTCTCTGCATTAATCTGTTTTGTTGTTGCTGTTGTTTGTTTGGTTGGTTGGTTGGTTGGTGGTTGATTGATTGATTGATATACCACCACTCATCGAAAGATTTCAGGGCAGTTCACAAGACAAAAATGCAAGATGAAAGCACAAATAAATAGTTGATACAGAAACAGCAAAACAATAACCCCTTCCACACAAAGCATTTACATGCACATTTAAAAATACATTTCAAAACATATTTTGAAAGCCTGCAACTACAGTGGAACATTTGGGAAGTGTGAAAGCTAATGGATAACTAGGTTACGATCCACACATTAGATGAGGATACCAGGTATCAGAATCTGCAAAGAATCAAATTCCTCAGGCAGGCTTGAATAAGTAAATATAACTGAGAATGACACCTTTAAGATCTTCTGCCTAGTGACGCCATATCAGCAAGCTGATTGCAAGGGATGAGTTTTACATTGTAGATTATTTTAAATTGTACTGTAAGAGATGGAGAGAAGGAGATAGATGAGTTCATAAAATCTCAGCAATCAACCACTGACAATGAATCTGAATGCCAGCTTTTCCCTATCTCCTCTCGGGAGATGATAGATGAATATTTGCTTCTGTTTCATCTGTAATCTTGTTTATGAGACAATCAAACTGCATGCCATGGGTTTGGGGAAGAAAGCTCTGGGTATTAAAGATGAGGATCATGATAATTGCCTGTAGTTTTAGCAGGGCAGGGGGAGGTATTTAGAACACAGAATAATGTTTGAAGATGAGATTTGCATTCCTTAACTGCGACTGACGTACAGCATAGAAATCCAGAAGCAAAGTTCTCTTCCAATTTGTGACTTCTGCTTGCAAAATTTGATGTGGAAATCCAACTGTGGGGCAGGGGATGGAATCAAGAACTCTCCATAAATTGTGGGCTGAGATTCCACCAACTGAAAACATAATCAGCAGCGGGCAGAAAAAGAAGAAGAAAATGTGAAAGTTGTTTAAAAGATTGCGCATCTTTTATGCAATGTGTGTGCCTGATTGATTTCCAGCCACAACTAGGACTTCGCTGTTGCATGTGGAGGTCCCCAAGCCACCCCTCACATAATTCACAAATCACACGTAATTTTAGTTTAAGGCACTATTTTGGCCACAACTTTATTAAAATACATAATCTGTGAGTGGTTGCTCAGGCATTGATTATGACTATCTGTCCTCCCGTCTGGGACAGAACTGACTATCCAAACTCCCTCGGAAGCCAGTGAAGGGAAAACAATGTTGGGGATCAGTTGAGCTGAGCAACAGTCCCTCACCGCTCACACAACCAGCTCCCCAAGGCTTGCCGGCCCTGGTCCCATTTCAGGGACTGGACAAAATCGTGGCAAGCCCCAGGATTCCTTTAATGGAATTCCCTTCCAGCACCATTGGAGGGGCAGGCACAGCCTATCCTGACCCCTCCACCACCAATTTTTATAACCAATGCCTAACTGCAACCTTACAAGTTGTGACGAATTGCTAAGTAGTAGGCAAAAACCAAGTGGCACCAGCCAATCAGCCAAATGGATAAAATTCCTACCAGGCCCCTGCCCCAATGGCAGACGCCCCCATGACAAGCATAGCAAGGTCAACCGGATCACAGGGCGGGCGGGTGATCCAATGCACTCAGCGAAAGAGAAAGCAAAAGCAGTGTGCCCCAATATTTAAAGCCTTTGGTCCCACCCACCCAATTTACAACAATCAATTTGCCCCAGCAACCCAGTCAGCCAATCGTTGCTTCAGGCAATAAACATTAACCTGCCTGGCAACAGAGGGTTGGCCTGGCAGACCCCACCGCACAATGTGCTCTCATTTTAGGAAGAAGACGCTTTGTCTGCTCAAGCTGTATCTTGTACATTGTAAATAGTGTGATACTACTTTAAGCAGTCATGGGTTTCCCCCAAAGAATTCTGGGAGCTGTAGCTTGCTGAGAGTTGTTAGCAGACCCCTGTTCCCTTCCCAGAGCTACAATTCCCAGAGTGGTTTAACAATCAATCCCTCTTCACAAGGAACTCTGGAAAGTGTAGCTGTGTGAAGGGAATCTGATATGAAGGGACTTTTCTCATCCTCTGTTGGCTTGTCAGCCGTTTCAATTGCACGGTAATACTGGGAGCTCCCCCTGCTGGCAGGGAGGACAATTGATGCTATTATTACAGTCACGATTTTTGACCGGCTTTTGATATGCTAACAGAGGGCGTTTCTTTTCCTCCAAATTGCCTGACAAATAAGACAATATTATCTCAAGAAGACATAAAGCCCTCCTCCTCCTCCTCCTCCTCCTCCTCACAGGAATACATAGATCATCCCCCATTAATGAAAAAGAATTGCATCTTCTTAGATGTACGCCCTTTCATTAAAAGGGGGAGGGGTTAAGAACCATCAACTCTCCATTTAAAAAGCCAGCCTTTTTCACTAGTACCATTTCCCAGTTAGCATAAAGAAGGCTGCAGTTGCTGTCACTAATTAATACCAGTTATTAAGCCTCTATTCTCACTGTTTATCTTCCTCTAACAATGTCAGCTATCGGATGCAAACACACGTCGGAGTCCCATTGAAGTGCACTTCCGTCCTGAAAGACGGGTGCCCTTCATCCATCTTGGATGGCTGCCAAGCCAGCAGAGAAGAATATAAACCTTTGCAAATGCATTCCTTGAATATATATAGATTTCAGCATGTATTTCAAGCCGCTCTGCCACATTGTGTGACATTATGGTAACAGGAGATTTATGTGCACAACATTTGATGGGATTGCATTGAAGTTCTGTATGAGTCGCACAATGAGAGCTAGATTGCCACTATCGCTAAGGTAGAACGCAGAAGCTCCAACGAATGAAATCTAGAGAATGCCATTGAGTGTTGTGCATAAAATAATCTCCAACTCAAACAAAACTACCCCCACCACACCAAGCATGAATGTAGCACATGCCCTACAAGTGCACAAACATAAGCCCCAGAGATTGCATATCAGCAAAGTATGTTTATTGTGCGATAGCACTAAGGCTGTATATTTCCCCCTGTGTGTAATATGAAAATTTTGCAATAAAAGCCGCACTTTGATACAGTTTGTATATATGAAGGAAGCATTAGCATATTTCCTGGCATAATGCAGTCAAACCATTAAATAAAATATAATCTTTAATGCATATTTTCCAGAACCATGCTTAAAAACTGTAGCAGTAAGTAGCAGAGAGCCATAAACTCTCCATCTCCTTCCCTCTCTTAAAATAATATATTCTATATCTTCAACAATGTATTTCTTTAAGGGAAATAAAAGCGGAGGATTATTTAAGGAGAGGGCCATAACTCATTGATAGGGAAGCAGTGTGGTATACTGTAGTACTTAAAGTGTTGTACTAGGACTGCAGAGATCCAGATTCTTTTTTTATATAAGTTAAATTTTATTTAAAATAATTATTACAAAATACAAGCAAAATACATACAAATACATACATACATATATTTTTCAGATAAGCACACATATATAAAAAACAACAGAAAAGAAAAAGGAAGAAAAAAGAAAAAGAAAAAATTCTTCCAAATTTATTCTACAAATATCTCAATAATAAAATTTCATTGATTGACTTTCATCGCTTACACTGCACTTCCTATATACATTTTAATTTGTATCTGTTATTCCGTATTTTTCCCATACAATCTCATACAAATATTCTAATCAATAAGTTTTCTAAATCTTTCATAAATCTATTCTAAACGCAACCAATACCTTACACTTAATCCTTGTCTACATAAATAATCATTTAAACATTTCCATTGTTTCTGGATTATATTTTTTGGTTTGGGGGCTGCAGAGATCCAGATTCAAGTCCCCAGTCAGTCATGAACCTCAGTTGGAAAGTTTGGGCTAGCCTCTATTACATCACCTAATTTACCTCACAAGGTAGATTTAGGGTAAAATAGGAGCGAGAGCATCATGAACTCCTTGGATGAAAGGCGGGCTACAAATGCAATCAACCAATGGATCAGTTCTTTGCTTGCAAATGGTCCCAGGTTCAGTCCAGGTAAGTCTGAGGATGGCACCCACCCCAACTAGCCCCCCTTCAGGGGCACAGTGCTACAATTCCCAGCACAGGTCCCAGGATTCTTTGGGGGAAGCCATGTGCTTTCAAATGTGTAGACATAACCTACCGTATTTTTCGCTCTATACCTGTGGATTCCCACAACTGTTATTCAGACATATTCCTGCCTCCAGCTATGGACAAAGAGCATAGCCATCGTGGGTAGGATCCCCCAACAGCCCCCTCCTCCATGAATTCATCTCGCCCTCTTGTGGGGACATTCCTTGGGTGCTGGCCACGGTAGTAGGAGTTACAGGGCCCTGTTTGTACCAGGTGGCCCTCGAGAACGGACGCTTGTGGCACTGGCACATAGACCAGCTAAGGCACAGGGTTGGGAATTTGGACACTACCACTGTGCCCCCAACTGTGGCCCCAGCTTAGGAGAAGTCACTAATGGAAGGCAAGGTTCTACCTACATCTTCCTCACAAACAGCAGGCATGGAGCCAAGCCAAGCCGTTTCGGTGGGTCTGCCTGGCTCTCCAGAGACTCGGACCACTGCCGTGCCTGACCGTCCGCCAAGTCCGCTCGCAGCGGTTCCATTGACAGCAGCGGAGCCAGGGAACTCGGGCTCAATGCCACAATTGGTCGCACCACAGTCGCAGCCAGAATCGGGCGGCCACCCAGACTCTGGTACTGGCCCTCGGCAGTCCGGCAGGGTTTCCAAGCACCCAGCTTATTTAAAAGACTATGTTCACTGGACAAACTGCACATGTAAAGCTGTATGGTGAATAGGGTAAATTAGTATTTGATGGTGAGTCTTACGGGTGATATAGTTGATAGTGAAACAGTTATGCCTGCGAACTTTTAAAATTGGAATCGATATGCTTATGTGCCTTACTGAAACCAATAAGGGTATTGCTGTATGTAATGGAACCACTATGATTGTAACTGAAAGAGCTCTACCTCTCTTTCAAATCAGAACAAGTGAAGGCGGTGAAGGTCCTGTGTGAGTGTCTGGAGGCAGTTGGAGGATGGATGATGGCTAACAGATTGAGGTTGAATCCTGACAAGACAGAAGTACTGTTTTGGGGGGATAGGAGGCGGGTGGGTGTGGAGGACTCCCTGGTTCTGAATGAGGTAACTGTGCCCCTGAAGGACCAGGTGCGCAGCCTGGGAGTCATTCTAGACTCACAGCTGTCCATGGAGGCGCAGGTCAATTCTGTGTCCAGGGCAGCTGTTTATCAGCTCCATCTGGTACGCAGGCTGAGACCCTACCTGCCCACAGACTGTCTCACCAGAGTGGTGCATGCTCTGGTTATCTCTCACTTGGACTACTGCAATGCGCTTTTTGTGGGGCTACCTTTGAAGGTGACCCGGAAACTACAACTAATCCAGAACGCGGCAGCCAGAATGGTGACTGGGAGCGGCTGCTGAGACCATATAACACCAGTCTTGAAAGACCTACATTGGCTCCCAGTAAGTTTCCGAGCACAATTCAAAGTGTTGATGCTGACCTTTAAAGCCCTAAACGGCCTCAGTCCAGTATACCTGAAGGAGCGTCTCCACCCCCATCGTTCAACCTGGACACTGAGGTCCAGCACCGAGGGCCTTCTGGTGGTTCCCTCACTGCAAGAAGCCAAGTTACAGGGAACCAGGCAGAGGGCCTTCTGGGTAGTGGTGCCCTCCCTGTGGAATGCCCTCCCACCAGAAGTCAAAGAGAACAACAACTACCAGACTTTTAGAAGACATCTGAAGGCAGCCCTGTTTAGGGAAGCTTTTAATGTTTGATGTATCACAGTATTTTAATATTTTGTTGGAAGCCGCCCAGAGTGGCTGGGGAAGCCCAGCCAGATGGGTGGGGTATAAATAAATTATTATTATTATTATTATTATTATTATTATTATTATTATTATTATTATACTTGGTGGCCATCGCTACCTCCTGCAAGGATGAGTTCCACAGTTTAACTGTGCGCTGCAACCTGAATTGGCCACTCTGTAAAGAATCCCACCCCAAAATAGCAAAAGTCCAGCAATGCCCCAAGCTTAAGGTGCTTGTCCTGAGGTAGAGATTTAATTTGCTGTTCTTGTATCCAACAGTTGCTTTAATTTCTAAATTGCTGAAGAATCAGGCTGGCAATGCATGCAATGTATCCAATGAAGGAAATAGTCTAATAGAAGATTGATTTCCCTTTGTTTGTTTTCTGGCCTACAAACGTGAGTCATCTTGTCACTATTGACTAAGCATTACCACATTATGGAAAGGTGGAGGGGGGGAATCTTTACAGGCCAGATTCCAGTATACTGTCATCCTAGTATTGACTCTCTTTTCCTGAAAAAAGACAATTACTTGAAGCTTTTTGATGTTCTCTAGATACTCCTTAATCCTCTCCTTTTACCCTCATTTCTAAAGAGATCAGCAGCTACAGCTGGGCAGGTGGTTACGTTTTATCAATGCTGAACTGAAAATGTTATTATATTTATTGATTATTCCTTGAAATGCCAACAAAGAGGGAGAGAAGGAGAGGATTTTGTTCCTAAGAATGGAGATGCTTGCTGACAGATCCTATCACCCATGCTAGATCACCATCTGTTTTTCAACAATGGCCAGGAAGATGTTCCCAGAGTGGCCGCTCACCATTTCCACAGAGGGCGACAGTTGCAACCCCTCGTGCTCCTCCACCTTCATCCCCAGTGGTCAGAGCACACTCACCTGTCGGCCATTTTGGGGGAAGTCCCCTCCAACGGTGGTATTAAGGAGCAGCCTTCCCGCCAAAGAGTGAAACTTTGAATGAGCTAGTCAGAGGTCCCACTTGGAGGGCAGTGCCTCAATGGTCAACAGGCATTAGCTGCTGCCTCCCTGGCCCCTTTCTGGGGAACTCTGGGAATTGTAGCTTTGTGGGGGGAAATGGGGGCTCCTTGCAACTCTCAGCAGCCTTAACAAACTACAACTCCCAGAAGTCTGTTTTCTGGCCTACAACTTGCAGCTCCCAGAATCCCTTGGGCAAAGCCGTGACTCTTTAAAGTGGCATGACAGTGCATTAAATGTCTCGCATGACTGTGACCTGTGTGTGTTGTTTTCTCCACACAATTCACAATCCTGCAAAGCAGCTAACGTACTCTCCCTTAGTCATTTATTCTCCCAAACCAATAAATTTTATTTAGATCCCGCCCTCCTCAGCCGAAGCCGGGCTCCGAGCGGCTAACAACAGTAAAAGTAACACAGCTTACATAAAATCACACTCTATTAATTGAAATACATTCTAAAATCAATTCAGAATCAAATTAATGGCAACCATTGGGCTAGAGTTCTATGAGGATTACCAAAGGAGGGGGTCAGACTGTGCCTTGGTCAAAGCCCTGGTGGAACAGCTCTGTCTTGCAGGCCCTGAGGAAAGATGTCAAGTCCCGCAGGGCCCTAGTCTCTTGTGACAGAGCGTTTCACCAGATCGGGGCCACGGCCGAAAAAGCCCTGGCTCTGGTTGAGGCCAGCCTAACCTCCCTGTGGCCCAGGACCTCCAAGATGTTTTTGTTTGAAGACCATAAGATCCTCTGTGGGACATACCAGGAGAGGCGGTCCCGTAGGTACGAGGGTCCGTATGGGGCTTTAAAGCCCCAAATACTTTACCACCTCACTTTATACAATGCAGACTTCTCCAACTTGGTGCTTTCCGGGTGTTTTGGATGGCAATGATTCTGTGCCAAGGTGTGGCAGAGCTGCTTTCTGGGGGACACAAAGCAGAACTTAGATGTTCATCAGCAACAGCCAACTTTAGACTGAGACGTCTCCAGGAGCAGAAGCTTGGCGCCAGCTGAAAACTCTGCCTTCGCTATTATTGGAATGGAGGTGAAATTGGTAATGATATGTTGGGCTAAATATATTGGACATACCATATTTTTCGCTCTATAGGACGCACTTTGCCCCCTCCAAAAATGAAGGGGAAATCTGGGTGCGTCCTATGGGGTGAATGCAGTCTTTCGCTGAAGCTTGGAGAGCGAGAGGGGTCGGTGCGCACCGACCCCTCTCACTCTCCAGGCTTCAGGAAGACATCCGCAGCCTAGGCAGCCCTGCGGGAGGTCCCACACAGCTGTCTAGGATGCGGATAGCAGCCTGCTTCCCAGAGCGCCGGGCGCCCTGAAAGCAGAGCGCCCGGCACTTCGGGAACACCTCCGCAGCCTAGGCAGCCTGCCGCCCGGCGGGTGGGGCGCCGTGACGCAGAGCGCCCCTCACACCAGGCAGACATCGGCCAGCCCCACAAGCTCGGGGGACAGCAGGGAGCCACAGCGCCGCCATCCCGCTGTTCCTCGACCTGGTTCGGTTTCCCCGACCTGCTTTTGGGGGGGAAATAGGACTTCCGGGGTTGGCGCGATCCGGGAATGGCGGATTCCCTCCGAGCTCCGGAGGGAATCGGCTCAGCAGGGGACGGGTCTTTGCCGTGCCGGCGACACGGGGACCCTTAAAACCGCAGGCGCGGAAGCCTGCAAACTGAAGACTCGGCGGGTGCCTTAAGCGCCCCCCCTGATTCGCAAAGAGCCTTTTTAAAGGCTGCGGAGGGGATACGGGGGGTGGCGCGGCACTGAGAGTCCATCGCTACCCCTGCTGAGCGAAGCCGCGAGCCATGACCGAAAAGCGCTGACTTCCTTCCTTGAAATTCGGCTGAAAAAACAACCCGTGAGTAAATTGAAATTGGATTCTAAGAACTTTTCTTTTGAATTTGAGACGACCGGGGGGTGCGCTAAAAGGAAGTCCGCACCCTCACCTTGTAGACGAGTTAAAGCAACGACGTAAGAACTAAGCTGGAGAGCCTGCCCTGGAAAGGGTGAGTTTAGAAAAGATATTGACTTCCAAGATTGGCAAAAGGAGAAAGCAATCTTGTGCAGTAGAGTGGAGTTTTGGAAGTTCCTTTCTTTGTCGTAAACAACCCCCCCCCCGGCCCGGGAGCGTCCTACTTTGGAGCCTGTAAGCAAAGAATTTGACAGCTGTCAAAGCTGCTAAACATACAGTTTACAGGAAAAATTGCTACTTAAGAGCCCTCTGGATTAAGAGGTGTTACAATTGAACTTAAACTGTTGGAAACAAAGTAATAAAATTAAGAAAGAGGACTGTTGGAGAAAGTAACGATAAACAACCAGATTCCCCCTAGGGGGAACTCTGTGGAATTACAATGGCTGTGAATGGAAAGGTACTGGCTGAAATCGAAAGGATGGTCCATCTGGTGGGAACCTTACAAGAGCATATCTCAGAAATGGGTAAACATATAATGGCCTTCAATACAGAAACAAGTAACTCTGCTGACTGTAAGGAGGACTGGAATGAGAAAGAACTCACAGCTGAATCTGAAGTGACAATCAAAGAGAAGGAGACAAAACAAGAGAAAGAGAAAGTAAAGCTGGAAGATACTAACAAGAATTTGACATCTGTGGAATACAAGCAAGGAGACTATTGGATTAAACCTACAACAAATCTACGAAGGAAGCAAAAGACGAAGGTGGAGGCCCTGGAAGTTTATGGAATACAGGAATTTAAAATTGGGGCCTCCACATTGACTTTGACTCTGACTTTGACTATGATATGAAAGATCCATGCCTTGTGGAAATTCTTCAGCAGTTGTATGTAAGAGACTATGGATGGACTGTGAGAGATCTCTTTCGAGATTTGAGGACCGACATAAAGGATTACCAACAAGACCGGCGGAGAGGGACTGTGAGAGATGGGAGAGCCTCGGACGTGAGGAACCCAGGCTAAGAACTGATATTTTGGACATACATTGGGAAGGGACGCAAATCGGGGATGGGAGGGAGGGAAAGATGCAATTTTAACAACACTCAGGATAATGGAAATTAATTAATATGACCAATATGAAAGATAAAATGGGAAATCGATGGAAGAAAACTGAGATCCAGCTTAGAACAATCGTATTCTTTTATAAAAGGGCTATTATTGAGCTGGTTAAAATTTTGAGAAATAACAAATTGCTGATCTAAATTTGGGAATAGGGATACAAGGGAGGGGGTGGAGGGGAAGTCAGAGACCAGGGTTATGAAAACAAGTTTTTTTTCGTTTTTTGAAACTTTATATCTTTTTTGTTTTTGTGTATTTTTTTGTCTGTTTGTTTTTTCTGTGTTTGTCTTTAAAAAATGTGAAAACCCAATAAAAAATTTTATTTTAAAAAAAAAGGAAATAAAGGGGGGGAATTTCCTTTATTTCCCCCCCAAAAAACTAGGTGCGTCCTATGGGACGGAGCATCCTATGGGGTGAAAAATACGGTAATATACAATTAGAAGAATGGGAGAGGTTATGGAATGAAGGTATTAACTTTACAACATGCAGTACGCTTAAAGAAAAAATTATGAAAATGATGTATAGGTGGTATTTAACACCAGGTAAACTAGCCAAAATGTACAGAACAAAAAATGAATGTTGGAAATGTAAGAAAAAGGAAGATACTTTTGACCATATGGGGTAGACATGTAAAGAGGTAAAGCTTTCTGGGAAATGATATATAATGAGTTAAAGAAAATGTATAAAACCACTTTTGTTAAAAAAAAACAGAAGCTTTTTTATTGGGTATAGTGGGTAGATAGATACCGAGATAAAAAAAATGTTCTTATATGCAACAACTGTGGCAAGTATTTTGTTAGCCCAAAGATGGAAACAACAGCAGTTACCAACAAAAGAGGAGTGGAAGATGAAGCTGATGGACTTTGCAGAACTGGCGAAACTGACGGGAAGAATGCGGAACCAGCGAGACCAAGCATTCCAAAAGGACTGGAACAAATTTATATTATATCTGAAAGACAACTGTAAGCAATTAACATCATCAGCAGGGTTATCAGAAGATTTGTAAGATGAAATAGCTACCTCTTCAGGTTGAGTAATGTAATATTTTAGGTAATGATATAACAAGGATAGGAAACGAAGCGAAATGTAAAGATGTAAAGTTTAATTTTGTAAACCATCAGATGGGAGGGAGATAACTTCTGGGTCTAGTCCATGGGTGGGCAAACTAAGGCCTGGGGGCGGGATCCAGCCCAATCGCCTTCTAAATCCGGCCTGTGGATGGTCCGGGAATCAGCGTGTTTTCACATGAGTAGAATGTGTGCTTTTATTTAAAATGCATCTCTGGGTTATTTGTGGGGCATACGAATTCGTTCATTTTATTTTTTTTTCCAAAAATATAGTCCGGCCCCCCACAAGGTCTAAGGGACAGTGCACCGGCCCCCTGCTGAAAATGTTTGCTAGCCCCAGGTGCAATTGCCCCTCTGACTCAAATTCCTCAACATTACCCTCTGAAGAAAGTATGTCTGACCCCAAGGTCATAACAACAGCTTCCATCACCCACAGCCAACACAAAGTTGTAGACCAAAACATCTGGAACGCACAAGGTTGAAGACTGTTTGTGGCATATTTTAAGCTCTGCACTATTATATGTGCCCTGGGACAACATTCCCCCTCCCAATGATATATTCAAAATACGCCCATATTTGCCAGTGATGCAAACCGATATTTATCCCCCAGCCATTCAAATGTTGTTGAAAATTGAGAAGTGCTCTTGTCAGCGGATCGCCGTGTCAGAGGAGAAGGTACACTACTGTAAAACCCACTTAAATGTTTGCATCCTGTAATATTATATCTCTGATGTTTTCATAGGTCTGTATTTGCCAGCAATACAAACTAGTCTTTAATCTTCCAGCCATCAATATGACATTGAAATGTCAAGAAATGCTACCGTCAGCATGTCTCAGGGGGGGGGGAAGAGGAAAGGAAGGCTGGGGAGGAAAAATGGAAATGACTCAAGAAAAAACACGCCAGCGTCTGGTTGTATACTGAAAACAACAAAGCATCTTGGGGCACTTTAAAGACAAACCAATTTATTATGGCATGAGTTTCTGTAATCTACAATCCACCATATCAGATGTAAAGGCATGGTTTGGGGAAGAAGAAAAAAACAAAATCAGAGGGAAATAAAATGCAGAAAATTACAGGCAGTGAAAATTACTTAACAGTGGTAATTCACCAAACAGGTATTGCTTGTACAGACATCCTGTCATTGGTAATTGGCAATATTAACAAATATTCAATGTGCTGAAAATCCTATATTTCAGTTCAATTCAATTCCTGAGTGATGGAATTGAAGTGTGCACGGCTACTCCTTAAGAAACAGCTGCAAACTGCAATTTGAGTGGGTTTCTGTTGAGTGGGTTTCCTATGTGTTTGTGCTGTGCCTTGGAAGAGGGTACAACTTTGCAGTAACATTTCTTAGGGCTAATCCAAACCCTGATCTCCCTGGATTTTTAACGTTTGGGAAGGTCCTTGAAAAAAGAAACAACCAAATATTGGGAGATACTGAAGGAAGGAAGGTGTGTAGGCCGGGGGGGGGGGGGTTGTGAACATTTAGATGCTTGTGAAACATGGACCACTTATAAATGCCATCTCCAACTCCTCAAAAGATTCCATCAACGGTATCGCCAAAAAAATTTACACATCACTTGGGAAGACAGGTGAATTAATGTCAGTGTACTGGAAGAAGCAAAGATCACCAATGTTGAAGCAATGATTCTTCAACATCAACTTCGTTGGACTGCTCATGTTGTGCAGATGCCTGGTTATCATCTTCCAAAGCAACTACAGTGGTACCTCTGGATGCGAACGGGATCCGTTCCGGAGCCCCATCTGCATCCTGAAGCGAACGCAACCTGTGTCTGCGCATGCGTGGGTCGCAATTCGCTGCTTCCATGCATGCGCGTTGCGTCATTTTGAGCATCTGCACATGCGCGAGCGGCAAATCTCAGAAGTAACGCCCTCTGTTACTTCTGGGTCACCGCGGAGCGCAACCCAAAAATACTCAACCCGAAGCTACTTCAACCCGTGGTATGAATGTACTCTATTCCGAACTTAAAAATGGAAAGTGTAATCCTGGTGGTCAACAAAAGAGGTTTAAAGACTGTCTCAAGGCAAATCTAAAAAAAATGTAGTATAAACACCAACAATCTATAAACACCAGGCAAATCTTAAAAGGGGGGGGCAACAACTGGGAAACACTGGCCTGAGAGTGCTCCAATTGGAGAGCAGCCTTTACCAAAGGTGTCATGGGCTTTGAAGACACTCAAACTGAAGACGAAAGGGAGAAACATGCTAAGAGGAAGGCGTATTTGGCAAACCCTCACCATCATCGACTGCCACCTGGAAACCTATGTCCCCACTGTGGAAGGATGTGTGGACCCAGAATTAGCCTCCACAGTCCCTTGTGGACTCACTGTTAAGACCATGTTCATGGAAGGCAATCTTACTCGGCTACGAGGGATCTCCAAAGAAGAAGAAAGAAGAAGAACGTTTAGAAAGGGACCGCTAGAATTTGCACATTGCATCACAAGATGCGCAAAGGGCTCCTTTCTTGTTTGTTCCCTTTCTTTTACAACTTGAAAAGTGGAAGTGCACCGCTCAGCTGAACACCTGCCAGCAAGCTGGCTCCTGTACACTTTGTGCATTGCAAATAGTTCTTCTAATGCCCCTGGGAATCTCCTGCAGGAGGGCACAGTGTGTGTGTTGAAGAGAGGTGGAGGGAAGATTGCTTTACTTTCAAATGCAAACTTTGGAGGATGGAACCAATTAGGCTCCTGCAACTGGCACTTAGTATTCCTGGGGGAAATTCAGTACCCAGCATGGAATTCAGGCCTGTGGGCTGGTGCTGGGATTCACATCTCCATGGACAATGGCTGTCATTGTCTTTATCCTCCAGGTAAGAACTCCATAGTTGTGTGTGCGAAATTTATTCCCCCCCCCCCCGCCGCCAAGGAGTTCATGTTCAGAAGAGTTTGCAGGACAAGGCCAATGGCCTATCTAATATTTATATTTTATTAAGGTGATTTCAGTTAAAATAAATAAAGTGATACAGAAAAAAAGAAGGAAAAGTGAGAGGGAGAAAAACAACAACAGATACATATAAAAGCAAAAATATGCAAAAAAGAGAGCAATATACGATATTCCCATACATTCTTATATAAATTGGTATAGTGTTGTTGTTCTAGTGCTTATGTGAATGTCAAAAGCCTACTTCATTTTGTATAAACTCATTCCAAACGTTATAGCATTTATCCAGTGATGTCATATTGTCAGTCCATTGATTGAAGGGCATCCTATCTTTATTTTTCCAATTCCTCAATATCAATCTCTTGGTCACCTTTAGGGCATGGAAAATCTATTTTCCATTGTCCCAATGGCCTCTCTAGTCAAGCATCCTGTTTCACAGTGGCCAACCAAATGCCAGGACCTGAGCACATGAGCAATATCGCCTCCTGTAAAGGTAAAAGGACCCCTGACCATTAGGTCCAGTTGCGGACGACTCTGGGGTTGTGGCGCTCATCTCGCTTTATTGGCCGAGGGAGCCGGCCTACAGCTTCTGGGTCATGTGGCCAGCATGACTAAGCCACTTCTGGCGAACAAGAGCAGCACAGGGAAACACCGTTTACCTTCCCACCAGAGCGGTACCTATTTATCTACTTACCCTTTGACGTGCTTTTGAACTGCTAGGTTGGCAGGAGCAGGGACCGGGCAATGGGAGCTCACCTCGTCACGGGGATTCGAACTGCCGACCTTCTGATCGCTTTTGACTGTAAAGGCATCATGACCAGTAACCTCATCCTCCAAACATTGTTCGACTTCCCTTTTACCCTCACATCCATTCTGTGTGGTGGGTTGGGCAACGAGTCAAAGGGCACATGCAGACACATGCTTAACATGAGTCAACAGTGAGATGCAGAAGTAAAGCAAAACAAAAACAAAAACTAATGCTATTCTAGGCTGCATCAACAGAAGTATAGTGTAGTGCCACTCTATTCTGCCTTGGTCAGACCACACCTGGAATACTGTGTCCAGTTCTGGGTGCCACCATTTAAGAAGGATGTTGACAAGCTGGAATGTGTGCAGAGAAGGGCAACCAAGAAGATCAAGGATCTGGAAACCAAGCCTTAGGAAGAACAGTTGAAGGAGCTGGGTATGTTTAGCCTGGGGAACAGGAGACTGAGAGGAGATATGATAGCCATCTTCAAATTTCTCAAGGGCTGTCTCATGGAGAATAGAACAACCTTGTTTTCTCCTGCTCCAGAGGCTAAAACCTGAATGGATTCAAGTTACAGGAAAAGAGATTCCAACTAAACATCAAGAAGAACTTTCTGACAGTTAGAGCTGTTTGACAGTGGAGCTGACTCCCATGTGAGGTTGTGAACTCTCCTTCCTTGAAGGTTTTTAAGCAAACGTTGGATGGCCGTCTGTCATGGATGCATTAGCTGAGATTCCTGCATTGCAGGGGTTGCCTATACAGTGGTACCTCAGGTTACATACGCTTCAGGTTACAGACTCCGCTAACCCAGAGATAGTGCCTCGGGTTAAGAACTTTGCTTCAGGATGAGAACAGAAATCATGCTCCAGCGGCGCAGCAGCAGCAGGAGGCCCCATTAGCTAAAGTGGTGCTTCAAGTTAAGAACAGTTTCAGGTTAAGAACGGACCTCTGGAATGAATTAAGTACTTAACCCGAGGTACCACTGTATGACCCTCGGAGACCCACCCAAATCTATGATTGTGTTATTATGGTTCTTGAAAAAGGGATTGCAGGATCAACAGATTGCCCCATGCACTGAAATGGCTGGTTACAACTAGTCCACTTATGGGAAGAGGGCAATGCACAAGAGGCTAATAAGCAAAATTTCTGCTATTTCTAGCTTCTGAGGAAGGCCAGTCATTTGGGAGAATAAGTTACCTTGATTCCCTGGACTGCTAATAAATCACAATTCTACAGCACTGAACGATGTTTTCCCTGGGCACCCACTGAAATCATATTTTCCCCAACCCCATGCTTTTCTCAGATATGTCAGATCACAATATTGATGGCATTGCAGCAGAACTTCCGCTTGCTTGAGAAGAGAGGCTTTATTGCTAGTTTATTAAATTTCTGGCACGCTCTCTGAGAGAGACAGCCACTCAAAGCAAGCATCCCTCTGAACCAAATGCAAATGTCTCTTAAGGAAAGCTCTCTGCACAAGGGAAGCCTGAAAGGCTGGGCTGATTGTTCTTTGTAGTTAAACAAAGTTTTATGCCCATTATTAAGCACTTAATATTCTTCCTAAGCCCTGGACACAGAATAACATGGAAAGCTCCTCTGGCAGAACAGCTCACAATCTCATGAGCATGAAATGAGCAAGCAGGTTTCCCCATACATATTTCCACCTAATAGTTGCAGGGTGGGGAAACTTAGTCCAATTATGGCTGTAAAGAAAATATGTGATTTCCCCAAAAACCTACAAAAGGAGAGCTTATCTCCTCATTTAATACAACCAACTAGCATGGCACATCTGGCCACTGGTCCCATCACCTCCTGGCAAACAGAAGGGGAAGAAATGGAGGCAGTGAGAGATTTTACTTTCTTGGGCTCCATGATCACTGCAGATGGTGACAGCAGCCACGAAATTAAGAGACGCCTGCTTCTTGGGAGAAAAGCAATGACAAACCTAGACAGCATCTTAAAAAGCAGAGACATCACCTTGCCAACAAAGATCCGTATAGTAAAAGCTATGGTTTCCCAGTAGTGATGTGTGGAAGTGAGAGCTGGACCATAAAGAAGGCTGATCGCCAAAGAATTGATGCTTTTGAATTATGGTGCTGGAGGAGATTCTTGAGAGTCCCATGGACTGCAAGAAGATCAAACCTCTCCATTCTGAAGGAAATCAGCCCTGAGTGCTCACTGGAAGGACAGAGCCTGAAGCTGAGGCTCCAATACTTTGGCCACCTCATGAGAAGAGAAGACTCCCTGGAAAAGACCCTGATGTTGGGAAAGATGGAGGGCACAAGGAGAAGGGGACGACAGAGGACGAGATGGTTGGACAGTGTTCTCGAAGCTACCAGCATGAGTTTGACTAAACTGCGGGAGGCAGTGGAAGACCTCCATGGGGTCACGAAGAGTTGGACACGACTAAACGACTAAACAACAAAGCATGACCCATGACAATATTGCTGCAGTGGCCATGCTTTGTTATGCTAGTAACTGGTTCACAGCCCAAAATGATCTACCCCTGTTTCATCAGTGGAAACTACCAGCATCTCTCCAGCTTTGAAACACAAAACTCATCAAAAATTAGGAACATGACATCCCCCAGTCACTTGGAAGAGGCTGAGTTTTGCAGTTTGCGTTTGCAAAATCTAGACTCGGGGGTTTGGACCGCAACCTTGGGGTGCTGCAACAATGGTGGTCTGGGAGTCAAAGACAGGACCAGCATCCATGCAACTCACTTGGAAACATAGCTGTCAACTTTTCCCTTTTCTTGTGAGGAATCCTATTCGGAATAAGGGAATTTCCCTTTAAAAATGGGAAACATTGACAGCTATGCTTGAGAGAGTCTCATTTGCTTCCACAATGCGCTGCTTGTAAATTTATGAAGAAAATAAATATCATAAAGATTCCAAAAATCTCCAGTGCTCTCATCCAAAGTATGTGTGGATAGCCCTCCACTGGATTTCCCCTCTCTTAGGAAACTGGGGACCAGAGCAAAATATTCCTGCTTTCCATTTTAGGAATATTCTCTTTGGCAATGCTGGGATGAGTTATGAAATGGCTGGCAAGGGGAGGAGAACATACCTTCTGACTCCTCCAAATAATTCTCCTGCTTCTCATTAGCATTTTTAATGAGGCAACTGGTCAAGATAGATGCCAAAAAGGAACAGATGGATCATGAATTTTGGAGGAAAAGAAGATGGAGATTATCTGCAGCATCTTTAATCTTGTTTCTGATGTTTTAAATGCATGCAGATGAGGCACCTGAGGTTAAACGAATGCCACTTGACACGAAATAGTTGAGGTCAGCTTGGCACAGGGCCCCTGAAGAATGTTGCCAATTCTGAAGTGCCACAGCTCCTCAGGGAATCTTGCAGTGGAGTCTAGATGCCTAGATTCTCTGCACCTCCATAATAGCTTCCAATAGGAGAAAGCACCTGCTCTGTTCTCTGATGTGCATCAGTGCCACCACTTCAGATAATCTGTCTTGGTATTGTGGCTACCAGCAGAGCAGGGATCAGGAGACAGAAGAGGCTGATAGATTTCCACCTGATGGTATGAAGCTGTCAGTCCAGTCCTGGCTCCTCAGTCTGAATAGGTTCTTGCTTATTTGCAGACAGAGTTGCTCTTGGAGAGGACAGCTCTGATGACCTGTATTTCTCCAGCTCCCCAAGGAATCATTACCCAGCAATGCATTGAGGTTAGATGTCTGAGGATAGGGAATGGCCTACTTGCAAAGTTCATGAAACCTGGAACTATAGTTGCCGCAGATTTGTACCTAAGGATAAGAGGATGAATTCTCCGATCATCTCATGTGTCTGTACTCATGAAACTGGAAGCATCAATGGGCCTTGAATAAGATTCCCTGAGTTCCTCCTCCAACTCACTGTCCCTCCACCTCCTCCTCCTCCTCCTCCTCCTCCTCCTCCTCCTATCACTCATAGCCAAGTAAGATTATCTTCCATAAACATGGTTTTAACACTGAGTCCATAAGTGATTGTGGAGGCCAATTCTGGATCCACACGTCCCTCCACAGTGGGGACATAGGTTTCCGGGTGGGAGTTGATCATGGTGAGGGTTTGCCAAACATGCCTTCCTCTTAGCACATTTCTCCCTTTCATCCTGAGTTCGAGTGTATTCAAAGCCCATGATATTTTTCTTAAAGGCTGCTCTCCAGCTAGAGCACACGCAGGCAAGTGTTTCCTAATTGTTGGTATTCATACTACATTTTTTTTAGATTTGCTTTGGGGGAGTCTTTAAACCTCTTTTGTTGACCACCAGCATTATGCTTTCCATTTTTAAGTTCGGAATAGAGTAGTTGTTTTGGAAGACGATCATCAGGCATCCGCACAACATGACCAGTCCAACAAAGTTGATGTTGAAGAATCATTGCTTCGACACTGGTGATCTTTGCTTCTTCCAGTACACTGGCATTAGTTCACCTGTCTTCCCAAGCGGTGTGTAAAATTTTTTGGAGATACCGTTGATGGAATCTTTTGAGGAGTTGCAGATGGCGTTTATAATTAAGGTTGCAGTCCTAATCCCTCTTACCTGGGAGCAAGCCCCACTGAATTCAATAGGAAGACATGGTTCGGATCGTGGTATAAATTATGGGTTTAGATAGGCTTGCTGAAACAAAACCTTTTTTTAGCAGGTGCCTACATATTAAGGGATGGGACGTGAGTGGTACTGTGGTGTAAACCACAGAGCCTAGGGCTTGCTGATCGGAAGGTCAGCAGTTTGAATCCCTGCAACGGGGGTGAGCTTTCGTTGCTCGGTCCCTGCTCCTGCCCACCTAGCAGTTCAAAAGCACAAAGTACAAGTAGATAAATAGGTACCACTCCGGTGGAAAGGTAAACGGTGTTTCCGTGCGCTGATCTGGTTCGCCAGAAGTGAGTTATTCATGCTGGCCACATGACCCAGAAGCTGTCTGTGGACAATACCAGCTCCCTCAGCCTATAGAACAAGATGAGTGCGCAACCCCAGAATCATCTGCAACTGGACCTAACGGTCAGGGGTACCTTTACCTTTTTTTACATATTAAGGGTGCCCTCCTAATATCAATAGGCAGGGATTTCCAAAGCATAGGTGCTGCCACCATGAAAGATAATGAGTGAGGAGATAGAGCAACATCTACTACTGGCCTTCCCCCTCTGGAGGTGGTTGTGCAGGTTGAGTCCAGAGGGGGACAGAGCAAGAGGGAATAGTGACAGTGTTTGTGAAACATGGACCACTTATAAATGCCATCTCCAACTCCTTGAAAGATTTCATCAATGGTATCTCCGAAAAGATGATTGCCAAAGAAGAAGAAGCAACCTTAATTATGTACACTTGTGTTTTGACAGTGGCAGTTTTTATCTGCATTTTGTTGATAATCTGCTGGTTTAATGGGATTGTTTCATTGCGAATTTTAATTACGGGATATTTATATTTTAATGTCTGCACAGTTGGTTTTTATACCTTGTAAACTGCCTAGAAACCTCTTTTGGCATTAAGAGGTATATTAATTAATGGTGAGGGTTTTTTGTTGATTAAGCAGTTTATAAGCTTTCATAAACACACACAGTGAAATATTCGCCAGCACGCAAATGTCATAAACACCAAGTTCAATTTGGTTTTCAGAGCAGACTTTTCTCCCTCCTTGTGGTTCTGAGCTAGAGAGACAAATGAGCTTGTACCACTTGTATGCAGATAAGCCCGGTATATTGTGAGATCTGGTTAATGCAACAGCTGCTCTCTGTTCCCTGTCACCCTAGCCTAACCAGGCTTGACACACTGAAATTACAGTTGCCTCGAAACTCTTCAGACCAAATAAAAGCAGAGCTTGAGATGTACACGTGCTAAAAGTCCAGATTCTGCCCCAATTTCAGATCAGAGGAGTAGAAAAAGGAAAGCGAAGAGGACTTGCAGTTCACGGCCAACTTGTATCGAAAACCTTTCCGATTTCAAAACAAACAATCTGTCACATGTGAAAAATTGTTCATGGAGTGGGAGATGGCAGGATTGAATGTTCCTGCAGGTAAAGGGGGAGGGAATTAACTAGACCAAAGGAGGTACAGCGTTCAACTACTCTGTGGAATTGGTTCCCACAAGGTGTGAAGATGGTCACCAGCTTGGATGACCTTAAACAGGGTCAGACAAATGCATGGAGAAGTCTCTCAGTGGCTCCTAACCATATTGCTTACCTCCACCAGCATGAGCTTTGAAGCTACCAGCATGAGTTTGAAGCTACCAGCATGAGTTGACCAAACTGCAGGAGGCAGTGGAAGACAGGAGTGCCTGGCGTGCTCTGGTCCATGGGGTCACAAAGAGTAGAACACGACTATACGACTAAACAACAACACTGTCAGAGGCAATCTGAGGCCTCCCTAAAATGGAAGGTGCTCATGCTGTAGCCGAAGGTGATCAGGGAAGGTGCAAGATGGCTCTCTCAGGAAAGGGAAATTACAGGTTCTAGGTGCGCTAACTGAAAAGTCTCTGTCTCTGACCCCGGTCAACCATGGTTTTGGAGCACATGTTGATGATACTTGGATCCTGTTAGCTCTTCATTAGCAAAAACACAATGTTCAAATACGTTGTTGAGTGTCAGGCCTAATGAACACAGCAGCTCGTCCCCAGTAGGTCTGAGTCCATGAATCAGTTGCTGAGACTGAAAGTCCCTGCTTCTCCACAGCCATCTAAGTTCCCTCCTGTCCAGAGCTTTCCCCAAGCAATCAGAAATTTCGCCTGCATGCAGTCTGCTGCTGCTCTGCCTGTTTCAGCCATCTTCTGGTTCTGGGAGACAGAGGAGAAGGAAGAGAGAGCTTGTTACATCAGGAGGGGGAAACACCCATGACCCTTCACAGCCTGACTCAACTCTGCTTCTTGGCCTCCTTCCTCCCACCCACCTGCTTAAGCTTCTGCCTCTGATTCCAGACCTCTGTTCACCACAGACTCTCCCAGCTCACTAAGTCCTGTTACCTCTTTAGCTCCCAACACCTCCTCTTCACAGTCTTCTCCTGCTTCTTCCTCTGACCACACATCGTCCCACTACCACTCCCAGAACTCTGAGCCTTCTTCCCTTGGGGGTTCCCTAGCTAATTCCTTCCATCAATCCTCTGTGTCCAACCAGTCCATGTCACTTGGGCAGGAACATACTGGAGATATATCTAAGTCTGGATTTGCACTCATTTATGATCCACATCTTAAAAAGCAGAGACATCACCTTGCCAACAAAGGTCCATATAGTTAAAACTATGGTTTTCCCAGTAGTGATGTATGGAAGTGAGAGCTGGACCATCAAGAAGGCTGGTGGCCAAAGAATTGATGCTTTTGAATTCCGGTGCTGGAGGAAACTATTGAGAGTCCCATGGACTGCAAGAAGATCAAACCTATCCATTCTGAAGGAAATCAGCCCTGAGTGCTCACTGGAAGGACAGATCCTGAAGCTGAGGCTCCAATACTTTGGCCACCTCATGAGAAGAGAAGACTCCCTGGAAAAGACCCTGATGTTGGGAAAGATGGAGGGCACAAGGAGAAGGGGACGACAGAGGACGAGATGGTTGGATAGTGTTCTCGAAGCTACCAGCATGAGTTTGACCAAACTGTGGAATGCAGTGGAAGACAGGAGGGCCTGGTGTGCTCTGGTCCATGTGGTCACAAAGAGTCATACACGACTAAACGACTAAACAACAACAACAATAACCCACAATTTTTTTTAGACAATCAGATCCCTCTTGACCCCATTTGTTGGTTTCCAGTGAAATGCTGGAAGACACAGAGGACCTGTGTCCCCCTCTGCCCCACATTGTTGGACTACAGCTCCCATCATCCCAGATTATTGGCTCAGACTGTCCAGGCTGATGGGAATTGGAGGACAGCATCATTTTGAGGACCACTGGATCCCGAGTCCTGCCTTCAGATTTGACAGAGGAGGAAGGGAAGGAGTCCTAAGCCAAGAGCGGAAGACCAGCTAATGAACACAAGCATTTAGAAGCTGTTTCTGGAATACAGCTTTGATTCACAGCCTTCTCCCCTCTCTCCCTCTGCAATTTATTTCGGCCTTTGTCTCCAGTAGTTCCTCAAAACAGCAAACCAAAGCGAGACAAACAGTCTAGCATTTGGCATTGTTAATGTACGTCTGATTCTTTCATGCTTTGTGGCGGGAGTGGGGGGGGGAGGACAGGATGGGGAGGGAAGAGAAAAGGAGATGTCATCATTTTAAAAAAGTTACCCGGTCACAGAACTGACAGCCGGTGTCTCTCTTGCCGATGAATTATTTAGAGATTCCTACATTTACAACACAAAAGGAGCCACGAGGACCTACATACTAAGAAACAAAGAAACATCCCAACCTCAGCGCCGCTCGCTTGGTAAGGCGAAGCGTATTGTTGAGGTTCATAGAGGCGGATGAAGGGAGGCCTCATACTGTCAGGAGAGCTTTCGTGTCCCACACACAAATCGGGGGGGGGGGGGCAATTATTAGTTAAACAGCAGCACGTAGGTAAACTCCTACAGTAGGTGGTGGCCGCCACCAGCTAGAATAGTTTCAAAAGAGGATTAGACAAATTCATGAAGGAGGGGGCCATCCACAGCTACAAGCCAAAACAAACCAAGTTCCATTAGATGATTGTAGTGCCCTTACCTGTCGAAACAGGAGGCCCTATCAGCTTAGATAAGCTGTCCACTGAACTGAACTTCTGAATCAAACCAAATTCCCAGCTGGTCACATTATTCAATAATGTATGTAGCTCTGTGGGGGGAATATGGTACCCTTAACAAACAGTTCTCGGGGTTCTTTGGGGCAAACTATGACTGTTAATGTTGTTCAGGAAATATAAACTCGGATATGGTTTTGTTCTTTAAAAGCATCTTAAAAAGCAGAGACATCACCTTTCCAACAAAGGTCCGTATAGTTCAAGCTATGGTTTTCCCAGTAGTGATGTATGGAAGTGAGAGCTGGACCATAAAGAAGGCTGATTGCTGAAGAATTGAAGATTTGAATTATGGTGTTGGAGGAGACTCTTGAGAGTCCCATGGACTGCAAGAAGATCAAACCTATCCATTCTTAAGGAAATCAGCCCTGAGTGCTCACTGGAAGGACAGATCCTGAACTGAGGCTCCAATACTTTGGCCACCTCATGAGAAGAGAAGACTCCCTGGAAAAGACCTTGATGTTGGGAAAGATGGAGGGCACAAGGAGAAGGGGACGACAGAGGATGAGATGGTTGGATAGTGTTCTCGAAGCTACCAGCATGAGTTTCACTAAACTGCGGGAGGCAGTGGAAGACAGAAGTGCCTGGTGTGCTCTGGTCCAGGGGGTCACGAAGAGTCGGACACGACTAAACGACTAAACAACAACAACATGCTTTTGTTAGTGGTTAAATGAAGCCAGACTTAGGCATAGCAGTTCTTCAAAATGAAGACTGTCTTCTGTAAGGATACATCACCACTCTAGCTGGCACTCTAGCTGGCACCTTTGGAGCTTCTTCCTCAAGCAAGTCATCTGTAGGACTTCTGAGGAAAGGTTTAATAATTTCAGGAAGAGTGAAATAGTCACCATGGAGGTCCCATTACAGGGACAGAAAGTGTAGAGGAAACGGAACCAAAATGCTCCTTGCAGATTTGTGACAACAGCCACAAGCAGGGAAACTGAGGAGTCAATTCTTGGATTTGGGGTGTGCGAAATTTATTGGGGCTGACTGAAACTCACCTATGGAAGTAGGTGTCATGGGAAGAATCAGAACCTTTTCAGACTTCTTTAGGCTCCACCGCACATGCTTCCTCCATTTTTCTGCTGTCTTATATTACTAATCCACGCCTAAACCAGGGGACGTCCTACTGATGTAGATCAAAATACAGGCAAAAACTCGCACTCTTTCTGTGTTTAATGCAAGTGCAACTGCACACATTCAAGTCACGTTTGGCACCAAAAGAGGGCAGAACAGGGTGGGGCAGGCTTATACGCATTCTGCTGACATGTGTGACCCAGAATGTAACCCCCATGTAAATGTGGGGTTGCCTGTAATGCAAGAAAATCAGATCCCATCATGCGTTGCCATAGATCTATGGTTTGTTTTGTTTTGCATTTTCGTTTTGCAGTATCGGTATTGATTTTATTTTGTATTACCTATGCGGGGCACCATAATCTTTCCAGGGATTAGGGCCTCTAAAGGTCTTAATCCAGAAAACCCCATCACAGTCCAGGCTTCCAGGGATGATAAAACTGGCAGCAAGTGAGAATGAGTGCAAGTTAAATGAAGAAGCAGACATTTTAAAAAGGAGTAGCACAAAACTGCCATTGGAGTTTTGGAGACTCCAAAACGTTGGAGTCTTTAGGACTGGGGGGGAAATTGTTAAGGAAAAACAAGGAAGCATTCCCCTTCAATCCTGAACAAGGCATCTTAGAGACTAAGTACAGTGTTACCTTGGGTTAAGAACTTAATTCATTCTGGAGGTCCGTTGTTAACCTGAAATTGTTCTTAACCTGAGGTACCACCTAATCTAATGGGGCCGCCTGCTGCCGCCACACCATTGCCATGTTATTTCTGTTCTCATCCTGCAGCAGAGTTCTTAACCCAAGGTACTATTTCTGGTTTTCCCAGTAGTGATGTATGGAAATGAGAGCTGGACCATAAAGAAGGCTGGTCGCCAAAGAATTGATGCTTTTGAATTACGGTGCTGGAGGAGACTCTTGAGAGTCCCATGGACTGCAAGAAGATCAAACCTATCCATTCTTAAGGAAATCAGCCCTGAGTGCTCACTTGAAGGACAGATCCTGAAGCTGAGGCTCCAATACTTTGGCCACCTCATGAGAAGAGAAGACTCCCTGGAAAAGACCCTGATGCTGGGAAAGATGGAGGGCACAAGGAGAAGGGGACGGCAGAGGATAAGATGGTTGGATGGTGTTCTCGAAGCTACCAGCATGAGTTTGACCAAACTATGGAGGCAGTGGAAGACAGGAGTGCCTGGCCTGCTCTGGTCCATAGGGTCACGAAGAGTCGGACACGACTAAACGACTAAACAACAACAACTATTTCTGGGTTAGCTGAGTCTGTAACCTGAAGCATCTATAACCCGAGGTACCACTGTAGTCTGTATGCATGATGCTTGGTTTTTTAGACCCTTGATCATTTTGGTTGTCCTCCTCTCCACATGTTCCAGCGTGCTGACACACTTCATACCACAGAGATTCCCAAAGCAGCCCTCCCCACAGTCCCTCATGAAATGTACATGTTTATCTCAAAGCTATAACAAGGGAAATGAGCCTGGACATTTACGAAGTTAGCGTTCTCAAAGCAAAGTGATTTGCAAGGGGGAACGGCCACCCATTTCATTAATATGAATTGCTTTCTTTCATCTTCCCCTGCCTTGCTTTCCACAAAGTGCTTAATAAATTACCGTCCTCTTGTCATTCTGAAGCAAGTCAGGGGAAAGCCTTGTTTTATCAGGGAAGAGTCGTACTGGCACGGCATCACAACAGGGACCAATCCATCCTTCGCTAGACTGGCAGGTCCTCACCTCCGCGGGCCTGCTCTTGCGTAGCCTCATTTGTTTTCCAACCTGGTGGATGCGCAAATGGGAGGCCGATGGGGAGCTAGAGACTGGAGACAATGAGAGGGCAGAATGGAAATAAAGCCTTGAAGGGCAGGCATTCATCCTTAATGTGTGTCCGTGAGGAAGATAGTCTCAAGGGTTTGCCTCCAAGAAGATAAATGCTTAGAATGCCTTTTTTATTTGCAGAGGATCATTTTTCCTCGGAATATTAAACCATCTGCTCTGATAGCTGAAAGCTCAGGTCATCCGGTTTGGAAGGAAACCACCCACCTAGACATGGTTGGGAATACAGCCTTACCTGCCCAACACCTGATGTCACATGGGATGATATCAGCTGATCATCAGGGCTTGCAAAATGCTATGCTATTACCCGCATGGTTTGATTTCAAACTGGGCAGGCAAAAATGGGTCAGCTAATGTCATTGTGATGTCAAGTGATTGACAGGTGGGTGAGATCAAACTTGGCCGGTGGTGGATGGAAGAGATAAGGATCCAGCCTGCTGCTCTAAAGCATCCTTCCCAACCTGTTGTTGTTGTTTAGTTGTGTCCAACTCTTCATGACCCCATGGACCAGAGCACACCAGGCACTCCTGTCTTCCACTGCCTCCCACAGCTTTGCCAAAAGCATCCTTCCCAACCTGGTGCCCCTTAAATGCTGCTGGACTCCAGTTCCCATCATCCCCAGCCAACATCACCAATGGCCAGGGATGAGAGGAGGCTGGCAACATCTGGAGGCCCAAAAGTTCTCTGCTCCTGTCTTGGCACCATAAGAGAAACAATGATGTCCCTCAGTCCCACCTACTGTGCTTCAGTGTTGCTGAGTTGTTAATAGCCTTCTGAGGGGCATTCTGGGAGGGAAATGGCAGCCACCAAGGGGGTGACTGCTGTTGCTACAAACTGCTGCCACTGTGTTTGGTGGCGGCAGCCTTGTAACCAACCTTCCTTGTTAGATGGGGCAGCCCAGAGGCACCTCCTTGAGCCAAAGGAGCTCCGTATATGTGACATCTCACAGACAGCATTGAGAGGAAGCCTTGCCACAGCTTCAATGCTCGCGGCTCCTCCTTCCTTGCACTCAAGAAGAGCAACGTCTTTGATGCTAGAGTGCGCTTGGTTCAGTGGTTCAGCCTCATTCAGCCCTTCAATATTTGGGGGCTGAGCAACGGGAACTCACCCTGTCGCGGGGATTCGAACCGCCAACCTTCTGATTGGCAAGTCCTAGGCTCTGTGGTTTAACCCACAGCACCACCCACCATTCATAAATATACCAAGCAAACACATACATAAATATATAAACCACATGTCTGAAGCAGCACAGGAAAACAGCCCTGGAACCATTTTGACTCCCAAACTGACCAAATGTTTTCTCTGCAAAGTCAAAGGAAAATTGAAAAGCCTCCCCATTGTATTTTCCTTCATATATCCTGTCACAAGGGTATGTCTGTGTATGAATAGGGTGAGCCTGTGACCTGGCTCAGGAACAAAGTATTTATCATTACAAAAGACTGGCCAGGCTCCCCAGGGTATCCAATCAAGTAAGCATTAACAGGTAACTTGCCAGACAGGAGATAAACAACGACAGGAGGTAAACAATGCACTCAGATTTCTGCTGTAGACCGCCCTTTCTGTGATGTAGGTATGATGTTTCTGGAGGTAGTCTTGGATAAGGGCGGACACACCTTTGTTCTGGGTCCTCCTCCTTTCCTGCGTGTGAGGGGAGCACCCTGTTGCAACAGTTCAATAAAGATCAGGCTCACTAGCTGCTTTGCTTCTCAATATTCTCTGGTTGGCTTTTTTTCTCCGACCGATGGAGAACCTACAAAGGACTATAAGGGCTCTTGTGTCCCCCATAAGGGAATAAGGGCAGGTTTTCATTTATTACACCTTCTTTCCACCCCGAGCGCAGAAAAATGTGGTACTCTTTCTGCTCACGCCATAGCAAGTACTTTTCCTCCAAGCGTCAAATCATCATCAGCTGGGATCTGGTAAATCCAGCCGTTGTCATGTTGCTTTAATGGGTTTATAAATTGGTTTTGCAATTAGCAACGGCTCCATCATTCTGATGTTAAATGGAAGGAAATTGGCCTGCTGTTTTTCGGTAAGCGCTCCCCTCCCTCCTGCGAATGCTCCTCATCTCCACGCCACCCTCCCCTCATTTTCCTATTAAACCAAGTTTTCAAACTCTGGGTTGAAGAAAAATCAGAGGATAAGTTGAAACCTCTGTGAGGCTGAGGGTTAGATGGAAGACATGGAAGACTTGCCTGGCAGACAATTCAAGGAGGAAAGGGATCCCTGAAGGCTGAGCTTTTGAAAACAACAGCCCCAAGGTATTGGAGATGGGAGAAATGAACTAATATTCCCTATAAATATTTACAGAAATTCCTGTACTAGAGACCCTCTTCCCTGGGGAACAGGGGACCAAGGAGGGAGAGAATGAGAAAGTGTAGCCTGTTTCCCTGGAGGTATTGAAGGACAACAGGCGCAGTGTTCCCTTGCAAATAGTTGCCGAGAGAAATAATTATAGCCCTTGTCTAAGTAAAAATCAAAATAGGTAGGGTATTCTTATTTTATTTTTAACCGTAATGAAGTTGCTGTGGATGATAAGAAAATTATACACTGCCAAAGCCAAGTATTTCCTTTTCGTGTTTAGAACAGAGGAAAGACCTTCTCTTTTTGTTTATTTATGGGATAATTATAGACTGTGGAACCTTGGTGAAGTTGTTGAAGAGGGTAAACCCTCCATTTGGCACTGTTCTTTTGATCCTAATAATGTTTTGCTTTGTCTTTTTAAATAGAGAATCCCTGTATATCCTTTCCCTGTAAAAAGAAGCCTTTGCTGGATCAGACCAAAGGGCTTGACTAAGCCACCATTCTGGGCAGTGTGGGTAACATCTACACGGGATATTGATTTGTTTGCAGGATCAATTCAAAGTTCTGGTTCTTCCCTTTAAAGCTGGGATGGGGAATCTCAGGCCTGGTCACCAGATGTGGCCCACTGGACCCTGAGGACTCTCTCACAGCTACACGACTCACCCCAAGCCCTCCTTTAAACCATCCTTGAAAGTTTTGGCCTGTCTGGAATAGGCCTTTGAACTGTTAACAATGCTTCGCCCATGGCTGGGTGGAGGAAACATAAGGAATGTGTAGAAACTTGCCTATTGTCTAAAAGTCAAATTCACATTCATTTCCCTGCCCACTTTTGACCCTGCCCCCCACTGACATGTGGGAGGGAACTGTCTGGCACTATGTATCTCCCCATAAAAGTGCCCCACACAGAAGTATGGCTGCCCCAGGTGCACCAACTCCCAGGAGGGTGGAGGTGACTGGGGCAACCCAGTCAGATGAGAAGGGTACAAATAATAATTTTTTATTGGCCTGAATGGTCTAAACCACAGAGCCTAGGGCTTGCCGATTGGAAGGTTGGCGGTTTGAATCCGCGCAACGGGGTGAGCTCCCATTGCTTGGTCCCTGCTCCTGCCAACCTAGCAGTTCGAAAGCACATCAAAGTGCAAGTAGATAAATAGGTACCGCTCTGGCAGCAAGGTAAACAGTGCGCTGCTCTGGTTCACCAGAAGCAGCTTAGTCATGCTGACCACATGACCCGGAAGCTGTCTGTGGACAAACGCCGGCTCCCTCAGCCTATAGAGGGCGCAACCCCAGAGTCATCCGCGACTGGACTTAACTGTCAGGAGTCCTTTACCTTTACCTTTTATTATTATTATACTGTATTGGCCCAAATATAAGGACACTATATGGGCCCTTGGGTACCCCATAAGGGAAAAGAAGCAGTTCTTTTCTCTCACAACACTTCATTAGACACAAGTCATCGTGTCCAGGTTGAGAACAAACTACAGGCTCTATCCTATGGCCATGCGAACCAAAGGCACTCAGAACCACCTCCCTTTTTCTTACCTGCCTCCCTCCTGCCAACTTCCTAAGATAATGGGTGGGGACCCTATTTTCTCTCCCCTCCATCCCTCCCTCTTGCCCTTCTATCTCAAACCAGATCTCCGTCCCCATGGCACCACTTTTGTCCTTCCATCAGCTGGCAAAGGCTTTCATTTTCAGGAAACCCTTTTATCATCTGTTTATTCCACAACTCATTTTGCTGTGGTGGTACTGTTGTTGTCTTTACTCTGATTCCCTGTTTATTGTTTGTGTTTCCTGCTGGTCATTTTAATGAGGATGTTTTATATGTCTTTATTTCATTTTACAGCATTGCGTTTTTATGATAGAGCGGTCATTAGGAGATTTGGGACACAACATCTAAAGTGCGCTGATGACACCCAGCTCATTTTATCAGTTACATTGGAAGCTGGAGAGGCTATGGCTGTTTGGAACTTGCACCTGGATGGAGCGAACGAGAGCCAGCAAACTGAGACTGAATGCTGGCAAGATGGAACGTCTGTGGGTGAGCAGTTCCCAGGTTTGGGAGTTGAGTAATTTACCACTTCTGAACCTGATTGCACTCCCTCTGAAGTGTTAAGCATAATGGTTTAATTGACACGTGTTGTAATAAAAAATCTGCCCTTTTCCCCATTATGGGGTACCCAAGAGCCCATACAGAATCCTTACATAGGTTCCCTATTGGTAGGAGAAAATAACAGAGGCCAACCAGAGAATATTGAGAAGCAAAGCAGCTAGTAAGCCTGATCTTTATTGATCTGCTGCAACAGGGTCCTCGCTCACCACATGCAGGAGGGAGGAGGAACCCAGAACAATGGCTTGCGAGGCCTTATATAGACATTTTAAATTCCCTGTCCTGGAGCTCAAGACCATCCCTCCATACATCATACATACATCACAGAAGGGGTGTAACCCAAGACACACATCCCCGATACATCATACCTACATCACAGAAAGGGCGGTTTACAGCATAAATCTGAGTGGTCTGCTTACCTCCTGTCTGCCAGGTCACTTGATTGGATTGCCTGGGGAGCCTGGCCAGTCTTTTGTAATGATAAATACTTAGTTCCTGAGCCAGGTCACAGCCTCACACCCTATTCACATCTTAAAGGTAAAGGTAAAGGGACCGCTGACCATTAGGTCCAGTCGTGGCCGACTCTGGGGTTGCGGCGCTCATCTCGCTTTATTGGCCAAGGGAGCCGGCGTACAGCTTCCGGGTCATGTGGTCAGCATGACTAAGCCACTTCTGGCGAACCAGAGCAGTGCACAGAAATGCCGTTTACCTTCCTGCTGGAGCGGTACCTATTTATCTACTTGCACTTTGACGTGCTTTCGAACTGCTAGGTGGGCAGGAGCAGGGACCAAGCAACGGGAGCCCACCCCGTCACGGGGATTTGAACCGCCGACCTTCTGATCAGCAAGACCTAGGCTCTGTTATTTAACCCACAGTGCCACCCGCATCCCCTATTCATATCTCAAATGTGCCCTTAAGACAGGATTTGTGAAGGAAAAGACAATGGGGAGGCTTTTTCATTTTCCTTTGACCTTGCAGAGAAAACATTTGCTCAGTTTGGGAATCAAAATGGTTTCAGGTCAGGCTTCCTGGGCTGATCTATGTACGTGCTTGGTTGGTACACATATGAACATTTAATATATATCTAAGACCTCAAAATTCCTATCACACACGGAAATGAAAAATGGCTAAAGGTATATTGCAGAAGATTTAACATGGAGTTTTTCCATGGGGCTATATTAAAGCCAAGGAGAGCAGTTTGAGCTCTTGCTAATGATTAACTAACTGACTGTTGTTCTCTGGTAGCTAACATGGCAGTGTTGAAACCTTAGATTGCGTGAAAGGTATTGGGCTGCAAAATCTCCATTTTGAACAAAGTTGCCTTTGAGTCTTCTCTCCCAAACTCGGTGGAGTGAAGATGTTAAATGAAGCTGTTCTGAAGGGAGAGCAAACAGCCTGGAGGCAGGTATACAGGCTGTGGAATGCTAACTTGTGGCCTACCAGATGTTGTAGGACTACAACACCCATCATCCGCCAGGGCTTATAGGGGTTGCTATTCAGTAGGCATGTAGGATTGTATTGCTATTGCCAGTACCATTGCTATTAATGTTAGACCTTAAATGCTTGAGAAATAGAATCGGTTTTGATACTGGGGTATCCAACATAGTACCTTCCAGATGTTCCTGGACTACAGCTACCATCATTCCTGACTGCTGGCCATATAACACCAGTCCTGGAAGACCTACATTGGCTCCCAGTACATTCCCAAGCAAAATTCAAAGTGTTGGTGCTGACCTTTAAAGCCCCAAACAGCCTTCGCCCAGTATACCTGAAGGAGCGTCTCCACCCCCATTGTCCAGCCCAGACACTGAGGTCTTCCTCCGAGGGTCTCCTGGCGGTTCCCTCACTGTGAGAAGTAAAGTTACAGAGAACCAGGCAGAGGGCCTTCTCGGTAGTATCACCCTCCCTGTGGATGTTGAGAAGATAAGTCACTATGTATTCTTTAGAAGACATCTAAAGGCAGCCTTGCATAGGGAAGTTTAATGTTTTATTATGTTTCTTCTGTATATGCTGGAAGCCGCCCAGAGTGGCTGGGTCACCCCAGTCAGCTGGGCGGGGTACAAATAATAAAATTATTATTATAATTTATTTTGAGGGCTGGGGCTGATGGGAGTTGGAGTCCAGCCATATAATACCATGTTAGCTACACTCTTCCTGTATATTAAATATTTCCTCCAACCTATGTATTATAGTCAGCTGGCTAATAAACCCTGGTTGAAAAACTGAACCAATAGGGAGCTCCATAGCTGCTGCCTACATTGTCAGCAAGACAACTCTAAAAAGAAAAAAGCGCTTGTCTTCACTGTTGCCCACTGCCTTTATTACAAGGGAAGATCAATGTTGGTAGGCAAGCTGTTTTGAGAGAAGCTTGCCTGCCTTTACTGACCTCCATCCTGAGGAAAGCATCAAATATTCAAGTAATGCCACAGGGTTTCTCAGGAAATGTCTGAAAAGCTCCAAAAATAGCTGGACCTTGTCGACCATTTTCCCTGCATGAGGAAACCTAGATGAGGCATCCGAAACCGTAATGATCTAGTTATCCTTCAGAAATTCGTCTGGCTCTTATTTGAACCCAGCAAGCTTCTGTGCTCGCACAACAGGTTTCTGGGGAAGCGTTCCAGATGGTGGTGTGATGTCAAACAGTCACGCTATCTCCTCTGGGTGCAGTGAGGAAAGTTTCACCCGAGTGCCTCTGCAGTGCCACTTGGCTGACGTTTCCCTCTTGCTTTGGTCCACATTTCAGAACAGAAGGTCACACTGCAAGCGCAAGGCAGCAACACAATCGCTGCAAGATTTGATTATTAAGTAAGGTCTGGGAGTCAGGTGAGAAAGCTGTAGTGTTTGGGAAGCTGGTGATGGATATTCGGCAGCATGGCTCTTACGGAATCCACACAGAATTGGCAAGACAAACAAAGAAGTAGCTCAATCAGCTATGACGCAGCTTAAGAAGTCCTAGGGGAAAACGTGGAATTTCCCTGATTTTCTTTGATCGTTTCTTACGATGATCAACAGGTGGGGGCATGTCACATGACTCTGGGCCCCTCCAATGTGGGGGGCAAGTCAGCGCCCCTGACTGGGGTGTCATTCTCACTATAGCAGTAAATCTGTACATGAGCAGTACCATTTCAGGTTGGGAGCTCACATGCTCCTGTGTACTAAAACAAGGTCCCCTCCTTTGCTGTACATTCAAAACAATATTATACCATTTTAAACAGTCGTGGCTTCCCACCAAGAATCCCGGGAACTGTAGTTTGTGAAGGGTGCTGAGAGTTATTAGGAAACACCTATTCACAAAGCTACATTCCCAGCGTGGTTTAATAGTCAATGTATCACATCAAGAAAGGGACACGGATGACGCTGTGGGTTAAACCACGGAGCCTAGGACTTGCCGATCAGAAGGTTGGCGGTTCGAATCCCCCCAACAGGGTGAGCTCCCGTTGCTCAGTCCCAGCTCCTGCCAGCCTAGCAGTTCGAAAGCACACCAGTGCAAGTAGATAAGTAGGTATCGCTTCCGCAGGAAAATAAACGGCGTTTCCATGCGCTGCTCTGGTTCGCCAGAAGTGGCTTAGTCATGCTGGCCACATGATCTGGAAGCTGTACGCCGGCTCCCTTGGCCAGTAAAGCGAGATGAACGCCGCAACCCCAGAGTTGGCCACGACTGGACCTAATGGTCAGGGGTCCCTTTACCTTTATCACATCAAGAGACAGCTCAGTCGAAAGGGGGAGGGTTCCTCCACAGCCCCCCCCCATCAGCTGATCAGTGACAGCAGAATAAGCCCAATCTCCAGACATTCTGATAGCCCACATTTTGCTTTCTTTTTATTCCTTTCCTCGAGTGAGTAAGTAATTTCCACATTTGAATGAATACGCAATTTGACTTCACACGATAATTACCCTTCCTTCTACGCCTTGAGATGCTAACCTGGTCCCCTATGGGACGCAGCTCTCATATCTTTTACCTTTAATAGCGAAAAGCCATGTTGAATATGCTCTCGACAAGAGGTGATATGAGGACAGCAGTGTCCTAACTTCCTTTCGCCTGCCTCTTTAAGCGCCTTGGGTAATGTTTGCAGTTGAATTCCCCCTTTGGAATAGTTTATGATGGTTCGCCTTTCCATTCAGTTACCATATCTGCAGGAAATTAACATTAAAACATTTGCTTCTCTTCCTCTTCCTGTTTTAGCCCTTTTTGTGCTAAGCAAGGCCGAAACAAAACTACCCATCTCCATTTATATTCTTCTTTTTCTCGCAACTGTTCTAAAGCCAAGGTTTTTTCAGTGCTCACTACAAAACATTCGCATTGTCTTTCCGAAGCCCTTTTTAAAAAAAAACACACCATTTCTTCTGTGCAGGAAAATAAGAAAGCGAGGGCAAACAGGAAAAAAATATTGCTTGTGCCCAGTAAGCTGTAATATGGTTGATTAACAATGGCTTTAATTAAGTTCAAGGGGTGCTATCGGGTGTTCCCCCCCTCCTTGCAACAGCCAAATAATAAATAAATAAAGGAACAGGAAACGCTTCTGGTTGTTTTCAATCTCCATGGGAAAAGTCAAATAGGTCTATTATGCTTTCTGATGGTGTGCGCTTGGAAAAAATATCACTTCTGAGAAATAACACTTGGTGTGAAGTTTGAAAAATAGATTTCATGTCCTACTTTCTCCTCAAAAGGCCAAGGGTCTGGTGCTGAACGTTAATGAGCACACAGCTAATGTACGATGCATGCAAAAATTAACTCTCAGGCATTGCAGGTCTTTTGGTTTTAGTATTACCAATCTATATACTTGCTACCATAGGCATTCTATGCACCATCCTTCCCCTAGCAAGAACAACAAAACAGCCCAAGCATTCCTCTTTAGCTTAGACCAGGGATGGAGACCATCCCAACAGGGATGGCTCAGTGCAATGATGGAGAAGATACTTGGCACACACCCTTAAGAACGTGAGACAAGCCTGCTGGATCAGGCCAGCGGCCTATAAAGCCCAGCATTCTGTTCACATAGTGGCCAAGCAGGTGCCTCTGAGAAAACCACAGGCAGGACCCCAGTACCAGAGCACTCTACGTTCCTGCCGTTTCCAGCCACTGGTATTCAGAAGCATTTCCAAGTCTCCCTATTTTCCAGGGACAGTCCCGGATTTACAGAAGCCATCCCAGTTTCTGATTTGATCCTGGAATGTCCCATTTTCCCTGAGGAAGCCAGCGTGGTGTAGTGGTTAAGAGAGGTGGACTCGTAATCTGGTGAACCAGGTTCGCGTCCCCGCTCCTCTACATGCAGCTGCTGGGTAACCTTGGGCTAGTTGCACTTCTCTGAAGTCTCTCAGCCCCACTCACCTCACAGAGTGTTTGTTGTGGGGGAAGAAGGGAAAGGAGATTGTTAGCCACTTTGAGGCTTGCTGATCAGAAGGTAGGCAGTTCAAATCCATGCGACAAGGTGAGCTCCCATTGTTCTATCCCAGAATCTGCCAACTTAACAATTCAAAAGCACGCCAGTGCAAGTAGATAAATAGGTACCACTGTGGTGGGAAGGTAAACAGTGTTTCCATGCACTCTGGCTTCTGTCACGGTCCTCCATGCACCTGTAGCAGTTTAGTCATGCTGGCCACATGACCCAGAAAACTGTCTGTGGACAAACACCGGCTCCCTTGGCCTGAAAAGTAAGATGAGCGCAGCATTCCATAGTTGCCTTTGGCTGGACTTGACGGTCCAGGGGTCCTTTACTTTTACCTTTTAGACCAACTAGTAGGCAGAGAGCTTATATAATAAGACACACATTTTTGTGTTTGGTGTCTACAGTGTTTGCAAGCAGCATTAGTACAATCGCATGCCCCTGGGCTTCTCTGCTCTCTCAGAAATGTTGCTGTGTAATTACTTGAGGTGGCTGTGAGAAGTGTTTGAAAGTGGCAATTGCATCACCCTGCCTTATTCCAATAAGCATCTCTCAACCCCATATTTCTCATGAAATTTCATTTGTTTATGAGGCATTAGAGAAAGTGCCGTGTTCTTTGCTCTCTGATATTGCTCTTATCTTACATAAGTGCCGTGCAGATCCAAATTACAGGAAATTGCCTTGAAAGGGGTTCTGTATTTAAATAGCACCTTTATGTATGCATCCTTTTGATTCTCGTGAACCAGGTCAAATTCAAATGCCATGGGGGAAGGTGTATATAATTCAGGCACTAGTGAAAGGGTTGAGTAAAAACGAATGTTGGAATTATCATACAGATTTGAAACCTTCCTTGGAGAGCATGTGGAAACAGCAGAGTAAGGCATGTAAATTTGATGAGGACGATGAAGACAGTTACAGGCTTACTTGCATTGTTTGGCTCATTTCACACGCTTTCCAAAAAAGGTTTTTAATTGTTGTAATTGTTATTGTTGTTGCTATTGTTGTTGTTGTTTAGTCGTTTGTTTGTTTTTTTATAATATTTTATTAGGTTTTATCAACAGAAAAGTTCAAAAAGATACAAAAACAGAAAAATACAAAATTACAAAATTCAAAAATACAAACATCAAACACACAAAAGAAGAAGAAGAAAAAACACATATACAAGAAAACAAAGCTCCCTCTTTCTTGATTTCTCATCTGTAGTTAACTTATTTTCCTGACTTCCTCACGTCTCCCTTTTTTGTATCCCTTTTAAAAATTGGTTCAGCAAATTCATGTCCTATTAGTTTATCTATTATCAATCCCATCTTACATTTTACCTTATTGCTAGAGCCCCTTCAATTCATTTCAATGTCATCAGCATTCAAAATTTTTACAATGTTTCTGTAAATAAGTTTTAAATTTCCTCCAGTCTTCTTCCACCAACTCTTCTCCCTGGTCTCGGATTCTGCCAGTCATTTCCGCCATTTCCATATAGTCTATTAGTTGCATCTGCCATTCTTCCAAGGTGGGTAAGTCTTGTGTCTTCCAATGCTTTGCAATGAGAATTCTTGCTGCTGCTGTAGCATACATAAAAAAAGTTCTGTCCTTCTTTAACACCGATTGGCCAACTATGCCCAGGAGAAAGGCCTCTGGTTTCTTCGGGAAAATATATTTAAATACCTTTTTCAGTTCATTATATATCATTTCCCAGAAAGCCTTAATCCTTGGGCATGTCCACCAAAGGTGAAAGAATGTACCTTCAATTTCTTTACATTTCCAACACTTATTATCGGGCAAGTGATATATTTTTGCAAGCTTGACTGGAATCATGTACCACCTGTACATCATTTTCATAATATTCTCTCTTAGGGCATTACATGCCGTAAATTTAATCCCGGTGGTCCACAACTTCTCCCAGTCAGCAAACATAATATTATACCCTATATCTTGTGCCCATTTTATCATTGCAGATTTTACCGTTTCTTCCTCAGTATTCCATTTCAACAGCAGATTATACATTCTTGAAAGTATCTTAGCATTGGGTTCTAACAATTTTGATTCTAACTTTGATTTTTCCACCTGGAAAGTTGTTTAGTCGTTTGTGTCCAACTCTTCGTGACCCCATTGACCAGAGCATGCCAGACACTCCTGTCTTCCACTTCCACTGTGCTTGTGCACAGCTCACCTGCATTATCAGCTCCTGCCTCATGTCCTTCACTCATGGTGTCACTGGGCAGCTGACAGGAAGCACACTTGGCAAAGAGCAGAGAGAAGCAAGGCATGCAACTAACTTCAGCTCACAGCTCTTTTATTAGCAACAACACATGAAGATTCATGAAGTATACTCCCTCAGCATGAGCCGTTGCCCAGTTTGTTTTGCTCCTCCCATCTAGTCTATTTTCTGTGTCTCAGGTCCCTCCCTCTGCCTATGGCGAGTCCCCTCTCTGTTTCTGCCTGTCTTTCTGTTCTGTTACATGGAGTAGTTGTCTTGTTTTAAGGGTGGGAGGTGGAGCTGGCAGAATTTCAACAGACACGCTATCAGCTGGTGCTGGTGTTGCCTCTGTTGACTCCTGTCCTTGCTCAGGGCTGGGGCTTCTGCTTGTTTGTCCCCTGTTCCTCACCCTCCTGACTCCCAGCTTCCAGTATTTCCCAACTCTCTTCCTCCTCTGGGGTGTGTTCTGTCTCCCACCACCACGAGCCCGGGTCCAAACTGTCCTCACCTGCACTTTCCCTGGAGGCCTCTTAGTCAGGTGGTCTCCACCACTCCTCCTCATCTAGCCAGCCCCTGACAGGTGGGTGCAGAGCTCAGGAGACCCTCAGGAGTAGTATTACACCAGCAGTGGCCCCCTTTTTGTAGAGGAGGCAGATCCATGGAGGACGCCGCAGCCATTGCTGTCACTTTTCTGAACTCCGTGTAAAAAGTCTGTGAATGGAGTGTTAGAATTCCTGCTCCATGATTGCAGTCATGCGATTGATGTCTATCACATGACGGTATATGTTTTGACTCCACAAAGTGGGAAGTGACGGAGACAGGATGTTTGTGTTACTGTGTTTCATAAAGGACTATTGTCCTTTGCTTTTTCTCTTTGCTGTCTGATGCTAGAGAGAGAGGGAGTCATGTTGCAGTGCTCCGTGTGTGTTTATATGTAAATAAAGTAGATTAGCCAAAATGCTGAGTTGCAAGCTGCACAAACTCTGCAGATCCCTAAGTGTGCTGATGTCTGTTGGCATCGGTCACTGTGATGTTTGGGCTGAAGAAAGCTTTTGAAGCTCCCGAACAATCAACCAGGAGGGAGAGAACATGCCAGTCAGCCATGTGTCTCTACCAGGGTCCTACTCAAGAGTAGGACGAGCTCCTGACATGGAGTTCATTCAAGACCTATTGAAGCAGATATTGTCCAGTGACTCCCTTCCCATAGGTAGAGCAACTGTGCCGGTTTCTAAATTTGCACCATGATGCAATAATTTTCCTTGTGTTCCTTTCATACCACTTTTTGTTATTTTAAGGGTTTGCAGAAGCTGAGAGGTAAGCTGCCCTTTATTAAAGCCTAGTTAAATCTGATGCCTTCAGCTATTTTATAAGGACGTTTCAGAACTATGCTGTACTCTGCCCTTACCTGTCCTTGAGGTATAAACCGGACTCAGGATCTCAAATTGGATATTGTCCTTTATACAATGCACTGAAAGAGCAATACTGGGAGCAAATTTTAGGCAGAGAAGGGGAGAGGTCTGTCCATGAGTCTATAATTTATCTACAAGATCAATGTGCAACTCTTTCTTCTTACTGCGGCTTCTTTCTGGCCGAGTAAGATTGTCTTCCATGAATATGGTCTTAACAGTGTGTCCGTAAGTGACTTTGGAGGCCAGTTCTGGATCTGCACATCTTTCCACAGTTGGGAGATACGTTTCTGGGCAGAAGCAGATTACAGTGAGAATTTGCTCAAACAGGCTCCATAAATTGGGTCCTCCCTTAAAGAGGGCACGTATTGCAGTGAGACCTGGGCAACTGACACCCTGTGTTGTGGGTGGGTACATTGGTAAGCCACAACACCCGATTGGTAGGTCCCTCAAAGCTGGGTGCAATCTGGCCAATGGGACTCAGTCTAAACAGTTTGAGGGACCTATTTATGCCCATGCATGTGACCCAGAGCTTCATCTTTCAGTGCATGCATTCGGAACACCTGCCCACCTCTCCCTACTTTTAGGGCTTGTGCGCTTGACCTTGCTATGCCATCATGTGTCGTCTGTCATTGGGATGGGGGCACGGCAGGAATTTTGCCCACTTGGCTGATTGGCTGGTGCCATTTGGGTTTTGCCTGCCGAGTAGCAAATCGTCACAACTTGTAAGGTTGCGGATAGGCTCTGGTTCAGGTGGTAGGGATGGGAGAACGCTCTCACCATCCCTATGTGAAGGGTATTCCATTAAAGGAATCCAGGGACTCAATGGTTTTGTCAACCCCTGAGAGGGGGTTGTGCCCATGCCTGAGTCCAGGGGGACATTTGGGTGGCGGAGTTAGCCCGTTCCCAGCTTTCCGCTTATCCAAGTGTTTACCCTTGGCTGACCTGT
Organism: Podarcis vaucheri; assembly: GCF_965113315.1. Classification (NCBI taxonomy): domain Eukaryota; kingdom Metazoa; phylum Chordata; class Lepidosauria; order Squamata; family Lacertidae; genus Podarcis; species Podarcis vaucheri. Next base: position 12,053,893 of record NC_138761.1, read on the forward strand.
TCTGGAACCCTGGGTCAGCGCTACCTGCAAGGCAAGGAGCTAGTTGAACCCAAGCCTATGCCACCAGTCATTTGCTGTAATCAATAAAGTCATGGCCTAAATTCTGCCAAAAACCAAAACCAAAATTTGAGTCATGTATGAATTTATTGGGGGGGGAGGCTTCTGGGTCTGAACACACAAAGCTGTCTCTGAAATCTCCTACAGCTCAGGTTAAGTGGGAGCACAAACTGGTACCTTTTACATGATAATAGGCTGCAGCAGAAAGGATGTACGATAAAATCTGTGAAGAATTAGAGAGAAGGCAGACGGAGCTGTTCTAATCGGAAATGAATCGGATGTGATTTTTTTCCTTCACAGTCTCCTCTCTGAATCAAACATATTTACTGAATGACAGATGTTGTTGGGCTTGCAGGCGTAATCTGTCACATGTGATGAAAGCGATCGGTTCCTCAAAATGCCCTTGATAGCACATTTCAGTCTGTATTCTGACCAGGGCCTGAATCCTTGCTGGAGTCTATGCCTCAGTTATGATGCACAGGGCTTCTGTGCTTTTTCAAGCACCAAGATCAATAAAGGAACAACTGAGACAAACTTACTTCTGAGTCTTTTGACATTGCCAGAAACTTGGAGAATAACCCTTTAAAGAAGAAAGCATAAGCAGAGCAAGCTGATCCTGTAAGGCGGGGGTGGGGGAACTTTTTTCCAGGAGCTAACCAGCAATAAATCACATGGAATAAGTGAAGTTAACTCTTTATTAGAAGGAACAAAGTCTGTTACGATATAGAAGCAATGCGGCCGCGAGCTACTGCTAGCATGAAATCAAAACATAATGGGAATGTTGGGACTGTTCCGTGGGAAACAGAGGGACAGTCTATTCACAGTGCGAAGCACCGGAATTAGCTCAGAGTGTAATATGAGCTGTACAGGAAGTACAGGAGGAGTTTGTCTCTCTACTGTTGGAGTTTGAAGAGAGCAGACGTGTTTTTCTGTAACGCTGCAAAGACAGAAATAAAGGCATGTAAAGACGTTTCTGTCTATCTCTTTCCCCTGCCCGGGGGGGCAGGAAAGAGGGGGGGGGTGTTCTTCTCACGCTGAGAAGGATCGCCTATCGCGACCTAGCCTGTATCCTGCCGGGGAATGCAGACAGGGAGGTCAACCGGAGATCAAGCCAGGTGCCTGGAGCGTGGCCAGTTTCTCCTGATAAAGGCTTGATTCCCAACAAAGTCTGCTCAGGAGTGCCAAGCCTAAGGAGCACAGCAACTCTTCTCAGTAGGTTTTGCCCCTATGAGGCAGTTGTGGAGACTGCCTTACCACAGCTGCCTAAGTCTCCTTCTCCCCTAGGTCCTCTAAAAGCAATCTGAGACTATGCGAGCACACCTGTCTCTGCTCCTCTCTCTTCATACCTCTTCTGGTCCTGGGAGATCAGGGGGAGGGGAGCTGGTCACAGCAGGAGGGGGAGACATTCTGGCTTCTTCACCTGCTGAACTTATCTCTGCCTCTTGGCTTCCCTCCTCTCCTGCTTCTGATTCTGGACTTCCCCTTATGGTGGCCGCCAGGTGCTAATTGTCTCTGGGTCCTTTGCTCTTGGACTCTCAACAAACGGCAAGTTCTGGGAGAAGGTGGGTCAGAAATGCTCTCCAGTGATAACGTGTCAACTGTCTGCTTTGGCTCTGTCTCCCTCTTCTCGTCTCCCAACACTTCCTATCTTTTCTGTTTGCCTGTCTCTGAGCTGTGACCTTCCACAAACCACTGCTGTAATTCAATACTGCCTTCCTCTCCGCTGGAAGCTCCAGGAGAAGGGGGGATGACCTCCACCATTCCTCCCCAATCTCACCCCCTTCAGTCCAGTCCCTGACAGTAAAATACACTGCCCTAAATTAAGCCACCTCCTTATAGTTCGGGTTGTTCTGTAAAGGACCGAAGGGATAACAAAGTATTAACTCATACAGATAGTTCAGTTGATAGACCTGAGTATCTTAATCTCGGAGTTGTGGGTTCAAGCCCCACGTTGAGCAAAAGATTCCTGCACTGCAAGGGGTTGGACTAGATGACCCTCGCGGTCCCTTCCACCTCTACAAGTCTATGATTCTATGAAATATTCCCTGTGTTGTGTCCCTGTTATTTTTGTCCTCCCAGGCTGTGATGTTTTATGCTTTAGATTTTGGATACTTTGTTTTCCTTCTGTTTGTTACCTTTGCACTTTTTGTTGTTAATAAATCTCTTTTTAAAAAGAAAGAAAAAGGAAGACCATTTTAGGAACATAGTATGCTGCCTTATGGGACATGGGTGGCGCTGTGGGTTAAACCACAGAGCCTAGTGCTTGCCGATCAGAAGGTCGGTGGTTCAAATCCCCGCAACGGGGTGGGCTCCCCTTGCTTGGTCCCTGCTCCTGCCAACCTAGCAGTCCGAAATGTTGGCTTTTTGCAGTATGGTAGCACTGCAGAGAGCTTGCTGGGGAGACCATGCATTAAAAAGGGACTCAAAAAGTACTTAAAGAAGGTTTTAATAAGAAAAACAAAAACTCAATTTACACTAAATACATCAACAAACCAGACCCAACCACCAACCCATCCCCCAGGGTAATGGGAGAGCTAGGTGCTGCTCCTTATATACTCTACCCAATTGCTGACACAGTTTAATCTGTACAACTCAGCAGCACCTGCTATGTTTCACAGCTGTAAAGCTGGGTCTCGTTAGTTTGCTCTGGCCCTTGCTTCGGCCCCTTAAAGACACATACATTGGGTGGAACAGAGATGAACCTTTACATTTAAAGAAACCATTCAACACGAAAGCACGTCAAAGTGCAAGTAGATAAATAGGTACCGCTCCGGCGGGAAGGTAAATGGCGTTTCCGTGTGCTGCTCTGGTTCGCCAGAAGCGGCTTAGCCATGCTGGCCACATGACCCGGAAGCTGTATGCCGGCTCCCTCGGCCAATAAAGTGAGATGAACACTGCAATCCCAGAATCGGTCACGACTGGACCTAATGGTCAGGGGTCCCTTTACCTTTTATGCTGCCTTATACTGAGTCAGACCCCCCCCCTGGTCCACCTGTGTGCTGAGCCCGGGGGTTAACCCGAGCAACGCGGTCCAGGTCCAGTCCCGAATCCAAGGGTTCCGCAAGGAGTCAGTCCAACAGGGCCAAGGCAGGACACAAGGCAGGAAACCAGGCTAGGTCAGGTACAGGGTCTCAGGTAGGTTCCAGCAAACAGCAATGTTGCTCCCGCAACCTGGGGCAGGGTCCGACAGCCTTTTATCTTCGTCGGGGTGATGGCCAGTCCTGATCCCCTGGTGACTCACCTCCATGCCTCGCCCAAAGGCGAGCACTCCTCCTGCGAGTACTCAGGTCTCTCCTTCTCTCAGACCTTAGTCTCTGCAGCTCAGGAGATGTCGGTGGGTTACTAGACCCAGAGGCCACCTCAGCCTCTCCTGACCCAAATGGTAGTGGAGCAGCTGTAAGTGATGGCCCAGCTGGAGGCACGAGGTAATCCCCGCATCTGGAGCCAGGGCAGGCTCAGGCCCCTGACTCAGCCCAGCTGGTGTTTTTTGCAGGGGAACATGTGCAGACTGGGGCTCTTCAGAATCAGGCCCCAGACTTGGTCCAGATGCCCCCTGAGGCAAAGGATCCGGTGCAGGCTGAGACTCCCCTAGTTCTGAGTCTGAGGCCAAGTCCCAGGCCATCACAATCTGGATCAGGAGTTCCTACACCAACTGGCAGCTACTCTCCAGGAAGTATTCTCAGGAGACAGTGGAGGAGTGTGCCTTTGGGGGGAAGTCAAACCATTGAAGAGTTGCAGCGGTAGCTGTGGCTGTAGAGACCGATAGGGGAGAGACATGTTGCAGCCAGGGCAGATGAAGGCATCTGATTGTGCCAATGCAGATACAGCATGGCTTTTCTTCTCTCGGTGCTTCCCCCAGCAGTCTGGGAGGATCAGCGATTCAGGCAACGAATATTTCCAGCTAGGGATTGAAGCTAGGAATTGAATTCTGCGTGCAAAACAGATGCACTACCACTGAGCTATGGCCTTTCTCTTTTAGCTCAAGCTTGGCTAGCATGCAAGTTGCCTTCTCATGCTCTTAGGCATATATTTTTTTAATATGCATCTCTATGCCTTCACACGACAGGTGCTACACTCCATGCATTTGCAAATGAAAGGCTCAAGTCACTCAGGTGAAGGATGCTGTCTGGCTTTTATGCTTGATTTAGCGGCTTGGCTTTCAACCCTTAGCATAACCTCAAATGAATTTTGGGTTTTCATGGTGTTTAATGCAGTGGTGATTATTATGAGTGGAGTCTTTATCGTCATGAGAAAGTGGAGCAAGAGAGAGAGAGAGAGACCGTGATCCAGTTATAGTGACAGGCAATGAAAATAAATCTTCCCATAAGAGGATAGCGTTGACAGTTGCCATCATTCCTTTCACAAACGTCGCAGAGGCTCCTGAAATTTCCAACTCCTCTCTGGCATTTCAAAGCATCGCATCAGCAATATACCAGGTATGCATAAATGAAAAGGCAATCTGGAACTTGAGAGGGAGGGCAAATCTAGCCTGGAATTTAAATGTGAATTGGAAGTTAGTCAGGTGGCAAGGAGTGACCCACAGCCTAGACCAGAGCTGGGCAATATCTGGTTTTCAACATCATGATATATTGATATATCACAATGTCTGAAATAAGAATGGAAATATGTAGAGGCGAACAATAGGGCTGAGCGATATCAACATTGCGATGTATCACCTGCTAAACATCGCGACCTAGCAATATATCGTGGTTCCTAAAATAAGGACAGAGCTAGGTAGAGGCATAAGGGACACGGGTGGCGCTGTGGGTTGAACCACAGAGCCTAGGGATTGCCGATCAGAAGGTTGGCAGTTCGAATCCCTGTGACGGAGTGAGCTCCCGTTGCTCGGTCCCTGCTCCTGCCAACCTAGCAGTTTGAAAGCATGTCAAAGTGCAAGTAGATAAATAGGTACCGCTCTGGCGGGAAGGTAAATGGCATTTCCATGCACTGCTCTGGTTCACCAGAAGCGGCTTAGTCATGCTGGCCACATGACCCGGAAGATGTACACTGGCTCCCTCGGCCAATAAAGCAAGATGAGCACCGCAACCCCAGAGTCGGCCACGACTGGACCTAATGGTCAGGGGTCCCTTTACCTTTACCTAGGTAGAGGCATTGGCTGGCTTCACGGTTTTTCCTACATCATGATTTTTGCCAGCGCTTGCTCTTGTGATTTGCTGCCCCCCTGTATAAAGCAGGGAAAATCTGAGCCGGCAGAGTTAACAGGAGCTGCAGGAATCGAGAGAAGCACTGGTTGGCTTCATGGTTTTCCCCACACTGATTTTTATTATTATTATTTGTAATGCTTTTAATTAGTTTTCTTACTTGATAGACAAACACACAAAATAGAAAACCAAAATAATAAAATGACAACAACAAAAAAACAAAATAGGAAAAGAAAAGGAAACCAAAAACCTACATACAACCATAAATCCATAAGTTCTTACCTACAGATTTATGACACCACATTCTTTCATCCCGATTTTTTTTCTTTTCTAATAGACTTCTGTCTGCCTCTAAGCAGGTCATTTTTATCTATTTGTTAAACTGCTCCTTTTATCCTTTCTTCATTTCTACAGTTATGCACATACTATGCTAATAATCCATACTGTGGTTTGCAAAAATTAATCAAAGCAAATAAAGTACCAACAAAATGTTTACAGACTCACAGGGGAGAAACCATTTAGATGTATGGAGGGTAGAAAGTTTTCCCCTCAAGAGTTCACTTCTTTCTTCAGATGAACAGATTCTTATAGGCAGAAATCAAATTACCATATTTTTCGCTCTATAAGGCACACCAGACCACAAGACGCGCCTAGTTTTGGGAGGAGGAAAACAAGAAAAAAAATATTCTGGATCTCAGAAGCCAGAGCAGCAAGAGGGATGGCTGCGCAGTGAAAGCAGCAATCCCTCTTGCTGTCCTGGCTTCTGGGATAGCTGCGCAGCCTGCAATCGCTCCATAAGACGCACACACATTTCCCCTTACTTTTTAGGAGGGAAAAAGTGAGTCTTATAGAGCAAAAAGTACGGTAATTAATTTGATATTTTTAACACACACACACCATGATTCGCAATATATTGCCAGGTCAAAAATTATGAAACCGATATGACGATATGGACTTCAAACCAGTCTGGGATGATATATCGCTATATATCGCCCAGCCCTAGCCTAGACCAGTGACAAAGAACATGCTTTGCAAGAATTTAATCGCTTGCCTCTCCACTGAGCGGATGGGAAACCTTCCTGCTGCCTGATGCCAGGAGTGGGCAGGGCCCACTCAAAAGTGGGCAGTCAAAGGAGTGGGCAGGGCCTACTCAAAAGTGAGTAGAGCAATGGTGTAGGGTTACCTCTGTACAGTAGAGAGGGGTGTGTGTAGAAATAGGCTACTGTACAAAGGTCGTCTTTGGTGATCACTCATAGCCGAGTAAGATTGTCTTCCATAAACATAGTTTTAACATTGAGTCCGTAAGTGACTGTGGAGGCCAATTCTGGACCCACACGTCCTTCCATAGTGGGGACATAGGTTTCCAGGTGGGAGTTGATCACAGTGTGGATTTGCCAAGCGTGCCTTCCTCTTAGCACATTTCTCCCTTGCGTCCTGAGTTCGAGTGTCTTCACAGCCCACGACACCTTTGGTAAAGGCTGTTCTCCAATTAGAGCGCTTGCAGGCAAGTGTTTCCGAATTGTTGGTGTTTATACTGCATTGTTTTAGATTTGCTTTGAGAGAGTCTTTAAACCTCTTTTGTTGACCACCGGTATCACACTTTCCATTTTTAAGCTGGGAATACTTGCTTTGGAAGACAATAATCAGGCATCCTCACAACATGACCAGTCCAACGAAGCTGATGTTGAAGAATCATTGCTTCAACACTGGTGATCTTTGCTTCCTCCAGTGCACTGACATTGGACTTCAAGGGCACATGCCAGCTGGGCAAAAACAACACTCTAGTGAGGGGCATGGCCTAGGAATAGGGGCGTGGCCTAGGAAGAATCCTGAGAGCCACATAGAGAGGTGTGGAGGGTCACATTCTATTGCAATTCATTGCCTTCCAAATACCTTCTGCTGGTTGAAAGGCTTCAGAACAGATTACTGTAGCACAGGGCATTGTAATGATGATCTGCTTGTGGGGAGGGACGTCACAAAAGTAATAACAGCAGAGGACACCTTCCTCAAGCTGTTTGTTTCCAGTTCTCCTCACCCCCCCCCAAACTCACTGGGGAATTGCAGGACACCCATCAATGCCAGCGTCCATAATTATTGGATAACAATAACATCATCTTTATGGCTTCCAAGAAATTCAAGGCTGAATTGCTTCACTATTGCCACATTTGCACCATAAACGTAATCGTAATACTGTTATTATTAAATAGGCACATTTAAAGCAGTATGATATATCACTTTAAACAAAGAATTCTGGGAGCTGTAGTTTGTTAAGGGTGCTGAGAGTTGTTAGGAGAGCCTTTCCCCTCCTCACAGAGCTATAATTTGCAGAGTTTCCTGGGAAGAGGGAATTGAATATTAAACTGCTCTGGTCTAAAGTAACAACTCCACTTTACAGGTCTTGCAATCAGGGGCGCCGACTTATAAAAAATATTGGGGGAGCCCGCGAAAGCTCATGAATAATAAATAAGCTCATGAATATGCAGATAAAGTGGCGCCCCCTCCTCGTGAGCGAATAGGGGAGAGCGTGCTGCGCCTATTAATCAGCTCCGAAGGAAATTGGGTGGAGCTTTTGCTCGGGAGGGAGGGCAGGAGGCATGCAGCCCGACCCTGTGCATTTTGGGCTGGGGGAGGGGCGGCGGTGGCGCTCTGCTGGAGGGGCACCCGAGATTATTGGGGGGGCAGAGCCCCCCCAAACGAATTTTTGAGGGGGCTCGGGCCCCCTCAGGCCCCATGGAGTCGGCGCCTATGCTTGCAATGCAAAGTGGTAAGGGCCTCCTAACAGAATGATATGGAATTTTTGTTTAACGTGATTACATTCGGTTAATGAAGCAGTCCGCTGAAGAAATGTATACAGCCAACTGCACGAGTTAGCAGGGGAATTGAACAGGATCCTATAATTAAGGGACATTCACGTTGCATTAATTATATTAAACTTCCCCTGAGTTTGATCCTATGGGCTCATCGGAAATCACAAAGGCGGAAAATACCAGCCTTTTGTTTGCAAACCAGAGAATTTCACACTGTGTTTAAAAGGTTAGGGAGCAAAATCATACAAAAGAGACTCATTCAGCCTCATAGCAGCTAAGGAAAATAATATGACATCTCTGTTGGACATAGCCAACTACCGTATTTTTCGCTCTATAAGACGCACCAGACCATAAGATGCACCTAGTTTTTGGAGGAGGAAAACAAGGAAAAAAATATTCTGAAACTCAGAAGCCAGAACAGCAAGAAGGATCGCTGCGCAGCCCCTCTTCCTGTTCTGGCTTCTGGGATAGCTGCGCAGCCTGCATTCGCTCCATAAGACGCACACACATTTCCCCTTACTTTTTAGGAGGGAAAAATATAGAGCAAAAAATACAGTAATTAGTTTCTGGGCTCAACTCAAAGTGCTGTTTTTGACCCATAAAGTCTCAAGCACCTCAGAACCCCAAAGCTCTGATCTTTCCCCAGATGTACCTACCCTGACCCTTCACTGGTCATCTGAGGTATTTTCAGATCTTCCAAGTGCCCCTATTTTCCGGGGACAGTCACGATTTACAGAAGCCGTCCCAGTTTCTGATTTGATCCCAGAATATCCCAGTTTTCCTTAGGACACCCCTATTTTCATCAGAGAAATGTTGGAGGATATGGAGTTATGCCACCCCTGGGCCAAGGAGATAAGTAACTATACAACATTAAGAAGACATCTGAAGACAGCCCTGTATAAGAAAGTTTTAAAATATTTGATGCTTTATTACATTTTTATATGCACTGGTACCTCGGTTCCCGAATGCCTCTCTTGTCAAAATTTTCAGTTCTCGGATGCTGAAAACCCAGAAGTAAATGCAATTCTGGGCTGCATCAATAGGAGTATAGCATCTAGATCAAGGGAAGTAATAGTGCCACTGTATTCTGCTCTGGTCAGACCTCACCTGGAGTACTGTGTCCAGTTCTGGGCACCACAATTCAAGAAGGACACTGACAAACTGGAACGTGTCCAGAGGAGGGCAACCAAAATGGTCAAAGGCCTGGAAACGA